>NC_091984.1:128673688-129320117 GCF_044704955.1 Pristiophorus japonicus
CTTTACAGTAGCACTGCCGATTACGGGAATCAGTTCCTTTGTGTAGGTTTTCAGTTTAGTATGAATGGGAGTCAGGACTGGCCTTGAGGCTTTGCTGCACCACAATTTATCAAAAGTCTTTTTGCTCATTATGGACTGGCTCGTGCCCAGTTCCATTGGCACGGGGAATCTATTTAATTCAACCTTCAGCATTATCCGGGGTCACTTTGTGTTAAATGTATGCTCCCCATCTACCTCTGCCTCTTCAGCCTGGTTCATCGTGATTCGTCGTGAATCTGTCCTCCTCTGCAACATGATGGTTTGCAGGATTACCAGGGTTTGCAGCTCGCCTGCACATATGTTGGAGGTGTCCCATGGTTCCACAGCCCTTGCAAATGTATCCTTTGAGGCGGCATGAATGGAAACGATGATCACCCCAGCAGTGCCAACAAGGTGTTAATGGCCTTGCATTCACCACCCTTGATGTTGGATTCTGAGACATCTGCGGATGTGAGGCCTGCCCTGTAGTTTACGATTCGAAAACAACATTACTTTGTTTACAGTACTTGCAGCAGCACTCGTGTGCTGAGAGATTTGTTTGGTATTATCACTGGTGGTGATGAACGCCTGGGCTATCGCTATGGCTTTACTCAAAGTTGGGGTCTCGACAGTCAAATGTTTGCGAAGTATAACTTCATGGCCAATGCCAAGTACAAAGCAGTCCATGAGCATGTGCTCCGAGTGTCCTTCAAGTTCGCAATGTCCTGCAAAGCGCCTTAGCTCGGCGACGTAGCACACCACTTCCTGGCCTTCAGAACCTGTACCTTGCCATCAGAATGCTTTCCTTCTGGTTTAGATGCTCCCAGACCAGTGTGCACAAATCATCATGCGACTTCTCTGTGGGTTTCGCTGGAGCGAGCAGGTTTTTCATGAGGCCATACGTTGGTGCCCCGCAAACGGTGAGGAGGATCGCCCTGTGTTTGGCAGCATTCGCTTCTCCTTCCAGCTCGTTGGCCACGAAGTATTGGTCGAGTCGCTCCACGAAGGTTTCCCAATCATCTCACTCTGAAAATTTCTCCAGGATGCCCACTGTTCTCTGCATCGTCGCGGTGGGGGTTCACCATCTGTATCTCGTCGCCAGTGATTATGTCTTGAATAAAGAATCTGACCAGATACTGTGAGCTCAAAGTAAGGTGTGACCATAGTCTTTATCACAGGTCTCCAGAGTGCCTCTGCAGCCTTTGAGGCCTCCTTTTGTACAGGTGCTGCCAAGGAATTGTGGGATCCCTTGGGACTCCAGGGGATGAGCCCTCTGGTGGTTAAACAAGGTATTTACAGTTTTACATATATAACAGGATTGGAGGTAATGTATTAGCCTGGATAGAAAATTGGTTAACAGACAAAAACAGAGAGTTGGGATAAATGTGTCTTTTCAGGTTGGCAGGCTGTAACTAGTGGGGTGCTACAGTGCTGCAGTGCTGGGGTCTCCGCGATTTATAATCTATATTAATAACCTAGAAGAAGGGACCGAGTATAATGTATTCACGTTTGCTGACGATATAAAGCTAGGTGGGAGAGTAAGCTGTGAAGAGAACACAAAGTATCTGCAAAGGGATATAGATTGACAAAGTGAGTAGACAATTAGGTGGCACATGGAGTATAATGTAGGGAAATGGGAGGTTATTTACTTTGGTTGGAAGACTAGAAAAACAGAATATTTTTAAAATGGTGAGAAACCTTTAAATGTTGGTGTTCAGAGAGATTTGGGTGTCCTTGTACAAGAAACACAGAATGTTAGTGTGCAGTTACAGCAAGCAATAAGGAAGGCAATGGCATGTTGCTTTTATTGCAAGGGGGTTGGAGTATAAGAATAAGGAAGTCTTGCTACAATTGTATAAGGCCTTGGTGAGACCACACCTGGAGTATTTTGCACAGTTTTGGTTTCTTTATCCAAGGAAGGATATGTTTGCCTTGGAAGGTTCACTAGATTGATTCCTGGGATGAGAGGACTGTCTTATGATGAGAGATTGTGTAGAATGAGCCTTTACTCTCTGGAGTTTCGAAGAATGAGAGGATGATCTCATTGAAACATACAAGATTCTGAAGGGGATTGACAGGGTAGATACAGCAAGGTTGTTTGCCGTGCCTGGAGTGTCTAGAACCATGGGACACAGTCTCAGGATAAGGGGTCGGCCAATTAGGACGGAGATGAGGAGGAATTTCTTCACTCGGAGGGTTGTGAATCTTTGGAATTCTGTGCCCCAGCGGGCTGATGATGTTGAGTCTCTGAATATATTCTAGGCTGAGATAGATAGATTTTTGGAGTCTAGGGGAATCAAGGGATATGGAGATCTGTTGGGAAAGTGGAGTTGAGGTCGATGATCAGCTGTGATCTTTATGAAAGGCGGCGCAGGGTCGAGGGGCCATACAGCCTACTGCTGCTCCTATTTCTTATGCTCTTATTTAAGAGTCAACCACATTGCTGTGGGTCTGGAGTCTCATACAGGCCAGACCAGGTAAGGACAGCAGATTTCCTTCCTTAAAGGACATTAGTGAACCAGATGGGTTTTTACGACAATATGATTGTTTCATGGTCACCAGTACTGACAGTAGCTTTTTATTCCAGATTTATTTAATTAACTGAATTTTAAATTCCCCAGCTGCCGTGGTGGGATTTCAGATCTCTGGATTACTAGTCCAGTGACAACCATTATGCTACGTTGCGTACCGTAATTTAGTGTCCTAAAGCTGTAAAAGACTGGAGTATACTCTGGTTCAAGCTGTTCTGTCGAAAATTGTGTGTAGTTTTAGTTTTGTTTACTGGGATGTCCAGATTATAGCCCGTAGGATTGTTCCCTGTCCTGCAGATCCCTGATAACGTATTGACTATTTCTGCAAACATTTGCATGCTTACTTAATTAGCTGGGTTCAAGTTTCAGAAATTTGGAACAGTCTGTTTTCAATGCTGTTTCCTGATTGGACATAATTTGAGTCATGCTATTACTAAATGTTAAGTTACATCCTTTAATTTTACTCCAATATGGCTGGAGGTTCTAATGTGAGGATTGAAAATTTAGCTAAATTATGTCAGCACACATAACTATATTCATGGCTTCAATTTAGTACAATGTAAAATAAATAAATTATACTAAGCACTGAAACACATTTAAATGTGAAATGCGCACAAATATGATTGTAATAAAAGCGGCTGTTTAGAAATGAATAGTTTTTAAAAGGAATAACTATTGTCAATATAAGTCAGGATTCACTAAATATATGCAGAAAGAAGCAATTCATTATCAATTTACTGAAACTCTAGCTCGTTTAGAAAAGATGAATTACATTAAATAACAAAGTTTTAAATATTTTTTAGTAATTGAACATTTTAGGGTGGGAATTGGTTATGACATGTTTTCAGATTCAAAAGCAGCTTTGCATTGATAGCCTGTGCCACACCAGGAGGCCAGTAGACAGCCTGAAATTACATAGAATGACAATGTACAGTACAGAAGCAGGCTATTCGTTCCAACTGGTTCATGCTGGGGTTTATGCTCCATAGGGGTCCCCTCCCACCCTACTTCATCTAACCCAATCAGCATATCCTTCTATTCCTTTCTCTCACTTGTGTTTATCTAGTTTCCTTTTTAAATGCATCTATGCAATTCACCTCAACTACTCATTGTGGTAGCGAGTTCCACATTTTAACCACTCTCCGGGTAAAGATGTTTCTCCTGAGTTCCTCATTGAATTTATTCGTGACCCCCTAGTTTTGGACTCGTTCTCTTTTCTTCCCCCCTCCCGCCAACTCCCACAAGTGGCAACTTAAGGCAGTAAATTGGAAGTGCTCTTGGAGCTGTAAAATGGTGTCTGCTGTGCACGTGCATACTTGTGACATGAAGTGCGCCAGACGCCATCTTAAGGCAGGCGTTAGCACATATGCAGTGAATGTCAGGCAGACGTATGCAGAGCAGGCAGTGATTTGACGCCAGCACTGTCATTTTGGAGCTCAACGCACCAGCTGACGGCCTCTCTTATGCTCGCACTGCTGAACAGTCGTTCACCAGCAAGAAGGACCCTTCTACCCTTCTTCCCTTCCCCCCCCCCTCCCCCCGGCCCACTAGCGCTATTTAAAGGGATCAACTACTTATAGGTTAGTTGTTGGTTCATTTTTTTCAGGTTGTTGCTACATATTTACACATTTTTGCTGCTTTCCAAAATTGTTTCAAGCTTCACAAGTCGACAGGGAGTGGCAGGTGCTGAAATACGTTTTGCTTACTTCAAGGCTTCAGCGCAAATCAGTTGCTCCCAGTCATGGGTGCACTAGTTGGCCTCCCTCTTACAGTTGAGCATGACTGGGAGAATGAGCAGAGGCATGGCAGGATAAGCGACTAGAAGAGGGAGAAGGGCTCTCAGCAAAAGGCCATATCCGTTCAGGGAGTAATCCTTCTACCTGAACGTCAGCAAGTAACAGGTATCTGTGCTTCACCGAGGAGGTGTGTGCATGTGTGCCCGTGCCCGTCCCCATCAAGGGCTATCCGCTGATGGCATGGGGAATGACTTTGGTTCACAACCTACGCACAAGTACAACAGGCATACGATAAGAGCCATGATGCCACAAGAAGTGTGATAAAGCAGATCATTGCCGTTCTGAAGCAATTATTCTTCTACCAGGAGCACTCTGTACAATCTTGCCATCATGAAGGAGACGATCCTTGCCATCACCTATCAGGCGAGGAGCAGAGGTGAAGATGAAGGGAGGCATCATCAATGCCAGCCACTTTCTGCCTGGGTTGTACGTGAAGAACTCGTTCGCTGCAATACCAGTAATCCCAGTTCCCCATTCACCAACAGACAAATGTCAACTTGTACATTCTCTTGGTGCCCGTCTTCAATATACCTTTGCCTGTCCTAGTGATGCAGCACACTTGTGTCCGGTCTCTCACCACGTGCAGATCCCGCCTCTAATCTATCCTCAGTGTCAGTATCTGAGCTGCTATCTGCGAGTGTGAAATCAAGTGGCGCATCATCACACTTTTCTCAATGTTCCTCCACTACCTGGCCAGGTTGCAGTTTTTGGGTATGTGAAAGGAAAAAGACGCAAGGGTGTGGTAAATGGGGGTGGGGGGTGGGGGGGGGAGCGCGCGGAGGAGTAAGTACTGCATGCTTTCAGCAACTGCAGCTTATAAATCAGAAGACATTGTAGGATGATAAGGAGGATTAGTATGAGGATACCGTCATCTTCAATGGTGTTTCAGCCATGGCCTCAGCAATGGCCATTGTAATAATGGCCAGCACCATCTCCTGCATGGGGGGTAGAACATGCAGGCGCACCTCTCCCTCTCTGGTTAGTTCCTGCTGTCTTCAGTTGTGCGCCTCTTTCTCCTTCGAGAGAGGGAAGTGTGCCCTTGAGTGTCGTGCAATATGTTTGGATGATGTGACTGTCATGATTGAAAGGCTGGCATTGTTTGCAAGCTGAGAGATGTGGGTGTGAAGCTTGTAGCAGTGTTAAGTCTGTGAGGGCGAGGTGAAGCTATGAATGTTAGGTACGAGTCCTAATTGAGATTGTTGGTAGGTGAGTGATAGCGGGGCAGGAGGATGGGGGAGGGAGTTGCATTGATAAGTGGCTGAGGCTAGTGGTGCAGTTGGTAGGATATGACATTTGAAGATGCATTCATCGACCTTGACCACTCGTGTGAGGTCATTAATCTTCTTGCGGCACTGGATCTAAGTCCTTGGGGCTAGACTCCTGACATTAACCGCCACAGCTATCTGCTCCCACTGCCTCCTCCTCCAAGTCTTCCAGTGCAGCGTCAGAAAGCCTAGGTGCCCACTCTTCCCAAGTTCAGCCATTCTTTCGTCTTTCCTAGATCAGTTTCAGCTTCCACAGGCCTCAGCACCTGCTCCAGCCACAATGCACCTCTCTTTTAAGAGGTGCAGGCTAGCTTTAAGTAGTGCTAGCAAGTATAGCTTCTGGCCGCCCTGCTGATGTGTACAGCCAGCAGACATTCTTTAAATGAACTGGCAGCACCAAGATGGCTTCCTGCATATATTACAGCCAACAGACACAGGTTAATCAAGCATCGCGATGCCCTGCCCATTTTTGGGGGCTATCCAATTTAGCTCTCATGATCTACCTCTAACCTATCAAACCCTTTCATAATTTGAAATATATCACTCAGTCTTCTCTTGTCTTGAAAGTTATTGTTCTCAGTTCTTGAAGCATACCTGTAAATCAGTTTTGCAGCTTCTCCAGTGCCTCTGTATCCTTTCTGTAATATGTACAGTACACCAGTGTATCTAAACAAGGTTCGATATAAGTTTAACATAATCTTTCTGTGTTTGCATTCCATTCCTATAGAAATAAACCTCAGTGCTTTATTTGCATTTTTTTTATTGCTTTGTTAACCTGCATCACTACTTTAAAAAAAAAATCTGTTCACGGGATGTGAGCGTCGCTGGCAAGGCTGGCATTTATTGCCCATCCCTAATTGCCTTCAAGAAGGTGGTGGTGAGCTGTCGCCTTGAACCACTGCAGTCTGTGGGCTAGACTTTCCACTATAGTTGTTATCGCCCAAAAATGGGTGATATTTCCAGCCTTAGTGCTTTTTTAATTTTCAAAATCACTGAAATATCGGCCATTTTAAAAAACGCTAGTTTTGCCTTTTTAATTTGGGTGATAGCCTCAGCGATGTGAAATGGGCCTTAATGACATATTCAGTCGTGCAAGGCTGGCATCCATAGTAACGGCCATTCTGCGCATGCGCATTTTTTTTCAGGCAAATAACTTTTCTCACAGGGGTTAACAGAGAGCAGGAGACCTGGTCCCCATCAATAACATAATAGAACCTTTCTTATTCTAACCCCTGTTGCTTTATAAAATAAAATCTGTCAGCCAGCTGAGGTGAACTCCATTTCCTTCCTCATGGGATGACATACCCTTAGTTTTGCTTCTACTTATACTGTGGACCAGAGGGGGAAAAATCCATGATTAATATTAACCCTGACATTACAGCAATATACCTGTAAGTAACTTTTCTCATTTTATTCTCCCAGCTCTATTCTGCAGCATGTGATTAGTGATCAGTATTGGTTGAGAAATTACTATAAATTGCTATAAGTGCCCTTAATTTTTCCTCGACAAACACAAATGTGATTAGATGATTGGCAAGAGTTAAAAAGGCCCTCACAAATTGATTCTCCTGACAGCCTTTACTACAGATCCTCCCCGTAGTGCCGAGTTATTGCAGCTTTTCTTCAGCATATTTTTGGGCTGGCTCTCATTTGGGCGAATTGTGGGTGAAATGCCGAAAGTAGCACTCGGTGATAATCTGGGCCATAATCAGGTGCAAGTTTCTATTATAAGCATTATTCTTGGCCTTGCACGAGGATGACATCATATTTTTTTTAAAGTAGACTGGGCAATGCAGCTCATTCAGCAGTGCCGAAAGTTGGGTCGGCGATAAATGGGCTATAGTCGGGCACTAGTTTCTACTTTTCAGCAAATATGGGCCATAGCTTGCATCTCAGCTCTTATATGGGCGTAAATGGGCGATGATGTGCCGAAAGTCTAGCCCGTGCGCGTGTGAAGGTACTTCCACAATGTTAACTTTGTCTCAGCAGTTTGGTGCAACTGACTGGCTTGCTAGGCCATTTCAGAGGGCAGCTAAGAGTCAACCACATTGCTGTGGGTTTGGAGTCACATCTCGGCCAGACCAGGTAAGAACAGCAGATTTCCTTTCCTACATTAGTGAACCAGATGGGTTTTTACTGGTAGTTTGATGATACTAGCTTTTTAATCCAGATTTATTTAATTAATTTAAAGTCCCCAGCTGCCATGGTGGGATTTGAACTAGTGTCTCTGAATGATTAGTCCAGCCCTCTAGATCACTGTGATAATATAACTACTATGCTACCGTACCCCTAAATGATTTGTTATCTGAACCTGTAGATCCCTTTGCTCCTCTGCTACATTTCGATTCTTACTTTCCAAGGAGCATGTGACTTCCTGTTCCCTCCTACCACCTCACACTTATCTATATTGAAACTCATTTGCCATTTTCACACCCATTCTGCAAGTTGATTAATATCATGTATGTTGTCGCAGTCTTCCTCAATATCAACTATTAACCCAATTTGGTGTCATCCACAAATTTAGAAATTGTACTAAAGAGTCCAAATCATTTCCATAAATCGTGAACAACACTGGTCCCAGCACCAATTCCTGTGGTGCACCATTTCCCACCTTCTGCCTGACTGAGTAAACACTCCACATACTATCTATTCTGCTATTTGCCTCCTGACTCCACTATGTGGAGATCTTATTGAAGGTCTCTTGAAAATCCAAGTATGTTACATTTACTACATTGCCCTTATCTACACCTGCAGAGCCACCTTTACCAATATGGCGGTGCCTGTAATGCAGACCTACGACATTGCAGAAAATGGTTGCAAAGATAACCAATTTCATGTGTTTGCGGCTGCTGGTGTTCTGATTGATGTTTTGTTCTTCATTGGGCATTCAAGCTAAGAGCAGCTCTCTGCAGATCTCCAGGTCCTTGACATTCAAATTAACAAACCAGGAAGTGAGAAATATAAGGGCAAGTAGAATTGAGCTGCCTGGCGTTTGTGAGCTTGTATAGCCCATGTACTCTAGTTTGGACCCCTTGCTCAATAGTGATTCTTGCAGTTGGCTCTTTATTACGCTGGGCAATTCAACAGAATAATTATATTTAGAAAAGAAATGGGATGTTCAGATTAGTGCATCAGCTTCCATCGATGGCACCGTTATTGTTTAAAACCAAACTTTGGAACTAAGCAATAATTGTGTGCCTTGAGTAGAATTGTAAAATAGTGTGTTGTCTCAAGTGGCAGTGATAATTTTGCTAGCTTTCATGTTTCCATGTCAATGTAAGGAAGGACATTGATACAGAGCAAATCCCTGAGGCAAGCCTTCATGAAATCCCAAAGTGAAATACAAATAATTCTGAGACCTGTCTTCAACCTATATTAGCTGTTTACGGTAAAATACCGGATCATGATGGTTATTGTTTTTTGTTGTTGAAAATCACAAACAAGGGGCATAAAAAGAATGACCTTTCTGATCACTGGTGGTGGTGTGAGCTAATCTAAAAGCCCTGAATTTTGTGCTATTATTTGGACAGGTTGTTTAATGAAGGTGTTTCCATTTCCATGTCCTCTGTCCACTTGTGTTGAAACCTGGATTTTATCTCTGTGTGTAATATGTTTAGATGACTTGCTGAATATCCACAATTTAGATACCTTAGTGATCTGACGAATAGCTAAGCAAGGGATAATTTTAAATAATTGTGTTTTTTTTTGCTCTGCACATGTGCGTTGAAGAGAAATGCTTCGGATTATCAATGGCTCTTCTCTAGAAGATATATCTTATGAAACAATGTGATTATTTTTTAATTTCAGTAACTACATTCCTTGAAATGTAAAAGGAAAAGTACAGTGGATGCTGGAAATCTGAAATATAAACACAGTTCAGAGAAGGTTCACGAGGTTGATTCCTGAGATGAAGACGTTGTCTTATGAAGAAAGGTTGCGCCTATACTCATTGGAGTTTAGAAGAATGAGAGGTGATTTTATTGATGTTTCCCCTCATCGGGAAATCTAGAACTAGGGGGCAGAGTTTCAAAATAAGTGGTTGCCCATTTAAAATGTAAACGAGGAGGAATTTCTTCTCTGAGGGTCGTGAATCTTTGGAATTCTCTACCCCAGAGAGCTGTGGAGGCTGGGTCATTGAATATATTTAAGATGGAGATAGACAGATTTTTGAATAATAAGTGAGTCAAGGGTTATGGGGAGTGGGCGGGGAAGTAGAGTTGAGCCCAACATCAGATCAGCCATGATCTTATTCAATGGTGGAGCAGGCTCGAGGGACCAAATAGCCTACTCCTGCTTATATTTCTTATGTTCTTAAAATGCTGGAAACACTCAGCAGATTAGGGGGCATCCGTGGAGAGAGAAACAGTTCATGTTTCAGGTCAGTGACCTTTTGTCGGAGCTGAAAAAAGTTACGCGATTTACTGGGGGTGGTGGGGGGAACCGCCTGAGCTCTCATTCCTGTTGGCTATCCAGTGACTGCTGCTAAAAGTGTGCATGTGGGCACATTGCAGACGTCTGGTTAGGATTGACTCAGTGCCTTCCATAGCCACACAGTCTCAGCATTTGAGCTCACGTGGACAGCAATACCCAAAGTCATTAAAATAACCTCTGCATTAATCTATAAGATATACTATAATTTTGTGTGTGATGGATCAGAATAGATTTTCCAACAGCTATCTCTGAAAATGAGACCTCTACCAAAATGCATTGCAGCATCTAGATTCTACCTCTAGATACGCTAACTAGCATGGAAGAGGGCAGTATAAACAGTAATTGTATTTCTTGGTGTACAGTACATTATATAATGCGGTTATACCACACACAAAAAGAGAATCATAGTGCAAAGAGTAATCTACAGTTAAATTGTGGAAAAATAGAATCATAAAAATTTACAGCACAGCAGGAGGCCATTCGGTCCATTGTATCTGTGCCGGCTGAAAAAGAGCTATCCAGCCTAATCCCACTTTCCAGCTCTTGGTCCATAGCCTTGTAGGTTACGACAATTCAAATGCATATCCAAGTACTTTTTTAAATGCGATGAGGGTTTCAGTCACCACCCTCTGGGTGAAAACACCCCCTCTAATCCTTCTAACAATTACTTTAAATCTATACACCCTGGTTATTGATTTCTGTTAAGCGAAATAGATCCTTCCTATCAATTCTATCTAGGTCCCTTGTAATTTATACACGTCAATTAAATCTCACCTCAGCCTTCTCTGTTCCAAAGAAAACAATCCCAGCCTATCCAGTCTTTCCTCATAGCTAAAATCTCACTCACACTCACTCACTCACTCATTCACTCTCCCTTGTATCGAGGATGACTTGCTTTCACGCCAAAAAGGGATGAGTTCACAGGTGTTTCAACGAAGGACCCAATATTCCAGGTTCCGAAATACATAACTACATATTGAAGGGTGGAAGATGACTGTGCATGGATTTTGTTAACGGTGGTGGCCATTGTATGCTCGAGTGTGATCACATCCTTCCTATAATGTGGTGACCAGAACTGTACACAATATTTTCACTCTGGCCTAACTAATGTTTTATACAGTTCTAGCATTACCTCCCTGCTCTTGTATTCTATGCTTTGGCTAATAGGGAAAGTATCCTTATTAACCACCCCCCTTATGTACCTATCCTGCTATCCTGTCTAGATGGGCTGTATTTGTTTTCATTGGAACAGAGGAGGCTGAGGGGAGAACTCATTGAGGTGTATAAAATTATGAGGGGCCTAGATATAGTGGATAGAAATGGCCTATTTCCCTTAGCAGAGGGGTCAACAACCAAGGGCATAAATTTAATTGGTAGAAGGTTTAGAGGGGATTTGAAGGGAAATTTCTTCACGCAGAGGGTTGTGGGGGTCTGGAACTCACTGCGTAAAAGGGTGGTAGGGGCAGGAACCCTCACCACATTTAAAAAGTACTTGGATGTGCACCTGAAGTGTCATAACCTGCAGGGTTATAGACCTAGAGCTGGAAAGTGGGATTAGGCTGGATAGCCTCTTGTTGGCCGGCATGGACATGATGCGCCGAAATGGCCTCCTTCCATGCTGTAAATTTCTAAGATTCTATTCCATAGGGATCTGTGGACTCGCACTCCAAGGTTCCTTTGTTCCTCTACACTTTTCAGTGTCGTACCATTTAATGTGTATTCCCTTGCCTTGTTAGCCCTCCCCAAATGCATTACCTCACACTTCTCTGAATTGAATTCCATATGCCACTTTTCTGCCCACTTGACCAGTCCGTTGATATCTTTCTGCCGTCTACAGCTTTCTTCCTCACTATCAACCACATGGCCAATTGTTATATTATCTGCAAACTTCTTATCTTGCTCCCGACAATGATGTCTAAATCATTGATGTATGCCATGTGTGTACGTGTCAAAAGCCTTGCTAAAATTCATGTAGACTACATCAAACATGCTGCATCATTTTCTCTGCATCAGGAATGGGCAGGAAGAAGGTATTGGGTGAAAACCGAAGGCGTTGTGCTGTCTCCCAGTGCTCTCAATCGCTCTTGACTGAAGTACCACAGCAGTGATGATTCAAGCAAAGCAATGAAGGTTGAAAATAATAATTATAAATACATAATTGCAATGTTTTGGAAGATTAATTTTTGATTGCTACTTGTGGCCCATTTCGTCAGAGTGAGAATGCATGCATCGGCAGAATCATACTTATACTGTGAACAACACTGGAACAAATGCTTCAGATACTGGGAAATAGTATTAAACCGACTCGATTGTAGTTTTGTGCTTTGCACATTGAGTTTTTTTTATGTATCTTGTGTCATTTTTTAGGATTTATGGATGAACTGACCATATCCTATTGCAAACTTAAATATTGTCGTATACTCGCAGATCTTCAATGCATTGCTCAGTGCGAGTTACACGGGATATTTTTTAATCCGAGCATTGTGCCACACAACACACACAGGGGTGGAAATTTGGTCTGTTGATGCCTCTGCTCGAACCCCGGAGGGACGGTAATGGTGGTGTTAATGATTTACGGGTGGGCGGCCAGCTTCCAGCGCCCCGCCAGACATTTGGTGCTGGTTTTGCAGGGGCGAGAGAGTCGAGCCGGTGTGCAACGCCCCCGGGTTGCTGCACCGTTCTGAAATTTAGCTGCAGCAGGACACGTAGCGCCCCCTCCATTGGGGCTACCTGGGAAAGTGAGCGGTCCGAGCTGTGCTGGCGGCGGAGAGGGAAGGAATGAATACCTGAGGGAAGTGGTTTTTCTTTTCGATTTAAGTTTATGTGGGATAAGCAAGGTATTGGGAATATTTTTTGTGAGTTATTTTGCCGATTTTCTTTCACAGGAAAGCCTCTCTGAGGGCGCTCCAAGGCCAGCTCTTTGGCTCGGGATTTTCAATTGCTCACCCGGCCTAGCACCCCGAGAGGTGTGGAATGCCTCCCTTAGCTCTCCGTTTAACACTCAGGACCCAGCTGATGAAACTTGTGGCTGCAGTCGCAAACCATTTCCCGGTGCAAAATTTACCACCCGCCGCCATTAGCGCCCTAATTAGCCTCCAACCGAATTTCCAACCCGAAGTAATTTAGTCATTATTTTACTTTGTAACATATATTGCTTTCTATAGAGTTGATGCATTGTGGCGTTGCTCCTGCATAAAAATATTCTCCCTTCCTGCAACTGGTTCTTTCAACTGTAAAATTATTTTCCCTGTGTTCTCAGTTGTGCAAAGCTTTCTCTTTCTTTCTCTCTTTCTCTCTTTCTCTCTCTCTCTCTCTTACTTTCTTTCTTTCTCTCTCTCTTTATCTCTCTCTCTCTGTCTTTTTATCTCTCTCTTTCTCTCGGCCTCTTTTTTTTCTTCTCTCTATCTGTCTTTCTTTTTCTTCTTCTCTCTATGTCTTTTTTTCTTCTCTCTATCTCTCTATCTCGCTCTCTCTCATTTTCGTCTCTATCTCTCATTTTCTTCTCTCCATCTCCTGTTTTCCTCTCTCTCCCTCTCTTTTTTCTTCTCTATCTCTCTACCTTACTCTTTTTTTCTTCTCTCTATCGCTCTATCTTACTCTTTTTTTTTCTTTTCTCCACCAATGTTTCATAGAATCATAGAATCATAGAAATTAGGTGCAGGAACAGGCCATTCGGCCCTTCGAGCCTGCACCGCCATTCAATAAGATCATGGCTGATCATTCAACCTCAGTACCCCATTCCTGCTTTCTCTTCATACCCCTTGATCCTGTAAGGGCCATATCTAACTCCCTTTTGAATATATCTAACGAACTGGCCTCAACAACTTTCTGCAGTAGAGAATTCCATGGGTTAACCACTCTCTGAGTGAAGAAGTTTTTCCTCATCTCGGTCCTAAATGGCTTACCCCTTATTCTTAGACTGTGACCCCTGGTTCTGGAAATCCCCAGCAATGGGAACATTCATCCTGCCTCTAACTTGTCCAATCCCGTCAGAATTTTATATGTTTCTATGAGATCCCTTCTCATTCTTCTAAACTCCAGTGGATACAAGTCCAGTTGATCCAGTCTCTCCTCATATGTCAGTCCTGCCATCCCAGGAATCAATCTGGTGATTGATTCGCTATACTCCCTCAATAGCAAGAAGGTCCTTCCTCACATTAGAGGACCAAAACTGAACACAATATTCCAGGTGTTGCCTCACCAAGGCCCTGTACAACTGCAGTAAGACCTCCCTGCTCCTATACTCAAATCCTCAAGCTATGAAGGCCAACATTCCATTTGCCTTCTTCACCACCTGCTGTACCTGCATGCCAAACTTCAATGACTGATGTACCATGACACCCAGATCTCGTTGCACCTCCCCATTTCCTAATCTGTCACCATTCAGATAATATTCTGTCTTCCTGGTTTTGCTACCAAAGTGGATAACCTCACATTTATCCACATTATACTGCATCTGCCATGCATTTGCCCACTCACCTAACCTGTCCATGTCACCCTGCAGTCTCTTAGCATCCTCCTCATAGCTCACACCGCCACCCAGCTTAGTGTCATCTGCAAACTTGGAGATATTACATTCAATTCCTTCATCTAAATCATTGATGTATATCATAAATAGCTGGGGTCCCAGCACTGAACTCTGCAGCACCCCACTGGTCACTGCCTGCCATTCTGAAAAGGACCCGTTTATCCCGGCTCTCTGCTTCCTGTCTGCCAATGAGTTCTCTATCCACGTCACTACCTTACCCCCAATGTGCTTTAATTTTGCCCACTAATCTTTTGTGTGGGACCTTGTCAAAAGCCTTTGAAAGTCCAAATGCACCACATCCACTGGTTTTCCCTTGTCGAATCTACTAGTTACATCCTCAAAAAATTCCAGAAGATTTGTCAAGCATGGATTTCCCTTTCATAAATCCATACTGACTTGGATCGATCCTGTCACTGCTTTCTAAATGTGCTGCTGTTTCATCTTTAATAATTGATTCCAACATTTTCCCCACTACTGATATCAGGCTAACCAGTCTATGATTCCCCGTTTTCTCTCTCCCTCCTTTTTTAAAAAGTGGTGTTACATTAGCTACCCTCCAGTCCATAGGAACTGATCCAGAGTCGACAGACTGTTGGAAAATGATCACCAATGCATCCACTATTTCTAGGGCCACTTCCTTAAGTACTCTGAGATGCAGAATATCAGGCCCTAGGGATTTATCGGCCTTCAATCCCATCAATTTCCCTAATACAGTTTCCTGACTAATCAGGATTTCCTTCAGTTCCCCCTTCTCGCGAGACCCTCGGTCCCCTGGTATTTCCAGAACTTTATTTGTGTCTTCCTTAGTGAAGACAGAACCAAAATATTTGTTCAATTGGTCTGCCATTTCTTTGTTCCCAATATAAATTCACTGGATTCTGACTGCAAGGGACCTACGTTTGTCTTCACTAATCTGTTTCTCTTCACATATCTATAACCCTGCGGCACCCCACTGGCCACTGCCTGCCATTCTGAAAAGAACCCGTTTATTCTGACTCTCGGCTTCCTATCTGCCAATCTGTTCTCTATCCACATCAATACTTTACCCCCAAAGCCATGTGCTTTAATTTTGCACACTAATCTCTTGTGTGGGACCTTGTCAAAAGCCTTTTGAAAGTCTAAATACACCACATTCACTGGTTCTCCCTTGTCCACTCTACTAGTTACATACTCTATTAGTTTCTATGATTCTCTCACGCGTGTTTCTCGATGTGCTGAATTTCTATATCTTGTTTTTGATAAAGCCCAGAGTACGCAGCCAATATGGAAAATATCCATGACTATCTGTCTCACACTCCCGTACAGCCTTTCTGTTTATATAAAAAAAAGAAAGAATTTTACCTGAATGAAGCTTTTGAAATGTCCTCTAGCTTTTCTTCAAATACTTTTCGAAAAACAACCAAATAGATTTTGTTACCTCCTGAACAATTAGCCTTCTGCTATTTGGCAGCCTTGAATGTTACTGATGCACCATTGTATAGGCTCAGACTGCAAGATCTGCCTTCGTTGCTCTGGGCAAAGTTAACTACTCCAAGCCCAGGTTTTTGGAAGAGACTGATGGCTTTCAATTAAAAACTTTAATGAGGGTATTAACACAAATAACGGATATGGAAATGACATTGTTTTGACTTGTTTTAATTTTATGAAAATCTTACTTTGGACATTGGAGTCTTCAGTTTCTGAAGAGGGGGGAAAATAGCAGATTAATTTGAAGTGATATTATTGGTTCATTCACAAGCTATGACATGGAAATATTTACAAGCAGATAAGGAGTATACATTCTAAATGTTGACATTAAAACGTGTTATAGGAGGTGACCATTTTGGACAGGACGTGCATGAGATACCCGAGATTTTACGAAATGTATTTGCAGAATCTCAACTGCCTTCTCCCCCATTCCTGGTGACCAACCTATGCAGCTTGCTCCTCAGGGTTAACAGTATCTCCCATATTTTTTATCTTGTCCGCACCAATTGATTTTGCCAGTGACCATCACATACTGCCATTCTCTGCATCATCCTTCAAAATGTTCTTTAAATCCATATAAGAGAATTGAATATATACTTGAAAATGAAAAATCTGTAGGGCTATGGGGAAAAGAGTTGGGGAGTGGGGCTTAATGGATAGCTGTTTCAAAGAGCTGGCACAGGCACTGTGGGCTGAATGGCGATCTTCTGTGCTGTAAGATTCTATGGGGGTGAAATTCGGTCGCACCTCAGTTGGGGCGGTAACCCAGGCCGAGCGGTAATTTTAGCCTACTGCCGAAAAATTTGGCAAAATTGGGTGAAGAGCTGAATGTGGCACAAAATCAGTCGTTGCAGACATGACCTGCATAGGGCGCTAACGAAAATGCTGCCGCTAAATTTAACCGACCCATTGCGCGTGCGCCGATCTCCGATTGCGATCCCGGGAAAAGCCAAGTCTTAAAGGCGCGGCACAGTAATGCACTCATTAAAGTTTTCAAAATCACTTGTTTTCAACCTGTATTGTTATTTCTGTCTGCCACTGCAAACTCGGAGGCTCTCACACCGTGCTGTGTGTAAACGTTGCACTGACTGTGACCTCCGAGGAAAGCGCTTCCTCATCCCTTTAAGTAGCCACCAATTTACGACTCTGCAAGCCTGTATAATGTCTTCAACCGTGTAAAGACAGATACAGTTTCCACAATGACTCTACAGTGGTCACTGCTACCAATGCCGTCATGGACAGATGCATCTGCGACAAGTAGATTGGCGAGGACGAGGTCAAGTAGGTTTTTCCCTCGTGTTGGTTTTCTCACCACCTGCCGCAGGCCCAGTCTGGCAGCTATGTCCTTCAGGGCTCGGTCAGTAGTGGTACTACTGCGCCACTCTTAGTGATGGACATCGAAGCACCACCATCTAGAGTACATTCTGTGCCCTTGCTTCCCTCAGTGTTTCTTTTAAGAACATAAGAAATAGGAAGAGGAGTAGGCCATATGGCCCATCAAGCCTGCTCCACCATTCAATAAGATCACGGCTGATCTGATCGTGGATTCAGCTCCACTTCCCCGCCCGCTCTCCATAACCCCTTATCCCCTATTGCTCAAGAAACTGTCTATTTCTGCCTTAAATTTATTCAATGTCCCAGCTTCCATAGCTCTCTGAGGCAGCAAATTCCACAGATTTACAATCCTCTGAGAGAAGAAATTCCTCCTTATCTCTGTTTTAAATGGGCGGCCCCTTATTCTAAGATCATGCCCTCTAGTTCTAGTCTCCCCCATCAGTGGAAACATCCTCTCTGCATCCAGCTTGTCAAGCCCCCTCATAATCTTATACGTTTTGATAAGATCACCTCTCATTCTTCTGAACTCCAATGAGTGGAGGCCCGACATACTCAACCTTTCCTCATAAGTCAACCCCCTCATCTCCGGAATCAACCGAGTGAACCTTCTCTGAACTGCCTCCAAAGCAAGTATATCCTTTTGTAAATATGGAAACCAAAACTGCACGCAGTATTCCAGGTGTGACCTCACCAATACCTTGTATAGCTGTAGCAAGACTTCCCTGCTTTTATACTCCATCCCCTTTGTAATACAATTCACTAAATATATTCAAAAAGGAGTTAGATGAGGTCCTTACTACTAGGGGGATCAAGGGGTATGGCGAGGAAGCAGGAATGGGGTACTGAAGTTGAATGTTCAGCCATGAACTCATTGAATGGCGGTGCAGGCTAGAAGGGCCGAATGGCCTACTCCTGCACCTATTTTCTATGTTTCTATGTTTCTAATAAAGGCCAAGATACCATTGGCTTTCCTGATCACTTGCTGTGCCTGCATACTATCCTTTTATGTTTCATGCACAAGTACATCCAGGTCCCGCTGTACTGCGGCACTTTGCAATCTTTCTCCATTAAAATAATAACTTGCTCTTTGATTTTTTTCCAACATTATACTCCATCTGCCAAATCCTTGCCCACTCACTTAGCCTGTCTATGTCCTTTTGCAGATTGTTTGTGTCCTCCTCACACATTGCTTTTCCTCCCATCTTTGTATCATCAGCAAACTTGGCTACGTTACACTCAGTCCCTTCTTCCAAGTCGTTAATATAGATTGTAAATAGTTGGGGTCCCAGCATTGATCTCTGCGGCACTCCACTAGTTATTGGTTGCCAACCAGAGAATGAATCATTTATCCCAACTCTCTGTTTTCTGTTAGTTAGCCAATCCTCTATCCATGCTCATATATTACCCCCAACTCCGTGAACTTTTATCTTGTGCAGTAACCTTTTATGTGGTGCCTTGTCAAATGCCTTCTGGAAGTCCAAATACACCACGTCCACTGGTTCCCCTTGATCCACCCTGTTTGGTACATCCTCAAAGAACTCCAGCAAATTTGTCAAAGATGCCTTTCAATATAGTGCAGCATTATTTCATCAGCTGAGGGAGCGGGGTCAGCAGTAAGCAGCAGGTTTCCTTTCCCATGATTGATCAGATGTCATGAGAAGGGGTTGTCTTATGAGGAAAGGTTGGGCCTATATTAATTGGAGTTTCGAAGAATGAGAGGTGATCTTATTGAAACATTTAAGATTTTGAGGGAGATGCTGAGAGGATGTTTCCCCTTATGGGAGAATTTAGAACTAGAGGGCGTAGCTTCAGAATAAGGGGTCGCCCAATGGACATGAGGAGGAATTTCTTCTGAGGGTCGTAAATCTTTGGACTTCTCTACCGCAGAGAGCTGTGGAGGCTGGGTCATTGAATATATTCAAGGTGGAGGCAGACAGATTTTTGAATGATAAGCGTGTCAAGGTTTATGGGGAGTGGGCAGGAAAGTGGAGTTGAGGCCAAGATCAGATCAGCTGTCATATTAAATGGCGGAGCAGGCTCAAGGGGCTAAATGGCCTACTCCTGCTCCTATTTCTTATGTTCATATTTTCTTACGAAACAAAATCCCGTCTTCACTCTGAGTGCACCATCCATTTTGTGATGTGGCACTACCACCAGGCTAAATGGGATAGATTCAGAACATATCTATAGTTCAAAACTGGGCATCCATGAGGCACAGTGGGCCATCAGCACCAGCATAATTGTATTCCACCAGCATCTGTAAACTCAAAGCCCGGCATATCCCTCACTCTCTACCATTACCATCAAGCCAGGCGACCAACCCTGGTTCAATGAGGAGTGTGGAAGAGCAGGATATAAGCAGCAGCAAGTATATCTGTAAATGAGTTATCAACCTGGGGAAGCTGTAGCAGAGCACTGCAGCATGTTACAGATGGATCTAAGTGATCCAGGCATTGGATCAGAGTAACACTCTGCAGTCCTGCCACTTTCAGTTCTGCACGGTGGTGGGTAATTAAACCACTAACTGGATATCCCGATCCTCAACGATGGCGAAGCCCAGCACTTGAGTGCACAAGACAAGGCTGGAGTGTTGGCAACTATCTTCAGCCAGAAGTGCAGAATGGATAATCCACTGTTGCAGATAATCAACCTGTTGCAGATATAACATTGGCATGTACCTGACAATGTGAAAAATTGCCCAGGTATGTGCTGCCCACAAAGCAGGGCAAATCCAATCCAGCCAATTCCCGTTCCATCAGTCTGCTCTCAATCATTTGAAAAGTGTTGGAAGATTTTGAAGACAGTGCTATCAAATGGCAGTTACTCACCAATAACCTGCTCACTGATGTTCAGTTTGGATTCTGCCAGGACCACTCAGTTCCAGACTTCAACCTTGAGGCTGTAGCCTTGGTCCAAACATGGACGAAAGCTGAATTGCAGAGGTGAGGTAAGACCTAGTAAAACTGAAATGAATGGGTATCAGGGGAAAAGATCACCACTGGCTGGCATCATACCTAATATAAAAGAACATGGTTGTTGGAGGGCAATCATCTCAGCCCCAGGACATCGCTGCAGGAGGTCCTCAGGGCAGTGTCCTAGGCCCAACCATCTTCAGCTGCTTCACCAATGATCTCCCCTCCATCATAAGATCAGGAATGGGGATATTCGCTGATGATTGCAATGTTCAGTTCCATTCTCAACTCCTCAGATAATGAAGCAAGCAACATGACCTGGACAAAATTCAGGCTTGGGCTGATAAGTGGCAAGTAACATTTGCGCCACACAAGTGCGAGGCAATGACTATCTCCAACAAAAGAGTTTAACCAAGAGTTTGACATTAACATCGTCCAATTCCCCACCATTAACATCCTGGGGGTCACCAATGACCAGAAACTTAACTGGACCAGCTACATAAATGCTGCGGCTACAAGAGCAGGTCAGAGGCTGAGTATTCTGATGCTCCTTCCTGACTCCCCAAAGCCTTTATATCACCACCTGTGCCTTCTACCACAAGGCACAAGTCAGGTGTGTGATGGAATACTCCCCACTTACCTGGATGAGTGCAACTCCAATAGTCAAGAAGCTCAACATCATTCAGGACAAAACAGTCCGCTTGATTGGCACACCATCCACCACCTTAAACATTAACTCCCTCCACCATTAGCGCACCATGGCTGCAGTATGTTCTATCTACAAGCTGCACTGCAGCAACTCGCCAAGGCTTCTTTGACAGCACCTCCCAAACCCACGACCTCTACCATCTAGAAGGACAATGGCAGCAGGCACATGGGAAGGAAGGAGATTCTACACTTTTGAAAGTAAAATTTCAGTGCAAGAGAGGTTGTTTGTTAGTAATCAAGACATCACACCGTTAAAAATTCACTTACACTTGAATGGACAAGCACTAACTATTTCTGGCATGTTTAGTGGGCAAGTACTGCAACTTCACGCCCTTCGTGTTTTAATGCTTATTCTCTTGGCGAGGGAATGTGGGAAAAATGGCAGCCGATTTGCGCATGACAAGCTGTTGACTAAGGTTGGGATCCAGTGCCAGAGGTACTTCATGTTGTGCGAGCTAATGCTGCAAATGTTGGCAGTTTATTTGAAGTCTGGGGTGTTGTTGCTGAGCTTGATCCTGTCTTCATCCAATGACCACACAGTCGAATGCTGCAACAGGGAGCAATTACTTTTTAAAATGTTCCTCTCCCTAGCTCAGGAAAGCTGAAGCCAATTGTAACACCGTTACCATGGATTCTACAATGTCCCTGCTTTAGTGTCGAAAGCCCATTTTTACCATTCGCAATCAACACAAAAGGTCTGAAGCAGCTCATTGAAAGTGCAAGTGGGGAAATGCGTGCTACAGAGCCACGCAGACCAGACAAGGTGAAAATGGAACTTCTCCCCTCTGCTGTTGGCTCATTAAAGCAAGGGCAGAGGTACACAATTGGCTTTATTGTATAGAGGAAGGAAATAGCCCCAGATTTCTGATATAAATCCAGTGCCCCTGCCGGAAAATGCTTGCGTATCGATATCGGATAAAGAGCAAATCAGGTTCACTTTTGCTAATGGCTCTGTAGCCAGTCGAAACTCCCTGTCTGGTCTTGCATATGAGGATTGACCACTTGGTAACATTCTGAAGAGCTGCTGGTGACTGGAACGGTACCCTAGTATGAGAGCAAAAGAAATAATTGAGCAGTTTAAAAATAAGACTCTGAAGGACCATTATTGCAAGTGAACGAAGCTCAGGTTACTTTAATGGGCAATTTAAACGCTATGTATTAAACTGGTAGTGAAGTACGACACAATAGAAAGAAAAAAAAACTTGCATTTATATTGTGCCTTTCATGATCCCAGGATGTCCAAAAACTCTTTGCAGCCAATTAAGTACATTGGAAGTGTAGTCACTGTTGTAATGCAGGAAACGCAACAGCCAATTTGTGCACAGCAAGCTCCCACAAACAGCAATCTGATAATGACCAGATAATCTGTTTTTGTGATGTTGATTGAGGGATAATTATTGGCCAGGACACTGAGGATAACTCCACTATTCTTCTTCGAAATAGTGCCATGGGATCTTTTACTTCCAGCCGATAGAGAAAATGGGGTCTCAGTTTAACGTCTCATCCCAAAGATGACACCTCCAACAGTACTGCTGAAGTGTCTGCACTGAAGTGTCAGCCTAGTGTTTTTTTTAAATTTGTTCCTGGGATGGCCAGTATTTATTGCCCAACCACAATTGCCCTTGAGAGGTGGTGGTGAGCCGCCGCCTTGAACTGCTGCAGTCCTTGTGGTGAAGGTACTCCCACAGTGCTGTTAGTGAGGGAGTTTCAGAATTCTGACCCAGCGACGATGAAGGAACGGCAATACATTTCCAAGTCAGAATAGTGTGTGACTTCGAGGGGATCTTGGAGGTAGTAGTGTTCCCATGTACCTGCTGCCTTTGTCCGCCTAGGTGGTAGTAGAGCTCGAGGGTTTGGGAGATGCTGTCGAAGAAGCCATGGCAAGTTGCTGCAGTGCATCTTGTAGATTGGACACACTTGTAAGGTAGCTAAGAAAGCTCAACCAAGCTACTGCAAGGATAAAGGGTTGATAGGCTTGTGCAGAACGAAACCATTTTTTTAAACAAAATATTGTTGCAGAAATGAGCTTTGAACCACAGCTGCCTCTTGTTAAGTTGTTGTGAAACCTATGACACATGCGAGGTCATAAGGAACAAAGAGGGGTTACTGGGCATGTTTTTGCACCATGTTGCATAGACCAGAATTTAACCTGTTATGGACAAAAATTACTGGACACATTGAGTTTGGTGTTCAGAGGGATTGTGCTAATCAGACACAGAAGTAGAAGACAAGAAGAACACATCTAGCTTCTGTAGATGGATGTAAATGCTGGCTGGAGCCGAAGGCCGACTTGGTTAAAGAACAAGACGACACATGCTACTCTATCCAGTGACCGAACGGTTAATAACCATTCAGAACTGTAAAGTACTGCCGTGAGATACGAGAAGTATTAATCCTTGCAATGTGCCAATAGAAGTGTCCCATAACTAATTTGTATCAAGTCCAAATCTTTACAAATTGGAAGTACTTCTTACACACTGCAGCCATCTGCACTGGTGGTGGAGGGAATGAATGTTAAAGGTGGTGGATGGGGTGCCGATCAAATGGGCTGCTTTGTCCTGGATGGTGTTGAGCTTCTGAATTGTGCCTTTATAGATGGTGGAAAGGCTTTGGGGAGACACTTGCCGCAGAATACCCAGCCTCTGACTGGCTCTTGTTGCCACAGTATTTATGTGGCTGGTCCAGTTAAGTTTCTGGTCAATGGTGACCCCCCCCCCAAGATGTTGATGGTAGGGGATTCAGCAATGGTAATGCTGTTGAATATCAATGGGCGGTGGTTAGACTCTCGCTTGTTGGAGATAGTCATTGCCTGACACTTGCGAATGTTATTTGCCACTTATCCGCCCAAGCCTGAATGTCATCCAGGTCTTATTGTGTGCAGGCACAGACTGCTTCATTATCTGAGGAGTTGCGAGTGGAACTGAACACTGTGCAATCATGAGCAAACACCCCCACTTAAGGTCATTGCTGAAGATGGTTGGGCCGAGGACTCTGCTCTGAGGAACTCCTGCACGATGGCCTGAGGCTGAGATGATTGGCCTCCAACAACCACAACCATTTACTTTTGCGCTAGGTATGACTCCAGCCAGTGGAGAGTTTTCCCCCAGATTCCTACATACTTCAGTTTTACTTGGGCTCCTTGATGCCACACTCGGTCAAATACTACCTTGATGGCAATAGCAGTCACTCTCCCCTCCCCTCTGCAATTCAACTCTTTTGTCCATATTTGGAACAAGGCTATATTGAGGTCTGGAGCCAAGTGGTCCTGATAGAATCCAAACTGAGCATCGGTGAGCAGGTTATTGGTGAGTAAGTGGCGCTTGATTGCATTGTTGTTTATACCTTCCATCACTTTGCTGATGATTGAGAGTAGACTGATGGGGCGGTAATTGGCCAGATTGGATTTATCTTGTTTATTCTGGACAGGACATATAAGTAGTTTTCCACATTGTCGGGTAGATGCCAGTGTTTAGCTGTACTGGAACAGCTTAACTTGAAGCGCGGCTAGTTCTGGAGCACAAGCCCTCAGCAGGATGTTGTCGGCGCCCATAGCCTTTGTTGTATCCAGTGCGCTCAGCCGTTTCTTGATATCACATGGAGTAAATGGAAATGGCTGAAGTCTGGCTTCTGTGAAGGTGAGGATGTAGGGAGGAGTCCGATCATCCATTTGGCACTCGTGTGCTGGGGGTCTCTGGAGGGGGATTTGAACTCTCAATCTTCATCTCTTGGCGTCAGCCCAAACCTGCTGCAGCATGTGACTAGGGGCGATATTTCAACTTACATTCGCCCTTTTGTGATGAAAAAATGGGCACTAGATCTCCAAATCATTTCCCAATAGCTGTCAGAATTGTAGCCAAAGGTGGTTTGAGTATCGATGCTTTCTTTCACAGAGCTGCTGGTGCAAAGTTGTCAGACGTAAGCTGGGCCTTCGATATCTTCATCTGCGCCCATCGACAGCAGGGCTAGAACATGAGCTTTCCCTCTGGAGAGCTGACTCCTGAGCTGTCCTTTCTCTTTGCCCTTGCTCCTGTGCACTTGTGCTTCATCAATCTCCCAGCAGAGATCCCTTTCACTGACTCTCTAAAGTATACGGATGCTGATTTCTGAGCAGATGCTCCAGAAGCATGAGTGAAGGTCTCTCTGCAAGAGAACTGTCCTCTTTTTCACTGCTCTGGCTGGGCCCATGACCCTAAAAATTGGAGAGACGTTCACTGGCGAGCATTTAATGGCACGGGTTGGCAGAAGCGGAGGAGTGGCATCTCAATGCAGCACCAGTTTGTCGTGTAGAATGTGTGAGGGAGAGTTCAGTGAAAAGGCGTAAAGGATAGCCAAATGTAAGAGAGCCTTGCTGTGTGCCAGTTTACTGTGCAAGAAGAAAAGGAGTGTGTTAGTGTGTGACCTGCTTAAAAGTTGTATGTGTGTGTGACAGGATAGCACAGTTTGGATGCTGTGTGAAAGAAGCCACAGGTGCTGTAAAATAAAGGGAGTAATTGTGAGGATAGTAGCAGAAGGAGGTGCAATGTAGTAAGCTAGTTTGATTGGATGAGCGCGATGGGAAGCAGTTAAAGGTAGAATTGAGTGCTGGGGCTACAGAGGTATGAGTAGAAGTCTTACCTCAGCACCACTAGTTAAAATACTGCTCATCATCAGCATCATCATCGGCAGTCCCTCGGAATCGAGGAAGACTTACTTCCACTCTTAAAATGAGTCCTTAGGTGGCTGAACGGTCCAATACGAGAGCCACACAGTTCCTGTCACAGATGGGACAGATAGTCGTTGAGGGTAAGGGAGGGTGGGACATATTTGCTGCATGCTCTTTCCGATGCCTGCGCTTGATTTCTGCATGCTCTCGGCGATGAGACTCGAGGTGCTTAGCACCCTCCCATTTAGAGTGGTCTTTGGCCAGGGACTCCCAGATGTCGGTGGGGATGTTGCATTTTATCAGGGAGGCTTTGAGGGTGTTCTTGTAATGTTTCCTCTGCCCACCTTTGGCTCGCTTGCCGTGAAGGAGCTCCAAGTAGAGCGCTTGCTTTGGGAGTCTCATGTCTGGTATGCGGACAATGTGGCCTGCCCAGCGGAGCTGATCAAGTGTGGTCAGTGCTTCAATGCTGGGGATGTTGGCCTGGTCGAGGACGCTAATGTTGGTGCATCTGTCCTCCCAGGGGATGTGTAGGATCTTGCGGAGGCATCATTGGTGGTATTTCTTGAGGTGACTGTTGTACATGGTCCATATCTCTGAGCCATACAGGAGGGTGGGTCTTACTACGGCCCTGTAGACCATGAGCTTGGTGGTAGATTTGAGGGCTTACCAGGTTATCAGTGGTATGAAAAAGAAAGACTTGCATTTATATAAAGCCTTTCACGACCGCCGGACGTCCCAAAACACTTTACAGCCAATGAAGTACTTTTGAAGTGTAGTCACTGTTGTAATGTGGGAAACATGGCAGTCAGCTTGTGAGTTAACAAGCTCCCACAAACAGCAATGTGATGCTGACCAAGTAATCTGTTTTTGTTATGTTGATTGAGGGATAAATATTGGCCAGGCCACCGGGGATAATCCTCCTGCACCTCTTCGAAATAGTGCCTTGGGATCTTTTACGTCCACCTGAAAAGGCAGACGGGGCCTCAGTTTAATGCCTCATCCGAAAGATGGCACCTTCAACAGTTCCCTCAGCACTGCACTGGAGTGTCAGCCTAAATTTTTGTGCTCAAATCGCTGGAGTGGGACTTGAGCCCACAACCTTCTTACTCAGGCAAGTGTGCTACCCATGGAGCCATAGCTGACACTACCCCAGTGCTGTGATCATTCTCCTGCTCAGTCACTCCTGACCAGTACTGTCAGTATATTTGCCTTGGTCCCTTTCTTTCACCCTTCCCCCTGCTGAACACCTCGACAAAGATCTCTGCACCAATGTCTTAGAATCTGAGGGTTCTTGCAGTTCTTAGTGTGACTGTATTGACCAAGTTTAAATGATCAAACTTGCAGTACAGGCAAACTGCCCCTTCCTTTTAAGAGGTGCAAGCTGACCGATGTCACTCCCATGCAGATTCTGGCCACCTCTCACCACCACAGTGAGCGAGCTGCTAATAGACTGTGCGACTAGTGCTGATCGCTCAGCCATAATATGGAAATGTGGCACAAACACAAAAATGGTTGTACCTCTTCCAACTTTATTGGGCTTGTACTACAGATGTCTCCCCCACATCATACTCGATGTGGGTGTCTGCTGAATATCTGCCTCTTCCTCCCCCCCACCCCCCATTATGTGCTACTATTTCAATTTGACACCCTCTACATAGAATTACACAGAATGTAGAACACAGAAACAGGTCATTTAGCCCAACTGGTCCATGTTTATGCGATCAGCATAACCTTCTATTCCTTTCTCGCTCATGTGTTTATCTATCTTCCCTCTGAATGCATCTATGCTTTTCACCTCAACTACTCCTTGTGGTAGTGAGTTCCTCATTCTCACCACTCTGGGTAAAGATATTCCATCTGAATTCCCTTTTGGATTTATTAGTGACTATCTAATATTTATGGCCACTAGTTTTGGTTCCGCCCCCCCCCCCCATCCATTTGTGGAAACATTTCTACGTCTACCCTATCAAATCCTTTCATAATTTTAAAGAACACTATCCAGTCACACCTCAGTCTTCTCTTTTCTGGAGAAAAGAGCTCCAGCCAGATTAATCTATCCTGATGGGTATTGTAATGTATTTGCTTCATTTGTTCTCTGCTTAAGAATTCATAGCATTACAATGCTGTTAAGAACTAGTTGGTTTATTAACAATGGTTTAACAATCACATTACGCGTTACCAGTTCATCCACCAGGCTCACAACCACCTGCCTCATCGTGGATCCCCCTAAACCCAACTGGCTGGGGTTTTATTGAGTCTTGTGAATATCACGTGACTGGCTAAACCACTCACAACTCAACAGCTTTACAACTATTTTGAGCATAACATTTAATAAAGTGCCCTCTTTTGATGATCACTTGATCCCACAAATTTTTGAATAAAACTTTAAAGTAAACTTTGTTCAAATTAAATTTGGTTGCCGGGGTGATGATGCACTCCAGTGCCTCCAGTGCCCATCTCTCGCAGAAGGCCGCGAGGGTACCAGTGGACACTGTGTGCTCCATCTCCAGGGACATGCTCATGCAAACGTAGCCGGGGAAGAGAGGCAGACAGTCGGGCTGAACGACCTCCTCGACTGTCCTGTGCCTGGACCTGTTCAACAGCTCTACAACTATTTTGTTGAGAAAGTAAGAGATGTGATGGCTGGGAATCGAACCCAGATCAACTGCTTGGAAAGCAACTTAGCTTATCACTGCACCACATTCACACAACTTTAAGTTATTCGCCCAACGTGGGGCTCGAAACAACGACCCTGAGATTAAGAGTCTCATGCTCTACCGACTGAGCTAGCCAGGCTTTAGAACACTAGTTCCTTCGAGCTGGAAATGAACCAGCGACCTAAGGATGACTTTGCTTTGTATTCCACTGAAGTCATCCGTGCTACCAACTGAGCTATCGAAGGGAAGCGGTTCTACAAACCTGTGAGCATTCTCACAGATGCATACATTACAGGTATAACCTCTCAGTTCTGGTATAATTCTTGTAAATCAGTTTTACATCTTCTTCTCCAGTACCTCTATATCCTTTTTATAATATGATGACCAAAACTGTTCACAGTACTCCAAGTATGGGCGAACCCAGGTTCTATCCAAGTTTGACATAACTTCTCTGCTTTTCAATTCTATCCCTATAGAAATGAACCCCAGTGCTTTATTTTTTTAATGACTTGCGTTGCTACTTTTAGTGATTTGTGTATCTGTACCCTTGGATCCCTTTGCTCCTCCACCCCATTTTGACTCGTATTTCTAAGGAGTATGTGGTCTCCTTATTCTTCCTATCAAGATGCACCATCTCACACTTATTGAAATTCTGCAAGTTTATTAATGTCTTCTTGAATTTTGTCACAGTCTTTCTCAATATTAACTTTACCCCCCCCCCCAATTTGGTGTCATCTGTAAATGTTGTAATTGTACTTCCGATTCCTGAGTACAAAACCATTTCCACAATTTACAATTAGTGCATAAAGTTGAGATCCAAAGCACTTCAATTTATGGAATGGCTATTAGAAATCATGTGAGTCATAAATTAAGTGAAAATATTTCACTGGAGTGAGACTGGTATATCAGCAGTTCATAACTTTTGTCATTGCACTTATGCAGTATCAGATGAGGTCACAATAAAAATAAAAAAGAAAGACACAAATACTGGGTATCTGAAACAAAAGCAGATGATGTTGGAAAATTACACATTTGAAAGGCGAAGGTTAATGTTTTAGGTAGAATCCTTCATCAGAACTGTTCTAATTTTTTTCCAGTTAGTCAGCTAGCTAATGTAGAGAAACCCATCGCCATGCTTAAGAATCCTGAGAGCTTCAGCACAGGTTAGCAAGAGCCAATGTTGAAGAACCTACAAGGTGCCAGCTCGTTTAGCCAGCAACAATTGTACACCTTAACGGCATGGAGAACAAGTAAGCTTCCTGTGACTTGTTCAGAAAGGACCATCATAACTAAAACGCCTGGAGGGTATTGAGAGCCAAGTGGAAAATGATATGTATTTAACCCCTTGCAACCTGTATTACACTACCACCAGAGGGCCAACCTGTTGGAGTCCCATGGGATCCCAGCATCCCTTGGGAGCACGGTATATAAGCAGGCCACCCACGAGGTACCTGCACTCTGGAGTCTCATTAAAGGAGCTAAGGTCACACTTGCTCATTGTACACAGTACTCAGTTTCATCCTTTATTATGAACGCATCAGAAAAATACCAGATTTATCCCTTCAGGTCTTGATGTGACCGTGCACTGCCATTCTGCTTGGCACAGATATTTAATGATCACAATGGAAGGTTAAGTGGGTCGCAATGTTACCAGCAGCATGTCTTGGACTCCAGAGCCCCTGGTATTGTTCCAATGAATAGTCACACCCAAAGTTTGGCCTATATTTCAAATGCTGATGAACCCATCGTGCAGTTTCAGCATTTTCTATTTTTGTCATTGCTGGAATATGTTCCATATCTGAAAAAGGAGCAGTCAATACACACATTCTATTTTGGGGATATTTAATACTAATGGGAGCAATTCTGGAGGGGGTGAGATAGAAGCCTGATTTTTTTAAATACAAATAAAGAGATAAATGAAGGTAGTTTTGACTTTGTAAGCCCTTGCAACTTCCCGACTGGGAAGTGAGCCATTTAGCTTTGAAGCAAATGGAAGGAGGTTAACAAGGAACAATGCTGAAGAAAGCACCATTTGACGCCACAAATTTCTGCTGTCATTGTGACTCAGACAGTATTATTATAAGATGCCACAGTCATTTGCAAAAATCTAGTCAGTGCTCAGACAGGATTATTGTGCAATTCAGACTCGGCTTTAAAAAATACATTTCATCCCAAGCAGGGTGAGATATTGATGGGAAGAGGCAACTCGGCACAGAACATACAACTGTAATTCTTGCCTCTCCACCACTCTAATTAGGAAGAAAAGCAAGCGACAAAGATTAAAGGATTGTTCTGTTTCATAGTGTGTTACTAAAGAGAAAAAGCGCAAACATTTCAGATAATTTTGTGCTTTTCCTCCTATGTCTCATTAAATTATTTCTCTTGCGGATTGGTTTTTTCAGCCCAATTAGCCCAATGTTTTGCATAACCAAGACAAACCATCGCTGAATTTTTAGCGCAAATTACGTTCTGCGCAACTCAAGTTTCTGCGACCTTTTGCACTAGTTTAAAAAAAACATAGTGATGGAAGCTAGCTCCGCCCACAAAACCGGCCACCCCCCCAATCGGATTAATCACCATTGGGAGTTTCCACTAATTGCGCTCGTTTGCGGGCTTTGAGAAGGCTTTAAAAATTAAGCTGGTTCTTTTGGGCATAAGGACACTAATAGGAACGTTTTAAGAGCTTTGGAATATATATTTAATTCACTGAGAAATTGACTACTGTACCCCAATATAATTAGGAAATGGTATATATTTTTTTTAAGTCATTTCCAGCCATGTAAAATTGGGTTACTCAAGGGTGGTGGATTGGCACTGATTAAAAGTGATTATTTTGTATGATAATTCATTTTCAGCTGTATTAATCAAACTGCATCGGGTTATCACTCTTAAATATCTCAAGGAATATTTTTTAAAGCAAATCTTTTTTATAATTACATTTTAAACTCTGCTGAATTGTGCTGGTTCATGCGGATTTTGCGTTTGGTGATGTGCAAATGAGTTTGAGCAGAAACACGAAAAAAAAACTTTTCCAAACAGCCGCAATTTGCGCCTGTTTTGTCGATTTGCCCCCAGTGTGGAAACTCTATCCCCATGTTCCCTATTGTGAGGGGAGGGGGTTAACATTCTTGGAATGGAAAACTTTCCATTTCAACCGATCCATTGTTTACGTCCAACTCCCTCCATCCTGCTCCAACAACATATCTCAACTCCAGCCTCTGAAGTGCACTCCCTACTCCACGAGTGTGAAATTTCCTGCCCTAGTCATTCTCTGGGCTCTCTGTCCAAGCTCATTCCACAAAGGACCTTTTCCAGCCAGCACGTAGGAGACTTTCATCTCCTCTGTTTAGGCCAGATTTGAACTCTGAACTTGGAAATTCAAGGTCAGCGTCACATGCACTGTGCACTGTGCACCCAGTCCCCACTTGTTACATTTTCTTCGAGCAGATTGATGAGTGGTGAAATGAATTGTTCCCCATCATTGAGACAATTCATTAGTGCTCTTCAGCTACTGCACTGTCTCCCTCAAATTATAATCATACTTAAACTTTCTGCAGGTATAGATAACTTTCTGTTAAGTTTACAATTGCACCTGGCAATTTTCCAATATGACCACGTGAATCAAAGAAATGCACTGCAGAAAAGCAGCAGGAAGATCATCAAAGATTCTTTAAAAAAAAAACTCCTGTGTTTACAGAGTTTAAGTCAGACCATGTTATTCTAAATGACCCCCATTGTTCCTATGACTATTTTTAAGTTGGAGTCAGAAGCTGTTTATGTTAGAGGCCCCTGGTGTTGTGACGAGCATTGGTGCTTTCATAAAATTTGAAAAGATTTACAATCGCAACAGTATTTACAGTGAGGACCGCAATCTAAAATTCAGGCAGTGCCGCAGTAGTCTGTTGCCATGATAACAGTTCTGTTTATCCCCAGAATCTTAATGTGTGATGATATGAACTGACGTGAAGTTGACAAGTAGTAATGGCATGAACATCACTGTTTTATATACTTGTTCCTTTGCATTTCCTACTAATTATTAATAGACCTTTCAGAAGAGTAGCTTTAGTTCTGGTAGGTCCCATGTATAACGGCCATTGTTAGTTGTAGTCAGCAGATCTTGTGAGAAACTGAGCTAGAAAATCCTGAGTAACCAAGAGGTAGTTTGAAAATCTTCGAAGCGGTGGGTATGGTATGAAAAACACTGTTTTTTTCAAGAGTTGCAATCTATTTTCTTATTTTGTCTATGTGAGGATTTAGATAAAAGATTGTCGACTGCAAATATAGAATCAGACTTACGGCACAGAAGGAGGTGATTTGGTCCATTGTGTCTGTGCCGGCCGAAAAATAGTTATCCAATCTAATTCCACTTTCCAACTCTTGGTCCATAGCCCTGCAGGTTACAGCACTGCAAGTGCACATCCAAGTACTTTTTAAATGTGATGAGGGTTTCTGCCTCTACCATCTTTGCAGGCAACAAGTTCCAGATCCCAATCACCTTCTGGGTGAAAAAGGTTCTCCTCAACACCCCTCTAATCTTTCTACCAATTACTTTAACTCTATGCCCCCTGGTTATTGACCTCTCTCTAGGTCCATCATAATTTTATGCATCTCAATTAAGTCTCCCCTCAGCCTCATAATCAACAAGATTATTAACGTGTTCATTATTTCTGCAATAAATTTGCTTCAACAACAATATGCATTTATAAGCACTTTTAAAGTAAGAAAAATCCCAAAGCACTTCACAGAGGTGCAATTATATTTTAATGAGATAGAATGGGATTTCCTGTTCTTCCGTGCCTTTATTTTTGGGCAGAACTGGAGTTAAAAATGGCACATGAGAGCGCACCACTGCAACCCTGCCTCTATTCTATGCAGCCCCACTTTCTATCCAGGACATCCAATATCATCATCATCGGCAGCCCCTCGGAATTGAGGAAGACTTGCTTCCACTCTTAACATGAGTTCTTAGGTGACTGAACAGTCCAATACGAGAACCACAGTCTCTGTCACAGGTGGGACAGATAGTTATTGAGGGAAAGGGTGGGTGGGACTGGTTGCCGCATGCTCTTTCTGCTGCCTGCGCTTGATTTCTGCTTGCTCTCAGCGATGAGACTCGAGATGCTCAGCGCCCTCCCGGATGCACTTCCTCCACTTAGGGCGGTCTTTGGCCATGGATTCCCAGGTGTCAGTGGGGATGTTGCACTTTATCAGGGAGGCTTTGAGGGTGTCCTTGTAACGTTTCCATTGCCCACCTTTGGCATGTTTGCCGTGAAGGAGTTCTGAGTAGAGCGCTTGCTTTAGGAGTCTCGTGTCTGGCATGTGAACTATGTGGCCTGCCCAGCGGAGCTGATCAAGTGTGGTCAGTGCTTCAATGCTGGGGATGTTGGCCTGGACGAGGACGCTAACGGTTGGTGCGTCTGTCCTCCCAGGGATTTGTAGGATCTTGCAGAGACATCGTTACTGGTATTTCTCCAGCGTCTTGAGGTGTCTACTGTACATGGTCCATGTTTCTGAGCCATACAGGAGGGCAGGTATTACTACAGCCCTGTAGACCATGAGCTTGGTGGTGGATTTGAGGGCTCGGTCTTCAAACACTCTTTTCCTCAGGTGGCCGAAGGCTGCACTGGCGCACTGGAGGCAGTGTTGGATTCCAATATACCCACCCATATATAGGCATTAATACTGGGATTGTAACCAAATGACAAAAATATGACAGTAAATGTATTTTGTGTTATTTGACACACAACAACACTGGACCTGGTATCCAGCTTTGCTTTTGCATTGGGGTGTGTGTGGTTGGAACTTAATTTTTTTTTTAAGTCTGTGTAATTACTTTCACTGGCAGCTTGAAGACTCCAAGGCCTGCTGTAGCTAATCTCTGGCCCCACTCAAGGAGGGCTTTCCAGTGAAGGCCAGAAAGCTCAGCAAAAAAAATATTTACAGGTCTCCACGGCTGGTGGTTTGGCTGGGCTTAAGGATGTATCTTTGGTAGAAGGACCATTATCCGCCTAATTATATACCAGTGGGATATCTAGGCTACGGTCTACTGTGATTTCAAAGACTAAGGTGAAATTTTTTGAGACTTAAGATAGTCCAGTACATAATAATAATCACCACATGTGGGCTTGCTGCTTATTCCCCGAGGCACATTGCCAATAGCTTACCTGGATCACAAGGCAAGTATAAACATTCCAGAAGGCTTGGAGAGTTGGGATTCATCCACAGTCTATAGTAGGAGAGGCGAAACAATCTAGGATGAGAAAGTTTAAAAAAAAAGTCGTTCCTGTGTTTGTGTACAAGCAAATGAGAGGTGAAGGGAGGCAGGGGTGGTGATGGTGGGGGCGGGTTACATCTTTTAACAAAAAGAATGTATTTGTGCCCCGATTGGATAGTGCCTTAAATCCTCTTAAAGAATTCGATATGGTCCCACATAAAAGGATACTGCACAAGATAAGAGCTCACGAGGTCAGGGTAATGTATTAGCATGGATAGAGGATTAGCTAACCAATAGAAAACAGAGAGTCAGGATAAATGGTTCATTTTCAGGTCGGCAAACTGTAACTAGGGATCGGTGCTGGGGCCTCAACTATTTATAATCTGTACAAATGACTTGGGTGGAGGTAGCGAGTGTACTGTAGCCAAATTTGCTGATGGTAGGTGGGAAAGCAAGTTGTGAAGAGGACACAAAGAGTCTGCAAAGGGATATAGATAGGGTAAGTGAATGGGCAAAAATTTGGCCAATGGAGAATAATGTGGAAAAATGTGAGGTTATCCACTTTGGTAGGAAGAATAAAGAAGCAAATTATTATTCAAATGGAGAGAGATTACAAAATGCTGCAGTACAGAGGGATCTGGGTGTCCTCGAATATGAAACACAAAAAGTTAGCATGCAGGTACAGCAAGTAATTAGGAAGGCAAATGGAATGTTGGCCTTTATTGCAAGGGGGATGGAGTATAAAAGTAGGGAAGTCCTGTTCCAACTGTACATGGCATAAGTGAGACCACACCTAGCATACGGTGTACAGTTTTTGTCTTATTTAACGAAGGGATATATTTGCATTAGAGGCAGTTCAGAGAAGGTTCACTAGGTTGATTCCTGAGATGAAGGGGTTGTCTTATGAAGAAAGGTTGAGCATGTTGGGTCTATACTCATTGGTGTTTAGAAGAATGAGATTATCTTATTGAAACATAAGATTCTGAGGGGGCTTGACAGAGTAGATGCAGAGAGGATGTTTCCCCTCATGGGGGAATCCAGAACTCGGGGGCATATTTTCAGAATAAGGGGTTGCCCATTTAAAGTGGAGGTGAGGAGGAATTTCTTCTCTCAGGGTGGTGAATCTTTGGGATTTTCTACTGGGTCAGTGAATATATTTAAGGTGGAGATAGAGAGATTTTTGAACTATAGGGGAGTCGAGGGTTATGGGAAGTGGGCAGGAAAGTGGAGTTGAGGCCAAGATCAGATCAGCCATGATCTTATAAAATGATGGAGCAGGCTCGAGGGGCCAAATGGCTTACGCCTGCTCCTATTTCTTATGTTCTTATGTTCTTATAATAGACCCCGGAGGAAATGCTGTGAATTGGCCCAAGTGACATGAATATATGTTGGACAGTTACAATGCAATTTGCTACAATTTGCTAGGTTTACTGTATCTGTGTTTTGGATATTTTCCATTTCTCTTTGATTCTCCTATCCAAATTAACATCACAAGTTAGCCTGCAGTAATCGTTATGCCTTTTTGGCATTTGTTTTTTTTATACCGAGCATTTCCATTTGTTCAGCCCCATGAATTCAGTTCAAAAGACTGATCTATTTGATGCCATTTATTCAGCAAGGATTATTAAAGAATTTATTGAGTAATAAATGATCAAAGGATTATTGATAGAAGCAGTCAGCACGAGCTACTGGATCTCAAAAATTGTCTAAATCCTTTTATACAGAATAACAGAACGTTTTACTTGCAAAGTGGAAAAATTATATTTATCTAAATATAATAAATGTAGCTATAACTAGTTCTGACTCTTTTTGACACAAGTGCTTGATACAAACTAACCTGCCCTCTCTTTCCGAGATAAACACAACATACAAGTGAAATCAAAATGAGCATTTTCAGTAAAATTATTAATTGATAGTGCAGGTAAAACTATACTATTATGAGACATCTGGGGAAAAGGACTCGAGTGGTTCATTAGTAAGCTGGCCTGGAAATATATTTCATTCATGTCATGTACACACTGTCAATTTGAAGCCTGCTGAAAAAGGCACCATTTAAACTAACAGATCATTTTTTAGATCCCCAGCAATTTGAGGAATATGCCTACATTAATAAATTCAATCGCCTTTCTGTAACACAGAAAATGGAGCATTTGTCCACCTGGTCAAGACTCATCCTTGTACTGTTCCATGCTAAAGTAAAATATAGCTCATTAAATTCATCCAGAGTTTTAACTGTCCAATGTGTGGCTCCATCAACATTCCTGCTTAGTTTTCGCTCCTCACCCATACTTGGATATATTCATGGGGGAGACTGACGTGAGCATATTTACTGAATTGTCCAGATAGAAAGCGGGCAAGCCATCCTCCATCATCCATTGGGTTACCATCATAAACTGTATGCATTTAGCTGAAATAGATATTGGACCAAAAATTGTGGCCTTGCCAAGTGCATATGATGTGCGCACACATCCAAAGAGGCCTCGCAAATGCCGGGTTTTGATGCACAGTGTGCATGCGCCAAGAACTGGCTTTTTTGATCGATCAAAATTTCTCTAGACAGATCGCACGCATCCCCATAGGAAGAACATTTGCGTGGGTGAGGTTGGACTATTTACCCAACTCTTGTCCAGCAAATGTCCTTCAAACTCTGACGCCCGGTAAAAACAGGTGTACAACCTACTTTTACCAGCGTAAGAGTTTTAAAACATAGAACAATTTAATTTAATCACTCATTTTTATATTAAAAACCCTGTCCATTAAGGTAAGTTTATTTTTAACCCTATTAAAACACATTAAAGATAAATTCATAAAAATATATTTTTTTCTAAACATTTAATTACATTCAATTTCAATTAATTTTAAACCTGTGTTGTGTTTCTTGTTTCTGGTGGGTATTCTCATTGATAGCAATGGGAGCTCCATACAAACAGTACTCCCATTATTAGCAATGAGAATACTACATAGTGATTGGTGGTCCAGGCCCACATGATTCCAGGATATGAATAGGTATCTGGAGGACATGTTCCTATGCGCTGTGCAGCGAATGGAGGCCTCCGACCGCAATCCTACGTACCTCCGGGACCACCAGGTCGCAAAATTTTCACACATTTTTTTCCAAGTTGGAGGTGTTCGTCAGAAGGAAGCCTCTGACCACAATTTCCCCCTCCACCACTACCACCCCCCGCGCCGCCCCCCCCCCCGACTATTGATTTTCTTTTTCATCGGTCTTCCCAATATTCAATTGGAGAACATTACTGCTCATCCAGAACTGAATGTCGGACAAGCAGTCTGACAGTTTAGAGACCATGGAGGGGTCGAGAGAAGTGGTGGTGAGGTAGAGCTGGGTGTCGTCAGCATACATGTGGAAACTGACTGTTTACGGATGATGTCACCAAGGGGCAACATGTAGATGAGAAATAGGGGGCCAAGGATAGATCTTTTCTCAGTTAAAGTTGCCATATAAATGCAAGTTGTTGATGATTAAGACAACATCTCGATCTTCTTTGACAAGACATGAGGCTATTATTCTTTCTTTCTCAAAAAATCCAAGCTTCGTGTCACCTGGGGCTAGATTTAACAATCCTGCATTCCCATTCAAGAGGTATGCTTCACGCCGCTGCCTCATGTGTTAGTAGTTCTGGCTCCAGCTCGCAATTCCTTCACCCAGAACATGGGATTGCCAAATTTCCTTTCTTTTCTCTGCTGCTTAATTTATCTCTTCACTGCTACAGAGAATTCCACAGGTTAGCAACTCTCTGAGTGAAGAAGTTTCTCCTCATCTCTGTCCTAAATGGCTTACCTCTTATCCTTAGACTGTGACCCCTGGTTCGGGACTTCTCCAGTATTGGGAACATTCTTCCTGCATCTAACCTGTCCAATCCTGTCAGAATTTTATATGTTTCGATGAGATCCCCTCTCATTCTTCTAAACTCCAGTGTATAAAGGCTCAGTTGATCCAATCTCTCCTCATCTGTCAGTCCAGCCATCCCCGGAATCAGTCTGATGAACATTCGCTGCACTCCCTCAAAAGCAAGAACATCCTTCCTCAGATTAGGAGACCAAAACTGAACACAATATTCCAGGTGAGGCCTCATCAGGGCCCTGTACAACTGCAGTAAGACCTCCCTGCTCCTATACTCAAATCCCCCAGCTTTGAAGGCCAAACTGTCATTTGCCTTCTTCACCGCCTGTTGTACCTGCATGCCAACTTTAAATGACTGACGCACCATGACACCCAGGTCTCGTTGCATCTCCCCTTTTCCTAATCTGTCGCCATTCAGATAATATTCTGCCTTTCTGTTTTTGCCACCAAAGTGGATAACCTCACATTTATCCACATTATATTGCATCTGCCATGCATTTGCCCACTCACGTAACCTGTCCAAGTCACCCTGCAGCCTCTTAACATCCTCCTCACAACTCACCCCGCCAACCAGCTTAGTGTCATCTGCAAACTTGGAGATATTACACTCAATTTCTTCATCTAAATCATTGATGTATATTGTAAATAGCTGGGGTCCCAGCACTGAACTCTGCGGTACCCCATTAGTCACTGCCTGCCATTCTGAAAAGGACCCATTTATCCCGGCTCTCTGCTTCCTGTCTGCCAATGAGTTCTCTATCCACGTCAAGACCTTACCCCTAATACCATGTGCTTTAATTTTGCACACTAATCTTTTGTGTGGGACCTTGTCAAAAGCCTTTTGAAAGTCCAAATACACCACATCCACTGGTTTTCCCTTGTCGAATCTACTAGTTACATCCTCAAAAAATTCTGGAAGATTTGTCAAGCATGGATTTCATTTTCAGAAATACATGCTGACTTGGACCGATCCTGTCACTGCTTTCTAAATGCACTGCTGTTTCATCTTTAATAATTGATTCCAACATTTTCCCCACTACCGATATCAGGCTAACCAGTCTATGATTCCCCGTTTTCTCTCTCCCTCCTTTTTTAAAAAGTGGTGTTACATGAGCTACCCTCCAGTCCATAGGAACTGATCCAGAGTCGATAGACTGTTGGAAAATGATCACCAATGCATCCACTATTTCTAGAGCCACTTCCTTAAGTACTCTGGGATGCAGACTATGAGGCCCCGGGGAATTATCGGCCTTCAATCCCATCAATTTCCCTAACACAATTTCCTGACTAATAAGGATTTCCTTCAGTTCCCCCTTCTCGCTAGACCCTCGTTCCCCTAGTATTTCCAGAACGTTATTTGTGTCTTCCTTAGTGAAGATAGAACCAAAATATTTGTTCAATTGGTCTGCCATTTCTTTGTTCCCATTATAAATTCACTGGATTCTGACTGCAAGGGACCTACGTTCGTCTTCACTAATCTGTTTCTCTTCACATATCTATAGAAGCTTTTCCAGTCAGTTTTTATGTTCCTAGCAAGCTTCCTCTCACACTCCATTTTCCCCCTCCTAATTAAACCCTTTGTCCTCCTCTGCTGAATTCTAAATTTCTCCCAGTCCTCAGGTTTGCTGCTTTTTCTGGCCAATTTATATGCCTCTTCCTTGGATTTAACACTCGCTAATTTCCCTTGTTAGCCACAGTTGAGCCACCTTCCCCGTTTTGTTTTTACTCTAGATAGGGATGTACAATTGTTGAAGTTCATCCATGTGATCTTTAAATGTCTGCCATTGCCTATCCACCGTCAACCCTTGAAGTATCATTCGCCAGTCTATTCTGACCAATTCATGTCTCATACCATTGAAGTTACCTTTCCTGAAGTTCAGGACCTTAGTCTCTGAATTAACTGTGTCACTCTCCATCTTAATAAAGAATTCTACCATATTATGGTCAATCTTCCCCAAGGGGTCTCGCACAACAAGATCGTTAATTAGTCCTTTCTCATTACACATCACCCAGTCTAGGATGGCCAGCCCTCTAGTTGGTTCCTCAACATATTGGTCCAGAAAACCATCCCTAATACACTCCAGGAAATCCTCCTCCACCGTATTGCTACCAGTTTGGTTATCCCAATCTATGTGTCGCTTAAAGTCGCCCATGATAACTGGTGTACCTTTATTGCACGCATCCCTAATTTCTTGTATGATGCTGTCCCCAACCTCACTACTACTGTTCAGTGGTCTGTACACAACTCCCACTAGTGTTTTCTGCCCTTTGATATTCCGCAGCTCTACCCATACAGATTCCACATCATCCAACCAATGTCCTTCCTTACTGTTGAGTTAATTTTCTCTTTAATCAGCAACGCTACCCCACCTCAATTTCCTTTCTGTCTATCCTTCCTGAATGTTGAATACCCCTGGATGTTGAATTCCCAGACTTGGTCACCCTGGAGCCATGTCTCCGTCATCCCAATTATATCATTTTCGTTAATAGCTGCCTGCACAGTTAATTCGTCCACCTTATTACGAATACTCCTCGCATTGAAGCACAGAACCTTCAGGCTTGTCTTTTTAACACACTTTGTCCCTTTAAAATTTTGCTCTAATGTGGCCCTTTTCGATTTTTGCCTTGGGTTTCTCTGCCCTCCACTTTTACTTTTCTTCTTTCTATCTTTTGCTTTTGCCCCCATTTTACTTCCCTCTGTCTCCCTGCATAGGTTCCCATCCCCCTGCCATGTTAGTTTAACCCCTCCCCAACAGCACTAGCAAACACTCCGCCGAGGTCATTAGTTCCGGTCCTGCCCAGGTGCAGACCGGTTTGTACTGGTCCCACCTCCCCCAGAACCGGTTCCAAATGTCCCAGTAATTTGAATCCCTCCCTCCTGCACCACTCCTCAAGCCACGTATTCATCTTAAAATATCCTGCTATTTCTACTCTGACTAGCACGTGGCACTGGCAGCAATCCTGAGATTACTACCTTTGAGGTTCTACTTTTTAATTTAACTCCTAACTCCCTAAATTCAGCTTGTAGGACCTCATCCCGTTTTTTACCTATATTGTTGTTACCTATATGCACCACGACAACTGGCTGTTCACCATCCCCCTCCAGAATTCCCTGCAGCCGCTCCGGGACATCCTTGACCCTTGCACCAGGGAGGCAACATACCATAGTGGCGTCTTGGTTGCGGCCGCAGAAACATCTATCTATTCCCCTTAAATAGAATCCCCTACCACTATAGCTCTCCCACTCTTTTTCCTTCCCTCCTGTGCAGCAGAGCCACGCACGGTGCCATGAACCTGATGAGCCATCTCCCCCAACAGTACCCAAAACGGTGTATCTGTTTTGGAGGGAGATGACTGCATGGGACTCCTGCACTGCCTTCCTATTCCTGTTCTGCTTGATGGTCACCTATTCCCTATCTGCCTTTGTAACCTTTACCTGTGGTGTGACCAACTCACTAAATGTGCCATTCACAACATCCTCAGCATATTGTGGATGCTCCAGAGTGAATCCGTGCGCAGCTCCAGTGCTGCAATGTGATCTGTCAGGAGCTGTAGCTGGATACTTTTTCTGCATACATAGTCATCAGGGACACTGTCCCTGATTTCCCACAAAGCACAGAAGGAGCATGACATAGGACTGGGCTCTCCTGCCATGACTTAATCCTTAAATTAATTTAATTTGGCAACTATGCCAAAGGTTACTTACTGATAAGAAAAGGAAAAAGATAAAGATAAGGAAAAGCTACTCATCAATCACCAGCCAATCACTTGCCCCCTTGGCTGTGACATCACCTTTTTTTGCCCTTTCTTCCTGTAGTAGCTTGCAGCTGGGCCTTTAGTCGACCTCTCACCTCTTTCCGCTCACTGCTCTACCTCCCGAATCCTGCTCCCGACACTGCAGGGCCTTTAGTCAGCCTCTCACCTCTTTCTGCTCACTGCTCTACCTCCTGAATCCTGCTCCCGACACTGCAGGGCCTTTAGTCAGCCTCTCACCTCTCGCCGCTCACTGCTCCACCTCCCGACACTGCAGGGCCTTTAGTCGGCCTCTCGCCGCTCACTGCTCCACCTCCCGACACTGCAGGGCCTTTAGTCAGCCTCTCACCTCTCGCCGCTCACTGCTCCACCTCCCGACACTGCAGGGCCTTTAGTCGGCCTCTCGCCGCTCACTGCTCCACCTCCCGACACTGCAGGGCCTTTAGTCGGCCTCTCACCTCTCACCTCTCGCTGCTCCACCTCCCGAATCCTGCTCCCGAAGTTGACAAAATAATCACCTGTTTGCTTCAGAATATTGAGAGTGGCAGTTACTTTAGAATTGACTGTGTGTTTCCCAGAGACTCGATGCATGAGTTAATTTGTCTATATGTTACTGAACCATATAGACTAGGGAAGTTCCAGGCTCCATTGCCGATCTGATGTGAAATTGGTATTCTGTAATCACTGGATTCACTTGGGACAGTGAGAAATTTAATTCTAAAGCTTGCGGGGGTTTTTTTTGCTGTTTTTCTTTGCTCATCATTGTAACATGACAGTGCTGGGAAATGAAGCACTTTTTTTGTGAAGAGAAGTTAACATCAAGGACAGTCAGATTATGTATGGCACAGATTAAGTGCAGAGTGAAGCTCCCTTGACAGTGTTCTATTCCAACTTCTGAAATGTACCCACATTTTATCAGTATTAAGTTTCCTATTTCTATACCAGCCATCCTTTTTGCCTCGGGCAAAAAATTTGTGTAGTAACCCATTAAAGCACTCAATCTGTGTCGGGGAGCGGGGGGGAAAGATCTTGATTTCCTGCATTTGGAGGTTTACAGGTATGTGTTATCCTCCCCAATGGATTCATAGCTGTCGGGTGATTGGTCGGGAATCTTCAATTATATAGAGAATAATATATATATTTGGTAGGAATAATAAGTACTTCGTAGGGAGTTTCCCAGAAGAAAAAGGCTGTTGGTAGAGAGTGAAATATGTGTGTGGATGAGCTACATAGAAGGCATTGGTGTGGATAAGTTCTTTGGAGGGCAATGTACACTTGCGAGTGAAAAGTGACAATTGATTATACCAGATAACAGTTTTACCTTTCTTCAGTGCCATGGGTCCTGCATGGTCTTGCACAATCTGCAACACAGGCAAATGGAAATTTGCTGGCGTCAATGGAGTTGCACTTTTTTGTGGGTCTCACATTTTGATCTGAAACTACCAGCTCCAATTGACAGCAGTGGTACAAGCTTGAAGCAGTAATTCTGCTAGGAAAAATACTAAAACTTTAATGGCCTTCCAAATACACTCTGCTGAATAGAGTATGTCAACTTACTGCATGATGTCGGCATACTGCTACACAGGATTGTCATGATACCAGCATAGGACAGGCATGACATCAGCGCATTGCGTGGGTGTCATATTAGACCCTGAAATAAGCTTCCGGCCACACATCCGCAGCATGGCTAAAACGGCTTGTTTTCCACCTCTGTAACATAGCCCATCTCCACCCCTGCCTCAGCTCATCTGCTGCTGAAACCCTCATCCATGCCTTTATTATCTCTGGACTTGATTATTCCAACGCACTCCTGGCTGGCCTCCCACATTCTACCCTACGTAAGCATGAGGTGATCCAAACTTGGCAATCCGTGTCCTAACTCACACCAATTCCTGCTCACCCATCACCCATGTGCGCGCTGACCTACATTGGCCCCCGCTTAAGCAATGCCTCGACTTCAAAATTCTCATCCTTGCTAACAAATCCCTCCACAGCCTCGCCCCTCCCTATCTCTGTTACCTCCTCCAGCCTCACAACCCCCCGAGATGTCTGCGCTCCTCAAATTCTGCCCTCTTGAGCATCCCTAATTCTAACTGCTCAACCATCGGTGGCCGTGCCTTCAGCTGTAAGCTCTGGAACTCCCTCCCTAAACTTCTCTGCCTCCTCTTTCCACCTTTAAGACGCTCCTTAAAACCTATCTCTTTGACCAAACGTTTGGTCGTCTGCCGTAATTTCTTCTTGTGTGGTTCGGTGTCAATATTTTTTTTGTGTCTTGTCCTTCTGTGAAGCACCATGGGATGTTTTACTATGTTAAAGGCGCTATATAAATACAAGTTGTTGTTATTGCCCAACATGCTGACCCAGGGCAATAGATGTTGAATTGGTGGCAGGAAGGCACCATGCATGCGCAAGCCAAAAGGTATATTCGGACCCAACTCACATGGAGGCAGAAGGTGACGCACTTTTCCCCCGGACACAGATTCCGCTAAAAGTCTCCAGTCAACCCATATGTACTGTAAATTATTTCATTTTAGGTATTTAGAGGGAAAATGTTGAAGAGAAGCTGACTACAGAGACAGATATCTATATTGCACATGACAGTTGCCATTTGTGGGAGAGATTCCAACTCGTACTACGTTTAATCAGAATATCAATGACTTTGGGGAGTTTAGGAAAAGAAATTCCCGGTAGTTCAGGCTTCAGAATCTCTCGGCATCTTATCTAATTATCCACGAGCAATGTAAGGCTTTTTATTCTCTTATGGATTTTATGCATAAATGGTTTTATTATCAAAAGAAATGAGCTCCTGTCAGTGTGAACGAAACGTGGTATCTTTATTGCACCCATTGTTGTTAGGTTCACATTTTTATTGATTGTGTAATAAAGGTCTTTCTACAAGTCATTATTTTTCTTGCGGATTAGAATCTGCTGGTGACTCCAGGATACTTGGCTGATTATGTAAAGTCCTTACACAATACCACAAATCCACACAAGGCACATTCTATGGGCAAGGTCACTCTGTGACCTGCGCATTTATTCACAGGACCAAGAAGTGATGACCCTGCATGGGGCCTCCCTTTTTATACCTGGATGACCAGGTGAGGAGTGTCTCCCACAAGTTCACCCCCTGTGGTCAAGGTGTGCATTTCTCAAGTATATGCAGTATAGCAGTGTTGTTACATGAAGGTTACATACATGACATCACCTCCCCCCCAATGTCTTATTGGGATCACAGGTCAAGTCTTTCGGGTGGTCTGCGCTCCCTCGTGGAGCGCCGCAGTTGGGGTTCTGGTTGTTGAGCCTTGGTATGCGTATCTGTCCCCTGTGGTGATGTGGTGATTCCGGCCTGTCCGGGCTGACCGCAGGGACTGTGCATGCTGCTGATTGTTCTTGTTGCTCGTTCACTGGCGGTGGTGTGAATACCATCTCATGATCTTCCTCAGGTTCCTCAGTGTCCATGCTGAACCTTTTTTTTTACTTGGTCCAGATACTTGCGGCATATCTGCCCATTGTTAAGTTTAACCACGATGAACCTATTCCCCTCTTTGTCTATTACAGTACCTTCAAGCCATTTGGGCTCCAAAGCATGATTGAAAACAAATACTGGGTCACCAATTTCTATACATCTCACCCTTGAGTTAGTCATGATACTCATTTTGGGACTGGCACTTGCCTTCAACAATGTCGGACAAGACAGGATGAATGAGGGACAGCCGAGTTTTGAGTGTACGTTTCATAAGGAGCTCCGCGGGTGGGACCCCCATGAGCGAGTGTGGTCGGGACCTATAGGCCAGCAGTAGGCGCGATAGGCGGCATTGAAAGGAGGGACCTTGAATCCGGAGCATGCCTTGTTTTATGATTTGGACCGCACATTCCGCCTGGCCATTGGAGCCCAGCTTGAACGGTATTTTCCTGACATGGTTGATGCCATTACCCGACATGAACTCCTGGAATTCATAGCTAGTGAAACATGGGCCATTATCGCTAACAAGGATGTCCGGCAAACTGTGGGTCGCAAAGACCGCACGTAGACTCTCCACAGTGGTGGATGTTGTGCACGAATTCAAAATGATGCATTCGATCCATTTCGAGTACGCATCAACTACAATGAAAAACATTTTCCCCATGAACAGGCCCACGTAGTCTACGTGAATGCGTGACCATGGCCTGGTGGGCCAGGGCCACGGGCTGAGCGGGGCCTCCCTGGGGGCATTTCCCAACTGAGCACATGTCGTGCACCTGCGAACACAGTGTTCCAGGTCTGAGTCAATTTCAGGCCACCAAACGTGTGACCGGGCAATGGCCTTCATCAGCACAATGCCTGGGTGCTCGCTGTGGAGTTCCCTGATGAAAGCTTCCCTGCCCCTCTGGGGCATGACTACCAGGCTGCCCCATAGTAGGCAGTCGGCTTGGATGGAGAGCTCATCCATCCGCCTGTGAAACGGTCTGACCTCCTCAGGGCATGCTCCATGTGCGGGCGCCCAATCCCCAGTCAGGACACATTTCTTAATCAGGGATAGGAGGGGATCTCTGTTGGTCCAGATTTTGATCTAGCGGGCTGTGATGGGGGAGCCTGCGCTGTGAAAGGCATCAACGGCCATGACCATCTCAGCGCTTTGCTCCGCTGCCCCCTTGGTGGTGGCCAACAGAGGCAATTCGACGAGCACCCAGGCCTGGCAACACATCGGAGTTGCATTCATTTCTGGGACTCTTGAACTATTTCGGGAACTTTCTGCTGAACTTAAGCACATTGTTGGAGCTGCTACATGTGCTCTTGCGTAAGGGTTGCGATTGGTTTTGGGGGGACTGTCAAGAACGGGCTTTCAATCGGGCATGTAACCTACTCTGTTCAAATAAGTTGTTGACCCTGTACGACCCCTGTAAGAAATTGGTTCTGACATGTGATGCATCGTCCTATGGGGTTGGGTGCGTGTTGCAGCAGTGTAATGCTGAGGGGCAACTCCAACCTGTGGCTTATGCCTCCAGGTCGCTCATAAGTGACTGGCTGGCCCCCGTATCCAGCTCCATGCGTACCGGGATGCCATTTAACAGGACCGTCATCATCATAGGTGGCGTTTTGGGATATGAGCTGTGAATGTTTGCCACATGGACTCGCTGAACTTCAGCATCCATTGATTTGCCCCAAGCGTCATCCTGCCTCGCAGACCCCTCTTCTGGTCCATCCGCCTCGTAAATTAGCCTGGTTGCAGGCTTCCTGCACATTCTGGCTAACTGGCTAGTGAGGTTACAATTTCTGCAGGCGAACTGTTGAAACCTGCAGGTCCTAGCAGCATGTCTGCCCCCACACCTCCAGCATGAACTGAGATTCCCATTGTTGTGAACAAAAGAGCTGTTACCAGGCATTCCTTGCTGATTGTCCCTTTGACTGCTCTTGAGCACCCTGTTAGTGGGTGTCAATGGCCCCATCCCAGAACGCATTGTTCATTGGGATGGCGTAAATGTCCGTTCAGCCTGCCATTGTCTGTGTTGAAAACCTGTTCTGGGGTCTATTGCTGCCTGGGGTGTGTCAAACTGCCCTTGCCTGCCTGCTGGGCTCTGAGTCGCATTTATGATATTGACCCCCTGATCCATCGCCACGTTGGCGTCAGAGTTGCGCGCGTATATTATCTCGGTTTCCTCCTCCCCCGCCATAAAAGTCTGAGCCAGCAACGCCGCCGCTTCCAAGGTCAAGTCCTTGGTCACGATTAACTTTCTGAAAATCCCGGCATGACCGATGTCCTCAATAAAGAAATCCCTTAGCATGTCCCCCCTGCAGGCGTCTGTGAACTTACAGAGGCTGGCCAAGCGCCAGAGGTCCGCAACGAAGTCCGGTATGCTCTGTCCTTCCCGACGTCGGTGGGTATAAAATCTGTGTTGGGCCATGTGTATGCTGCTCGCCGGTTTGAGGTGCTCACTGATTAGCTTGCTGAGCTCTTCAAAGGTTTTGTCCGCCGCTTCTCGGGTGCTGGCAGGTCTTTTATGAGCGCGTAAGTCTTAGATCCACAGCTGGTCAGTAGATGAGTCCTTCGCTTGTCGGCCGCTGCAGCTCCCAGCCAGTCCTTCGTGACAAAGCTCTGTTGAAGCCTCTCAATGAAATCATCCCAGTCCTTACCAACACAGTACCGTTCATCTGTGCTACCGGTGGCCATTCTCGTGGGTCGTTGATTCCTGTTTCTCGTCGCCACTGTAAAGTCCTGACACAATACCACAAATCCACACGAGGCACATTCTATGGGCAAGGTCACTCCATGACATGCATCTTTATTCACAGGACCAAGAAGTGATGACCCTGCGTGGGACCTCCCTTTATATACCTGGATGACTAGGTGAGGAGTGTCTCCCACAAGTTCACCCCCTGTGGTCAAGGTGTGCATTTCTCAAGTATATAGAGTATAGCAGTGTTGTTACATGAAGGTTACATACATGACAGATTAACCTGCATGTTATGGCTGGTAGTGGGAGTCACATGGCATCACTTTAGTTTGGCGGGGTGGGGGGGAAGAAACGGGGGTGGCGAAGGACTGAAACATAGATTAATGAAGCTGGTAATGAGGACTCTGGATAAATACCTCAGTGTATTGGCAGCCTGATCCTGTTCGCAGTAACTTGCATTCGGAGGAGATATAGATAATGCAGAATGCACCGGCACCAAGACTAATCACGATGAGGTTATCCCTCAAACACACCATTCAACCAGCAAAAGACGGCTAAATGTCATCTTCAGACTCTAATTGCCTTCCTAGTTTTATTGAGAATCTTGCAGCAATTGTTTGGTTATTGAAGTTGTGATAATTGACAGCAGCGGTACAAGCTTGAAGCAGTAATCCTGCTCGGGGGAAAAAATACTTTCTCGTATCTGCTTTTGCTAATAAGAAGAAAACTGTGTTGTGATTGTTGCGGAGGATTGCCCACAGTTTCATGGCAGCAACGTACATGCCCCAGCCTGACCTTGCAGTGCTGTCAAAAAAATACAGAACAAACTGTTCTTTTTTAAAAAAAAAAGATTTTATTCACAATTGCTAAATCAACTTGTACATTAATCGGCACAAACCAGTACTGGAGTGTGTTTTATCAGTCCCTGTGTAGGTGTGGGCTGTGATGAACAGTGTTATTAGATAAAGGGCCAAGAGAGCACCAACAACGCTGTCATTAATTTGAGTTGCATTGTTATTTGGATGTGGCAGCCATTTTAGTTCCGAAAATATTGATGAGTTTAAAGAAGCTGCAAGCATCTCATTACATTGGTGAGGGTGCAGAGGTCACATCACTATGATAGATGAATGCAAATATTTTAAGTTGTTGCTGTACAAGTGGCATCTGTTCAGTACAAAGGAAAGATCAGACCTTCATATCAAACCAATGTTATTAAGCAGATTTCATTGGCACTTTCAACCTCTGATCATGCTGCATGTATCCTCACTCCTACTAGTCTCTGACTCCTTTGAACACTCCACTCAATAAGTGTTCAAATATTATTTGCGCTTTTTTTTCAGTAATAGAGCCACTCTATATTTGGTAAAAAAAATAGTGATGTAAAAGTTATTTACCATTACCTAAGCCCGTGTAAGGAGAGTGCAGTAGCATAGTGGTCATGTGACTAGTAATCCAGAGGGCTGAACCAATGATCCGGAGGCACTTCGGACACGACAACCGCACACCCAGTTCAGTCGACCTTGCAAAGTCCTCCTCACCAACATCTGGGGACCTGTGCCAAAATTGGGAGAACTGTCCCACAGACTGGTCAAGCAACATAGTCATACTCACAGAATCATACCTTTCTGCCAATGTCACAGACTCCTCCATCACCATCCCTGGGTATGTCCTGTCCCACCGGCAAGACAGACCCACCAAAGGTGGCGGCACAATGGTATACAGTCGGGAGGGAGTGGCCCTGGGAGTCCTCAACATTGACTCCGGACCCCATAAAATCTCAAGCTTCAGGTCGAGCATGGACAAGGAAACTTCCTGATGATTACCACCTACTACCCTCCCTCAGCTGAGGAATCAGTACTCCTCCATGTTGACCACTTGTATTGTGTTCCTAACACAGATGAGACTGCACACAGGGAGGTTAAAGTAACAGTGACCTCAGTCTTTATTAAGACACTCCAGAGTGAGGAACAGGCCTTAGGAACCGGCTTATATACAGTGCTCCCAAGTGATGCTGGAATCCCTTGGGACTTCAGGGGATGCGCTCCCTGGTGGCGGAACATGGGAGTGCATGCTTTACAGATGCACAACATCACTCCCCCCGAAAGTCAAAGTGAAAGCTATTTACAAGGTGAGGCGGTTGGGAGCCTTTCTTTCCCTGGTGGACCGCCTCGGTACAAATGTCTGTTCTGGTGTGTTGGCTGTGCCCTCGCTAGGCTGGCATATTGTTAGCCCCTGCAGGGCTGCTGGGTGAGCCTGGCCTTGCTGGGCTGTTGGGCGTGATGGGTTCAATTTCCTGGTCTGGGGTGGTGTCGTTGATTCTTTGGATGTGTGTTGTGGGCTCGAAAAAGGTGGTGTCTGCTGTGAGTTGTTCAGGGCAGTCTTTGAACCGCAGCCTCGTTTGGTCCAAGTGCTTTCTGCCAATTTGTCCATTGTCTAGTTTAACTACAAACACTCTACTCCCTTCTTTAGCTATCACCGTGCCTGCAATCCACTTGGAACCATGTCCATAGTTTAGCACATACACAGGGTCATTCAGATCAATTTCCCGTGACACAGTGACGCGACCGTCGTTTACATTTTGTTGCTGCCGCCTGCTCTCTACCTGATCATGCAGGTTGGGGTGAACCAGCGAGAGTCTGGTTTTAAGTGTCCTTTTCATGAGTAGCTCAGCTGGGGGCACCCCTGTGAGTGAGTGGGGTCTCGTGCGGTAGCTGAGCAGTACTCGGGACAGGCGGGTTTGGAGTGAGCCTTCTGTGACTCGTTTAAGGCTCTGTTTAATGGTTTGTACTGCCCGCTCTGCCTGCTCATTGGAGTCTGGTTTAGACGGGACCGAGGTGACATGTTTGATCCCATTGCGGGTCATGAATTCTTTAAAGTTGGCACTGATGAAATATGGCCAGTTGTCACTGACCAGTATATCAGGCAGGCCGTGGGTGGCAAGCATGGCCCTCAGGCTTTCAATGGTGGCGATGGCGGTGCTTCCCGACATTTTTTCACATTCAATCCATTTTGAAAAAGCATCCACCATCACCAGGAACATTTTACCGAGAAACGGGCCCACATAGTCGATATGGATCCTCGACCATGGTCTGGATGCCCAGGACCATAAACTTAGTGGTGCCTCTTTGGGCACGTTGTTCAACTGGGCACACACGCTGCATTGTCGTACACAGGACTCTAAGTCAGAGTCGATACCGGGCCACCACACGTGGGATCTGGCTATCGCTTTCATCATTACGAACCAGAGTGTATGCTGCGGAGATCCGAGATGAACGTCACCCTGCCCTTTTTGGGTAGCACTACGCGGTTACCCCACAACAGGCAGTCTGCCTGAATGGATAGCTCGTCCTTTTGTCGCTGGAACGGCTTGATTAGCTCTTGCATTTCAACAGGGATGCTGGCCCAGCTCCCATGCAGTACACAGTTTTTTACTAGGGACAGCAGAGGATCTTGGCTGGTCCAAGTCCTAATCTGGCGGGCCATGACAGGTGATTTATTATTTTCAAACGCTTCCATGACCATCAACAAGTCTGCGGGCTGCGCCACCATCAACAAGTTTGCAGGCTGCATCATTTCCACTCCCATGAAGGGCAATGGTAGCCGACTGAGAGCATCTGCTCAGTTCTCGGTGCCTGGACTGTGGCGGATGGTATAGTTATACGCTGATAGCGTGAGTGCCCACCTTTGTATGCGGGCTGAGGCATTAGTATTTATCCCCTTGTTTTCAGCGAACAGGGATATGAGGGGCTTGTGGTCGGTTTCCAGCTCAAATTTGAGGCCAAACAGGTACTGATGCATTTTCTTTACCCAGAACACACTAATGCCTCTTTCTCAATCATGCTGTAGGCCCTCTCGGCCTTAGACAAGCTCCTGGAGGCATAGGCGACAGGTTGCAACTTTCCCGCAACATTAGCTTGTTGTAATACACACCTGACTCTGTACGGCGATGCATCACATGCTAGCACAAGTCTTTTACATGGGTTATACAATACAAGCAGCTTGTTGGAGCATAAAATGTTTCTGGCTTTCTCAAAAGCAATTACTTAATTTTTTTTCGCCATACCCAGTTCTCACCTTTACGCAATAACACACATAGGGGCGCTAAGAGGGTGTTTAACCCTGGTAGGAAGTTACCAAAATAGTTGAGGAGTCTCAGGAACGGCCGCAGCTCCGTGATGTATTGTGGCCTCGGCGTGTTCTTGATAGCCTCTGTCGTGGCGTCTGTGGGCCGAATGCCGTCCGCCGCGATCTTTCTCCCCAAAAACTCCACTTCTGTTGCCATGAAGTCGCATTTCGACCTGTTCAGCCACAGCCCTATGCGATCCAGTCGCTGGAGGACCTCCTCCTAGTTTTTTAGGTGCTCGACAGTGTCCCGACTCATGACCTGAAAAACCACCGTGCGTGGTACCGATTTGAGTAGGCTCTCCATGTTTCTCTGGAAGATCGCTGCAGCCGACCGAATTCCAAATGGGCATCTGTTGTAGATGAACAGTCCCTTGTGCGTGTTGATGCAGGTGAGGCCCTTTGAAGACTCCTTCAGCTCCTGCGTCATGTAGGCCGAAGTCAGGTCGAGCTTGGTGAACATAGAAACATAGAAAATTGGTTCAGGAGTAGGCCATTCGGCCCTTCGAGCCTGCACCACCGTTCAATATAATCATGGCTGATCATTCACCTCAGTACCCCACTCCCGCTTTCTCGCCATATCCCTTGAGCCCTTTAGGCGTAAGGGCCATATCTTACTCCCTCTTGAATATATCTGTTAGCGTTAGTGTTTATCAGAAGAATCACTCAACACTCAGAGTCGGTTCCAATGCCAGTGGCCTTTATTGACGCCAGCGGGGAGGAAGTCACAGGACTGGATCCAGGCTTCTCTCTGCCGAACAAAGAAACTCATCGATATTTATATGTTTTACAGTAGTTCTTTAAAGTTACTCAGCCCACTTCGGCTGGACACAATCCAATCATAACGATTATAGATTACATTCTTTAACCCAATAGAATTTCCCTGATATCTCAGGAACTGCATGTTCGGGTTTTGTCAGCTCGGGCTGATTAATGACCTCGTTATGTGAGGCAGATTCTCCCCTTATCTCTCTTCCTTGGACTTCGGCTGTGTGAAATCACTGGTTCATTGTATCCAAGGCATTCCTGGTAGTGGGCCTCACAGGGTCATTGCTCGGTCAGTCCCAGTTCATTACTTGACTAACAGGGTTCCCATCATGCTTGGGCAGCCATTTTATATGTGGCCATTTTAAACTTATATGAGTTTAGATATATTCAGCAGGTGTCTAATGCCTACAACATATCCAATGAACTGGCATCAACGACTCGCTGTGGCAGGGAATTCCACAGGTTAACAACTCTTTGAGTGAAGAAGTTTCTCCTCATCTCAGTCCTAAATGGCCTACCTCTTATCCTAAGAGTGTGTCGCCTGGTTCTGGACTTCCCCAACATCGGGAACATTCTTCCCGCATCTAACCTGTCCCGTCCCGTCAGAATCTTATACATTTCTATGAGATCCCCTCTCATCCTTCTAAACTCAAGTGTATAAAGGCCCAGTTGATCCAGTCTCTCCTCATATGTCAGTCCAGCCATCCCTGGAATCAGTCTGGTGAACCTTCGCTGCACTCCCTCAACAGCAAGAACGTCCTTCCTCAGATTAGGAGATCAAAACTGAACACAATACTCCAGGTGAGGCCTCACCAAGGCCCTGTACAATTGCTGTAAGACCTCCCAACTCCCATACTCAAATCCCCTCGCTATGAAGGCCAACATGCCATTTGCCTTCTTCACCGCCTGCTGTGCCTGCATGCCAACTTTTAATGACTGATGAACCATGACAAAATTCCAGAAGATTTGTCAAGCATGGATTTCCCTTTCACAAATTCATGCTGACTTGGACCGATCCTGTCACTGCTTTCTAAATGCGCTGCTATTTCATCCTTAATAATTAATTCCAACATTTTCCCCACTACTGTTAGGCTAACCGGTTTATGATTCCCCATTTTCTCGCTCCCTCCGTTTTTTAAAAGTGGTGTTACATTAGCTACCCTCCAGTCCGTAGGAACTGATCCAGAGTCGATAGACTGTTGGAAAATGATCACCAATGCATCCACTATTTCAAGGGCCACACCCTTAAGTACTCTGGGATGCAGACAATCAGGCCCGAGTGATTTATCGGCCTTCAATCCCATCAATTTCCCGATCACAATTTCCCACCTAATAAGGATATCCTTCAGTTCCTCCTTCTCACTAGACCCTCGGTCCCCTAGTACACCCGGAAGGTTATTTGTGTCTTCCTTTGTGAAGACAGAACCAAAGTATTTGTTCAATTGGTCTGCCATTTCTTTGTTCACCATTATTAATTCACCTGAGTCCGACTGCAAGGGACCTACGTTTGCCTTCACTATTCTTTTTCTCTTCACATATCTATAGAAGCTTTTGCAGTCAGTTTTTATGTTCCTGGCAAGCTTCCTCTCGTACTCTAATTTTCCCCCTCCTAATTAAACCCTACGTCCTCTTCTGCTGAATTCTAAATTGCTCCCAGTCCTCAGGTTTGCTGCTTTTTCTGGCCAGTTTATATGCCTCTTCCTTGGATCCGACACTATCCTTAATTTACCTTGTTAGCCACGGTTGAGCCACCTTCCCTGTTTTATTTTTGCTGCAGACAGGGATGTACAACTGTTGAAGTTCATCCATGTGATCTATAAATGTTTGCCATTGCCTATCCACCATCAATCCTTTAAGTATCATTTGCCAGTCCATTCTAGCCAATTCACGGGTCATGCCGTCGAAGTTAGCTTTCCTTAAGTTTAGGACCCTAGTTTCTGAATTAACTGTGTCACTCTCCATCTTAATAAAGAATCCTACCATATTATGGTCACTCTTCCCCAAGGGGCCTCGCACAACAAGATTGCTAATTAGTCCCTTTTCATTACACATCACCCAGTCAAGGATGGCCAGCTCTCGAGTTGGTTCCTCGACATATTGGTCAAGAAAACCATCCCTCATACACTCCAGGAAATCCTCCTCTACCGTATTGCTACCAGTTTGGTTCGCCCAAACTATATGTAAATTAAAATCGCCCATGATAACTGCTGTACGTTTATTGCACACATCTCTTATTTCTTGTTTGATGCTGTCCCCAACCTCACTACTACTGTTTGGTAGCCTGTACACAACTCCCACCAGCGTTTTCTGTCCTTTGGTATTCCGCAGCTCCACCCATACCGATTCCACATCATCCAAGCCAATGTCCTTCTTTACTATTGCATTAATTTCCTCTTTAACCAGCAACGCCACCCCGCATCCTTTTCCTCTCTGTCTATCCTTCCTAAATGTTGAATACCCTGGATGTTGTGTTCCCAGCCTTGGTCACCCTGGAGCCATGTCTCTGTGATTCCAATTATACCATATCCATTAACTGCTATCTGCGGTTGCCTTCTGCCAGCATCGCAAATAGGTCGTCTGCCTTAGGTAGCAGGTATTGGTGCTGTTGCGAGAAACGATTAAAAGTTACTTTTTAATCGCTGCAAATCCTGACCGTGCCATCACTTTTGAGTACTGAAACAATCGGGCTGGCCCACTCGCTGAATTCCACTGGGGAGATGATGCCCTAGTGTTGCAGCCTGTCCAGCTCGATTTCCACTCTCTCCCTCATCATGTGAGGTACCGCTCGTGCCTTGTGGTGAATGGGTCGTGCCTCTGGGACCAAGTGGATCTGCACCTTCGCCCCAGAAAAGTTTCCAATGCCTGGCTCAAAAAGGAAAGGAAATTTGTTAAGAACCTGGTACCAGGCCTCATCGACATGTGATAGCACTCGGATGTCATCCCAGTTCCAGCGGATTTTGCCCAGCTAGCTCCTTCCAAGCAGTATGGAGCCATCGCCCGGGACAATCCAGAGTGGCAGTTCATGCACCGTGCCCTCGTAGGTGACCTTGACCATGGCACTGCCCAGGACAGTGATAAGCTCTTTGACTTACGTTTCGTGTGGATGGGGCTTAGGGCTGGTCTGAGTGTCTTGTTGCACCACAGTCTCTCAAACATCTTTTTACTCATGATGGATTGGCTAGCGCCAGTGTCCATTTCCATGGCTACGAGTAAACCATTCAATTTTACATTTAGCATTACAGGTGGACATTTTGTCGAAAATGTATGCACCCCGTGTACTTCAGCATCTGCCTCCTCTCTCTGAGGCTCAAAATTGCTTTGATCCACCATGGACCGATCTTCCTCTGCCAAGTGGTGGTTAGCAGGTTTTGCAGAACTTGCAGTTCATCTGCAAGTTCGTTGAAGGTGCCCCATTGTTCCAGAGCTCTTGCAAACATACCCTTTGAAGCGGCATGAATAGGCTGAATGGAAGCTTCAACAACGTCAACAAAGTGTGAATTGCCTTGCATTCATCCTTTGTTGTGGACTCTGAGTCATCTGGGTCACCTGAGGACTGCTGGCAGTTGCAGACTCGTGGTTTCTACCCTGTACATTTCTGCTCACACACACAGTTCCAGTTAATTTATGAACATTGCTAGCACTTGTGCGCTGAGAGATTTGTTTGGTGTTATCACTGGTGGACATAAACACCTCTGCTATCGCAATGGCCTTACTGAGGGTCGGTGACTCTACAGTCAAATATTTTGATTGGATGGTCTCGTTGCCAATGCCCAGAACAAAAAAGTCTCTGAGCATCTGCTCCAGGTAGCCATCAAACTCACATTGTCCTGCAAGTCACCTTAGCTCGGCGACGTAGCTCGCCACTTCCTGACCTTCAGATCGCTGGCACCTGTAGAACCGATACCTCGCCATCAGCACGCTCTCCCTCGGGTTAAGATGCTCCCGAACCAGTGTACACAGCTCCTCATATGACTTATCTGTGGGTTTCATCGGAGCCAGAAGATTCTTCATGAGGCTGTAGGTCAGTGTCCCGCAGACCGCGAGGAGGACCGCTCCCCTTTTTGCAGCACATCCTTCTCCGTCCAGCTCGTTGGCTACAAAGTACTGGTCTAGTCATTCGACATAGGCTTCCCAGTCCTCACCCTCCGAGAACTTCTCCAGGATTCCCACAGTTTACTGCATCTTTGCGTTGGATTTGTATACTCGTCGCCAGTTATTGTGTTCCTAACACAGATGAGACTGCACACAGGGAGGTTAAAGTAACAGTGTCCTCAATCTTTAATAAGACACTCCAGAGTGAGGAACAGGCCTTAGGTGCCGGCTTATATGCAGTGCTCGCAAGGGATGCTGGGATCCCTTGGGACTTCAGGCGATGCGCTCCCTGTGGCGGAACATGGTAGTGCATGCTTTACAGATGCACAACAAGTTGGAAGAAGCTCTGAGAGTTGCAATGGCCCAGAACCTTCTCTGGATGGGGGATTTCAATATCCATTGTCAAGAGCGGTGTGGTAGCACCAATAGTGACCGAGCTGATGACTGCAGTGTTCAGTTCCATTTGCAACTCCTCAGATAATTAAGCATTCTGTGCCCACACATAGCAAGAGCTGGACGGCATTCAGGCTTAGGCTTATAAGTGCAAAGTAACATTTGCGCCACACAAGTGCTCGGCAATGACTACCTCCAACAGTAGAGCGTCCAACCATCGCCCTTTGACATTCAAAGCCATTACCATTGCTGCATCGCCCACCATCAACATCCTGGGATTCACCATTGACCAGAAACTTAACTGGACCAGCCACATAAATACTGTGGCTACAAGAGCAGGTTAGAGGCTGGGTATTCTGTGGCGAGTGTCTTACTGCCTTACTCCCCTAAGCCTTTCCACCATCTACAAGGCACAAGTCAGGAGTGTGATGCACTGCAGCAACTCGCCAAGGCTTCTTCGGCAGTGTTATGCATGTAAATTTTACTAGTGTGTAAGACTTGCCACCAGGGGGTGCACCTGTTGGAGACCCAAGGGTCAACTGCACACCCCGGGCAAGCAGGTATAAAAGGCAGTCTACCTTGCTGCTTCCTCACTCTGGAGTTACATTAAAGAGACCAAGGTCACAACAGTTTGAGCTTACAGTATACAGTCTTGTGGAGTTATTCTGAACGTAACAGGCAGCACCTCCCAAACCCACAACCATGACCACTTAGAAGGAAAAGGGCAGCGGGTGCATGGGAACGCCACCACCTCCATGTTCCTCTCCAAGTCACTCACCATCCTGACTTAGAAATACATCGCCGCTCCTTTAATGTCACTGGGTCAAAATCCTGAACTGACTCCCTAGCAGCATTATGGGAGTACCTTCACCACATTGTCTGCAGCGATTCAAGGTAGCGGCTCACCACCACCTTCTCGAGGGCAGTTGGGGATGAGCAATAAATGCTGGCCTTGCCAGTGACACCCAAAGCCCAGGATTGAATAAAAAAAAAATAATGGTCCTTCATAGTCCAACATCTGAAGGAGGCCTTGCCTGCCTTTTGTGTAGTAATGTCAGCATTGGCTCAGTGGTAGTGTTATCTTTTGTGTCAGAAGTTTGTGTATTTAAAACTTGAACTGACACAGGAGTACTGTGCTGGTGGAGATACTGTACCACCATTCGGTTGGGACATCCGATGGCGGACTGTATTCATGTATGAGACCCGGAGCAGAGTGAAGTGCAGGTGGTAATAGTTGCATAGTTGCAAAAGCCGCCTTTTGTCCCATGAAACAATTTAAAAACAAAGACAAGCTGTCATTGTTCTTCAAAAGCAAAATACTGCGGATGCTGGAATCTGAAATAAAAACAGAAAATGCTGGAAATCTCAACTGGTCAGGCAGCATCTGTGGAGAGAAAAACAGAGTTAACGTTTCGGGTCGACAACCCTTCGTCAGAACTCACTTCATCAGAAGGGTCGCAGAGCCAAAACATTAACTCTGTTTCTCTCCACAGATGCTGCCTGACCTGCCGAGATGTCTTTCATTGTTCTTCATTGAACAATGGCAGGCAATCACCAAATGAGAAAATGCAATCACTAGCCCCCCCTCTCAATAGGCTTCACTTGCATATTCTAAGGAAAGAGACATAAATAAAATGAAATATATATTTTTGATTGAGGTATAATAACATGATAAATTGCATACCACTGAACATGTTACAAAATATATAATGTATGTGCATGCCTGGTAACAGTCAAAACTCTCAACACTGGGGAAATATTAGGAATGAATGTCCAAACAGAGTGGGATAGCTGAATACCCAACAAACATTTGGAACTATTCTTGAGTGAAACACTTTGAAATAGATTATACTTTGAATGCATTAAGAGTGACTCCCTTCGCAAATGACTGTAACTTGACAAATCTGGCACAGAGAGATAGGCCAAGATTTCAAAGATAAGATTTTGAAGCTTCAGCTTAGAATTGATTGGCAATTCAATCAGCTCAGGCCCTGCTGAGATGGCTGGAGGGATGTTTGTTCAAAACTTTGACTTCACAATTGTTATTTTGGTGGCTGCTGGATTTTTCTCCACTAGCTGGACAACATCTGCACGGGTCAGTGATAGGAAAACTGCACTGCTGGCCTGTGCAGGTGCTCAAGTGCCTGAGGTCAGGACAAATATTGGCACATGCTGTAGCCTATTTATATTTGTACTTGATGTGGCACAAATCAAAACCACCTCTCTAGATTGACACCATTGGGGAGAAATACATGAGGGGCGCTACAGGGGCACTAAAGAGTTTGCAACTGTGAGCGCGACATTAGCGCCATTCAGCAAATTCAGTGTGCCGGTGCCGACGGTGCTGCAGAGTATCGCCTGGGAGTGTCGCGCCGGTGTGCAACGCCCCCGGTATTGACATGGCTGCAATATTTGGTGCTGCACCTATAGCGCTCCCGAGTGACATCGCCAGAGAAAGCTGGCATGCAGAGATGTCCCGGGGCGCTAAGGGAAGGAATGACTGCATGAAGTAAGTGTGAATGATATTTTCTTTTGCGATTTAACTTTATTTGGGGTGAGTAATGCATCAGGAATGTTTTTTGTTCTGATTCTTTTTTTTGCAGGGAGGCCTCGCTTATGACACTAGGAAGCCGGCTCTTTAGCTCGAGATATTCAGTTACTCACCCGGCCTAGCGCCCTAAGAGAAGTGAGGAACACTTCCCTCAGTGCTCCACTTCACTGTCGGGGCGCAACCATTGAATTTTGTGGCAGCCGTCGCAAACCATTTCCCGGCGCTAAATTTAGCGATCACTCGACATTAGTGTCTGAAGAACCTTCCAACCGAATTTCTAGCCCCATGTCTTTGAGCCCTAAATGTTCTTCTTCTCGCCTGCCAACAGGACTACAGTCAATCCCTACCATTTAAAATGTCCACATTTAAAATGGATAGTCGCTTATATTACGCAAAAAAACTAAAACCATTATCCATTTGCTTTGGCGACAATTTCAAAGTTTTCTGACATAGCGTGGTTAGTGCTCCATTTATTTTGGGCAGAAACAGCTGGAGGCCAGTGTTTTATTGAAAAGCAAGCCAATGATTGATGGCATGTACTGCAGATTATGACTTTCTGATCCGTTGAAAGATCTTTATATATTTTAATGTTATCGAATGCAGGATTGTAGTGGTTTGAGTTTAATATACTTTTGATTTCAGAGACCACTGCACTCCATTGCAGTCCAAAGTGAAGGCATGTTTGTGAACTTTACATAGAAACGTTTAAAATTCTGACGGGGTTAGACAGGTTAGATGCAGGAAGAATGTTCCCAATATTGGGGAAGTCTAGAACCAGGGGTCACAGTCTAAGGATAAGGGGTAAGCCATTTAGGACCGAGATGAGGAGAAACTTCTTCACCCAGAGAGTGGTGAACCTGTGGAATTCTCTACCACAGAAAGTTGTTGAGGCCAATTCACTAAATATCTTCAAAAAGGAGATGCAGTCCTTACTACTAGGGGGATCAAGGGGTATGGCGAGAAAGCAGGAATGGGGTACTGAAGTTGCATGTTCAGCCATGAACTCATTGAATGGCGGTGCAGGCTCGAAGGGCCGAATGGCCTACTCCTGCACCTATTTTCTATGTTTCTAATCATTTGTTTATCTTGGAACCCCTGCATGAGTCATTTCAGAATACTGTTTCTATTTTCTGGAGACATGTAACTATCAAAGAGAGCGACTATAATTTCACTCCGCTTTCTCGCTTTCTGCAATGTAACAGACAGGTCTGCTAGCATTACTGTAAGAGTATGTCCCTTGTCTCTCACCATGGCCCACTTGGCAGCATCCCTTCCAGTGGCTTGTGGATAAATGCGCTGTGTGGTCAGGTAATGAACCATATGTTCTCCAACTATGTTACGGTAAAAAAATTCAACTTAAAAAAAAAAATAGCCATATAGCACGTGCATTACACTGGTATTGTGCACAGCGGGCAGATTGCATTCACACGAAAGCGCCCATGATGGGCATTGGGGACTGTATTTGAATCATTTATAGTCTCCTTAGGAAACCTATAGTCTCCTCTTCCCTGTGTTTAAGATGATGATTAAAGGATTTGATAGGGTAGATAGAGAGAAACTATTTCCTCTGGTAGCAAAGTCCTGAATTTTTTGAGGACACTAGTAGAGTGGACAAGGGAGAACCAGTGGATGTGGTGTATTTGGACATTCAAAAGGCTTTTGACACGGTCCCACACAAGAGATTTGTGGGCAAAATTAAAGCACATGGTATTGGGGGTAATGTACTGACGTGGATAGAGAACTGGTTGGTAGACAGGAAACAGAGAGTCGGAATAAATGGGTCCTTTTCAGAATGGCAGCCAGTGACCAGTGGGGTGCCGCAGGGTTCAGTGCTGGGACCCCAGCTCTTTACAATATACATCAATGATTTAGATGAAGGAATTGAGTGTGATATCTCCAATTTTGCAGATGACACTAAGCTGGGTGGTGGTGTGAGCTGTGAGGAGGATGCTAAGAGGCTGCAGGGTGACTTGGACAGGTTAGATGAGTTGGGAAATGTATGGCAGATGCAGTATAATGTGGATAAATGTGAGGTTATCCACTTTGGTGGCAAAAACAGGAAGACAGAATATTATCTGAATGGTGACAGATTAGGAAAAGGGGAGGTGCAACGAGACCTGGGTGTCATGGTACATCAGTCATTGAAGATTGGCATGCATGTACAGCAGGCGGTAAAGAAGGCAAATGGCATGTTGGCCTTCATAGCTAGAGAATTTGAGTATAGGAGCAGGGAGGTCTTACTGCAGTTGTACAGAGCCTTAGTGAGGCCACACCTGGAATATTGTGTTCAGTTTTGGTCTCCTAATATGAGGAAGGATGTTCTTGCTATTGAGGGAGTACAGTGAAGGTTCACTAGATTGATTCCCGGGATGGCAGGACTGACCTATGAGGAGAGACTGGATCAACTGGACTTGTATCCACTGGAGTTTTGAAGAATGAGAGGCGATCTCATAGAAACATATCAAATTCTGACAGGATTGGACAGGTTGGAGGCAGGAAAAATGTTCCCATTGCTGGGGAGTTCCAGAACCAGGGATCACAGTCTAAAAATAAGGGGTAAGCCATTTAGGACCGAGATGAGGAGAAACTTCTTCAGTCAGAGAGTGGTTAACCTGTGGAATTCTCTACCGCAGAAAGTTGTTGAGGCCAGTTCGTTGGATATATTCAAAAGGGAGTTACATATGGCCCTTATGGCCAAAGGGATCAAAGGGTATGGAGAGAAAGCAGGAAAGTGGTACTGCGGTTGAATGATCAGCCATGATCTTACTGAATGGCGGTGCAGGCTCGAAGAGCCGAATGGCCTGCTCCTGCACCTAATTTCTATGTTTCTATGTTTCTCGAACAAGGGGTATAACAAAATTCGAGCTAGGCTGTTCAGGGGTGCTGTGAGGAGGCACTTCTTCACACAAAGGGTAATGCAAATCTGGAACACTCTCCCCCAAAAGAATGTTCGAAAGTTTTTGAAAATTTGTTAATATATAATTGATTAAGTCACGTTCAATGTATTACTTTGCACCACTTTCTCTTGTTCCGAACTCTTGAATGGCGAGTGCCAAATTTGCTTTTCATTTGTTTGGTGCTGAATGTGAAAATATGGAATTGACCGAAACCAAATGGTGCAAGTCTCTTCTTCTTTCATATGGTGGTAGCAAAGCAAATCAAAAGTCAATATCTAAGTTGAATATCCAGGCCAAAGCTTCCGGCGTAACAGTATGGATATCTTGTCGTCTGCCTGTGAATTCCCTCTGAGGGCAGTGCTCAATGATGTGCTCCAGGGTCTGATCAGGAACTCCACAGTCGCATGATGGGGATGCTTTAATCTTCCACCTATGGTGAACGTGGCAGTATCGACCATGACCGGTTCTGAGGCGGTTGATGGTTGTCCACTGTTTGCGAGGAAGGTTTGATCCTTCAGCTTGTACTGTGGGGGCCTCTATAAGGAATCCATTCTGTATGACGCAGTTCTTCCAAGCATTTCACCATCAGTCATCAAGGTTGAAGGGAGATCGCTGAAGGTCTTCGGCGATGATCCAACATTCCCTTCTAGATTTGAGACAGGTTGGTGGTAGGTTGTTCAAGTCGGCCTGGAACTGGCATGTCTTTGCTGGTGTAGCGGTTGTATTCTCTGGAGACTGCATATTTGCGGCATGTGGTGGTGTGATGTTTGCAAGCATGGGGAGCAAAGGTGTTGGTGTCGATAAAAGCGTACCGGTGATCATTCTCATAGTAGAATTCAGCTGGACATCAACGGATTTGACTTGCCGACCTGATGGCCATGCCGGAGAACAGTACTCTGCTGTAGAGTACACTAGGGCGAGTGCTGCTGGACGGAGGGTCTGGTGCAAGTGAAATGAGTGGATGGATGGTTACAGCACTGCTTATGTAAGAGGAGACGGGGGCTGTTATAGTTATATTGCTTCAGTGTGAGTAACTAACAACCTTTGAGCTAATAGGGTATCTCAGACATTTAAGCAGTAATGTGATCATCTGGTATGGCATTGGGTGGCCCATCTTCCGCTTGCTCCTCCTTCTCCACCTCGTCATTGGAATCCTCATCAGATGAAGGGTGCTGAGCGGCTAGTTCCTCCTGTACCTCTGGTCTTCACTGCTGCACTATGTTATGCAGAACGCATCACACCATGATTATCCTGGACACCCCCGTTGACGAGTACTGAAGGGCACCTCCAGACCTGTCTAGGCACCTGAAGTACAACCTGAGCATGCCAATGGCTTGCTCGATGGCGCATCGAATTATCTATGGCTCAGGTACTGTTCCCCATGGTCATCAGTGGGGTTCCTCAGAGGTGCCATCAGCCAAGTTTGAAGGGGTTATCCTTTGTCACCTCGCAGCCAGCTTTTAAGGCTGGTTCCAAATTTGAACATGTCAGTATGAAGGCAGCACAGCAGCTCGCAGGGAATCTGGTGAAGACCTGCATGACCACTTTTTGCGGTTGCCCACCAGTTGATCATTGATGGAATGAAATCTCTCGAGGTTGGCAAATGCTTGGGGTGCTCGGATTGCCATGTAGGTGCAGTCGATGGCACCCTGCAACTGCGGGAACCCAGACAGAGATGTAAATCCGAGTGCCTGCTCATTCTGGCTATTGTCATCACAAGGGAGGTTTATATACCTTCCAGCTTTAGCAAACAACCACCAGTAACCTGTACAGCCGACTGCAAGACCCTCACAATGGAGAGACTCAAAGAAATTGAAGGCTTTAAAAAAAAAAATGTACTCATTCCTGCGATGTGGGCATCACTGACAGGGCCAGCATTTATTGCCCATCCCTAATTGCCCTTGAGAAGATGGTGGTTAGCCGTCTTCTTGAACTGCTGCAGTCCGTGTGAAGGTTCTCCCACAGTGCTGTTAGGGAGGGAGTTCCAAGATTTTGACCCAGCGACAATGAAGAAATGGCAATATATTTCCAAGTCAGAATGGTGTGTAACTTGGAGGGGAACGTGGAGGTAGTGATGTTCTCATGCGCCTGCTGCCCTTATCCTTCTAGGTGGTCGAGGCCGCAGATTTGGGAGGTGCTGCTGAAGAAGCCTTGGTGAGTTGCTGCAGTGCATCTTGTAGATGGTACACACAGCAGCCACGGTGCGCCGGTGGTGGAGGGAGTGAATGTTGAACGTGGTGGATGGCGTACCAATCAAGTGCATTGCTTTGTCCTGGATGGTGTCTAGTTTCTTGAGTGCTGTTGGAGCTGCACTCATCCAGGCAAGTGAAGAGTATTCCATCACACTCCTGACTTGTGCCTTGTAGATGGTGGAAAGGCTTTGGGGAATCAGGAGGTGAGACACTCACTGAAGTGGTAACTTTAACAGCCATTGGTAATGCGTGGCTGGCAGGTGCAATAGGTCTTCTTCTAGAAGGCAGCAGTCTGCGTACACTTGACGTGACAATCTTTGCAATCGGAAGCACTGCTCCTCCAGGCCAAGGATGCAAAGCCTCTGTTTATAGACCCTGTCAGGTAGGGGTAGTGCCTCCTGTGACCTCAACCCCCTCCGTTTTCTGCTGGCCACCTGCAGCTCCCTCCACAGCACACACTTACTGCTGCCAATGCTCATTCTCTTCCTCTTTCGATGTTCAATCAAAAGCAGCCATGGCGTCTCCCATCGTGACCACCTCTGTGAGAATGCCTCCAAACTCTATAAATGAGTCTCTCACAACATGGACTCGTGGCAAACTGGTTCCAAGAAGGCATCTGTGGTCACTTGATGTTTCTGCAGATCGGCCGTCCTGACCTTAAAGCTCCCCAATAAAGTGCTGCTCAATCTCACTGCCGAGTTTCCCGACCCCCAGGAAATCCATGCAGCAGCCGTTCATTCCAAATCAGGATTGGAATCGCATTATAGGAGTATGATTTAAATATATTAATGACCAATCCGCCTCGCTGCCCCGGGATACTTGGGCGTCCCGATATCGGCTGCCGTATTAAAGGCTACATGCGGGCATGTGGTGGGTTAGGGTCATGTTTCTCGTATTTGATTGTTTAACCGCACCCCTGACCTTCTCCCTCCTGTCGTGGGGGGCGTTTGGGGGGGGGGGCGGGGTGGGTGATGGGTTAATATAGAGCCCCATGTCTCCATATCCCCACTTCCCTCAGAAATTGCAACAAAATTTAAATGAATGTGATAATTTTAAGGATGACATTTTGTATATTTAGAAACCTAATTATGTATATTTTATGAACTGTACACAGATTACCAAAATAAACTGCCAGATATGTAATACAAACATGCCCAATATTCCAATTTTCAGTATTGAAACTAAAGGAGTGGTTTGTATTGCAGGGCAAAGATTTGTTTCACAGTAGTGTAAGATTTGGATCAAGGTCACATAGACCATTACCCAAAAGGGTCTTGGGAGTCATAGGCTGTTGTATTAAGGAGCAGTAATTTAAATATAGTCACATGCAACACATAAGCAGAAGAGACATAGTAGACATACGACCGTGACAAGCAGCTGGTATCCGTTCCGATCGGACAGATGGCTGGTGTGCACGAACTGCTATTCTGTGTTAAAAAGCCCTTTAGATATCTCTCTTCTCTTTTTAGGGGTGAGCCTGGGGTGGAAGATGGACAGGGCTAACTAACCTGTAAGGGCTCTTCCCAAACCAAGGTGCCCAATGGTATGTTGAGTTCTTTGTCTTAGCTCTCTGATGAAACCCCCCCCCCCCCACCACCTTCAAATGAGATCACACCTTCTCTTGGACAGTTTGTTTATCTCCTGGCTTCTTGTTAGACCTCTTTTATCGGGGCCTGTTTTTGCGTTATGCCCTTGTAACTCAGCTCCCAGTACAATTCCTTATCTGATGCGATTGGAATGCCTTCTGTCACATCAACTTAGGCAAATTGCTGAGCTAGGGAACCCGTAACAGACTATTATTTCTTCTAATCCACGATTTCTTAAAGTAGGGTAATTGTGCTAAATGCTTGACTTCTCCCTGTGGCTAGTGTTGAGTTTCTGTGGCTGTTAGTGGGTTGCTACTCAGTTAACGATTTTGTTCATTCATTTCTTCCTAATCATGTAATCATTAAACTACTTCCAATCACTCCAGAAATGTCAATGGTGCTAGCAGATGACCTCAGTCTAAAAATGTTCTAGGAAAGCAGCATATTTCAACTGGAATGTACCTGTTTGGTAATTCTATAAATAAACAGTGTTCGTGACATTGGTGGCCAATTAAGATTTTTATACTTTTCTCCGAAATTCGATTCACTTTAGATTGAATGAGCAAACAGGAACAAGAGATAACTAAAAACATTATTGGAAAATACTGCACACTTTACTATTGTGAGGAGGCTCTTGTTATGTCTGCATAACCACTCAAATTGGTGTGGTAATAAAAGCAACTTGTATTTATATAGTGTCTTTAACATAGTGAAATGTCCCAAGGTGCTTCACAGGTGTATTATGAGATTTTTAAAAATTTGACACCGAGCCACATAAGTATAAATTAGCGCAGGTGAAAAAAAGCTTGGTCAAAGAGGTATGTTTTATGGAGTGTCTTGTAGGAGGAAACGAGGCGGAGAGGTTTTCGGCAGGGAGTTCCAGAGCTTGGGGCCTAGGCAACAGAAGGCACGGCCACCAATGGTTGAGCGATTACAATCAGGGATGCTCAGGAGGGCAGCACAAGCCAGTTTCATTTTCAGATCTTCTAGAATATTCCGTCAAAGTGTAACAGAAGCAATACCAGAGAATCCCTTGGGGTGTAATTGCTGCGATGTACTTAGTCCCATCAGAGGGCATCTGGTGTTCAGTGAACAATATTCAAGTTGCATACATTTCAGTGCTGCCACCTTCGAATATTTCTGCACAGGAGAAGGTAATCAAAAGTAGTACAGATATCAGCAGAGGAGCAGGATGCGACAGCTGCTCGTATTTGTATTAACTTAACAATGAATTTCAGAACTGCCCAGATTGCTACTAACATGTCTTGGCATGCTTAAAGCCTGTGTGATTGTGAAAATCTGAGATTGCACTTTATATTGAAACTGCAAAAAAAAAGGAAGCATCATAGTCTAACATTCAGCTTATATGAACTTCTTTAAAAATGTCATGGTTCAAAGCTTAATTCACAGAAGAGTGTTCCACCTCATTTTACTGCAATAATTAATTGGTTCCTCTTGAAACAGGTGCCCATGGGAAGGACCATGCCATTCAATTCAAATGGAAGAATTCCACGGCTTGTTCAAATATATATAATTGTCTGCTTCCTTTCAAATTAGGATTCAGTTGTTTAAATTGATGAGTTCTGGTAATTGTTTTGAAGATATTTATTAGCCTGGGCTAGAGTTTCTGCTATAGGCGCATTCAGCAAATTGCACCCAAAATCATAGAATCATAGAATGATTACTGCACAGCAGGGAGCCATTCAGCCTGTGCCAGCTCTCTGCAAGAGCACTTCAGCTAGTCCCACTCTACCACACTTTCCTCTTAGCCCTGCATTTTTTTTTCTTTGAGGTACTTATCCTACTACCTTTTGAAAGCTGTGATTGAGTCTGCCTTTCCAGATCCTAATCATTCGCTGTGTAAAAAAAAGTTTTTTCTTCTGTCGCCTTTGATTCGTCTGCCAATCATCTTAAATCTGTGTCCTCTGGTTCTTGAATCTTCTGTCAATGGGAATAGTTTCTCTCTATCTGCTCTGTCCAGACCCCTCATGATTTTGAACATCTCTATCAAATCTCCTTAGAGCAGAGAAGATTGAGAGAACATCCCCAGCTTCTCCAGTCTTTCCACGTAACTGAAGTCCCTGATCCCTGGAATAATTCTTGTAAATCTTTTCTCTTAGGCTTCTCCTAGGCCTTCACATCCTTTCTAAAGTGCGTTGCCCAGAATTGGTCACAATACTCCAGTTGAAGCCGAACCAGAATTTTATTTAGGTCATCATAATTTCCACGCTTTTGTGCTCTATACCTCTATTGATGAAGCCCAGGATCCCATAAGCTTTTTAACCACCTTCTCAACCTATCTTTTCACCTTCAACAATTTGTGCACATATACCCCTAGGACTCTCTGATCATGCACCACCTTTAGGATTTCACCCTTTAGTTTATATTTCCTCTCTTCATTCTTTCTCCCAAAATTTATCACTTCGCCCTCTTTATTAAACTTAATCTGCCACGTGTCCGCCCCTTCCACCAGCCTGTCTATGTCCTCTTGATGTCTATCACTATCCTCCTCACTGTTCACTATGCTTCCAAGTTTTGTCATCTGCAAATTTTAAAATTGTGCGATGTACACCCATATCCAAGTCATTAATATATATCACGAAAAGCAATGGTGCCAGTACCAACCCCTATGGAACACCACTGTATACATGCCTCCAGTCCAAGAAACAACCATCCACCACTATTCTCTGTTTCCTATCACTTAGCCAACTTCGTATCCATGCTGCCACTGTGCCTTTTTTTCCACTTTGTCGAATGCCTTTTGGAAGTCCATGTACACCACATCAACCGCATTGTCCTCATCAATCCTCTCTGTTACCTCATTAAAAAACTCGATCAGGTTGGTTAAACATGATTTTCCTTTAACAAATCCATGCTGATTTTCATTAATTATTTCACAAGTGACTGTTAATTTTGGCCCTGATTATTATTTCGAACAGCTTCCCCACTACCAAGGTTAAACTGACCCGCCTATAGTTACAGGATTTATCTTTTCACCCTTTTTTGAATAAGGGTGTAACAATTGCAATTTTCCAGTCCTCTGGTACCACCCTCATTTCTAAGGAGGATTGGAAGATTATGGCCAGTACCTCTGCGATTTTTTCCTTCACTTTCCTCAGCGTTCTATGATGCATCCCATGCAGTTCTGGTGACTTATCTACTTTAAGTATAGCCAGCCTTTCTCGCAACTCATCTTTATGAATTCTTATCCCATCCAGTGTCTCCTCTACCTTTTCCTTTACTATTTCTATGGAAGTACCATCTTCCTTGGTGAAGACAGATGCAAAATACTAATTTAGTACCTCAACCATACCCTCTAACTCCATGCGTAGGTCTCCTTTTTGGTCCCTAATCAGCCCCAATCCTCCTCTTTACTATTTATATGCCTACAGAGACATGGTACAAATTGCACTGGTTAACAGTTCAAAATTCTGCTGAAATTAATTTGCATAATTACAAGCGTAAAATCTTCCATGAACCTGCACGATCGTGCAGCCTAATAATTGTTTATTTTTGTTTCTTTTCCATTATAAGTTATTCCTTGATGTATTTAAGAGTGATACCCTGGTGCAATTTTATTAATTCAGCTGAAATTGGGTTTATCACCAAACATAAACATTTTTAACAAGGGCATCGAGTCCTCCACCTGTCAGTAACCTGAATTAAAATCATTGAAAATTAATTAATAAAACTATTTCAGAAAAATATTTTTCTACATCTATAATTAAAAACAACCATTTCATAGTTTAATTGGTCTACACTAACTATTTTTTTGACATGAAAAACATTTAAACCATTCCTATTAGTACCTATGCATTGAAGTAAATGAGCGCAATTGGTCGAGCCTTCCTGAACCAGCACATTCTTGCAATTTTGACCTGGAGGTGTGACCAGTTTTGTGGGCGGGACCTGATTCAGGCGAATTGAATCCAGAACCAGTGCAAAAGGTAACCCTCTGCCCTTTTCATATCTTGATGGTGTAACTAGCTTTTAAAGTGAGACCATTAGTAACTTCTGAAGAGAGTTAGTTCGGCCAGTTAGCTGTAATTAGGAAGAAAAAGGAAAATTAATCACGGTTGTATCAAAATTAATATCCGTATAGTCCAGCATAGAAGTTGAGAGGGGAGATGAGGAGAATAATTTTTATGATTTTTTGATCTGAGATTGATAGCGTTTTGCTAACCAAAGGTATTCAGGGATATGGAGTTAGGTGACAGATCGACCACCAAGATCTCATTGAATGGCGGAACAGGCTCGAGGGGCTGAATGGCCTACTCCTGTTCCTATGTTCCTAAGTGCTTGTCTGAAAGGGTAGTGGAAGCAGATTAAATAGTAATTTTCAAAAGTGAACTGGATAAATACTTGACAAGGAAATAATTGTAGGGCTATGTGTAAAGAGCAGAGGAATGGGAATAATTGGATAGGCACGATGGGCTGAATGAATGCTTGTGCTGTATGATTGTGATTCTATTAATTTCTATTATAATGAGGATTTAGCTAAGCTTAACTACTACTTGAAAAATATATATTGTGTAGCTGCTGCTATTCACTTATTTTATTCCCATTCAATTAATTTGTGTGTCAGTTGAAGCCTAGTGTCATTTTATTTTCCTCCTTCTAAAAGGGAGAAGAATCCCATTACGACGTCTGATAGAACCAATAGCTGTAATAACAAGAGAAAGGTCTTTAATCATTACCTGAACACACAATGGATTGTATTTAGTTGTCTGGGCAAATGAAGGAAATCTGAATCTAGATGTATGTGTTGGGGACATGATCTGCAAATTTGCAGATGATACTAATATTTGTGTGAGATGATGCTCGATGATGCCAAATTGCTATAGGCGGATGTAAATGTGTTGTGGGATTGGGCTTGTGTCCAGCAAATAATGTTTAACTTAGAAAAGTACAGCATAATGCATGTAGGCTGGGAGAATGATGAACATACAATATTAATGGGCCCAAAATTCACCACCATTTAGCACCCAAATTTTGGAGGTATGTGTCTTTTGGAGCTAACTTAATTTTTCAAGTTTCGCCAAGCGTATAACGCCGTTCTTAACAGGTAACAGCCGATTTTTTTTTAGTTAATGTTTTTATGATGTCACTCGGGGTCAAACCCACCCATTTTTGCTCATTTTTGTGAGTTTCGCCAAAAAGGATTTTTTCAAAAACGGCGCTGGGGACCACTGGGGGCCGACTTGAAAAACCTCACCTTACCAAATCAGAGTCAGATAGAAATCGGTGTTATAGATGCCATCTTGTTTATCTCCCTCTTTCTTGATGGACACTTTCTGCAGGGCAGTCAGATCAGTCGTCTTGTTTTTCATTGTCTGCAGTTATTTCCTTGCTCTTTGTTCTTTTGGCTGCAAGGGGTATCTTTTGGCCGGGGATAGGGGCGGCAACAGTGGGGACCTGTAAATCAATCTCCTGATGAGAAAAAAGTATAAGCTGACTTTTACCATGAACACATCTTTCTTGATAGACACTTTCTGAGGGTTCCTTTCAGCGGGGGATAGGGGTGGTAGTGGGGGGGTTCTTTCGGCTGGGGATAGGGGTAGAAAATGCAGAAAATTTCATCGAGGCGGCACTGGAAAAATCAGCACGGGTTAGCTACAGAGTAAAGCTGCACAATTATACGTTACCCTGGAAACCTAAATGCTTGGGCATGAGCAAAACGCTCCACCCACAGAAGCTAAGGTCTTTCTGCACTGCGCCAAATTCAAAGAGAAAAATGGCGAAACTTCGGATTTTTTTTGCCGCTACTTCGGCTTACAAAATTGGCTGTTAATCTTAAATAGCACCAAAAAAAGCAATGTGGGATTTTCCTTCAGGAAATAGCTCTAAAGCCGGTGGAGAAAGAGAGAGATCTGGACATTCTAGTGCATCGATCATTAAAGGTTCATGAACAATGCCGTGAAACAATAGCGAGAGTAAATAGGGCATTGGGGTGTTTTTTTATAGGACAATTGACTGTAAGACTAAGCATACTATTTTGTTCTTGTACAAGACCTTAGTCAGGCCTCAGTTACAATATTGTGTGCACTATTTCCCAAATAAAAAACAGCAAATGCTGGAATTACTCAGCAGGTCAGTCAGCATCCATGGAGAGAGAAACAGAGGGATTATACAGTCTATATTCAATGTACATTGATTTGAAATTTACTCAGCTGTTCTCACTCTGCCGCCATAACGTTACACGTATAAATGAGTTATGGCAGTGGAACCAGAACCAATGCCAATCCATAATAATTTGTCATGAAATTTGCATTCTTTGTTTTTATTTCAATACCTCGTTTGATGAAGCCATACTTTCCATGAGGCGTTTTGGTCCCTTTTTGCAGATATAAGCTAACCTTTAATGACTTGCATTCCATTTTAGCAGTACTGCGATCTGCCATTCTTATAGGCAAATACATCTTGGTTCACTTTGTTGCGTTGAACTGCATCTGCCATCATTCTGCCCAATTGTTTGGTAATCTATGTTCTATTAACAATTCATAAGATTTCTTAGCTTAGTAACATCTGCAAACATGGATATGCTCGCCTGTCTTCCCAAATTCAGTTCATTTATATCTTACCCTCACCTTTGCTGGAATAGCAGAATTGGATTTGAGCTGGCCCACAGTTATGGATGTGACTTTGGTCTAAGTTTGCTACCCTGGTCTAAGTTTGCTGCCAGCAGTGTTTTCCGCAAATGGAGCCGTGCCCGTGCACATTAAAAATATACTGGCAAGAACTTAGCCTCCAACATAGTTGGCTTAGGTTGGCACAAAGTGGAGCACAGCAGCAGCTTTTAAAGGGCTGAATTTCTCTATTAAAAGTAAAGTTGTGATGATTGCAGAAAAGCTGAACAATTTTTCAGAATAGCGCAAGACGAATGTGAGTTGACCCAATTTAGAATGGAGGCAACCCTGCAATAAAAACGTGGGTACAAATTGCACGGAGATAGGTTGCCAACCTAGTCAGCACAACCCTTAAGGTCCCTTGTACCCGAAGTCCCTTGTACCTGGTTGCAAATGAGAGAGAAATTTGCCGTTATCACGTGTAAGTTTGGCATGTATTTCTTCGGGGGCCCATAAGCACAAACCTCAGATGGAAGCTCCTAACCCTCTGAGGAATACCATTTAAGGCATTGTGCCCTTTTCCATGTATTCCATTGTAACAAAGCTGCCCTGATCACTTTTCTTGCAGGTGGACATGACCACCAATGAACAACAAGCAGCTGCCCACAATTTCAATTCGAGGTGCTCCTCTACTTTTAGGGGTTTCTCATTGAGTTCAGCAGCCATGTCCACAGAGAACAGCCTGGGTCTCCTCACGGTTCCCAGTGCTTTATCTCCAAATAACATAGACCCTGCTAATTGTTACATATTAGAGGAATTTTGACTCTTTTTAGGTAATGGGTGTTGCAGTACATGATGTTTCTTTGCTTAGAACTACCTGAATGTTAATTGAGTCCAAACATTTTGGCCATGGTTTGATAAGATGCACCTTGGTTCCCATGGGTTCCATTCATGATGCCCTGCATTTGAGGCGATCTTACAATCTAATGATAATTTAAATTCTGTCTAGCTGATGGCTCCTTTCCACAAGAAAAGTGGTGAAATACTACCTCTGGCATATATAGTATTTTCCACATGCAAGTGTGATCTATGGACTACTGATCAGGAAAATGTTTTCTGCAGTGGCTTGGCAGAATCTGGTGGCATGAAAGCTTCATGCTGAGGTCGTGTTCACTACTGCAGAAAGAGCTACCCCTATTTAGTCACTACTTCGGATAGTTCTACATAATGTCTGCACGTAATCCTGCAGTGGATGACACATCACTGAAGAGGAGACAGTGAGAACTGGTCTCTTCTTACATGTTGAGATATAATTAGAGGGATCTACAAACGTGGGGTCTAGGGTAGTGACTTGTGCTGATCAAACACTTCACATGTCACTGGATTTGCATTTGTTGGCCTTTCTTGACCTCCTCTTCCTTATTTAAATCACATAGCATGATCAGAACTCCCAAAAATACCCAGCTTCACCCCTTTGTGCTGTGTGAAGTAAATAGTGACAGCAACGAAGAATGAAGAAGAAAAGAATGGAAGGGAGAGAGTGCAAAAGTAGTGCGCTCACAGTAAAATCCACAGAGCAAAATGTACCCAACTATAATGGGATGCACGTAAATAAATGAAAATTTAAACATTAATCTTAAGAAGTCTACTTGAGCAGGCCTATTTCCTGGACTGCCACCATGATCGATTTTATATGGCCAGTAATATGTTGAATTGGACTCCATCCCAAAGTCATGAAATTCTGAAAGGGATCTGATTTCAATGAATATTTAATATAAATGAGTCTTTTATTTGCCTCATTCATCCCCTCACAATCGCCCATTTGAAAGTTTGATGCACTCGGCACGCAACATGTCTGATTTTGTGACCTGCCAATAGCATGGCACCATGTTGTTGGCAAAGTCTTGTAAATCAGAGGCTATAGAGTAGAAGGCTAAGATTGTACTACCGATCCCTGCAGGACACCACTTTTGTTTTACTGCCCACCAATTCCCTAATTTTATCTGAACTCCTTGCCTACTACCTCACACCTAATTAGTTGTCTATTACAATGTTTCCTTCACTTCCATGTGCCGCAGTATTAGCACACAATCTCTTGTTTCAGTGAGGATCGCTCTAGTGAGGACATTTCCAGTGGAGTTTCTCATCCCCTGATGCTACTAATGCTATATACAGGGATGCTTATGCATAATGGTTGGGACAAACAACCACATGGCACTATTGCACATCCACAAATCCCCTGAACCTGGTGGCCGACATCCTAGGGTGCTTAAAGAGGTGGCTGCAGAGATAGTGGATACATTGGTTGTGATCTTCCAAAATTCCCTAGATTCTAGAATGCTCCCAGTGGATTGGAAGGTAACAAATGTAACATTGCTATTCAAGAAAGAAGGGAGAGAGAAAACAAGGATCTACAGGCCAGTTAGCCTGACATCAGTTGTCGGAAAAATTCTGGAATCCATTATTAAGGAGTGATAACGGGGCACTTAGAAAATCATAATATGATTAGGCAGAGTCAATATAGTTTTATGAAAGGGAAATCAAATTTAACAAATGTATTAGTTTTTTGAGGATGTAACTAGCAGGATTGATAAAGGGGCACCAGTGGATGCAGTGTATTTGGATTTCCAAAATGCATTCGGTAAGGTGCCACGTAAAAGGTTGCTACACAAGATAAGGACTCCTGGGATTGGAGGTAATATATTGGCATGGATAGAGGATCGTTCAACGGAGAGAAAAGAGTAGGAATAAACGGGTCATTTTCCGGTTGGCAGGCTGTAACTAGTGAGGTGCCGCAAGATCGGTGCTTGGACCCCAGCTATTCACAATCTATATCAATGAAGGGACTGAGTGCAATGTATCCAAGTTTGCTGATGATACAAAGCTAGGTGGGAAAGTACACTGTGAGGGGGGCATGTAGGGATGAATTTTCGGGCCTTCTGCATTCCGTTTTTCACCCCGGAACGGCGGCAATGGCGGCGGTGAGTTCTTCTGGGCGGGTGGTTAGCCTCCTTCGCCCCTCCCCCCACCCCAGGGATCCTTGAGTCCGGTTTTGCGGTGGCGCGAATCAGCACCGCCTGGAAGAGCTGCGCCGGTGTACAACGCCACTGGTTGCGACACCAGCGTGAGTTTTGACTTCAGCCTGACCCATACACCCCAAAGCACGCCCCGCAGTGAACACCTGGGAGTTTCCCAAGCTAACACCCTAAGAGAGGTGCACAACGCCTCCCTTAGCACTTCGCCCCCTGACTCAGGGACCAGCTGCCCAATTTTTACTTACTGAGGTGCAAACTGTTCCCGGGGACTAACTTTATGCCCCGCCGCCATTACCGCTCCGAAATCATCAAAGCCGAAAATCCAGCCCAAAGAGCTGGAAAAGGGATATAGACGGGCAAGTGAGTGGGCAGTAAGGTGGCAGATGGAATATAAAGTGGGGAAATGTGTGGTTGTTCACTTTGGTAGGAAGAATAGAAAAATAGATTTTTTTGAAATGGTGAGAAACTATTAAATATTGGTGTTGAGAGAGATTTAGGTGTCCTCGTACAGGAAACGCAAAGTTAGCATGCAGATACAGCAAGCAATTAGGAAGGCAAATTGCATGTTGGCCTTTATTGCAAAGGGGTTGGAGTACAAGAGTAAGGAAGTCTTGCTGCAATTGTACAGGGCTCTGGTGAGACCACCCTTGGAGTACTTTGCATAATTTTGCTCTCCTTATCTGAGGAAGGATAGACTTGCCTTTAAGGTGGTGCAACAAAGGTTCACTAGATTTCCCCTGGCTGGAGAGTCTCCGGATAAGGGGACGGCCATTTAAGACAGAGATGAGGAGAAATGTCTTCACTCAGAGTGTTGTGAATCTTTGGAATTCTCTACCCCAATGGGCTGTAGATGCTGAATATGAGTATGTCTAAGGCCGAGATAGAGAGATTTTTGGACTCTAGGGGAAACAAGGGATATGGGGATCGGGTGGGAAAGTGGAGTTGAAGTTGAAGATCAGCCATGGTCTTGAATGGTGGAGCTGACGCGAGGAGCCATATGGCCTACTCCTGCTCCTATTGTGTTCTTGTGCTCATTCTCTACTACTATTTCCAACAAACAGGCTCTATAATCAAAGCCTGAGCAGTTATAGTAATTTCTTCTAATATTGCATAAAGTCTTGAAAATCAACACATGCCCAAATTATTCCACGATCACCCAAATACTCCCAATATAAAAGGTGATCACTATACCTGAATGATTGCACAAACCAGTTTGTGCATTAATTCGTGTATTGCAGTCTCTCCAACCAGTGCTGATAGTGGTCAAATGACTATCAGTCATCCTGTTAATCAAAACATATTAGAACCCAGTGGTCGCACTAATAGTAAGGGGCTGCTTGGGGATCGCTATCTTGTACACATGTTCAGGAGCTTTTGACTTGAGTGTAGACTGCCAATGCTTTCGATGGACCAGCCACATTGTTCACATGCCCGATACTGGACTCCCGAAACAAGCGCTCTACTCCGAGCTATGTCACAGCAGGTGAGCCCCAAGAGGGCAGAGAAAATGCTTCGAGGACACCCTCAAAGCTTCCTTGAAAAAATGTAACATCCCCAGCGACTCTTGGGAATCCTTGGCCCAAGACTGCTCAAAGTGGAGGGGAAACATCCGAGAAGGCACTGGACACCTCAAGTCTCTTCGCCAGGAGCAAGCAGAAGCCAAGTACAAACAGCGGAAGGAGCGTACGACAAACCAAGCACCCCACCCACCCGCTCCTCCAACCACCGTCTGCCCCACCTGTGACAGAGACTGTCGATCCCACATTGGTCTCATCAGTCACTTTAGAATTAATTTTAGTGTGGAAGCAAGTCATCCTCGACTCCGGAGGACTGCCTAAGAAGAAGAGATTGCTGATTGAAATTATCAACTATGTGTGTACTTGGATGTTCCATTTAAAAAAAATCCTGGTGCGAGATTGTCAAACAGCAATGCTTGTACAGTGTTAAACTTGCAGGAAGAAATTGTACTCTGGGATTTGAACAACATCATGCACTTAACACTTCCAAGGTGTAGTCTTCCAAGTTGTGAATTGTTAGTTTTCAGCTGTTTAGATGATGTGTGCCTTTCACACGCTTGAGTGTAACAGTCACTGGGGATACGGGCCCTTCAGCTGAGCATGTGGAAAGCTACGGAACAAGGTTTTTTTTGCTGAACTGAGAACCGTTTGGGAATATCGGCTGGAGAAAAAAAGATTTCACACCATCAATTATTTAAATGCTCACAAAATCTTTCGGCAAACATTTCAGAGTAATGTACAGTAACTGTTTACACTTAATTATAAACCTCCTTGACTGTGTATGAAAGATAGTGACTGTCCTTGAAACATGAAGGCTTAGAAATTCTGTTGCGTAGTGGGTCCAAAATGGTGTCCGAGTAGCTGCACATACTTCTGGTATGTGCCGCGCCGGACGCCATTTGGTTAGAGCGGCTGTTAGGAGCATGTGCTGGAACTATGGTAAGTAGGCAGATCGTGACATCAATCAGCGTGCAATGCTGCTTTGATGTCAATGCTGCAATATTTGTTGTTATCGCTGGAATGAATGCACTCGCACAGCTGAACATGCATTCAGCAGCAGGAGGGATCCTCCACCAGTGCAATTTAAAGTGATCATCAACAACTTTCAAGAAACTTGCATTATGATTTTTACTGTGGAACCCTTCGGAGCTTTCTAGAGTTATATAAAGTTGGTCGGGCAACAGGGAGTGGTACTGCATGTGTCGAGGCTTTGGGGCCGAAATTCAGCCTGTTACCGCTGGAAAGCAGCGGCTATGCGGCGGCGTTGAATGCCCGCCGATTTGTAGTTGAATAGCCGCCACTCGCGAAATTCTCCCCGGTGGTTTTTCCGGCGGTCCCCACTTCCGCCCCGTTGCTGCTGAACCCTCCAAGTGTGTCATCAAAGCACGCACCGCCGCTGTCCCACCCCGGCATGCAAAATTAACCGTAGAAAATTTTCTGACCACCGCTCGGCGCCCCCGCCAGTTTTTTCTGTCATTGCACTGTGTTTGCAGTGTGTGCAAAATGGTGGCGCGGCCGCCATTAAAAGGGAGGGCGCACTGCCGCGGCCGCCATCTTATTTTTTTTTCTCAGCTGATTGCCAGGTCAGCCTGACATATATGCCCCCAGGTTCTGCCGAAACTCTCCCTGGTGGCCCAGTGGCCCAAACTTAAAAAGTTGCAGAGCTCGCAGCGGCTCTCCCCTTTAACTGAAGGGGAGGAGACGTGTTGATGCGCCAGCGCAATGACATCACCAGCCCGGCGCTGATGACAGACAGCAGCGGAGAGTCCACCCCGCCCCCACTTCTGCCCCCATTATGACCGACTTCCGCCCTGCTTGGAAAAAACGACAAAAGGGCTGAATTCCGCAAGATGGGCCGCCACATTCATTGCAGCAGCCAAAACGGTAGGCGCGACCCGTTTCCGGTGGGAGCGAATTTCGGCCCCTTTGCTTCTGAATTCAAGGGTTCCTGTCAGACAATTTGAAGCACCTCCCAAACCCGTGACCTCTATCACCTCGAAGGACAAAGGCAGCAGGCGCATGGGAAGGTGACTACTTGCAAGTTCCCCTCCAAGTCACACACCATCCTGACTTGGAAATAGATCTCTGTTCCTTCATTGTCGTTGGGTAAAATCCTGGAGCTCCCTCCCTAACAGCATTGTGGGAGTACCTTCACCACACGGACTGCAGCGGTTCAAGGTGGTGGTCCACCACCACCACATTAAGCGCAATTAAGGATGGGCAATGTTGGTTACGTAAATAAAAAGGCTAACTGAACCAGGAGTAATGTAACTAAATGTGTCCTTTATAGCAACTCCCAAAATGGTGTCCCAAAACCAACATGAACCAGAATGATTACAGCAACTGTGAATAGCTCCCACAGGGTCCTAATGCCTGTCTAGTGAGCTGTAACAAACAAATAGAGTATAAACACAACAGGCAATAAATGTTGGCCTTGCCAGCGGCACCCACATCCCATGAATGATTTTTTTTAAATCCTAGCGCTCCTACGCAGTGCTATTCCAGTGATTGCAACATAGCTAGCGGAAGGCTGCTGACTTTCAGTGGGGGAGACTGCAGATGGCCTTGCAAGATGAACTCAAGGAGCTCTCGGCCTCATAGGCTTGGCTTCAGACCGCACGGGCGGCAGCAGACTGGACGGGCTGGCTGACAGGCAATAACAAGGGCCCTGGCAAAGTGGCAGTGGTGGGAGGATGAATGCCATCATCCTGAGAAAGAACAGCATGTTCATCCTCCACAGATCCATTGGGACTCCCCAGAGGCAGCGCATCAGCAATCCGACTAATCTGCTGATGTGTATACTGCAGGACTGCTGTGACACCCTGCAAGCCCCATTGGTAAACCCAGCCATGGTGGCAGCAGTCTGTGTTTGCATGACATCAATCTGAGCTTCCATTGCAGCACTCGTGTTGGGTGACTTCTGCTTATGCTACACTGGAAGCTGAGACTTCGGCTATCAGACACGGCGTGATAATTGGGTCCACAAGTGCGTTAATGGATCTGGCCAGCCCTTCCACACTGGAATGGATGGTCTCCAAGCTCTCCCCAAAACCCTGTGCAATAATGGAGCTGAACTCCTCCATGCTCCTGGACATTGCATTCAGGCTTTCTGGCAGACTTGCCAATGGACCAAGCATTTCGTTGTGCTTACCCATCAGCGTTCTTCTGTAGGCCACCCGATTGAGGTCTCCATTGGAGTCCTATGCGGCAGAACTTGTGTGTGACCTCGCCCTCCAGGGAGGTGGCACCTGAGCTACCCTTTCCTCATGCCCTGGCTGCAGGCCACTCGTGTCCGCTGTCTCACCACATGCCGATCCCGCGTCTAACCTATCCTCTAAAGTACGCGCAGTGTCAGTATCTGAGCTGGTGTTTGGGCATGTGAAATCGAGTGATGGTGTTTTTTCTTCTACCTCTTGTTGTGTGACCACTGGCTGGTATGCTGGAGTTCCTGGGTGTTTGAAATCAGATAGTTATAAAGGTAGAGGTGAGGCGAAGGGAGGGGGGAAAGCAAGAGCTGCATGCTTACACCATGTGCAGATTGTAACTCCGAGATTGTGAGATGTGGGGAAGTGGGATGTGAGAAGGAGGATAGCATATGAAGATACTGGCATCTTGTATTCCTTCAGCCCTGCCACTGGTAAGAATGGCCAGCACTGTCTCCTCCAAGGGGGTGAGGTGATGCAGACAAGCCTCACCCCCCACTGATTAAGGTCTTCATTTGTCTGCTATGCGCCACCTTTTCTTGCAGGAGAAAGGGAAGTGTGTCAGGGAGTGTGGTGCAATGTATTTGGGTGATATGCCTGTTGTGGTTGAATTGCAGATAGTACGTGCAAGCTGTGGGTGTGAGGCTTGCAGTTGTGCTAAGCATGTGAGGGTGAGGTATCAGTCATGTTTGGTAAAGATTGTTGGTAGGTGAGTGATGGGAGGTGTGGTGCATTGAGCAGTGTGTGAGGCTGGTGGTGCAGATGGTGGGATATGGCATATAGAAGATGAATTCACTGACCTTGACAAGTGTGTTAGATCATTAAACTTCTTCCTGTGCCGCGTCCAGGTCTTCACGGCTGTACTGCTGGCTCTGATCAAATTGGCCATGTGTTACGACTGCAGTCTTGTCTGTTGTCTGGAGGATCTTTCTCCTGGAGTTGATCTCCTGAACCAGTGCCTCCAATGCTGCATTGGGAAATCTTGGAGCCCATTTGCTGGCCTGTTGAGTCATTACTCAGTCTTCTGTTTTTGGCAGTAGCCTCCATAAGCACTTCCACCACCTGTTGCAGACAGAAGGTACCTCTTTAAGATGCACCTTCCCTTTAAGGGGTGCCAATTGCCTTTAAGTTGTGCAGGCTAGCTTTAATTGGAGCTAGTCTTGCACAAACTGTGCATTCAGACACTCACCAGCACCTTCAGTGCTTGGCTGAATGCTACAGTCATGTAAAGTAGCAGGCAGCATGAACATTACATCCTCCGAAAGGGCATGTGTTGCTATCGCATCGCGATCCCTGCGCCCACTTTCATGGGCTACCAAATTTCTAGGCAACTACTGTTCCTTCCGGTCAATGTGATCGAAGATGACTGGAGCACTTGGGTCAATGGGATTACTTACAGCACCCCAGCAAATGCGATGTGGCAGTGTACTATTAAAACATCACACCCGTGCGTGGGACCAGAGTCCAAATGGCCAAGCCACTTGATGGGCAATAGACATGTACTGGCTGGATCAGACATCACATAACTATTATGAAAGACTGAACAGGCTGGGGCTCTTTTCTCTAGGGAAATAAAGGAGGCTGAGGTGTGACCTGATAGAGGTCTTTAAAATTATAAAGGTTGTTTAACAGGGTAGATGTAGAGAAGATGTTTCTACTTGTCCAAAACTAGAGCTCATGAATATAAGATAGTCACTGATAAATCCAAAAAGGAATTCAGGAGAAACTTCTTTACCCAGAGAGTAAATAGCATGTGGAACTCGCTACCATGGAGTAGTTGAGGCGAATAGCGCAGATGCATTTAAAGGGAAGCTCGATAAATATTTGAGGGAGAAAGGAATAGAAGGATATGCTGATGGGGTTAGATAAAGTAAAGTGGGAGGAAGCTTATATGGAGCAGGAATGGCTCCCACACATCATGAAGCTTGGATTAACTACATGCATTGCTCATTCTGGCTGTCAAATAAGTGTTCTACCCATAGTTTTGATGTGGAAAACGAGTGCTTTCAATTCATCATGCCATATTAAAGCTGCAGATAAAGCTTCTGCCACGTTCATTCAGTGCGAGACCTAGATGACTAAGAATTTTACATCCTCTTTGTCAAAATAGTTTTGAGTATAAGAATGTCATGGTCATGGTGCATACTAATTCACGGCTGCAGATTGTCCAAATATTTGATGGGCACTGAATTGTACTGGACAAAATCAAGACCACAGTGTCTAAGTGCCCAGGATATTCAGGCACTGTTCTATTTAGTGTAATGCACGGACTGGTTGGGCCGAATGGCCTGTTTCTGTGCAGTATGTCCTATGTAATCCCAGTTGTTTTCATGCTCCTCAATTCATACAATGCTAGTTTACATTGTAGTGCTCTTATAATTGCAGCTGCTACAAGCTGAGTGGCTGTTTCCTTTGCTGTGTATCCTAAGGGCCCAACATTGCCCAACCTCTTTTCTCGGCGCACTGACCTGAAGCGTGCCGACTTTGCGCGCTGGAAAGGGCGCCAGAAAAAAGGGGCCCCATCCTGGCTGCTCTTGGGTGCCCCTGGAGTCGTGGCATGGCGTGAAGGCTGAAGGAGGGGGCAGAGCAACAGGCCGGTGCATAAAGTACTGCTGGCACCTGCGCGCATGCTCAGTGAGAGCTGCGCGCATGCTCCTCCCAGCCCTCCCAGCGCGTCCTGTGGGCTGTGAGCAGGACCCGATGCTCGCAGTCCCTATCGCCGGCCGAAGGGATGCCCAATCTCGCCGCACCCTATCCCCGGCTGAATGGACTCCCACACTAGCTGGCCGGCCCGCTGAGTTCCCGGGCAGGTAGGACTTCGCTTTTATTTTTTTATTTAGTGGCTGTGCCTGTGTGGCTGTGCTTGAGACTTTTGATTGGGGGGAGAGGAGGAGAGGTTTGCGTGGGGAGGAGGAGAGTTTTTGGGGGGAGGAAGAGGAGAGTTTCGGCGGGGGGGGAGAGATGAGACTTCCAGACCCACGAGCTGTGATTCCTCCGGTCGCTCGGCGGCCGCCCCCCAGAGACACCCCGGCCAGCAGCTGTGACTTCTCCGGTGCCCATCTTCCCTCCTCTATCTCAGGCCGAATGGTCTCATGCACAGGCCGGCCCGCTGCCTTTTCCGGGCAGACTTTAAAGATAAGGTAGGATTTACTTTTTTTTAAATTGTATTTTAATGGTTTGAGCTTAATGTTTGGTGCTTGGTTGTTGAGGTCCTCTCCAGTTCCCTTCCCTCCCTTATCCCTGCCCTAATGTTTACCTATTGTGCGCTGCTTTTTCTTCACTGCCCGCAAGGTTTTTCAGAGCTGGCCACATACGCTGACCTAAGTGCATTTGGAGTAAGTTTTTGCTGGCCAAAGTGACTTAAATGTCCAAAACTGTCGTAAGTGTCTGGGAACGCCCTCTTTTGAAAAAAAAACTGACCGTAAAAAAAATCATACCTAACTGACTTACTCTGGAGCAAATTTTGGGAGGGAAAATGGCATTTTTTAACTTACGGCCAAAAAAACAACTTACTCGAAAAAAATTGATACAAATCATGGCCAGGATTGGGCCCTATGATTGTATGGTACTCCCAAGACCATCCTGGGAGATTGGGGCAATCAATCCATGACTCATTTTACCCTATTGCAAACTGTCTCTACAACTACTTTTCCCTCATCCTCTTCACCTTTCTTGCTAACACCAAGTATGTGCAGGTTATGGAGGATGTTGCCTCTGCATTGATAACATTCCACACAACTGCCACCTCCTATTCTTTCCCCCTGTGTCGTGTTGGCTCACAACCCCTTAATCACGCCAGTCCTAACCACCTTTGTCATTCTCATCATCATCATCATCATAGGCAGTCCCTCGAATCGAGGATAACTTGCTTCCACATCAAAAAGTTCACAGGTGTTTCAATGAAGGACCTAAAATTCCAGGTCCGAACTAAATCTTGAAAGATGGAAGATGCCTGTGCTTGGATTGTTTTAACGTGTGGTGACCGTTGCACACCAGCCACCACACGGGCATGACAGAACTAGGTCTTGGCCCAGTGGCAAAGATTAACCAAGATGACAGGAGACCAGCTCTGTTGCACAGATCTAGTGCGCACACATATCGCAGTGTGGGCTAGCCCGTGCTGCCCCTGGGTCCTTGCCTCTTCTGGGCCTTGAACTCACGCCTCTCCTGTGCCCTGATCACGTCCCTCTACAATCTCGCTTGTCATTCTACAGTTTCACTGTAACTAGTGGGGTGCCACAGGGATCAGAGCTGGGGCCCCAACTATTTATAATCTATATTAATGACTTGGATGAAGGCACCGAGTGTATTGTAGCCAAATTTGCTGATATAAAGATTGGTGGGAAAGAAAATTGTGAAGAGGACACACAAAGTCTGCAATAGGTTAAGTGAGTGAGCAAAAATTTGCCAGAGGGATGATACTGTGGGAAATGTTGAGGTTATCCACTTTGGTAGGAAGAGTAGAAAGCAAAATATTATTTAAATGGAAAAAGACTACAGAATGCTGCAGTACAGAGCGATCTGGGGGTCCTCATACATGAAACACAATGTCAGTATGCAGGTACAGCAAGTAATTAGGGAGGCAAATGGAATGTTGGTCTTTATTGTAAGGGGGTTTGAGTATAAAAGCAGGGAAGTCCTGCTACAACTGGAGTATTGCCTATAGTTTTGGTCTCCTTATTTAAGGAGGGAGATATTTGCATTGCATTGGAAGCAGTTCAGAGAAGGTTCACGAGGTTGATTCCTGAGATGAGGGGGTTGTCTTATGAGGAAAGTTGGACTTTAGAAGAATGAGAGGTGATCTTATTGAAACATAGAAGATTATGAGGGGGCTAGACAGAGTGGATGTTTCCCCCTCATGGAGGAATCTAGAACTAGAGGACATAGTTTCAGAATAAGGGGCCGCACATTAAAAACGGAGATGAGGAGAACTTTCTTCTGAGGGTTGTGAATCTGTGGAATTCTCTACCCCAGAGAGCTGTGGAGATTGAGTCATTGAATATATTCAAGACTGAGATAGCCAGATTCTTGAACTATAGGTGAGTCGAGGGTTATGGGGAACAGGTCGGAAAGTGGAGTTGTGGCCAATCAGATCGGTCATGATTTTATTGAATGGCGGAGCAGGCTCGAGGGGCTGTATAGCCTACTCCTGCTCTTCTTTCTTATGTTCTTATTTTCACTGACATCTCCCTCTTTTCCCTTTCTCTTGTGATCTACCTTTTGCCTGCTCGATCAAATCCCCAAAGAACTCCTGACCATTCAGCTATCATTCCCAGCCTCAATGCATGCCAACATGGTTATGGACAATTTCTGCACTGACCCTCTCCATTTCAAAGCCGCAACAATCTCCTTCACCTCAGAAATCCATTCTTGATCCATCTATCCTCTCCAATTACTGCTAAACTCTAACCATCTTTTCCCCTCAGATCCTTGAATGTGCCATCACCTCCCAGGTCTGTGCTCAGCTTTCCCACAACTCCCTGGAAGTAGTCCTTCAGTTCAGTACCTGTGTTGTGTCTCCAGTTTCTGATCTGGCTACAGTCAAAGTCCCAATAGAAACCTCTAAGATTATGACCACACTATTCCCCTTTCTAATTTTTCTTGACCTTGCTGCAGCATTCAATGTCTTTCCCCACCAACAGTCCTCCATGGGACTATGCCTATCTGTCCTACACCAGCCACCACTTCACCAGAAATGGCTTCTCCAGACCTTACATGGAGTTTCCAATGATCCATTCTTGACTCCTCCTCTTCCTCCTCTAAAACCTTTGCTCCGCAGTGACACCATCTGCAGACACGTGGTCAAGCCTACATATGTATGCTGACAATGCCCATTCCTACTTCTGCACTGCTGCCTTGCGCTGTTAAACTGCCTGTCTGACACTGAACCCCAGAATTTTGTGCAACTATCAAAGACCAAAGCTATGTTTTTTGGCTCCTGTCAAAAGCCCTGTACCTTTACCACTGACTGTATTTCCCCCTGCATGGCTGCTTATTCAGGCTGTATGCGACCTGAACTGATCTTCAAATCCCCACATCCTGTTGAATGCCAAGACCACGTATTTCCCGCTGCACAATATTTCCTGCTTCGGCTCCTACTCTACCTTTACTGCCATCCAAAGCACTGTTGTATACATTTTTAAACCTACAGGCTACAATACCCACCTTTCCAACTTCACATAAATTCCATAACCTGCACTGGCTGCATCCTATCCTGTCCTGAGCTTCTGCTTGCCACAACCTCACTGACCAATGTGTCTCAACCCTTGAAACCTAGAATATTTGTCCTCATCCATAAATCCTTCCAAGCTCTACCTACAAATGCTTGGACATCTGTTTAATTTCCTGCTCTGCACCTTGGGACTTTTTGTCTACATTAAATATGCCATGAATAGAAATTGTTGTCGTGATGCTGCTCTGTTTAGTACTTTACTGTGTTAGTTACTGCTATAGGTGCACTGTTCAGTGGAGTTAGTTACTGCTATAAGTGCATTGTTTCAGTGCCATTGTGCTCCAGTCAGTGCAGTTATGTTGCAATGTTGTACTAAACTAGAGGCTTCTAGCAAACAATATAAATTATATATTGTCCTCTAGCACCACGAATGAAGTACTGCAATTTTGCAATTCATTGAGATCTTCAAATTTATTATTTTTGATACTTTTGGTAGTTTGACACACAAAGGTCATTTGAAGATCTCCAAGTGATACTTTGAGTGTTGAACTCCTGGTAGAGTACAGCAGTCGAAACAAGAGCGCACTCAGTCATGGCGTGGAGCTACCCTATCTTTACTCTGGTAGTCTATAAAGGCTGCTTGCTGTTTGTTTTCCCCAGTGGATTGGAAACACCAGAGACACAGTGTACAGTGGAAGATTCACTGCAGTAATTGTATTGACTGAAGTGATTCTACAGGTTCATTGCCAACTCTGGAATTAGCATTAAAGCTGTGATCAGGTACCACGTTTAAAGTGGAACTTACAAGAAAGAATGAAACTTGTGGGACATTGTCTAAATTACTGTGCAAAAGGTCTGTAGAGAAAGTAAAGACCTAATTCTAGAGAGATCATAAATTATTTTCCCATCAGGGTGGCAAGTGCTCCACTTGGTGATGAAATTAGTTTTACGAATGAGGCATGCTGTCATGTTCTTGTTCCACTCTGTATCTTCACTGCTTTGAAATGAAGGCGCAGCACCGCGTGTGCTATACAAATGTGTTTTCCGCAATCTTTAGTTCCTGCTGCGGTCTGCAGGCTTTCAAAACTCAAGGTTGTTGTCACCTAATCACGACTTGAATGTTATCTTGTTTTCTGCTCTCTCCATCTCAGTGGCGGTGTCCTGCATTGTGGGCTGTGGTCTGTCAACTTGGATTCTCAATAAACAAAGGGACCATTTAAAATAATTCATATTATGACAGTAGCATGAAATGCTCATATTCTTTTGAAAAATGGAATATGATTCAGCCTTTTTTTGAGAAGTAGTGGTGAAAAAGATATTGATTCAAATTTTGTAAAACTGTAAATCTTACATCAAAATGTTTCTCTTGGTAGTTCGTAGCAAGATTGCATTTGCAAATAATGAAAAATTATTTTAACATGCCACAAATTGAAATTGCACAACAGCTATCTTTAATCACTTGCATGGGTCCTGGAACTTGTACGGGCTTCTAAATATAAGCACAATGGGTACCTCGTTACACTGGTTTTTAATTATTTTTGACGTACTAGCGTGGATTTTAACTCGCTGGCAGAAAACTGATGAGAAAGAACGACTTGGGGCCGAATTTTCCGGTCCTCTTCACCCCGTTTTTTGTCCCGGAGCGGTGTGAAAGGCAGCAATGGGGTCTCTGGCACCCCGTTGTGATCTTCGGGTCGGGTTTTGCGGCAGCGCTGAGCAGCACTGCTGGGAAGAGCTGCCCCGGTGTGCAACGCCCCCCTGGTTGCAACACCGGCGCGACCCGTCTGCCCGGAAGTGCGCCTGCAATGACTGCCTGAGAAACCAGAGCGGTCATGTCCAGCCATGTCGGCGACGGAGAGGAAGGTAATGGACTCCAAAGATAAGTGCGTGTGTTTAGTCTTTTAATTTTTTTTGTGATTTGTGTTGTGGTGGCGTGGGCAATGTTTTGGGAATGTTTTGATGTTTTTTTTTTAAAGTTTCCCCCCCCCAACCCCACCCCAGGCCACTCTCAGAGCGCTCACGGCCCGGCACTTTAGTTTGCGAGTTTCCTATCCTTGCGCCAAGAGAGGTGTACAACACCTCCCTTAGCGCTGCACCCTCTGACGCAGGGCCCAGCTGCCCACACTTCAGTACCAAAACACTAACTTTACCGCCCTGTCTCCGTTTTCGCTCCAAAAACAGAAAAGTCTGCCCTTAGATTATATTACGCCTTTCACGACCACGATATGTCTCAAAGTGCTTTGAAGTCAATGAAGTACTTTTGGAATGTAGTCACTGTGGGAAACGTGGCAGGCAATTGTGCACAGCAAGCTCCCACAAACAGCAATATGATAATGACCAGATTATCTGTTTTTGTTATGTTGATTGAGGGATAAATATTGGCCAGGACACCGGGGATAACTCCCCTGCTCTTCTTCGAAACAGTGCCGTGGGATCTTTTATGTCCACTTGAGAGAGCAGTCGGGACTTCGGTTTAACACCTCATCTGAAAGTCAGCACCTCCGATTGTGTGGCATTCCGTCAGCTCTGCACTGGAGTGTTCGCCTAGCTTTTTGTGCTCCCGTCCCTGGAGTGGGACTTGAACCACAACCTTCTGACTCAGAGGCAAAAGTGCTACCCACTGAGCCACAGCTGACACTGAGAGGATCTGTGCTTCCTACCTGGGAATTGCAGTGGGAGACCTGGTCAATTTTAACGTCTGGGCCTCTAACATTTCGTCAACCAGCGGCTGGACTGTGAAGATTGGATGGATCTGACGCTGCCTATTGGCAATGGGCTGAATTTGGGGGGGCCGGGGGGGGGGTGGGGAGGGGACTGGGGAGTGGGTTTGCTCAAGGTTTTGTGGGCGCAAAGAGGGAAACCTGGGGCGGCAGAGGACCAAACCTTTCCTTGTGGGGGCCCAGAAGAGCCATCCTGCTCCTCCTGACCATCCAAATAAGCTTAGTGCTTGAATTTTGCTTTTTTCACTTCTGCTCCTGCAGATTTTACTGGTTGAACGCACCAGCCAGTAGGATGTTAAAATTGCCTCGGTATCTTATCTGAACCATAGGACCCTAAAGTCCATATATTTCAGGTGTTCACCTGAGTTAATCACACACCTCAACCCCCTGGCACTAAAAATAAGAACATAAGAAATATGAGAAGGAGCAGGCCATTTGGTCCCTCAAACCTGCTCTGCCATTCAATAAGATCATGGCTGATCTGATCTTGGCCTCAAATCCACTTTCCTGCCCGTTCCTCAGAACCCTTGACTCCCTTATCGTACAAAAATCTGTTTACCTCCGCCTTGAATGTATTCAATGACCCAGCCTCCACAGCTCTTTGGGGTAGAGATTTCCAAAGATTCCTGACCCTCTGAGAGAAGAAATTCCTCCTTATCTCCGTTTTAAATGGGCAGCCCCTTACTCTGAACCTTGGCCCCCTAGTTCTAGATTGCTCCACGAGAGGAAACATCCTCTCTGCATCTACTCTGTCACGCCCCCTCAGAATCTTATACATTTCAATACGATCACCTTTCATTCTTTTAAATTCCAATGGGTATAGGCCCAACCTTTCTTCATATGACAACCCCTTCATCTCAGGAACCAACCTCGTGAACCTTCCCTCAACTGCCACGGACCTGCATCCACGGAGGACAAACAGTATCAAATGGTTTAAACCCCCATTCTGCCTGGTTGCCATCGAGTCGAGGGTGTTAAAATTTTCCCGATATGTCTTTCATAAAGAATTCTTTAAAAAAAAAACCTTTCTCAAGTGTATGATTAGACAACCCACATCTTCAGCAGGGAATCTTTTTTTATCAAACATTTCTGTAAGTTCCTGTGCGACACGGTTGAGAAACCCTTCCATGAAAAAGATGATTTGTACTTGATCACAAATATGATTTCATAGCATGAAATATTTTCAATATAGAAACTGATACTGAAACACACACCGAGGATCTAAAATAACAAAAGCACAATGGCCTGGAAATCTCGGCCTCCCCAGGTCCGTACGGAGTGTGTATAGACCCGGGAAGTCATCGCAAAAGCCGGTTTTCAGTGCACAATGCACATGCTCTGAAAACCAGCTTTTCCGATCTGTCAAGCTGGAGCTTGACAGATCTTCCGTATGTCAGGAGTGAGGACATTTGCAAGGGCAAGATTGCAGGATTTACCCATATCTTGCCCAGCAAATGTTCTCAAAACGCTTGCGCCTTATAAAAGCAGGCGCGTAGCCTACTTTAACAGGCGTAAGAGTTTTAAAACATACAAAAACATAATTTCATTAAATTTAAAAAAAAACACTTATTAAAAACCCTGCCCACTAAGGTAAGTTTATTTTTAACCCTAATTACAAAACTTTAAAAAAAAAATCGGAAAAATATATATTTTTTTCTCAGACATTTATTAACTTTAATTTCAATTAATTTTAATTAAGTGAGGTGTGTTTTTTATTTTTTATTATGGTGTTTAGCTTTTTTTTCTTATTACTAACAATGAGATCTCGTAGATGCGGAGTTCTCATTGCTATTAATGAGTATCCAGTACCTGATTGGCTGAGCAGTCATGCGTGACTGCATCTTCTGCGTGGGAATCTGGAGGACACGTCGCAGAATCCCAGGCTCCTCCGGGACTACCAGCTAAATTCGTAAAAATTGGAAGCGTTCATCTGAAAGAAGCCTTCGACCGAAATTTCAGGGTCAGAATGACAAGCAACTCATACTTGATCTGTCGCCTACATTCAAACTGTAAAATAAATTATGCCAACCTCCTGGAGTCATATTTGTTTCCAATAGATACAAAACTATGTTGTCAGGCACCATAATTGTTTCTTTCCCCCCCGTTTACTCCAGTGTTGTTAAACCTATCACGTTATCTGTAAGTATTGAAGCACTGTGCTTGGACTGCTTGCGAAATGGTTGTGCGGCTACCATTAAAGGGGAGGACCTATTGCCACAGCCGCCATCTTATTTTTTTGTCGGTCGTCTGCCAGGTCTGGCCACCATTTATGCCTCCGGGTTTGGCTGGGCCACCAACAGGCAGCCTGGCACCCCCACTTGGGTGCCAGGCTGCTGGCCCGGATGAAACCCCCCCTGGTGGCCCAGTGGACCTAACTTAAAGAATCGCAGAGCTCGCAGCGGCCGTCCCCTTTAAGTGACGTGGTGATGCGCCAGCGTGATGTCGTCATCAGTGCTACGCTGATGAGTGACAGCGGCGGACAATCTGCCCGCCCCCCACTTCCGCCCACCCACTTACCGAACTCCCGCTTACCGCCGCACTTCCGCCTCCATTATGACCAACTTCCGCGCCGCTCAGGGAAAAAAAAAGCCAAAGAGCAGAATTTCACGCAAGAGGCCACCACATCTGCTGCTGCGGAAAAAACGTTTGAAATACGGTCGGTGCGCCGCATTTTCAGCAGGGGGCAATTTTGGCCCCTACGTCTCCTTGATTTCCCCCACCAGAGGAAATAGTTTCTCCATTTCGACCCTATAAAATCATTTTAACATTTTAATCACCTCAATCAGATCTCGCCTGAATCTTATTACCTCAAGGGAATATAAACCAAGTTTATGCAACTTGTCCTCATAATTTAACCCTCTGAGCCCTGGCATCATTTTGGTGAATCTGCACTGCATCCCCTCCAAGGCTTGCTGGGGTGTAGTTTATTAATATGTGGTGATGTATTAATAACCCTCTGTTTATAAAGAATTCTCATGCCCCACTCTTTAATTCTTCTAGTACTATCATGAGTCTATGCCCCCTTGTAAGTGATTCATCAACCAGTGTAAACAATCTTTCACTTTTCACCCTTTCAAAACTTATATCAACCTCCCAATTTTCTGACCTGAATTAATTTGAGATTAGAAACAATCTCCAATTTTTCAAGACTTTCTTTATAACTAGAAACTAGAAGACTATTATTCTTGGTATCATTCTACTCAATCTTTGCTGTGCCCTTTCTATGGCTCTAGTATTCTTTCTATAATTGGATGCCTAGAATTGCAACCAACTGTGTTTGAAGCAGAATTCTGCAAATTCAGCATTCCTTCCTTGCTTTTATATTTAATAAACCTATGTATAAAACCTGGAATCATATTTATATTTGTTGGCCTTTTCTACCTGCACACTCATCCTTAAAGATTTCTATGACTGTACTTTTGGACCTCTTTGAACCTCCACCTGTTAAGAGTCTTATTATGTAGGGTATACTTCTTTTCACTGTTCTTTTTCCTAAAATATGCTACATTATATTGCTTTGTCTTCAGAGATTAAGCTATCTGTGCATTTCATGTATTAAACTAAACTAATTGCAAATTCTCCTGTGAAGCTAAAAACAGTCCAATAGGTTCAATGTATATTCAGTAAAAAGTAAAATAAAAGTTGGTGCCTTCCGGGATGGAGACTAATTATGTTGATGAAAGTATCAGAGCTTCTATAGCGAAGTTGAGGTGATGGAGCGGTAGCTTGCCACAAGTGAAACCTGGCAGCGAGCAAAATAGGCCAAGTGAGGTTTGGGAGCAATCGGAGATCATACCAAAATCACACTGATAGTCATCCATAGTTCAATCCATTTTGTCTGTGAGCAGTGATTGTGTCTGTGAAAACTTTTGTTTATGTAGTTATTTACAGCTCATCAAATGGCTAATTTGGTATGAGACTGAAGCACACAGGTCAGAAGGTATCTGGTTTGATTCCTTGTCGATCTCAACCACTGTATAAGTATTGGTGTTACAATTAACCTCAGCACCCTTGAGAGGAGAAACATCAGTCAATCACTGCTGATCCCTATCCAGTACCTGTTTGCTGGAAAATACATGGAGTTAGGTGAGGCCAATGTTGGGCTTTATCTGTGATTTTCCACACATTTACCACCACACCCCACCCCTCCCCCTTCCATTCCACCCAATGGTTGAATGGCCTGCTGACTCTTAGGAGGTATACGTAAGATACTGTCTCGGATGACTTGGGCAAGGTACCACATTATGGCCATGACCATAAAATTGGATCCAAGTGATGGTCATCACCTTAAGGAGAAGCAGGCAGAAGCAACTGGAAAAACAAAGTTATGGAAATAATGGGCCAAAAATTGCTGTCAAAATTAGCAGTAATGCTAATAGCACTCGCCGTTATTTAATTGCAATGCCCCAGCAACCTCAGCGGGGGGGGCAGATGCGTGATTAAACATGAAAATTGCGAAGTTGCTGTCAGAGTTGTGCCGCTTTGCCATTAGCTGTGCAAAAATGGCATCTCGCCATCTAGCTCCCTGTTCAATGCATTGAGCGATGTGAAGTTCCTGTACCTGCACTGTAGATACAAAGTAATCAAGTGATCCCTAGTCTAATTACCCTTTTAATAATCTGATAAGTGTTAATTACTTCCAGTCAACCTCTCTGGCACTGAAAATTAACTATTGCAAGTGTGACATCTCATTCCTTCAGGTTTTAATTGGTGTCAGAGAGTTAAAAGGATAAAACATTAAAAAAATGTTTTTATTTTTCTCTTTCTGTCTATTTTTTTCTCTCTCTCTTAATCCAATCTTTCTTTCCCTCTATTTATTTCTCTTTCTGTTCCTGATTTGACATTGACTTCATCATTCTAAGTAACACATTCTTGTCAGTATTTGTGCTGCTTATTTCACAATTCTTCAATCTGATTGTGAAGGAGATTCACATTTGCTTGTCCTGTTCACTCAACTCTTGCGCTTGTAACAACTTGCCACGCAAAAGATCATGGTGATTAAACAGGCAAGGGCAAATCTAACCGTGGGCGCCATTCATCGGTTACATGAATTTTTAGACCAATGTTTGCCATGTTCGCTAATCTCAATTTCACTTCTGCTCGCTATTCCCTGTTAGATGTTCCTAATCTGTTGAATGTTCTCAGGTTGGTTCCAACTTTGTGCAATGTTACTTTCATTCTTCAGCGATTATTTAACTTTTTTCTTCATTATGTTGGGAGCTAATACTTTATTAACTGGTTGATTTCTGCATCTCTATATCTTATTGATGTTCCAGGCATCTACAACAACAACAACTTGTATTTATATAGTGCTTTTAATGTAGTAAAATGTCCCAAGGTGCTTCACAGGACTATTAAAAACAAACAATTTGACAGCGAGCCACATAAGGAGAAATTAGGTTAGGTGACAAAAGGCTTGGTTAAAGAAATAGGTTTAAAGGAGCGTCTTAAAGGAGGAAAGAGAGGTAGAGAGGCAGAGAGGTTTAGGGAGGGAGTTCCAGAGCTTAGGGCCTCGGCAGCTGAAGGCCTGGCCACCGATGGTGGAGTGACTATAATCAAGGATGCTCAAGAGGGCAGAATTAGAGGAACGCAGATATCCTCGGGAGTTGTGGGGCTGGAGGAGATTACAGACATAGGGAGGGGTAAGGCTTTTGAGGGATTTGAAAACAAGGATGAGAATTCTGAAATTGAGAAGTTGCTTTACCGGGAGCCAATGTAGGTCAGTGAGCACAGGGGTGATGGGTGAGCGGGACTTGTTGCAAGTTAAGTCACGGGCAGCCGAGTTTTGGATCACCTCAAGTCTACGTACGGTAGAATGTGGGAGGCCAGCCAGGAGTGCATTGGAATAGTCAAGTCTAGAGGTAACAAAGGCATGGGTGAGGGTTTCAGCAGCGGATGAGCTGAGGCAAGGGCGGAGGCAGACAATTTTACAGAGGTGGAAATAGACGATTTTATTATGCCGCAGGTATGTGGTCGGAAGCTCATTTCAGGGTCAAATATGACACCAAGGTTGCGACCGGCCTAGTTCAGCCTCAGACAGATGTTAGAGAGAGGGATGGCTCGGGAATGGAGTTTGTGGTGGCGACCGAAATCGATGGCTTCGATCTTCTCAATATTCAATTGCAGAAAATTCCTGCACATCCAGTATTGAATGTCTGTCAATTTAAAGACCCTGGAAGGGTCGAGAGAAGTGGCGGTGAGCTAGAGCTGGGTGTCGTCGGTGTACATGTGGAAACTGACGCTGTGTTTTTGGATGATGTCGCCAAAGGGCAGCATGTAAATGAGAAATAGGAGGGGGCCAAGTATAGATCCTTGAGGGACACCATAAGTAACAATGCAGGAGCGGGACGAGAAGCCATTTCGGGTGATTCTGTAACTATGATTAGATAGATAAGAATGGAACCAGGCAAGTGCAGTCCCGGCCCGCCAGATGATGGTGGAGAGGCATTGGAGGAGGATGGAGTGGTCAACGGCTGCAGACAAGTCAAGAAGGACGAGGAGGGTTTACCTTCATCACAGTCACAAAGGACGTCATTTGTTGGTGGGCTAGGGGAAGGAAGGGAAGGGGCAGAGGCAGCTGAATGGATGGTCTTAATCTTAGAGCCTAAGAAGTCCATGAGCTCCTCACACTTGTTGTCAGAGGTGAGGAGGAGACTGATGAGAGGGGTTTAAGAAAATGGGTATCAGTAGAGAATAGAAGCCATGGTTTATCTTTGCATTCCAGAATGATTCTGGAATAGTGAGCAGTTTTGGCAGACAAAGAGCTTTATGTGGTCCAGCCAGATCTGGCGGTGAATGGCTAAACCAGTTGTCTGCCATATCCTTTCAAGTCTGCGTCCTCTGGACTTAAGGAAGTGAAGGTGAGGACCATACCAGGTTGAATGGTAAGGGTGAGAGGGTAATTGCTTTAACAGGGACTAGGGCATCAAAGGTGGTGGTGAGGGTGTGGTCGAGCAGATTGGTAGCTGCAGAAATGTCATGGTGAGTAGAGGGCCAAAGGCTGGACAATCGTAAGTGCAGTTGTAAGAGAGTTGAGAGAGAGTTTTTTTTCCAGGGGAAGACACAGGAAATAGGGTTTGGGGGGTGATGGGGTGGAAGGGGGCTGTGGGTGGTGAGCGATATGAGGAAGTGCTCAGAGATGGCCTTACCTGCGATTGACATGGGATATGCCAAGGTCGAGGGGCTGGTCATGAATATACGTTGGGGAATTTACATGGAGGGGGAGGATAGGATGGTAGTGAACTCAAAGGAGAGAGAGCAGGATGAATTGAGATGGAGGTTGAAATCACCGAAGATGAGAAGTCACTCGGTGCGGAGGCTGAGGGAGGAAAACAGTGAAGGTATCTCGGTAATTACATTTTCATCGTACTTGGGTGAGCGGTGGAGAACAAGAATTTTAAATAAGAGGTGAGAGGGATGGAATAGGGCGAGATACTCAAAGGAGCAGAAAGTGCCGGAGGAGTCGGGGGACAGACCAAGGTGTGATTTGGTGATGAGAGCCACACCGCCACCACGGCAATCTGGGTGGAGCAAATGATGGAAGGTATATAGCCAGGCAAGGAGGCTTCATTTAAGAGTAAGGTGTCATCACCCCTCAGCCAGGTTTCCATCAGGGCCATGATGTCGATGCCTTCATTCACGATAAACTCATGGATCTCATGGATGGGAAGGGCCTTGTTCGCATGTGAACAGACATTCTGGAAGCAGATGCGGAGAGGGTCGGTGATGGCTGATCCACTGCCAGCGTCCACAGGTTCAGCACGAGGAGGAGTGAGTTGGACAGGGAGGAGATTGGCAAGATTAGCCCCCAGCGGGTGCATTGGGCGGGAAAGTCAGTGAGAAAGTAGGATGGAACGAGTGGGTTGCTGCTCATAAGGAGGCAATGATGAGTGCCACGGTGAGCCTTTTGGAGGATGCTTAGAGAGGCACAGAGGGAAACTGTGGACTTATCTATGAGGGAATCAAGCCTGGGATGGTGGCAGGAGGGTAGGAAAGTTGATAAAGAGAAAGAAACACTTGCATTTATATATCACATTTCACGACCACCGGATGTCCCAAAGTGCTTTACAGTCAATGAAGTACTTTTGAAGTGTAGTCACTGTTGTAATGTGGGAAATGTGGCATCCAATTGTGCACAGCAAGCTCCCACAAACAGCATATTCTGTTTTTGTTATGTTGATTGAGGGATAAATATTGGCCAGGACACCGGGGATAACTCCCCTGCTCTTCTTTAAAATAGTGCTGTGGGATCTTTTATGTCCACCTGAGAGAACAGATCCTGTCTTCACCTGATGACTATACATGCACACTTTCTCGTAGGGCCAGTGAATCGTGTTTGGGAATGAGCACTCTTGTATGAAGGCAGGTTTTTTCTGTATCAGACCTATACCATACCTGAGTGTTTGGCACTTTGTCTGCCTATGGCCAATGCAGTAAGCTTACCTGAGAGTGCTCAGTGATGACATTGTGTATAACAGTGCAGAAGTATTCTATTTGCTAGCACTACCATACATGACCTTGAGTACAAAAACATGTTTAAAAAAATGAATAAATTTAAAACTCTATTTGGAAGGATTCTCAGAAAAGACCAGAAGGTTTTCAGTTACTGTGTGGAGATGTCAAGAGGGTATGTTTTGGTGGCAGCAGATGAGTAGACACTCATAAAGTGCCAGCAATCAATATCAGTGCCAACATTTTTGCGCAGATGGGTCTGTTGTTCGAAAAGTTATATTTAGTCCACTCCCTGTAGAGTTTGTCCTGTGCATGTGTTAGTGACACCTAGCTGCAAGGTAATGAGTTAGTTCTTCATAAAATCACTATGCATTGGCTTCCTTAATCAACTCTCTCAGCCCTGTGACCATTTTCAAATCAAGCTGGGATCGAGGTTTGTTTTTGTTTGAACTATGGGATACGTTTTTGTCCAGCGGCCAAACCAACCTTGTGTGGCCTAACCCGGATTAGAGAAACAGTCTGATGCTGGGCCCCTGATGCACGTTGCTCCACAGTTAAAGAAAGGAAGACTTGGATTGACATAGTGCCTTTCACAACCACTGTACGTCTCAAAGCGCTTTACAGCCAATGAAGTACTTTTTTGGAATGTAGTCACTGTTGTAATGTGGGAAACGATTGTTGATTGACAGAATCCTGTTTGGTGCTTGGGGAAATTGATGAAGTAATTTCAGTCCTGCAATGAAGTTCCGAATAACTTACCTTGCCTCATAATTTGTTAGAAATTACGAAGCAAAAGATCAGAAAAGGATTTTCAAAGAACAGGGAGCGATTTGAAAATGTTGCTATTTCTGTCTGAAATAACAGTAAATGTGAGTTTCCTGCAGATTAAGATGGAATTTACAACTGGTGGACCTTCCCAGTATTGAGGACAGGTTTGGGAAAGGCCTACAAGGTAAAGACATCCACTGCTGGCCTGTACAGATAGGCAGACAGCTCAGCCCATCTGTAAACAAAGCATAATAGTGGCCTGCAGCTCACTTGTGTTTCTTTGCCTGTGAATGCCCCTTCGAATCACATTGTAATATATGCACCTGAATTGTGAGTGGCTTAGCCAGTCACGTGATGTTCACCAGACTCAATAAAACTCCAGCCAGTTGGGTTCGCGGGTTCCACGGTGAGGCAGATGATTGTGAGCCTGGTGGATGAACTGGTAATGTGTTGTGCGATTGTTGAACTTTTGTTAATAAACCAACTAATTCTTAATAGCAATGTGTTGCTATGAATTCTTAAGCAAAGAACCCATGAATCAAATACATTACACACATCTGGTGGGGTGATAATTCTCAGAACCTTTTGGAAATACCCCCACTGTCCTAGTGATATGACAGAGCAGTGCATTTGGCCACAGAACTATTGAGATTTATTTTTACGTCCCTCATCCTATTAAAATGTGTTCTGAAGTCCTCCTGAATAATTTATTTACTCAGTTTTTAGCTGGAGCAATTCTTGGCTGCGAGTCTGTGGAGCGACTGTTGCCGAATGCAGCCTGTGTGTCAGAAAGGAAGCCCTGTTGGAAATGCCATCACAATCAAGCTTTGCTCACAGATGTTGGGGTGACAACCTGTGCATGCTTCACACGGTGGCATCCTTTAATGCAGCTTTGCTTTTCCCAAAGGATTTGTAGCGACAATTTTTTTTTAAGCGAATTGTGCTTTCTGACCACATAAATCATTTTACTTGCATGGAATTAACATCGTGGTTGACTTGACACTTTCATGAAATCAGTGGGGCAGTAATGCTTTATTACCTAGAAATAACTTCTGATACAAAGTTAAAATAACAGCCAGGGATGTGGAACTTAACCTCTATGCCAAGTGATATTCACTTGCCCTTCAAGGTAATTGCATCAGCTGTACATTACTTCCAGTTTATAATCTCCCTCACTATTCTCGTGTGTGTCTGCGTCTGTCTGTCTGTCTCTCTCTCTCTCGCTGCATTTTTTCAATTAAATTAGGCAAAAGTTGTTTTGTATATTACTGTAATATGACACCGAGAAGTCTAGGGTACTGAGGAATATCTTTCCTTCCGTAAGTGTACTGAAAATGTTTTTAGACTGCAATTCTTTTTAGACTGAATATTTTTGTTTCATCTATATTACATGAAGAAAGGCTCTTGGAACATATTAACATGCAATTTAAGTCACTAATTGCTCCATATGACCACTGCCAGCATCCATATGTTTCCTGAGGCAATTTCTCCCAATTGGACGTCACACAACCGTGTCTTGTGATGGTCGACTCAACAGAAGCTAAGTCCATTAATTTGTGTTGCAAGTGATTTTAATTCCATGGGCTAAATTTTCCACCCATTGACTGTGTAAATAGGTAATTAATGTGTCGTACCTGTTCAGACAGCAGTTTTATCAGGAGTGCGAGGACTGTCTAGATTCTGCATCATCTGAATATGGCAGAGATTCCTTGAAACTCTGGAAGACAGTTCATGTGGCTGTTACCTCTCAATATCACTTAAATGATTTAACAAAATGTATGAGAGAGAGAGATTGAGTCATTTGTACCTTTTTAGCCCACGTCTGCCATGAATCATGTGGACTCTTTAATGTATGCTCACAGGTTTGCAGAGATGTTGCAGTTTTTAAGTCAGTTCATGGACTCCCAGGCCGCCTGCAATTTCTGCAGTCTGGAGGGGTCTGTGTTCCATGTCTATGTGGAGTGTTCCAATATTTGAAGGCACTTCTCCTCAAATTCTGGTTGCACTTCAGTCCCACGCTCCTGATCCTTGGGCAGCTTGTGCAGAGGGGAGCGGGCAGGCCGGAAGGCCTCCTCGTAGAACTGCTCCTGGGCCTGGCCAAGGTGGCCATTAACTGGACCAGGCAGCGGGCAGTCCAGGGGGTCGTTCAGCCCGACTGCCTGCCTCTCTTCCGCAGTTACATCTGAGCCTGGAGATGGAGCACGCGGTGTCCACCGGTATGTTCGCGGCCTTCCACGAAAGGTGAGCACCGGAGGGACTAGAGTGCATCATTACTCTAGGCAACCAAATTTTAATTTGACACTAGTGTTTCAAAGGTTAATTTGGTAATTTTATCAGTTCCATTGCCCCTTTAATAAGGGTGCACTTGATTTAAAGTGTGACATTTAAAATAGTTGCAGAGCTGTTGCATTGAGTGGCTTAGCCAGTCATGTGATGTTCACCGGTCAGTTGGGTTTAGGTCATCCATGATGAGGTATGCAGCTGTGAGCCTGGTGAATGAACTGATAATGTGTAGTGTGATTGTTAAACCTTTGTTAATAAACCAACTAGTTCCGAATAGCAATGAATTCTTAAGCAAAGAACCCATGAAGCAAATACATTACAGACTCCACTTACCTTTATGTAACTTACCTGACCTCAAGAGGATAGTGAATAATCACAGGTAAAACTTACAGGAAAATGAAATGTCACCTTGACCCCATCCTTCCCTAAGTAATTTAGCAAAACTTCAGGATCTCAATTAAACATTACAGTGTACACTCCCCAATTCTGACCGGTTGTGTTCCTCAGATTATGTTTCTGTGTCCTTACAGGATCCATAATGTTCTATGGAAAAGTTGATCCTCAAGGGTACAGTAAGGTAACCTCTTTTATGTTTATCTGAAACAGCTTTAGGTGCACATTGAAGCAAGAGTTTAGTATAATCGAGTCGGACCAACAATCTGCCTCCAAAATGCACTTACGAAAAATTTCCCAGTGGACTAGATTTGCATTGGGTATAGTACAAAACTATATTTTAAAAGCGTTCAGGTGTTGGGTTATTTTTCAACGCTTTTAATGTTAACAAAAGTTTCCTAATAAAAAAATAACTGTCGAGGGAGAAGAGTTCTGCGTGCTTCCAAGCATGCATGTTTTAGAGGTCCTTATCAGGAAACTTAGTGTGGGGCACAGTCGGCAGTATGACTTGTGTTTGCCAACCGAACATCATAGTCTGAGAGCCAAAACGACAGCATATTAGAAACATAGAAACATAGAAAATAGGTGCAGGAGTAGGCTATTCGGCCCTTCTAGCCTGCACAGCCATTCAATGAGTTCATGGCTGAACATGCAACTTCAGTACCCCATTCCTGCTTTCTCACCATACCCCTTGATTCCCCTAGTAGTAAGGACTTCATCTAACTCCTTTTTGAATATATTTAGTGAATTGGCCTCAACAACTTTCTGCAGATGTTAATAATTATCCATCAAGCTTCAATCCCACCCTTCAATTGATAGTCCTCCTGCTTTGTTGAGAGAGTTCATTTGCATGCCTTTGAAGGAACTCTATTTCACTCTTTTCGGAGGAGGCAATTCTGATCTTAAAGCATGTTAGTTCTATACTCCTGTCCTCTAATTCTGTACTTGGGCTCCAATCTGCTTATTTCAACATGGTCAGCATTTAAAGAACTGGATCATGTGCCCTTTTAATCATGCGGTTGCTAAGGATATGAACTGTTTTGACGCAATGGTTTATAGATACTTCCCACTTTCTGTTAGAATGCCCTAGAAATAGTATTTCTGCTCTCTTCTTGAAATAATGCACGTTTATACATTTATCCTACATCGATTGAAGCTTCTTGAAATATTGCACTTTTATATATTTATCCTACATCGATTGAAGCTTCTTGAAATAATGCACGTTTATACATTTATCCTACATCGATTGAAGCTTCTTGAAATAATGCACGTTTATACATTTATCCTACATCGATTGAAGCTTCTTGAAATAATGCACGTTTATACATTTATCCTACATCGATTGAAGCTTCTTGAATGAAGTGCACTGGAACTGAAGAAATCCGTTAATTGGCCATTAAGTCTCTGCATCTGAACTTGGAGAAACCTTCCCTCACGGGTGGTGTTTACGAAACATCGGATTCCTTTTGTTCTAAATATGAAGTAAATCTAGCTTACAAATCTTCCTGAGTGTAAAATGCCACAGCAGAGGACCAGACATTGCTGGTGTTATATTATTGAGCACCCCGCTTGTGTCATGCGAGCTTTCTTGAGCATGAAGAGCTCTCTATGTAGTACATGTACAAAGCATCTTAAGTATGAGATGCATTTTGTGTCGTAGGATGACTTGTTAAATAATTAGGCGTGATCTGATGATTCTTGTCTAAGATATTCTATAAGAACATAAGAACATAAGAAAATAGAGCAGGAGTAGGCCATTTGACCCTTCGAGCCTGCTCTGCCATTCAATAAGATCATGGCCGATCCGAACTTGAACTCAACTCCACTTCCCTGTCTGCTCCCCATAACCCTCGACTCCCTTATCATTCAGAAATCTGTCTATCTCCACCTTAAATATATTCAATGACCCAGTCTCCACAATTCTCTGGGGCAGAGAATTCCAAAGATTCATGACATTCTGAGAGAAGAAATTCCTCCTCATTTCCGTTTTAAATGGGCAGCCCCTTATTCTGAGACTATGCCCCCCTAGTATGTGTCATACGAGTCTTGTTAAGTTTGAGCTGCTTTCCTTGTAGTACGAGGCTTCTGGAGTATGGAAAGAAAGAGACTTGCATTTACATAGCATAGTATTAGGCAGTCTCTCGTGTCAAGGATGACCTGCTTCAACACCAAAAAAGGATGAGGAACCCGACATTCCAGGTCCCAAACTAGATATTGACAAGTGGAGGATGCCTGTGCGTGAATTATTTTAATGCAGAGTGGCCGTTGCACACCAGCTACCACATGGGCTTGACAGAGCAAGGTCTTGATCCAGTGGCAAGAGTTAACCAAGACGACTGGAGACCAAGCTGTGCTGCACAGACCTAGTTCACGCACCTACTCCTAGGGCTGGACTTTCCACTGAAGATCGCTGAGCTATCACTCGTCTATCGCCTAAGTAGACAGGCTATCGTCTATTTTACTTGAAAAGTGGAAGGTTGGGCCGGGACGTCGCACAAAGATCGCCGGCTCAATTTTTGGCACACAGGAATTTTACATCGCCGAGGTGATCGCCCACCGCAACTTTCATCACATTGCCCACACGTCGCCGGGCTGATCACTCGCCGAGAAAATCGCTGGAGAAAAGATGTTCCTACCTGGCACTCTTCACAGGACTCAGCACAACGGACGCCATTTTAAATGTCGGAGGAAGTGAGAGGCTGCTTGAAGAAGGAGCTTATCAGGATCATTATAATTTGTGAGTTATTTAAGGGCTTTATTTATTGACCTAACATTTTTATTTATATTTATTGAGGACAAAAGGCATTTATAGCAATAGTGATGGGGTTTGTAACTTCTCTACCATTATCTGTAAATGCTCACATGCTGGAGACTGAAGTTGAGTGTCGTGAAGAGCCCAATCAAAGAGGTGGCAGACTGCTGCAGAGGAGGAGACCTTACACCCGACGCACTTACAGGGAAAAGCAATCATACCTGAACTTTTCTGATAACACATGCCTTCGGAGGCTACGCTTTCAAAAGGAGGTAATTGCTGAGATATGCCAGCTCATCAAGGGAGATCTGCAGCCTACCAGCACCATCAGGACCGCACTGTCCATCGAGGTAAAGGTTACTGTGGCACTATCCTTCTACACATCGGGCTCCTTTCAGGCCTCAGCTAGTGACATTTGTGGTATCTCTCAGCACGCCACATACTGCTCCATTTGACAGGTGACTGAAATCCTTTACGCCTGCAGGATGGACTTTATAAGCTTCCCTTTAACCAGGGAGGCACAGACTGAGAGGGCTTTGGGTTTCTCGCGAATAGCAAACTTCCCTAAGGTGCAGGGAGCAATAGACTGTACGCACATCGTCCTGAGAGCACCTTTACAGGGTGCGGAGGTGTTTCGTAACCGAAAGGGATTCAACTTCCTGAATGTGCAGCTCCTTGCTGACCACAACCAAATAATCATGGCAGTGAATGTTAATTTTCCAGGTAACATCCATGATGCGCACATCTTGCGTGAGAGTGCTGTCTCTGACCTGTTTAACAGTCAGTCACAATTGGAAGCTGGAGGATGAAGAATATGGCCTTGCCAGCTGGCTCATGACACCCCTGCGTAATCCCCAGATGGAAGCTGAGAAGCGTTACAACAATAACCATATAGCTACACGCAATATCATCGAAAGGACAATTGGAGTGCTGAAGCAACGCTTCAGATGCCTGGACGGCTCTGGAGGCAGCCTACAATACCACCCTGACCAGGTCGCTGAGTTTATTGTGGTGTGCTGCATGTTGAATAACCTAGCTATAAGGAGAGGACAACAATTGCCAGATGGGGTTGCCAGTCCACCTCAGGAAAGAGTGGAAGCGGAAGAGGCAGATGATGAGGAGCAAGAGGAGGAAGAAGATGATGAGGACCTCGGGGAGAACAATCAGCTTGGCGATGAACCCATGCCTCCCTGCAAGACTGGAAAAACCCCATGAGATTTACGCAGCTACAAAACTCTTGCGTCAGCAGCTCATAAATGAACGCTTTGCATGAACTTACATTGCTGACAGTTACAGTTACAGTTATGGAAAGACAACACTTGCAGTTGTGTAACGTTTCATCCTTGCCTGGCCTGGCCATTGTTTTCCAACAATTGTATTCATGTTTTACCTTACCTTGCATTATCATAAGACACTGCACAACAATTGTAAAATTCCAATAACATTTTTTATCTAGTTAACAAAGTAACTTTTTTTTGGAACTGCAACACCCCACCCCCCAACCCCCAACAATCACCCAACAATAAATTTCAAAAACAATAACAACAATACAAACAACAATAAAACATCCTCCACCCTACCTGCAGCCATATTTCCCTCCAGATTCACTACCCCCCCCCGCCCCCCCCCCCACTATGTCTTAGCTCCCCGTTTGAATCCCTGGGTAGTGGGACGAGGCGGACGTGCAGCGGGCGACATCAAGATTTCCTGCTGTGGCGGCGGGGTGGGGGGGATGACGCTGGCATGATCGGCTCAGGGGGTGGTGGAGGGGAAGACGTTCCTGCGGAAACAACTTCGAAGCCAGAAGGCAGTTCTTCCTCCTGACTCGCATCTGTGCTGGCGGTTGATGGGAAAGCACCCTGGTGTGCAGTACTGTCTCCCGACACTATCGCATGCCGCAAGGCATGGACGGCGGCGGTCTGCGCACGCATCTCCCAGATCATCTGCTGCATATCCTCCGATATGCGAGCGGACAGCCGGGACATGTTCCCCGTGTAAACACCAAATGCCTGGAGGAGGTCGCGACTTATCGCGACACTCTCCATGCACAGCCTGGTCAAGCCCTCAGTGCGATCTGCCAGTGGAGGCATGTGCTGACCTCACTGACTCGACCTCCGTGGGGTCGGCGTGGGCACGATTATACGCCTTGGCGTCGCCGGCTGCAAACCGTTTGGTCCTGCTACTTCTTCTGTTGAAGGTGATGACGCATAAGTGGTCGCAGGCACAAGATCCAGATGGGTGCAAGGGGCATCCACCTCGATAAATCCCTCCTCTGGTGATGTGGTGTCCTCCTCCTCCTCCCCACTCGTGATGATGACGACCTGCAAGTTGCGAGGTGCAGGTAAAGGTGTGACCTCACTTTGTGTCATAGGCGTTGTGGGACCTGCAAAACACGATTGAACTTATTGAGCTTATTAGAACAGAAGGGTACACCTGATTCTTGTGCTGTGCTGGTAAACGTAGAAGGAGCAGCATTACTACAATAAATGTGACCGAGAGACGTTACATATTAATACATCATATATGGTAGTACATATGGTAGTACATCTATGTGGAATTCACTGCCCCAGAGAGCTTTGGAGGCTGGATCAATCGGAGATAGATAGAATGATAAGGGAGTGAAGGTTTATGGGGAGCGGACATGGAAGTGGAGCTGAGCCCTACATCAGATCAGCAATGATCTTATCAAATGGCAGAGCAGGCTCGAGGGGCCAGATGGCCTGCTCCTGCTCCTACTTCTTATGTTCTTGTGTTGTTAACCTGAGAGTAGCTCAAAAGCTGCATGCACAACATGACACCATTTGTATATTATAATTAAATGATGTTACATTACTTTAACATGCTTTACACATTACTCACGTGACGCAAGGGAGGGTTCTGCAACACCACGGGTGGTGGCTGAGCGACTGTGCCGCCGGACATTCCTCGAGGTCCATAAGCTGCTGCAGCTAAGCAGGGCCTCCTCCGGTGCGCCTCTGCTCACTTCGGTTGTTAGATATCTTCCTCTGAAAACGTGACAAGAGTATGGCATGAGCTAAGGCACTATCATGGAAAGACAGCAGGTTCCAACGTTATATGCTCATACGGTTTGTATCCACAATTGATGCATGGTTATAACATTTATGATCGGATAAAATATTTCATAAGATCGTGTTTAGGATCTAATGCTGGACACAAAACATCTCAACTACAATCTCCTTGAGGGCCCCAGGGGGGGTGGGGAGGTTATCACGACCGCTCGGGAATGACAGGAGCTATTGTCTGAAAGTGACCCAGTCCAGGCTGGCTCACTGTGTAAGTGATAGCAGCCGGAGAGACTGACAGTCTGGGTAAAGGTCACCACCAACGTAATCCAAAAGGAGACGGTGCCAAATGTAGACTTAAAAGACTACATTTTCCGAGCCCTGCCCAGATCCTAACAGGGATTATATGCAAGAATAGCCAGCTTAATTTCAATCAGGGAGATTTACATATTATGTGGATCATTACAATGTAAAATACTTTTAATACTTACTCTTGCCGAAGCAACCAGGCTGTTCCAGCGCTTACGGCACTGGTCCATTCCCCTCGCCTCGTGGGACGCCGGCGAGACCACGTCGGCGATCTCACCCCAAATCTTGCGGTATGCCCGGGGTGGAGGGTTTCCCATGCTCACCTCGGGTTAGTTGGCCCACAGGCTATGGACCTCACTGACAAGGGCCTCATTGGCCTCATCCGAAAACGGCTTTGTTCTCCTCCTCCCCTCCACCTCCTGCCCACTCTCTGCAGACTACTGCCGGGACATCTTTTAATATCTTAATGATACTTCTGCTCACCTCTCTCCCTCTCTCTCTACCTCCCTACCTCTCTATCACTATAGATTTCTATCTCTCTACCTCTCTCTCTCTCTACCTCTACCTCTCCACCTCTCTCTCTACCTCTACCTCTCTACCTCTCTCTCTACCTCTACCTCTCTACCTCTCTCTCTACCTCTACTCCTCTCCCTCCCTTCCTCCCTTCCTCTCTACCTCTCTACCTCTCTCTCTACCTCTCTCTCTACCTCTACCCTTCTTCCTCTCTCCCTCTCTACTCTCTACCTCGATCTCTCTACCCCTCGACCTCTCTACCTCTCTATCTCTCTCTCTACCTCTCTATCTCTCTCTCTACCTCTCTATCTCTCTCTACCTCTCTACCTCTCTACTTCTCTCTCTACCTCTCTACCTCTCTCTCCCTCTCTCTACCTGTCTACCTTCTGCACTTGCATGGATGACCCTTGACTTCTCAAATCGCTGGAAAACTTGTTTGCAAAAATGTTTTTTTAATTAAAAATTAAAAACGCATGCGCAGAAGGCCGTTGCTAGGGAAGCCTTGCCTTCCACGTCTCTCAGGCCAATTTCACATCACTGAACTATCACTAGGCTATCGTCTCCCCAAAAAAGCCGAAAGTTGCTATCCGAAAAATGGACGATCTTCCAGTGATCCTGAAGATGAAGAATCGCTAAGGCTGGAATACCGCCCATTTTTTGGGCCCTAGCGATCTAAGTGGAAAATCTAGCCCCGACTGTCAATGGGATTCATAGTTCTCAGTGTGCGCTGGCATGTGCTGCACCTTTCCTGGGCCCCGACCCCACTGTTCTTATACGCTGCACCACTCCACTCCTGGGCTTCCGACTCGCTGCGGGCTTCTCGAGTCAGATCTTGCCGCTCTTCGATTCCAACCCTGCTGGTACTCGACTCCAACCTCACCGTTCTTGGGTCCTGATCACGCCGCTCCTCCGCCCCGTTCTCTCACCGCTCCTCCGCCCCGTTCTCTCACCGCTCCTCCGCCCCGTTCTCTCACCGCTCCTCCGCCCCGTTCTCTCACCGCTCCTCCGCCCCGTTCTCTCGCAGTTCCTCCGTCCCGTTCTCTTGCAGTTCCTCCGTCCCGTTCTCTCGCCGCTCCTCCGGCCCCGATCTCTCGCCGTTCCTCCGCCCCGATCTCTCGCCGCTCCTCCGCCCCGATCTCTCGCCGTTCCTCCGTCCCGTTCTCTCGCCGCTCCTCCATCCCGTTCTCTCACCGCCCCTCCACCCTGTTCTCTCGCCGCTCCTCCGCCCCAACCTTTCGCCACCCCTCGGGCCTGACTTATCGCCTCCCCTCTGCCCCGATCTCTCGCCCCTCCGCCCCGATCTCTCGCCCCTCCGCCCCGATCTCTTGCTGCTCCTCTGCCCCGATCTTTCGCCGCCACTCCGCCCCAACCTTTCGCCACCCCTTGGGCCTGATCTATCTCCACCCCGACGCCCCGACCTCTCGCCCCTCCGCCCTGACCTTTCGCCGTCCCTCGGCCCTGACCTTTCGCCGTCCCTCGCCCCTGACCTTTCTCTGTCCCTCGCCCCTGACCTTTTGCCGCCCCTCGGTCCTGACCTTTCGCCGCCGCTCCGCCCCGACCTTTCGCTGCTCCTCTGCTGCTCACTGCCTCTTCTCCTGCACCTGGCAATGGTCCCGCCCACTCTGCAATCGGCCACCTGGATTTTAATGACATTTATCCAGTTGCCCTCCTCAAATCCGTCGCCATCCTAGAACGGCTCGCGCTGCTCGCTGAAGAGGCTAGCTCTAGCTCTTTCATCCCCGACCTGCTGATGGTGTTTTCTCACAGGTGGACTTATATAGCGCCTTTCATGAGCACTAGACATCCCAAAGCGCTTTACAGCTCATGAAATACTTTTGGAGTGTAGTCACTGTTGTAATGTGGGAACCGCTGCAGTCAACTTGTGCACAGCAAGCTCCCAAAAACAGCAATGTGATAATGACCATATAATCTGTTTTAGTGGTGTTTTGAGGGATAAATATTGGCCAGGAGACTGGGAATAACTCCGCTGCTCTTCTTTGAAATAGTGCCATGGGATCTTTTACATGCACCTGAGAGAACAGTCGGGGCCTCGGTTTAACGCCTCATCCGAAAGACGGCATCTCTGGCTATGCAGCACTCCCTCAGCACTGCACTGGAGTGTCAGCGTAGATTTATGTGTTCAAGTCCCTGGAGTGGGACTTCGACCCATGACCTTCTGACTCCGAGGCAAGTGTGCTGCTCACTGAGCCACAGCGGACACTGGTTCAAACAATGCAGCATAACGCCTCTAGAGTATGAGCTGCTCTCTGTGCAGCATCAGCTTCACTGCAAATTAGGCCTCTTGAAAAGCAGGTGCCAGCTTTGTGATGTAAAAATTCTCCCATAAGAGGTCCTGTGGTACATGAAGATTGCTGAGTTCATGTGGTACAATGTTTGCTGAATTATGAGATGCTATCATGTAATACAAAGCTTCTTGAATACCAGCTGCTACCCATGTAATATGAAGCTTGCTGAGTAATTGCTGCTAATTGTGTTGTACAAGGTTTCGAGAGTAAGTGGTTATATGCATGAAAACATCACCATGGTATGAGAGGCAATGCAGTGAACAGGGTTGTTATAGTTATCTGTTTTCAGTGTAGCATGCAGATTATTGTGAACACTACCGGATAACTGGTGTGATATGGGTGAATTTCCAGATGGGAGCATACTTTGTGTCTCGAATAGTCATTTTACTGGTCATTGATTCCAAGGCTTTAAACAACATTGTAACTAATAATTAAAAAATCTACGGTCTTTGTGGGTCGCAGGCAGCACTTGCACCAGACTGTGGACATATTACAGCCACCACATGCACAAGAGATGCACTTTTCTGCTCTTTTCTATTAAAATCCACATCTTACGGTGCAGTAGTGGGAGTGCACTGTGTTTTGGATGGGACATTGGATAAGCTCCTTCTACCCTCCAGGGTGGATGTGGAGGATCACATACGACTGTGAAGAAGAGAGTAAAGGGGTTCACTTGGTGTCCTGGCCAACATCTAACTTCCAATCAACATCACAAAAACATTACAACAGTAACTAAACTTCAAAAGTAGTTAATTGGCTGTGAAGTACTTTGGGACATCCTCACATTGTGGAAGGTGCTACATAAATGCAAATAGCCCAAATCTCTGCCCACGAAGGCCCTTCTCCCGGGGAGGCGTTGGAACTGTCAAGCGCATCGCCGCCGAGAACTGGCACTTGTGGAGCCTCTATGGCTGCGTGCGCACATGCCCATAGAGACTGCGATTTTTGGCCCAATGTTTTATCTGAAAGACAGCGGGTGAGGACCTCCACTTTCTTTGAATGCTTAACGCCCACTTAACGCCCATTTTACCGCTGAAATGACGTATAACACCCATATATCGGCCATTTTGGCATAAAATGGAAACTGGCGGGCATTTTTCGGAAACTTATCACCGAGCGTTCCTTTCCTCATGTGCTTAATGGCGAGAAAAAGTATTACCGCCCGCCCACTTTATTTGGGCAGAATCAGCAGAATGGGCGAATTCAATGCCCATAATATCGCCAGTGTTACTTTCCGCACGGAATTAATGCCGAGATTCAATATTAAAGCCTGCCCACTGTTTTTTGTCGTAAAGAGCATATTTACCCAAACTAGCGACCATGAGATCGTCCAGCGTCAATTTCACCACCTCGCACACATATCGCCCACAATATCGATCGCCCAAAAAAACGCTCACAAAAAGTGGAACTAACCAGAACGAATCACAGTGTTATGGACGCCATGTTCTAGATCACATGTCATGCCCTTTAAAAGGCTGCAGAGTTCGGATGTACTCTGCAGGTCACTGGAGTTGATGTGAACATCTCTAAAAATATCTTAACCACACTGTGACCGATTGGAATTGAAGAGGTGTGTTCGTCGGGACATTCCTTGTTTGTGAGCAATCAATGGAAAACAGAGAGCTACTGCAATGGGGCCTGTCCTTTCTCACCCTCTCTTGGTGACCAATTACATGCAGCAGATTCGACATCGCCGAAGGAACGCTCCACTGCATTATGTGCCCAATGTAAGAAATAACAGACAGATGAGGAGGACCAGACGTTACACCCCCCGCAAGTACAAGGAGAAGCATTCTTACCTCGACTTGCCCAACACCACCTGCCTTCGGAGACTGCGCTTCCACAAAGAGGTTATCACTGAGGTATGCCAGCTGATAAGGGCAGATCTGCAGCCTGCCAGCACCATCAGTACTGCACTGTCCGTCAAGGTCAAAGTCACCGCAGCACTGTCGTTTTACGCCTCAAGTTCTTTTCAGGCCACAGCTGGAGACATTTGAGGACTTTCCCAGCATGCCACACATCGCTGCATTAGACAGGTCACTGAAGCCCTGTACGCACGCAGGAGGGACTTGATCAGCTTCCCTATGACCAGGGAGGCACAGAGTGAGAGGGCTCTAGGATTCTCCAGAATTGCAAACTTCCCCAAGGTTCAGGGAGCAATACACTGTACGCACATCGCAATGCAGGCACCTTTTCAGGATGCTGAGGTTTTCAGGAACCGCAAGGGATTCCGCTCCCTGAATGTCTAACTGGTTGTCGACCACCAGCAAATTATACTGGCAGTGAATGCTCAATTTCCGGGCAGCATCCATGATGCTCACATCCTGCGTGAGAGCCACTGTATCTGACTTGTTTAACAATGAGCCACAACGTCAATGCTGGATGCTTGGGGATAAAGGATATGGCCTCGCCACCTGGCTGATGACGCCCCGCTGTGTGACGCCCGCACCGAGGCCGAGAGGCGATACAACGAGAGCTACAGAGCAACTCGCAATATCGTGGATAAAACCATTGGAGTGCTGAAGCAATGCTTTAGATACCTGGACCACTCAGGAGGCGAACTCTAATGCCACCCTGAGCAGGTAGCTCAATTCATGGTGGTATGCTCCATGCTACACAACTTGGCTATCAGGAGGGGACAAGAATTGTCTGATGAGTCTGACAGTCCACCTCACCAGAGAGAGGAAGAGGAGGACGAGAAGGCGGACGCTGACATTGGTCCAGACAATCAGGCTGATGCGGAAGCCATGCCCGTGACCCCTGAAGACCGCATGAAAGGGCCCATGGTGGCATGGTAGCTGGAAGAGTCTTACATAAGGAGCTCATCAATGATCGCTTTGCCTGAAAGAACGTTGGTGTTATTTACAAGGCTGACACACTGCTGGGAGGCATCAATGGAGGACATCACCTTGGAGTTAAGTGTGATTATACACTTTGATGTTAAGGAATCATCAGTGTGTAATGGTGCAGCTATCTGAGCCAATGTGCTACAAGGTTTTGTTAAATAAAAAACATTTAAACTGAACATTAGTCTGAAATCATCAGTATTTCTATACAAACCAACCCCCCCCTGCCCCCCCCCCCCTCCCCGCCCCCGGCTTCTCCTCCCCACCTCTACCCCTTCCCCTTCCCCTCCTGACTCCAAGCTGCCTAGCCAAGGAGCTCCTCAGGCGATGCTTCATTTGCGGTGGGGGGGGTGGGTTGGGTGGGCGGGCAGGCGGGGGGTGTGACAGCTAAAGCACTGCTTAGACAGATACGGGAGAGGACGGTCCTGAGGTGGGAACGTGCTCCAAGCCATAAGCAAGATGTTGCTGCTGGCTCTCGTGTGATTGGCAATGGGGGTGCGTCACCTTGGGGTGCAGTACAGCGCTCAGGGACCACTGGGAGCCTTGTGCCACCAGTGTTCCTGGCTACCAGCACCAGGGTCTCCTCCATCCCTTCCATGTTATATCTGATTTGTTGGACAAAAACTCGGTGCCAGCTATGTTCTTGGTGCTTAGTGGGCTTTTTGCTACTGGTGAATCTCCCTCGTTCCTCCCACAACAGCCAGACAAGCACACACCGCAGCCACACACGCTTTCAGTGCCTCTGAGCTCCCTCTCTCTCTGCCTCCTCTTCTATGCATGTCATGATGAACCTTGGACTCCTGAATCGCGGGAATCGAGCATTGCCATGCCGTTGCTAAGGACGGCCACACTTTACGGCAGAAGGTCAAAAAAATTTAACGCTACCGCCCATTTGATATCGCTCACGATAACGCCGATTTTCAAAAATATAATCGAGATGTTTTGAGAATGGGCGAGAAGCCGGCGATCTGAAAACCCTTTTTTAATGCCCACACCGGAAATGACGCACATTTTTGGGCGATAAGCACAAAAGAGAAGGTTCTAGCCCAGCATCTCCGACAGTGCGGCACTCCCACAGATCAGTTATGGAGTCTCGCAGATATCGTGTTAGGATAAGATATTTAGCAGAGGCCCAGTCTTTCCTCACAGGTGGATATGAACAAAATCCCATGGCACTATTTGTAGAAGAGTAGGGAGTTCTCCTGGTATTCTGGCCGATGTTTATCTCTCAACCAGCATCGCTAAAAACAGATTATCTGTCCATTTATCTCATTGTGGTTTGTGGAACCCTGCTGTGTACAAATTGGCCGTGGTGCTTTCCTACATTGCAACAGTAACTACACTTCAAAAGTAATAAATAGGCTTTGAAATACTTTGGAACATCCTCAGGTTGTGGAAGGTGCAATATAAATGCAAGCTTTTTTTCTTTTAATTTCCCTATGCACACTCTTACCTTACCCCAGCAAGCTGTTACTCGCTTACCAGGAAATGGGTTTAAACTGTAAAATGTCCTCTTCCTTAACCTTAACTGCTTCCCATCATTCAACCCAAATTGCCACTTTACACCCCATTGTCATAACCATCTCTTTCTCAACTCCTCATTCCGAACCATGTGTATCTTCAATCCTTCCTGCTCCTTCATCCCCAATGTTTTACATAAGAACATAAGAATTAGGAGCAGGAGTAGACCATTCGGCTCCTCGAGCCTGCTCCGCCATTCAATAAGATCATGGCTAATCTTCTACCTCAACTCCACTTTCCTGCACTGTCCCCATATCCCGTGATTCCCTTAATATCCAAAAATCAATCGATCTCTGTCTTGAATATACTCAACGACTGAGCCTCCACAGCCCACTCGGGTAGAGAATTCCAAAGATTCATCACCCTCTGAGTGAAGACATTTCTCCTTATCTCAGTCCTAAATGGCCGACCCCTTATTCTGAAACTGTGACCCCTGGTTGTAGACTCCCCAGCCAGAGGAAACATCCTCCCTGCATCTACCTTATCCAGCTCTGTAGGAATGTTGTATGTTTCAATTAGATCACCTCTCATTTTTCTAAACTCTAGAGAATATAGGCCTAGTCTACTCATCATCTTGCAACTCAAAATCCCCAACATAGCCCTTCAAATGTCACACACAAGCTATGTGAAGCTCAGTGCTAGGACACCACATCACAAGATCAGTCATTGTAGCCTGAATTCCTGCCTTTCATAGCCCAACTTCTTTCCCTGTGATAAACCCAATACTGGACACTCACCAATATAAACATAACTCTTCCTTAGTTCACAATCTGGTGCTCACACAAATGTAAAATTCAACATTTTTGTAAGTTGTCCTATTTACAAAATACTTAAAAAAAAAACGTTACTATATTTCACATTAACTTACTTTCCCTACCTCTCCCTTTATTCATAAACCTCTACAATTATGTAAAAACCTTCTGATATTGTTCTGATTCAATTTCATCTCATTTTTCAATTAATTAAATTAATTTAATTTGAAATTCTATTTAATTTCCCTCCATTTATGCTTTTATACATTAATGTCTTTATTTTTAACCAACATTGCTTGTATCCTCGCACCTAAAATACAGTGACCATATTTTCAAAACCAAATCCGGGAACAAACAGGCAATGTAACGGGCTGCACAGTCCATTTAAAGTTTTGCTCATGCGCGAAATTTCACATTGGATGCAACGAATCACAAATCTTGCGTGTGTTCTGGTAATGGTTCTGTTCCATCTACTTATCTGGGAACACCCTAAACTTTGAATTATCAATTTTAAATCTGTTCCCAACAGACTGAGATTTTCCATGAAAAAACCTCTGTCTCAGAAGCTTTCAGATTCACAAACATCCTCCTGGTTAGAGAATTTAGAGCTTGCAAAAATTTGAAGGTCCTGCCCTCCAGCCAGTCACCAATTGATGAAACACTGATCAGGTGACTCAATCCCAAGCAGTGCAGTGCCACCAGAACTAGAGACAGGGCCTTTTCCGAGCTGTATTGCATTGTGAGAAGACGAGGCCATCAATCACTCCTCCATTCAACCCACTCCAGGAATTCGGTCCTGAACTCAACCGGGCTGAGAACCTTTGAGAAATGGGTTTCTGTGCATTAGCATTGAAAAAAAATTAAAGACTCGATATCGAGGATGAGATTTTAAACTGGGAAGTCTTCTGGGGACACTGTTTGTCCGGGGACACATTCTCAAATCCGGGGACTCACCCCAGAAAATGAGGAAGTCTGGTTAGCCGATCCTAAAATATAAGAACATAAGAAGATAAGAAATAGGAGCAGGAGTAGGCCCAATGTACCCTCGAGCCTGCTCTGCCATTCAATAAGATCATGGCTGATCATCGACCTCAACTCCACTTTACCACCAGATCTCCATATCCCTTGATTCCCCTAGACTCCAAAAATCTACCTATCTCAGCCTTGAATATATTCAGAGACTTAGCATCCACAGCCCTCTGGGGCAGAGAATTCCAAAGATTCACAACCCTCTGGGTGAAGAAATTCCTCCTCATCTCTGTCTTAAATGACCGACCCCTTATCCTGAGACTGTGACCCCTATTTCTAGACACTGTAGCCTGGGGAAACAACCTCTCATCATCTACCCTGTCAATCCCCTTCAGAATCTTTTCTGTTTCACTGATATCACCTCACATTCTTCTAAACGCCAGAGAGTATCGGCACACTCTACACAATCTCTCATCATCAGACACCCTTCTCATCCCAGGAATCAATCCAGTGAACCTCCATTGCACCGCCTCCAAGGCAAGAATATCCTTCCTTCGATAAGGAAACCAAATCTGTACACAGTACTCCAGGTGTGTTCTCACCAAAACCTGTACAATTGTAACAAGACTGCCTTACTCTTATACGCCAACCCCTTTGCAATAATGGACAACATACCGTTTGTCTTCCGAATAAGGCTGTACCTGCATGCTAGCTTTCTGTGTTTCTTGCAGAAGGACACCCAAATCTCTCTGAACACCAACATTTAAAAGTTTTTCACCGTTTAAAAAAATATATTGTTTTTCTATTCTTCCTACCAAAATGAATAACCTCACATTTCCCGACATTATACTCCATCTGCCACCTTACTGCCCACTCACTTAGCCGATCAAAATCCCTTTGCAGACCATTTGTTTTCTCCTCACAGCTTACTGTCCCACCCAACTTTGTATCATCAGCAAACTTGGATACATTGCACTCGGTCCCTTCACCTAGGTCATTTATATATAGATTGTAAATAGCTGAGGCCTCAACACTGATCCTTGCGGCATCCTACTAGTTACAGCCTGCCAACCTGAAAAGGCACGTTTATCCCGACTCTCTGTTTTCTGTCTGTTAACCAATCCTATATCCATGCTGATACATTACCTCCAATCCCATGATCCCTTATGTTTTGCAATAACCTTTTATCTGGCACTTTATCGAATACCTTTTGGAAATCCAAATCTACTCTGCTAGTTAACATCCTCAAAAAAATCTGATAAATTTGTCAAACATGATTTTCCTTTCATAAAACCATGTTGACTCTGCCTAATCATGTTATGATTTTCTAAGTGCCCTGATACCACTTTCTTAACAATGGATTCCAGTATTTTCCTGATGACTGATGCCAGGCTAACTGGACTGTAGTTCCCCATTTTCTCTCTCTCTCCTTTCTTAAATAGTGGTGTTACATTTGCTACCTTCCAATCTGCTGGGACCATTGTAGAATCTAGGGAATTTTGAAAGATCAAAATCAATGCATCAACGATCTCTACAGCCACCTCTTTTAGAACCCGAGGATGTCGGCAGTCAGGTCCAGGGGATTTGTCGGCTTTTAGTCCCATTAGTTTCTCGAGTACTTTTTCTCTACTTTTATTAATTATAAATAGTTCCTCACCCTCATTCGACCCTTGGTTCCCCAGCTTTTTAGGTGTGCTATTTGTGTCTTCTACTGTGAAAGCAGATACAAAATATTTGTTTGACGTTTCTGCCATTTCCTTATTCCACATAATAATTTCTCCTGCCTCAGTCTCTAAGGGACCAATGTTTCATTTTGCTACTCTCTCCCTTTTTACATACTTGTTGAAGCTCTTACAATCTGTTTTTATATTTCTTGCTAGGTTTCTCTCATAGTCTATTTTTTTCCCTTTTTTTAAATCAATTGTTTGGTCATCTTCCCCAATCCTCAGGCTTACAACCATTCTTTGCAACATTATAAGCTTCTTCTTTCAATCTAATGCTATCCTTAACTTCTTTAGTTAGCCATGGATGAATCACTTTTCCTGTGTAATTTGTGTTTTGCAATGGAATGTATTTTTGTTGAGAATTATGAAATATTTCTTTAAATGCTAGGCACTGCTTATCTATTACCATTCCTTTTAATCTATTTTTCCAATCTAGCTTAGCCAAATCGCCCTTCATACTTATGTAATTGGCTTTACTTAAGTTCATGACTCTATTTTTCGACTTGGGCAAGTCACTCAAACATAATGTGAAATTCATAGAATCATAGAAATTTATAGCACGGAAAGAGGCCATTTCAGCCCATTGTGTCCATGCCGGCCAACAAGAGGCTTTCCAACCTAATCCCATTTTCCAGCTCTAGGTCCGTAACCTTGCAGGTTACAGCACTTCAAGTGCACATCCAAGTACTTTTAAAATGTGGTGAGGGTTTCTGCCTCGACCACCCTTTCAGGCAGTGAGTTGCAGAGCTCCACAACTCTCTGCGTGAAGAAATTTCTCCTCAAATCCCCTCTAAATCTTCTACCAATTACTTTACATCTATGCCCCCTGGTTGTTGACCCCTCTGCTAAGGGAAATAGGCCCTTTCTATCCACTATATCTAGGCCCCTCATAATTTTATACACCTAAATGAGTTCTCTCCTGAGCCTCCCCTGTTCCAGTGAAAACAAATCCAGCCTATATAATCTGTCCTCACAGCTTAGATTCTACACCCGTGGCAACATCCTCTTAAATCTCCTCTGCACCCTCTCCAGTGCAATCACGTCCTTTCTGTAATGCGGTGACCAGAACTGCACGCAGTACTCCAGCTGTGGCCTAACCAGTGTTTTATACAGTTCAAGCATAAGCCCCCTGCTCTTGAATTCTATGCCTCGGCTAATAAAGGCAAACATTCCGTATGCCTTCTTAACCACCTTACCTACCTGGCCTGCTACTTTCAGGGATGGGTGGACATGAACTCCAAGTTCTATCGTATTATGATCAGTCTGCTCCAGAGAATCCTTTACTGTGAGATAAAATACACTAGCACAATAATACATATTCCATTATACAATATAATCCCTTTTTTATTAAACACTATGTTGTAGCATTTATGCTTTGGGCCCAATTGGGAAATTACATCCAAAATGCGCCCAAAATTGCGCTGGTTAAGTTACAGTTAGTTTCCGATCAAATGTATTTGCTTTATCAGAAACTTAAAATCTTCAGTGAAGCTTGTTGAATTTGCATCATTGGTGTTGGCCGCACCTCAGGCATCACATCACACATGTTGTATCCATCTCTTACACTCTGTTGGCTCAGATTGCATACAATGACAAATCAGAACTCCAACTCTGTGCAGTGTGGCAAAATAGCCAATTAAATCAAAGTTACTGAAACAATAAAATAGTTCTTTATTTTTCAACTTTGGGTACTAGCTGGATGGGCCAGCAGGTAAACACTGGAAATCGGCTATAATGCCACCCCTTCCCCACACAATCAGGAAAGACTGAACACCCCTGGAGCTCTTTTCTCTATGAGGGCTGATCTCTCAAAGGTCTTTAAAATTATGAAGGGGTTTCACAGGACAGATGTAGAGAAGATGGTTCTGCTTGTGGGGAGACCAAAACTAGCGGCCATAAATATAAGATATTATGTTATAATACTAATAAATCCAATATGGAACTCAAAACAAATGTCTTTACCCAGAGTGTGGTTAGAATGTGGAACTTTTTTATATATATATACACATATATATATATATATATATATATATATGTTATATATATAAAAAAGTTAAATTATTTCCAGGGTGTTTCCAATATTGAGTTAATCAGACCCATTTTCAGATTTTTAATTTTTTTTTTCATTCATGTGATGTGGGCACCACTGGCAAGGCCAGCATTTATTGCCCTTGAGAAGGTGGTGGTGAGCCACCGCCTTGAACTGCTGCAGTCCTGATGGTGAAGGCACTCCTACAGTGCTTTTAGGGAGGGAGTTCCAGGATTTTGATCCAGAGGCGATGAAGGAACAACAATATATTTCCAAGTCAAGATGGTGTGTGACTTGGAGGGGAACTTATAGGTGGTGTCGTTCCCATGCACCTGCTGCCCTTGTCCTTCTAGGTAGTAGAGGTCGTGGGTTTGGGAGGTGCTGCCGAAAAAGCTGTGAAGGCCTTAGAGAGGGTGCAGAAAAGATTCACAAGAATGGTTCCTGGGATGAGGGACTTCAGTAATGTTGGTAGACTGGAGAAACTGGGGTTGTTCTCCTTAGAGCAGAGAAGGTTGAGAGAAGATTTGATAGAGGTGTTCAAAATCACGAGGGGTCTAGACAGAGTAGATAGAGAGAAACTGTTCCCATTGGCGGAAGGGCAGAGAATCAAAGGACACAGATTTAAGGTGATTGGCAGAAGAACCAAAGGCAACATGACGAAAAACTTTTTAGTGGTTAGGATCTGGAATGCACTGCCTGAAAGGGTGGTGGAGGCAGATTCAATTGTGGCTTTGAAAAGGGAGTTGGATAAGTACCTGAAGGGAAAAACATTTTGCAGGGCTACGGGGAAAACACGGGGGAGTGAGACTAGCTGAAGTGCTCTTGCAGAGAGCCGACATGGGCTCAGCGGGCCGAATGGCCTCCTTCTATGTTGTAACTATTCTATGGCTCTATTTTATAATCAAATACCATATCGACATTTATTGTCTAAGCACACATGTAGGATGGATGGCCACTTGGGCAAGTTAATGAATGGTTGACAGTGCCAGTAGAACCATACATCAGAACTTGCAGAATAGGAAGAAAGCAAATTGGAGGACCTTTTTGAAGAGAAAAAAAAAAGTGGCTGCAAGTTATAATTTACCCAGTAATGCTTGTAAAAAATCTGATGTTGGGAATTAATAGGCAGAGGAGTCTTTCTAAAGACTATGAATTTACTGCTGACAATAAAGCAGTTGTGAGTAGCATGAATCACTGCCTCTGTAGAATTGATTGTAGTTACTGTATTTTCAAACATGACAGCCTGACGAATAAAAAAAACTATTGATTGAAGCAGGCCCTATGTTGCCACTGCAGTTGAATGCTCTGTGTGGACTTAATTATGGATCTTGTAAAATACTGATATTTCTGATCAGCGCTGGGTTCCAGTGGCCACATATGGCCGAACATATGCTGCAAAGCCATCTACTGTTCCCATAGCTAACCCGCCAAACAAATGCATTGGTTGAATTTCTTTCATCTATAATTAATGTTCTGAAGCCTCATTATTAAATGTTCAGAAGCTTCAGTTTCTGAATTGCTAATCAATACCAATAAAGGGCCTCAGGCCAGATGAAATTTGTTTTTAGATGAAGATAAGAGGCCAATGACATGCTACATTAGTCTATAGCATGTGGAATGAATGGTAACACAAGCCACATCAACCCATGTCCATAGCTCTGATTGGATGTCTACAAATGGGGTAATGAATTTCCAATATTGGGATAGAGGGGCCAGCCATCAAATACATACTTCTTTATCAGAATGACTGTGGTGCTAATGAAGTTCCAGCAGAACTGGAGGAACTTCAGAAGTTGACAAATCCCCAATGGGATGAATTATAAATGGAATCCATAATCCCAACTGAGACAGGTGTACCAGATATACTTTCAAATACACTGATGTGAATGGGTCACTGAGTGGTGCACCCTGAAGCTGTACTTACTGAACTAATTACCAAGTGGTGTACTAAGCTGATCAATGAAAGAAAGAAAGAAAAAAGACTTAGATTAATATAGTGCTTTTCACAACCACCGGACGTCTCAAAGTGCTTTACAGCCAATGAAGTACTTTTGGAGTGTAGTCACCGTTGTAATGTAGGAAACGCAGTAGCCAACTTGCGCACAGTAAACTACCACAGACAGCAAAGTGATAATGACCAGATAATCTGTTTTTTTTTGTTATGTTGATTGAGGGATAAATATTGGCCAGGACACCGGGGATAACTCCCCTGCTCTTCTTTGAAATAATGCCATGGGATCGTTTACATCCACCTGAGAGAGCAGACAGTGCCTCGGTTTAACGTCTCATCCGAAAGACAGCACCAACTACAGTGCGGTACTCTATCAGCTCTGCACTGGAGTGTCAGCCTAGATTTTTTGTGTTGAAATCCCTGAACCCACAACCTTCTGGCTCAGAGGCAAGAGTGCGATCCACTGAGCCACAGCTGACACTGACAATGAATGGCACCCTGAGTTGAAAATTGAATAGCCCTCTGAAGTTGTGCATGATCAAACTAGCCAGCGCTTACAGTGCAAATTCTAAACTGATTTTGAAGCCCAATGAATTGGAATCAAAATACTCAAATGACCTGACGTAAATTCATATAATTTTAAATAACTTTCCAGTTCAATTTGGCAGTTGCGGGAAATATATCTGGGAAGTGTTTGAAAATTGGAAAAAAATCAATAGCAGTTTTCCAACTGCACTCATCATACTTTTCTCTCAAATCTCAATGGAGCTATACACTTCCCCTGAAGAGAAATTTCATTTATTGAGATTGCACATGGAACATGTTGAGAGCTATGCTACACAGTCACTATCTCTATCATTTCCCACGTGGCTCAAATGATAAAGATATTGCTTACTTTCCTCAGAGAAGTATGGAGCTAATGTAAACTGTTTTATAAGGTCACTGCCTTCATGACAGAAGTGTTCGTGTAAACTTGTCTTTGCCTGGTTGCAAACCCATATTGTGACATCAAAATGCACCAGCATGTCACTGGCATGTACGATGAAAATGAGGAGTGTGGCTTTTCTCTTTCTTTCCCCTCTCGCAAATAAAGTTTTGCCTCTTGTTCAATACAATTCTGCTGCATTAACAGGACATGTTTTTTCATTTATGTTTTAACGGTCTATAACGGTACATGTTTTTGAAACACACGTGTTATAAATGCATCTTAATGACCATTCTTCAAAAGTTGATTCTTTCGGATAAGAAAATGAAATCTTGTGACAAATTGTGTTTTGTGCAGCCATAATTGATTACATTTTGTGTAGCCATGACTTCCCCGCAGATTGACTTTGAATGTGAAATGTTTAAACACATGCTCGGGACATCATGACTCGAATGCAACGTTTAGCGCTAACCTTTAACAATTTTGTTGTTCCTCAGTCTTTGAGCCATTGGTTGGAGTGGGCTGGAATAGTCCATTGTGCTGTCTCAGTTCTTCCCTTTTTGATTAAAGGGCTGGGCCTTCTCCCCATATTCACCCATGGCCAGGAGAACCCATTGCCAATGGAGTACCCAGCATCTTTATTTTAATTTTGATGAAAAGCTTCTTGCCTTTACCTTCTTCTGAGAGTGTAAGAGGCTTTTGATGGGATTAATTAAGTATGTGTCAGAAATAGTTTGGACTGAAAAATCAGCCATCATGCGACAATATAGTGACGTGCCTTGGGATTTCTTCTCTGCCTCTTGAGCTGGTGGGGAGGAAATCACAAGGCATGTGGCTAGTCTTATGAATTTAAAAACCATATAGTACGAACAGCTTGGTAGGTCAGTTTTATTTTTGCAGACAATACTGCAATTGGAAGTGGGGAACCATTGTTGTCCTGGGCATCAGTTGCACCCAAGGTGAGTGGCACAGCAACAACTTGCATTTATATAGCGCCTTTATCATGGTAAAACGTCCCAAGGTGATTCACAGTGGTGTTATAAAACACAAATTTGACAACGAGCCACATAAGAAGAAATGACGGCAGATGACCAAAGAGGTAGGTTTTAAGAACATAAGAATATAAGAAATAGGAGCAGGAGTAGGCTTTTTGATCCCTCAAGCCTGCTCTGCCATTGAATAAGATCATGGCTGATCTGATCATGGGCTCAGCTCCACTTCCCTGCCCGCTCCGCATAACCCTTTACTTCTTATCACTCAAAAATATGTCTATCTCCACCTTAAATATATTCAATGACCCAGCCTCCACAGCTCTCTGGGGCAGAGAATTCCACAGATTTATAACCCTCTGAGAGAAGAAATTCCTCCTCATCTTTTAGGTTACCACCCCTAAGATGGGAGTCTGTGCGGGGAGGCAGAGGGAAGTTGAGGGGAGACGGGGGCAGGGGATGGAGGGGAGAGTGGTGGAGGTGGGGGGCGGAGAAACCCAGGGTGGGGGACAGGAGGGGCCACATTGCAGCGGAGGTCTGGAGGGGCGAAGTGTGTTGGAGGGGCGGGCCTGGGGGCTCTCTGCCTCGGTGCGGGGAGTGTTCAGAGTGGGGTGGACAGGTTGTCTGCGCAGATGGCGGTTGGTGGATGTGGTGTGGTTAGCGTCGCAGGGGGCGTAGCTCCGAGGTGGCCGGGGCTGGGGGCTCGACATCCGGGGGTGTTCGGCATTTGGGAAGGATTCTGACGGGACGGGGCGGGTTGGGTGCGGGGGGAGTGTTCCCGGTGTTGAGTGGGTCCGGAGCCGGGGGGGTGGCACGCTCTTGGGATGGGGGGTGGGCTGTTTGGGGCTGGGATTGGGAGAGACTTCTTCACTCGAGGAGTTGTTGGCCTGTGGGGTTCCCTGCCGCGGAGGGTTGTTGATGATGCCAGTTCATTGGATGTGTTCAGGAGGGAGTTGGATGTGGTCCTTGTGGCTGGGGGGGGGGGTCAGGAGGGTGTGGAGGAGGCGTGGCGGGGAGGTGCTGGGATGGGTGATCAGCCATGATCTTGTTGAATGGCGGTGCAGGCTCAAAGGGCCGAATGGCCTACTCCTGCACCTATTTTCTATGTTTCTATCTATGTTTCTATCTCAGTTTTAAATGGGCGATCCCTCATTCTAAAACTCTGCCCCCTAATTCTAGACTACCCCATGAGTCGAAACATCCTCTCTGCATCTACCTTGTTGAGCTCCCTCATTATCTTATATGTCTCAATAAGATCACCTCTCATTCTTCTGAATTCCAATGAACCTAGGTCCAAGCTACTCAACCTTTCTTTATGTCAACCCCTTCATCTCAGAAATCAACCGAGTAAACCTTATCTGAACTGTCTCCAATACAAGTATATCGCTCCTTAAATAAGGAACACCTTAAAGGAGGAAAGAGAAGTAGAGGGCAGAGAGGTTTATGGAGGGAATTCAAGAGATTAGAGCCTAGGCAGCTGAAGGTTGCGCGATTATAATTAGGGATGCTCAAGAGGGCAGAATTTGAGGAGTGCAAATATCTCGGTGTGTGCGGTGGTGGGGGATGGGGGATTGTGGGGCTGAAGGAGATTACAGAGATAGGGAGGAGTAAGGCCATGGAGGGATTTGTAAACAAGGATGAAAATTTTGAAATCGAGGCGTTGCTTAACCGGAGCGAATGTAGGTCAGCGAGCACAAGGGGTGATGGATCGAGGGGAAGGAAGGGAATGGCACACCAGGGAAAAGTCATACAGCGCTGAAGGGGAGGAGGCAGGGAAAGAGTGTGATCTGCTATGACAAAATAAAATGAAGATGCGCACACGTGAGGAAAGAAAGGTAAAAAATGACAGAAAAAGGGGTTAGAAATAGAAAAGGCAAGGAATGCAGAAATAAAAATAAAGAGTTATATATTATATACTGTTAGCTTTACATTTTATGTGATGGTTTGGTGTTAGGTTTTGTACTGATGGTGGCAATCCACATGCTGTCAATGCATAAAGGCACTTGCAGTGATTAATGATTGTGACATCATTAATGCAGATTTATTGAGAACTATATTAACAGTTGATTATAAGGAATTAAACAATGGACATATCTGTATACATTTAAAATCTTTCATATGGCATGTATTTCCTGTACGTAACCTTAATTTATTTGTCTCACCTTTGTAATGGAAAATACGTATGTCAACATGTAATTTTTTGTAGAATCCTGTCAATATTCTTTAATGGAAAAAAAACATATCAACTATTCACCATCATGTTTATTGATCCAATCAAATTATTCAATAAGCTTTTTGAAAGTTTTCATCTGCCATTTTTATTCAAAACAAAAATTTCTAATGTCTAAAATAAGGTTATTATCAAATTAATCAAACTGACAGGATTTAATTTACCCATTTAATTGTATTTTGCGCCTTTTAATAACCTTGTTAAAAATATTAATTTAATGCCTCAGTCATTTGCAAAAGCCTAGGCTTCAACTGAATATTTTTACTTCCTCGCACTTGGAGAGAGCTTTCACCCACATTTGTGCATTGAGTATATGAAGTTTGCAGGTTTTCCCAGTAAGCAGCAACAGAAATTGAAGTGCGTGTCCCCTTGACCTTTGAGGATTTGTGAGTTTCTTTGTTAATTTCCCCCCCCAAATCATTGAAAGAAGCTGTTGGTTTAATTATCGATGTTTCACTACAGGCAAATCTGCCTTTTAGTAAAATTTCTATTGACCATTGCGGTGTTCTGTTAAGAACGTAAGAAATAGGAGCAGGAGTAGGCTAGTCAGCCCCTCAAGCCATTCAATATGATCATGGCTGATCTTCGATCGCAACTCCACTTTCCCAACAGATCTCCATATCTCTTGATTCCCCAAGAGCCCAGAAATCTGTCTATCTCAGCCTTGAATATACTCAAAGACTCATAACCACAGCCCTCTGGAGCAGAGATTTCCAAAGATTCACAATCCTCTGTAAAGAAATTCCTCCTCATCTCGTTCTTAAATGGCCGACCCCTTACCTGAGACTATGCTCCCTAGTTCTGGACTCTCCAGCCAGGGGAAATAACCTCTCAGCTTCTACCCTGTCACTCCCTCTCAGAATCTTTTCTGTTTCACTGAGATTAGCTCTCATTCTTCTAAACTCCAGCGAGTATAGGCCCATTCTACACAATCTCTCATCATAGGATAGCCCTCTCATCCCAGGAATTAATCGAGTGAACTTTCGTTGCACCGCCTCCAATGCAAGTATATTCTTCCTTAGATAAGGAGACTAAAACTGTGCACAGTACTCCACGTGTGGTCTTTTAAACACGACTTCCCTTTCATAAACCCATGCTGACTCTGCCTAATAACATGATTTTCTAAGTGCCCTGATACCACTTTTTTAACAATGGATTCCAGCATTTTCCAGATGACTGATGTCAGGCTAATTGGCCTGTAGTTCCCTGTTTTCTCTCTCCCTCCTTTCTTGAATAGCGGGATTACATTTGGTATCTTCCAATCTGCTGGGACCATGCTAGAATCTAGGGAATTTTGGAAGATCACAACCAATGCATCAACTATCTCTGCAGCGACCTCTTTTAGAACCCTACGATGTAGGCCAGGGAATTTGTTGGCTTTTAGTCTCATTAGTTTCTCGAGTACTTTTACTCTGCTTATATTAATTAATAAGTTCCTCACCCTTATTAGACCCTTAGTTCCCCATCATTTTTGGTATGCTTTTTGTATTTTCTTCTGTGAAGACAGATACAAAATATTTGTTTAATGTTTTTGCCATTTCCTTATTCTCCATAATAATTTTTCCTGCCTGAGCCTCATTTACTTTTGCTGCACTGTTCCTTTTTATATACTTGTAGAAGCTCCTGCAATCTGTTTTATATTTCTTACTAGTTTTCTTTCATTTTATTTTTTCACTTTTTATCAATTGTTTGGTCATCTTTTGCTGGTTTCTGAAACTCACCTAATCCTCAGGCTTACTACGATTTATTGCAACATTATAAGCTTCTTCTTTTAATTTATTGCTATCCTTAACTTCTTTAGTTAGCCACAGATAGATCACTTTTCCTGTGTAGTTTTTGTTTCTCAATGGAATGTATTTTTGTTGAGAATTATGAAATATTTCTTTAATTGCTAGCCACTGCTTATATACCACCATACCTTTTAATCTACTTTTCCAATCATCCTTCGTCAACTCACCCCTCATACCTACATAATTGGCTTTATATAAGTGTAAGACTCTAGTTTCGGACTTAGGCAAATCACTCACAAACTTAATGTGAAATTCTATCATATTATGATCACTCTGCCCCAGAGTATCCTTTACTATGAGATTGCTAATTAACTCTGTCTGTTAAGAACTTCAGCTGTGAACAGCATCATTTGTATTCATGGTTGATCTGTCGGGTTCGGGACGCATTTCGTCGCCCGGATCCGACTTTTGTACGCCGCCGCGGAGTGTCTGATTAAGGTTAACGGGTCCTTGACGGCGCCCCTTCGCTTTAGGAGAGGGGTGCGCCAGGGATGCCCCATGTCCGGCCAGTTATATGCCATCTGCGTGGAGCCTTTCCTGCGCCTCCTGCAGACGAGGTTGACGGGACTGGCTCTGCAAGGGCCGGGCGTGGAGGTCGTCCTCTCGGCTTACGCCGATGACGTGCTCCTCGCGGTAGAGGATCCCGCTGACCTGCAGAGGATGCGTGAGTGCCAGGAGATTTACTCGGCCACATCCTCCGCCAGAATCAACTGGGAAAAATGTTCCGGACTCCTGGTGGGTCAGTGGCGGGTGGACTCCCTGCCGGAGGAGCTCAGGCCTTTTGCCTGGAGCACGACCCATCTCCTCTATCTGGGAGTCTACCTTAGCCCCGACGAGGAAGCCTGGCCGGCGAACAGGCAGGAGCTGGAGGCCAAGGTCGCCGTTCGCCTAGGGAGCTGGACAGGACTGCTCCGAGTGCTGTCCTACAGGGGTCGAGCGCTAGTCATAAACCAGCTGGTGGCCGCAATGTTGTGGTACCGGCTGGTCACTTTGACCCTTCCCCCTGCGTTTGTCGCCAAGATACAGAAGAAGCTGGTGGACTTCTCCTGGAACAACAGGAAGCACTGGGTCTCTGCCGCGGTCTTGAGTCTCCCGCTTGAGGAAGGCGGTCAGTCGTTGGTGTGCGTCAGCGCCCAGCTCGCGACTTTCCGTCTTCAGACCCTGCAGAGATACCTTTACGTCGAGCCCCCTCCTAGGTGGTGTGCTCTGGCGACGTATTTCTTCCGCCAGCAGCACGACCTCAATTACGACACGCAGCTCCTGTTTGTGAACTTGGGGGGTGTCAGGACCGCCCTCCAGGAGCTGCCTGTCTTTTACAAGGAACTCATCAGGGTCTGGAACAAAGTCTCCACCAAGCGCAGCTCTCCGCCGGCTGGAGTGGCGCTGTCCTGCAGGAGCCGCTGCTCGGGAATCCGTACCTCCACGACCGAGGTTTTATGTGGCGGTCGGAAGAGAGGGCTGTGGCTGGTGAGGTGACCAGGGTCAGGGACCTGCTCGATGGCGGAGGAGCGGGCTGGATGGCGTCAGGCATGCTGGCGCGGCGCCTAAATTCAGCCAACGTCTGCTGCGCGGCCGAAGCCATCGAGTCGCTAAAAACAGCTTTGGGCCCTGACTCTGTTAGGTGCATCGAGGAGGCTCAAGCACGTGGGGAGATCCCGTCCGAACTGACCCCCGTCCAGACGGAATTCCTCATCGGCGCCAAACCCCGGAACCTCCCTCGGGAGCCGGCGCCTCACAACTTGAGCCGCCTCGAGGAAATCCCCTCCGTGCCTTTCAGTTCCGCGCGGAGGGGTTTCCTGTACGGGCTGCTCCTGCACACTCTCAACTTTGCCATCCTCGCCGGCCGTCCGGACACGCCATGGCGTACCATCTTGCCGTCTGTAGGAGGCGGGGGTCCCCGATGGAGGGCACTCTATGCGGGAGTCCTCCCATTATTCATCGGGGACTTGGCCTGGAGGGTGGTGCACGGAGCAGTGCCGTGCAATAAATTTCTAAGCCGGTTCACGGACTCCCAGGCCGCCTGCAATTTCTGCGGTCTGGAAGAGTCCGTGTTCCATGTTTTTATGGAATGCACGAGGTTGCAGCCCCTGTTTCAATATTTAAAGGGGCTGCTCCTGAAATTCTGGTTGCACTTCAGTCCCACTCTCCTGATCTTTGGGCACCCTGTGCGGAGGGGAGCGGGTAGGCCCGAGGGCCTCCTCGTAGGACTGCTCCTGGGCACGGCCAAGGGTGCCATCAGCCGGTCCAGGCAGCGGGCGGTCGAGGGGGTTGTTCAACCTGACTGCCTGCCTCTCTTCCGCGCGTACATCCGCGCCAGGGTGTCCTTGGAGATGGAGCACGCGGTGTCCACCGGTACGCTCGCGGCCTTCCGCGAGAGGTGGGCACCGGAGGGACTGGAGTGCATCGTCACGCCCGGCAACCAAATTTTAATTTGATTTTATGTTTTAAAGTTTAATTTGTTTTAATTGCCGGTGCTTTTAGTGTCCCCCTCCCCTTTTATAGGGGGCACTGGAAAAAATGTGATTTTAGTGCCCAAAAAACCCCCCCCAAAAAAACACAAAAAAAAACCACAAAAAAGAAAAAAAAGGGCCTTGTAAATGTCTGGTGTGTCATCCAGGGCGGGTGGCACGGTTTAATGTTTATGTTTTTTCAGGTAAACTCCAAAAGAGTTTCATGGTTGATCTGTTACCCCGGTGTCCCCCAAGGATCTGTCCTTGGCCCTCTCCTATTTCTCATCTACATGAGCATCATCCGAAAACACAGCATCAAATGCCACATGTCCGCTGACAACACCCAGCTCTACCTCGTCACCACCTCTCTCGACCCCTCCATTGCCTCGATTTTTGACGCTGCTTGACCGATATGGATGAACAGAAATTTCCTCAAATTGAATATTGGGAAGAGTAAAGCTATTGTATTCAGACCCCACCACAAACGCTAGTCACTGATTCCATCCCCCTCCTTAGCCACTGTTTGAGGCTGAACTATACTGCTCGCAAGATTAGCTGAGCTTCTGACCCCATATCCTCTCCATCGTAAAGACTGCCTCGTTCCACCTCCATAATATCACCCGGCTGCACCTCTGCCTCAGCTCCTCTGCTGCGGAAACCCTCTTCCATATTTTGTTACCTCCAGATGCAACAATACCAAATGTCCTACTGGCTCCCCTCCATAGACTTCAGCTCATCCAAAACTCTGCTGCCCATATCCTACCTTGCACCAAGTCCTGTTCACCCATCACCACTGTGCTCGTTGACCAATATTGGCTCCTGAACCAGTAACACCTAGATTTTAAAATTTTCATCCTCATATTCAAGTCCTTCCTTGGCATCACCCCTCCCTATCCAGCCCAACAACCATTTGATTTTTCAAATTCTGGCCTCTTGTGCCTTCCTTTGTTCCACCATTGGCTGTCTCGGGCCTAAGCTGTAGAACTCTCTCCCCAAACCTCTCCACCTCGCTGTCCTCGTTTAAGAGACTTCTTAAGACCTACCTCTTTGACCAAGCTTTTGGTCACTTGTCCTAATATCTCCTTACATAGCTCGGTGTCAAATGTTGTCTGATAACACTCCTGTGAAGTGCGCTATATAAATAGAAAGAAAGGCTTGCATGTGTATAGCGCCTTTCATGACCATCGGTCAACTCAAAGTGCTTAATGGCCAACTAAGTACTTTTGATGTGTAGTCACTGTTGAAACGTGGCAGTCAATTTGCACACAGCAAGCTCCCACAATAATGACCAGATAATCTGCTTTTGTTAAGTTAATTGAGGGATAAATATTGCCCAGGACACCAGGGAGATATCTCCCCTACTCTTCTTCAAAATAGTGTCATGGGATTTTTTACGTCCACCCGAGAGAGCAGACAGGGGCCTCAGTTTAATGACTCTTCTGAAAGACAGCACCTGCAACAGTGCAGTACTCCCTCAATACTGCACTGGAGTGCCAGCATAGATTTATGTGCACAGGTCCTTTTAGTGGGACTTGAACCCACAACCTTCTGCCTCAGGTGAGTGTGCTACCCACTGAGCCACAGCTGACACTTGCACAAAGGCAAGTTGTTGTTTATTTATTAATTGTTTAAAAAAAAAGAAAGACTAATGTTGAAGAATGGATTGCTAGATGTTTACCAGTACAGATGTGGCACATTTAATGTATTAGTAGATCTTTCATAACTTGTCTCTAGAGTCCGAGAATATGCTGTTTTATACCAATAAGACTATTACGTCATATCATGCACAATGTGTTATCAGACCACTAATTTACAGTGACTGAAGTAGTCAAATTCCAATTTTAAGTGTATGATATTCTGGACACTTTTCCAGTGCTTTGAGGATTAAATTCCCTCATCATGTCAATTATTCTGCGAAAGATGTGGTCTTCAATGTTATATTTGTTCCTTTACCTGTATATTTAGTTTTTGCCCCTCACTATTTTTTAAGCCTGCACCCTCCCCTACACCCTGCTCTTCACCCATAACTCTTCAACAACACCCACAAAGGTGTATGGCAAATGCTGTGGGGGAGAAATTCGGTTGCGCCTATGTTGCTGCATTAACCCGGGCAGAGCGATAAATTTTGTGCGGGGAAATGGTTTTCGTTTGCTGCCGCAAAATTCAATAGCTGGGCCCGGAGTTTGGAGCAGGGCACTAAGGGAGGCATTACTCCTCATTTAGGGCACTAAGCCGGCTGAGCAAGGGAAAATCCCGAGCTAAATAGCCGGCCTCGGAGCGTCATAACAGAGCCCTGGGGGGAGAAAAAAAAAACCTGAAAGAAGCCCACCAAAAACATTCCCCATACAAAGCTCACACCACCACAACATAAATAGCAAACAAAAATTACAAAAACCCATCACACTTACCTGAGGTCGACATTACTTACCTCACTGCGGCCGCTACAGATCGGAACGCCTGCATTCACAGACGTTCCCACCAGGGCATTCTATGGAGCGCTTCGGGTCGGTGGCAACAAAAAAAAATGAGCCGGTGTTGCAACCAGTGCCGTTGCACACCGACTCATCTTTCCGGGCATTAATGCTCAGCGCCCCACCGATACCGGCATCAAATGTCCCACGGGGATCGGGAAACTGGCCGTCTGTTCGCCAGTACTTTCCGCCGCCATTGTCACCCCTCCGGGGTGCTAAGAGGGGTGGCAGAAGACCGAATTTCCAACCCTAGAAGTCCCTCACTCTCTACTTGTTTCCCTCCTCTGCTCCCTTCCTATCTGTTTCTCTGTCTCTCTCTCCCTTGTTCTTTCCTACCTTCTTCACTTCCTCATAAGCTCCGCTCAGAGCCTATGGGACTGAAATCATTGCAGCTGCTTCCACTGTGCTCCAGCTCCACTCAGGCACACTTCAGCAGACTGTCATTCTTCATTTTCCTTTCCTCCAATCTTTATCCCTCCAACTTACTACGATATCCTATTTTCCCTCTCCTCTCTCTCTTGGCCTCCAACCTATCTGTACTTTCGTCTTGCCCCCTTCCCCTCTCCCCACCGGAATCCAATCCTAGTCAATGTTCCCTTTCTCCCTTTCCCGCTATACCTTCCTTCTCTCACCTTTCTGCTCTACCTGCCCGCTCTCCCCTTCCCACTGCCTTTCCTATTCCCACTCTACCTACTCTCTCTCCTCTTCCCACTTTATCTTCCCCCCTCTCCTCTTCCCCCTCTCCTCTTCTCCCCTCTCCCTACCCCCTCTCCCATTCTCGCACTCCCTATCCCCTCTCCCCACTGTGCTTTACCTTTCTCTCTGGCATCCAGCACTCCAGTCCCTCCTCTACCCTATTTCCAAAATTCTGAAGAGGAGTTTCTGTTCCATTTTCCTGAGCTGTTCCCACACAAGGCTACTCAAAGCTATTTCACTCCCTCCCCCCCACCGTCCATACAACCAGATTGCAGCAAATCCGCAGTAGTGCCACACCCTTTTGTAAGCTCAGTTGTCCCAAGCAGTCTTCCAGACCTGTTGCACCATAGGCCTGTTCTGTGTTCTTCCCCTTTTCCTCCTCCCAAATCACAGGACCCCCCTTTGATACTCACAAACTCCTAGATTGCACCTTGTTTCAAGAATCACCTTCATTGCTCCCAAAACACAGGAGTTCTCTATCTGTGATCCCAAGACCTGCCCGACTGCTCACAGAATGGCTCTCTGAAGTCTTCCCGGGAACCCACGCTAATCTTGGATCCCCGTCCACGTGCTCCTCGATCACTGGCTGCTAGCAATGCGGATGGATCCTTCTGTACTTATAAAACCGCCAACTGATCATGAGCAATGCCAGCGGAGATCTACTCATCGTAAATAAGCATCTTGGGTATAGCACACACATTTTGTGCGTGTAACGTATGCACCTGTGAGAATGCTCACAGGTTTGTTGAACTGTCGCATTGTGAGATGCTTAGCCAGTCACGTGATGTTCGCAAGACTCAATAAAACCCCAGTCTGTCGGGTCTAGGTCATCTACGATGAGGTACGCAGTTGTGAGCTGAGTGGATGAACTGGTAATGTGTAGTGTGATAGTTAAACCTTTATTAATAAACCAACTAGTTATCAATAGCAATGTGTTGCTATGAATTCTTAAGCAAAAAACCCATGATGCAAATACATTACACTGCGCAGTAGCCATATTTGTTGTATCGTGAGTTTTGAGTCATGCTTGTTATGTCAGCATAGCTACATTTATAATGGGAAAGCCCAATGTCAATATTTCATAATGACAACGAAAAATAACTGACACAATTTGTTGATTGGTTGGGATTGAAACAGCAGAAATTCAGAACTGAATCAAGGTTCCTAACTCTCAAAACTGGCCATAAGAAACTTCTAAGCACTTATTATAAGCCATTCAGGATTGTTCATTTTCATAAGATATAATTTCAGGAATGTTATCATGCACCCAGTGGTTGATGATTTCTCTGGAGATGCCACTTGTCTCCCAACCTATGGACCTGGACCTGGACCTGACTGCATGGCAATTTTTGAGTTGATCCACGGTGAAGAACTCGGGTTTGGTTCCAAATTCTTTGTTCAGTTTGTTTGCCTTTAGCGACAAGATCAGGGTAGAATGTGTGGTCTGAATTTGAATTAAGCCGCAGTTTGAACTGATGAGGTCCCACTTAGGGCGGGAATTCTGAATTAACCAACGGGAGGTGTTTTGGGTGTGACGATAATTTGAGTTAAGCAACTTCAAATTGAGAGAAGTAGACTCATTCCCTCCCAAAAATATGAGCGATGGAGTTTTGTTGATTTTAAATCACTATGTTAATCCAAAAGGATTTGCAAATGAGACACCTAACTGAACAAATCAGATGCTGTGTTTGTCATTGGTTGGTTCGGTTCTTATTATGCAAACTTTCTAGAGACCAAACTGACCAATTGTCAAAGTATTATATTTAATTAGGCTGTGATTTCTGTGAGTGAAGCTGGTTTCTAGCTCATTTAATGTGACTGAATTAAGGAGCCAATACCATGACAAAAGTGCTTACTTTTTGTCTCGGATGGCACCTCCAACAATGAAGTACTCTCTCAATACTATAGAAAGAAAGAAAGAATTGGATTTATATAGCATCTTTCATGACCACTGGATGTCTCAAAGCGCTTTACAGCCAATGAAGTACTTTTGGAGTGTAGTCACTGTTGTAATGTGGGAAATGTGGCAGCCAATTTGCACACAAGCAAACTCTCACAAACAGCAATGTGATAATGATCAGATAATCTGTTTCTTTGTTATGTTGCTTGAGGGATAAATATTGGTGAGGACACTGGGATAACTTGCCTGCTCTTCTTCAAATTAGTGCCATGGGCAGACGGGGCTTGGTTTAACAACTCATCTGAAAGACGGCACCTCCGACAGTGCAGCACTCCCTCAGTACTGGAGTGTCAGCCTAGATTTTTTTTGTGCTCATGTCCCTGAAGTGGGACTTAAACCCACAACCTTTTCTTAAATGATAAGGGGATAAGGGGTTATGGGGAACGGATGGGGAAGTGGAGCTGAGTCCATGATCAGATCAGCCATGATCTTATTGAATGGCAGAGCAGGCTTGAGGGGCCGTATGGCCTAGTCCTGTTTCTATTTCTTATGTTCTTACGATCTTCTGACTCAGGTGAGAGTGCTGCCCACTGAGCCACAACTGAAACCACAATATACGATACTATACTGAGCTATCAGCTAAACTGAATGAACTCAAATCCAGGAACGTGCCCTTGAACCCCATAACCCTCTTGATCACAAGTGAGCGTGCAAATAACGGAACCAAGCCGGCAGTGTAAAATACTCGTGCTTTAAAAATAAATCTATAATGGTGAAGCTGCTCTGTTTGTCTCATCCTACAGAATTTAAAAAAATTAACGAAGGCTGAATTAGTGTGAGTTGACAGTACTGAAAGTTCTGTGTTGGGGGGTCTAAATATAGTAGGTGTGAAGGGATGGTGAGTACTCATTAAAAGATTAACCACTGCTGCCTACCCCTCACCTCCAAACCTGACATTCCTTTGAGAAATCCACAGCTGAGGCTTCCCTAACTTTCAGAAAGCGAGTTTGAGTAAATGATTGGTAGATATTAAACAAGGGGAAGCCAATTTATTAATTTTTGTCTGATTTTATTCAACAACAACAAAAATGGAATCTGTGCAGCATTTTGTTTCGACAGCTAATACAATACCAATCATTTTGACAACTCTTTCCTGATAGTTGGTTATTTTTCATAAATTATATTTTGTATCAGGATCATACCTATAAGTCCAAGTCCTAGAGTGAAGTGTAAATTTATGACCTTCTGATTAAAAGGCTATTACAGAGAGCAGCAAGCCCTTGGTGTGTGTGCTGGGAAAGTTGACCCAGCACTTTTATTTATAGCATTTGTCACCCAACTATGTTCCAATTAAAAAGAATGTGAAAGAAAGATTTGCATTTATATAGCGCCTTTTATGACCAAAGGATGTTCCAAAGCACTTTATAGCCAATTTTTGAAGTGTAGCCCCTGTTGTAATGTAGGAAACAATTTGTGCATAGCAAGCTCCCACAAACAGCAAAGAGATAATGACTAGATAATGTTGGTTGAGGGATAATGTTGGCCAGGAAAGCCCTTGCTTTTCCAAAGTCAAAATACTATGGATGCTGGAAATCTGAAACAAAAACAGAAAATGCTGGAAATACTCAGCAGGTCAGGCAGCATCTGTGGAGAGAGAAACAGAGTTAACATTTCAGGTTGATGAACGTTCATCAGACCTGGAAAAAATTAGAGATATGGCAGGTTTTAAATCAAGTACAGAGGCTGGCAAACGGGAGAGGGAAGGGAAGAACAAAAGAGAAGGTCTGTGATAGGGTATAAGGCAGAAGAGATTCAAAGACAAAAGGGATGATGGTGTAAGGGCGAACGAGGGTGATAATGGGACAAGAAAAGAAACAAAAGACTCTCCTGCTCTTCTTTGAATCTTTTACGTCTGAGAGAGCGGAAGGGACCTCAATTTAGCATCTCATCCAAAAGATGGTACCTCTGACAGTGCAGCACTCCCTCAGAAGTGTCAACCTGGATCATCTGCTCAAATCTGTAGGGTGCAAGTTGAACCACAACCTTCTGATTCTGAGGTTATTGTTTTTTAATATGATGGGAAAAGGGAATAATGGGATGTCTAGTTTGACTTTCCATTCGATGAGGTGCTGAGTGGAGAAATGAGCTGTCTCTCACAACAGATCTCAGTCGACAGGTTGATGCGATGTGTTCCATGATCTGAGACTCACGGCCACAATCACACTTCAGGTCATCCCTCAGCCTTCCACTTGTGGAACAGGTGATGCATCGTCCGTGCCCCGTGAGGTTTGGGTCGAGCGCAGTCCATGGTCTTCGAGGGAGGTCGATGCCAGGGACCTCTGCTCATGGATCAGCGATGACGGATCGCTTCTTGATGTTGCATGCCCCCCACGATGCTGTCTATCTGGATAGTGGGTCGACACCAGTTGCATGAATATTGGCTTCAATTTCCCAGAATGGCTGGCACGATTTTAAGTGCTTTTATGGTGAGTTTTTTCCAAAGCCTTGCGTGAATGGGAAGGCCGATGTTGCTCATGTCATAGAGCACGGTGGCATCACAGCAAATGGCAGGCGAGGCAATGTGGGACAGAGCCTGGAGCGGTTAGCAACCTATATGTGGTCCCCAGTGTGTGCTCATTCACCAAGAACTTGCCAGCTCATGTCATTGAAAAAATGATGACCGAACGCCCCAAATTGGCCTCCTGGTCTGAACAGAATGAAAGCATCGAACATGTCATCCAAAGGTCCTTTTTAGGACCAACCAACCAAGATAATTGGCCCAGCCCTCCACCTTTATCAACCCTGAGTTGTGTGTGCTACCACTGAGCCAAGGTTGGCTGGAAATATGAACTGAAAACAGATATTGCCGAAACACATGGGAGGTCAGTCTGCATCTGTACAGAGAAAAAGCTGGTTAAGCAGGTGTGTGTCATGTAGGCAATAAAGGTTCAAACTGAGTACTGTTTAACTAAGCATGGTACAACCTTGGATCTGCTTTATTTAGGCCCAAAGTGCCTGACTCTCAAAATGTCTGGTCTTTTATACCTGAGCAGCACTATGTCCGCGCTGCTCAGTGGCCTCCAGCAATGACGTCATCTGGTGACTACAAACAGAATGTACATACATGACAGTGTGTACCTTTATTTTTGAAACTCAAAACTGAGCTTATAGTTGTGAAGAAGGGTATACACCAAATTGTGAAGCTGGCTTTTCTCTTCACAATTGCTGATTGACTTGATGTGTGTTTTCAGCACTTTCTGTTTTTAGTTCAATCATCCAATTATCTGCATAATCAGTCTGTTGTCGACACAAATCATCATTTCTTTGTAGCAATCAGTCCTGTAACAGATGCACGTGCATCTTTTGTTCCAGGAAATTCACGTGCATCAGTTAATGGACAGCTCTCCAAAGAAAATAACATTGTGGGGTGAAATAGCGGTCGGAGGCTTCCTTCGGGCGAACGCCTCCGACCGTAAATTTTTTAACAAAAATACCTGCTGATCTTGGAGGAACGTAGGATTGCGGTCGCAGGCCTAGTTTCACAGTCCAGCGTACGGGAACATGTCTTCCAGATATGTATGCGTATCCTGGGATCACGTGGGCCTGGACCATCAATCACTATGTAGTATTCTCATTGATAATAATGGGAACTCCGTTTGTATGAGCTATCAATGAGAATACCCCCCATAAACAAGAAATGCAACACAATAAATTAAAAAAACACTTCATATATTTAAAATTAATTGAAATTGAATGTAATTAAATGTTGTAGAAATGTTTTTAATTTTTTTTTAAAATGTTTTTGAATGTGTTTTAATAGGGTTAAAATAAACTTACCTTAGTGGACAGGGTTTTTAATATAACATTTACTGATTAAATTTAATTTTTCTATGTTTAAAAACTCTTATGCTGGTAAAAGTAAGCTACGCGCCTGCCAGGTGTAAGAGTTTGAAGGACACTCGCTGGGCAAGAGTTGGGCAAAAAGCCCCAACTCTGCCCCGCAGATGTCCTTTCTGCAAGGATGTGTTGGATCTGTCAAATGATATTTTGACATCGCAAAAGCTGGTTCTCGGCGCATGCGCATCGCTATCCATGAAGCGCCATTTGCAAGGCCTCTTTGGGTGCGTGCGTACATCGTGGGTACCCGGACAGGCTGCAATGTTCAGCCCATGGTGTGAACAAAACAATATTCAGTTCCCCAGAAATTCAAGCCAACCAGTTACAACTCTGTGACAAATGCACAATAATTGGTGCACTTTGTGGCATTAGCTAATGGAACCATTAGAAGCCTACGAGAACCTTTGCTAGACTATTGTCTAAAGAGATAATCAGAACCAATTCTCTCAATTGTAACTTCCACATCTTCTGTATCTGAATGCTACAGTATTCAGATAGACATAAAAGTTCCCCAGGTACGATTCGAAGAAGAACAGAGGTGTTCTCTTCGTGTTCTACACAACATTTATTTCTCAACCAAAGCATATGAATTGATTATTTGTATAATTTGCTGATTTCGGGATGATCTTGGTGCACTTAGTGGCATTAGCTAATGGAACCATTAGAAACCTAAGTGTGCAAAAGTGGCTACTGCATAATTACAGTAACAACATTTCAATAATAACAACAACTTGTATTTATATAGGACCTTTAATATAGTAAAATGTCCCAAGGCACTTCACAGGAGTGTTAAAAGACAAAGCAAATAAATGTGACACCTATTATATATGTACACTATAGATATACTCTCCGTGTAGTCACTGTATAGTTGCATAAGATGGAGACTTGTTTACCGGAGGTACCATCAACAAGGTTCACACTGTATATACTATGCTGGCACCACCAGAGGGCACAACTGGTGGAGGCTCAGGGGCCACCTGTACACCACAGGTATCCAGGTATAAAAGGGAGTCCACCATATGGTATACTCACTCTGGAGTTATACTAAATGGACTAAGGTCACTACAGTTCAAGTACAATACTTTGCCTCATGGAGTCATTATCAGAGCATCTAAAAGCATAATAACATCGAGCCATATAAGACGAAATTACAGCAGATAACCAAATACTTGGTCGAAGAGGTAGATTTTAAGGTGGGTCTTACATAAGAACATAAGAATTAGGAACAGGAATAGGCCATCTAGCCCCTCGAGCCTGCTCCGCCATTCAACAAGATCATGGCTGACCTGGCCGTGGACTCAGCTCCACTTACCCGCCCGCTCCCCATAACCCTTAATTCCCTTATTGGTTAAAAATCTATCTATCTGTGATTTGAATACATTCAATGAGCTAGCCTCACTGCTTCCTTGGGCAGAGAATTCCACAGATTCACAACCCTCTGGGAGAAGAAATTCCTTCTCAACTCGGTTTTAAATTGGCTCCCCCATATTTTGAGGCTGTGCCCCCTAGTTCTAGTCTCCCCGACCAGTGGAAACAACCTCTCTGCCTCGATCTTGTCTATCCCTTTCATTATTTTAAATGTTTCTATAAGATCACCCCTCATCCTTCTGAACTCCAACGAGTAAAGACCCAGTCTGCTCAATCTATCATCATAAGGTAACCCTCTCATCTCCGGAATCAGCCTACTGAATCGTCTCTGTACCCCCTCCAAAGCTAGTATATCCTTCCTTAAGTAAGGTGACCAAAACTGCACGCAGTACTCCAGATGCGGCCTCACCAATATCATATACAGTTGCAGCAGGACCTCCCTGCTTTTGTACTCCATCCTTCTCGCAATGAAGGCCAACATTCCATTCGCCTTCCTGATTACCTGCTGCACCTGCAAACTAACTTTTTGGGATTCATGCACAAGGACCCCCAGGTCCCTCTGCACCGCAGCATGTTGTAATTTCTCCCCATTCAAATAATATTCCCTTTTACTGTTTTTTTTTCCAAGGTGGATGACCTCACATTTGCCGACATTGTATTCCATCTGCCAAACCTTAGCCAATTTGCTTAACCAATCTAAATCTCTTTGCAGCCTCTCTGTGTCCTCTACACAACCCGCTTTCCCACTAATCTTTGTGTCATCTGCAAATTTTGTTACACTACACTCTGTCCCCTCTTCCAGGTCATCTATGTATATTGTAAACAATTGTGGTCCCAGCACCGATCCCTGTGGCACACCACTAACCACCGATTTCCAACCCGAAAAGGACCCATTTATCCCGACTCTCTGCTTTCTGTTTGCCAGCCAATTCTCGATCCATGCTAATACAATTCCTCTGACTTAGCGTATCTTTATCTTCTGCAGTAACCTTTTGTGTGGCACCTTATCGAATGCCTTTTGGAAATCTAAATACACCACATCCATCGGTATACCTCTATCCACCATGCTCGTTATATCCTCAAAGAATTCCAGTAAATTAGTTAAACATGATTTCCCCTTCATGAATCCATATTGCGTCTGCTTGATTGCACTATTCCTATCTAGATGTCCCGCTATTTCGTCCTTAATGATAGCTTCAAGCATTTTCCCCACTACAGATGTTAAACTAACCGGCCTATAGTTACCTGCCTTTTGTCTGCCCCCTTTTTTAAACAGAGGCGTTACATTAGCTGCTTTCCAATCCGCTGGTACCTCCCCAGAGTCCAGAGAATTTTGGTAGATTATAACGAATGCATCTGCTTTAACTTCCGCCATCTCTTTTAATACCCAGGGATGCATTTCATCTGGACCAGGGGACTTGTCTACCTTGAGTCCCATTAGCCTATCCAGCACTACCCCCCTAGTGATAGTGATTATCTCAAGGTCCTTCCTTCCCACAATCCTGTGACCAGCAATTTTTTGCATGGTGTTTGTGTCTTCCACTGTGAAGACCGAAGCAAAATAATTGTTTAAGGTCTCAGCCATTTCCACATTTCCCATTATTTAATCCCCTTTCTCATCTTCTGAGGGACCAACATTTACTTTAGTCACTCTTTTCCGTTTTATATATCGGTAAAAGCTTTTACTATCTGTTTTTATATTTTGCGCAAGTTTACTTTCGTAATCTATCTTTCCTTTCTTTATTGCTTTCTTCGTCATTCTTTACTGTCGTTTAAAATTTTCCCAATCTTCTAGTTTCCCACTACCCTTGGCCACCTTATACCGCATTGGTTTTTAATTTAATACTCTCCCTTATTTCCTTGGTTATCCACGGCTGGTTATCCCTTCTCTTACCACCCTTCTTTTTCACTGGAATATATTTTTGTTGAGCACTATGAAAGAGCTCCGTAAAAGTCCTCCACTGTTCCTCAATTGTGCCACCGTTTAGTCTGTGTTTCCAGTCTAATTTAGCCAACTCTGCCCTCATCCCACTGTAGTCCCCTTTGTTTAAGCATAGTACGCTCGTTTGAGACACAACTTCCTCACCCTCAATCTGTATTACAAATTCAACCATACTGTGATCACTCATTCCGAGAGGATCTTTTACTAGGAGATCATTTATTATTCCTGTCTCATTACACAGGACCAGATCTAAGATAGCTTGCTCCCTTGTAGGTTCTGTAACATACTGTTCAAAGAAACAATCCCGTATGCATTCTATGAATTCCTCTTCAAGGCTACCCCGTGCGATTTGATTTGACCAATCGATATATAGGTTAAAATCCCCTATGATTACTGCCGTTCCTTTTTCACATGCCTCCATTATTCCCTTGATTATTGCCCGCCCCACCATGAAGTTATTATTTGGGGGCTTATAAACTACACCCACCAGTGACTTTTTCCCCTTACTATCTCTAATCTCCACCCACAATGATTCAACATTTTGTTCATTAGGGCCAATATCGTCTCTCACAACTGCCCTGATATCATCCTTTATTAACAGAGCTACCCCACCTCCTTTCCCTTCTTGTCTATCCTTCCGAATTGTCAGATACCCCTGTATGTTTAATTCCCAGTCTTGGCCACCCTGCAACCACGTTTCTGTAATGGCCACCAAATCATACCCTTAAAGGAAAAAAGAGAGATGGAGAGGCAGAGAGCTTGAGGGAGGAAGTTCCAGAGCTTGGGTGTTGAAGGCAGGGCTGCCAATGGTTGAGCAGATATAATCAGGGATGCTCAAGAGGGCTGAATTTTAGGAGTGTAGACATCTCGGTTATGAGGCTGAAGGAGATTACAGAGATAGGGAGGGGCTAGGCCATGGAGGGATTTGAAAACAAGGATGAGAATTTTGAAATCATTTGAAATTTCTGGGGTAATTCATTGGCTGTAATGTGTTTTAGGACAGCCTGAGGATGTTAATTGGCAACTGTGGCTCAGTGGATAGCATGTTGGCCTTTGAGTGAGAAGATTGTGGGTTCAAGTCCCACTCTCGCAACTTGAGCACAAAACTCAAGGCTAAAACTCCAGGGGAGTGCTGCACTGTCGGAGGTGCAGTCTTTGCGATGGGACCTTAAATCGACGCCCGTCTACCCTCTCAGGTGGATGTCAAAGATCCTGTGACACTACTTCGAAGAAGAGCAAGGGAGTTCTCCCCGGTGTCCTGGCCAATATTTATCGCTCAATCAACATAAAAAAAACAAATTATCTGGTCATTATCACATTGCTGCTTTTTTGGGAGCTTGCTGTGCACAAATTGGCTGCTGTGTTTCTTTGATTACACTGGAAAAGTACTTCATTGGCTGGAAAGCTCATTGAGATGTCCGGTTGTCATGAAAGGCGCTATATAAATGCAAGTCTTTCTTTCTATATAAATGCAAATGTTTTCTCCATTTACTGATCACCTGGGATGCTGTTGCCCATTGCACCATTGAGGATATTAGATTTTGTAAAACTTTCTGAGAATGCAGTCAGAATGCATTATTCAAATAGAGCAGAATCCAGTACACCACAGATAGCTCAAGGGCAGTTTTAAGCCAAATGATTTTGCTTTGATCCTAATGTGAGCCTGGGGCTCCCAGTTTGCCACCCGAGCAAATAGCAACACCGTTATTTGCAGACATAGCTCAACCTTTAACCACATGTCACATCAGATATGATTGTGGCTGCAGCTATCCTGACTGATGAGTAGTCTCGGAGCATCTCTGTCAATCACCGTTTTCAAGAAAATCACTGCCAACAGCAATGGGATGATCATCTTTGTTTCCCAGTCATGCCATTAATGACAGGTTAATGTAAGGTGCGCGCACACTGCTCACTGGCCGGCATTTCAATGTACAAACCGCGCATGCGTGGTATTTTGAATGGCCCACACAGCTCCTTAAAGGAGCCACGCAGGGCCAAAATAAAATAACAGGGAACATAGGTTACAACTACTGAAATTCAACTGTTACCTTTTTAAGAAATTCTAACAGCCCGGAAGACATACACCTTGGAGAAGTAACGCCTGCACTGTTTAGTCCTGATTGACTTCAAGTCCTTGAACCAGAACTGGTTGTGAATAAATTTGGAAGCAATATTGGGTGTAATGTTTAACTTGGGCCTAAAATGGCGTCTGCCCAAAGCCACTTTTGGGAGGCCCAAACGTTTTTAAGATCCGGGCTTCATTTGAATTCAACTGAAGAGTTTTGTGCACCAGAAGACCGAAGAGAGACCAGAGGTCGCTCCTGTTGGGAGGGGTGCATGGGAGAAAGTTGGGAGGGGTGGGGGGGAGCAGTGCAACAATGGGTCAGCAGGAGGCTATCTTCCTCCGAGCCCAGAGGAGGACTCTTCTGGGCTTTACAAAAATTCCCTCCAAAAAAATCTTGCAGGTGATTTTTGGACCATTTCCAGTGGTCTGTTTAAAGCTGATCATGCCTGGTACAACTGGGCCAGCATGCATGGCATCCCTCCACCTATTAGTACATAAAAATGGCTGTTGGTGTCTTACAACCAGCATCGGACACCGATTTGCATATTTAAACAGACTCCCAGCTGTTTTGAGTGGAAGTGCTGGACGTCCATTTAAAGGCCTGCCTGACCAGTCTGTACATGGAACTAACAAGGGAATGAGAACATGGCTCCTTCTTACTTAAAGGCTGCTGTTAGCTATGTTTTCTGACCAAGCTGACTTTTCTGTTTCCTTTGTCTTGTTTCGAAACTCTTATTGCATTTATTTTCGTTTGCCATCAAGCATCTCTTTGATTTATCTGTAGGTAACTATGAATGGAACCTGAGGGATTAGATGTATTGATCTGTTGTCGACTCTTTGTCTGATTGAAGTCACCTTGCACTGATGGACTGTTCAATGAGTCACTATTAATTCACTGTTTTGTTTTTGCTCTCTGAGGTCTGATGATAACCCTGACATTCCCTTAAGTAACAACAGTGGCAGGGAATAAAGTAAATGAAGCCGTCTTATTCGCATTAAAATTCCCTGTCTCATCTTACCAAGCTCACAGCTGCAGTACCTGCAGATGGGAACATTTGACAAGAGCACTGAGGGAAAGATATTTCTTCAGAATATTGTTTTGTGTGTTTATTGTCACCTAGTTCTGATCTATGGAACAGAAATGACAATATCGCTTTAATAATGTATTGGGGAGGAGCTTGGATTTCGAGCTGTAGCTGGAAGTTAATTGGGATGGTTTAGAATTATTTACAAAAAGATGCCTTTGCTCCGGAGTGACGAGAAGTCTCCCCGAGTTTGTTTTCTTGGCAAGAAATCAATTTAGCATACGAGCAGAAACTTAGCAACTCTTGTAAAACTCAGCTCACTTTAAATGGAGAATGGACCCTTCCAATCCAACTTACAATTGGTAATGATAGGACTGTACCTCACTTCACACTAGCTATTTTCCAGTTGGTTAATCTCCATATTCTGCAAGGGTGCCACCAAGGTGCCAGCTATTGCACCTGCTGTAATGAGTAGCATTATTATTGTAAATCTAAAACAATATTATTCTAAATTAATTACTTTTGGATAGTGGCATATAGTTACTATTTCACTCTATACCCTCCTGTCTAATATAACATGCATTGCTGGATGCAGATTGACTCAGAAAAAATCAAAAGCAAAAAAACTTCTTTGTAACACACCCTCACTGCAACCATCCCTGTTACAAGATACATTGTTTATGGCTGATTTATGAATAGGGAAAATATATAACGTACCCTGCCTGTACCACTCAAAGATAACACCTGTTTTTCCTTTTACAGAGAGAATCTAAAGTATATTTTGCATATTTCATGGTCTGAATATGATAAATTACAGAATATGAGTGTAGCCGTGAGTGGCGTGACAGTACGTTTTGGGTTTTCCTAGTCAAGCCTGCCAGATTTCGGCTGGGAAAGACACGGCCCATCAAGGATGGAAGGGAAGCTCTCCATAAATGGAGAATAGCCACTCGAATTTTCCGTGGCTCACCCCATGACAACCCAGACCTGCCTGACCTAAGCCCAGCCTGTTGCATTTAGACAAAGCTGGAAGTGCATGGCTTGGTACTTTGTTGCCTGAGATCACGGGTTACCTTTTCCTTTGCAAACAAAAAACATGAAGATATAAAAAGGTTCGGGATTAATTCAAAATGGAATGTCTCTGAAGTGTGTGGAGACATTTGATTGTGATCATTTTTTCAGTTGCAGGCTATGTAGAAACCTCTTCACTTTTAACTCTATTGCTTGTGCTCTCAAAGTGGGATAATGAATAAAAGAATGGTGCGGGAAGGGTGTGTGGGTGTTGGGGTGGAAGGGATGGGTGTTGTTGAGATATCTGGTGCTGATTAACTGTCTCATTTATCTCTGTGTTCATTGTGTGGATAGGTGGAGGTGAGTCATGCTTTCAGCATGATGCCTGGTTTGCTGGGTAATTGTGTCTTTATTTACCTTGTCTAACCTGGTAAGGTCATTAAAACATTTTGGACACTGTATTGCTATGTGTGGGATGTTTGATATGGCACTGACTGCCTGTGCCACCTTCCTCCATTCTGTCTGCACCACCCTTTTCTGGGGTTCCATGTCTTGGGTTCCAAATAATCTTGCCCTTATCTCTGTCATTGAATCTTGGGGCATTGACATCCCTGATGCTAATCCACATTCTGCCGTTCACCTATCACTCTGCTCTTGCTCTGTTCCTGCCTCCTGAACACTTAGATAACCTTCTGGCCCTTTTTAATCCGGCTTCGCTTTATCACAGTGATGGCGAGCCATTCAGCAGAAGGATTGGTGCCTTTTAACCTGCCCTACCTTACCACATTAGGTGCCCCTCGGGCAAATACAGTTGGGTGTTTGCACAATTGCATGGATGAATGAAAGTCGCACGCACAGGGGCCGAAATTGCCCCCTCTTTAAGGTTCATTACCGCCCCTAAGAGGCGGTAAGGCCTTTCTGACTGGAGGCAGGCCCGTGTTCCTGCCCTGTCGGACAAACGTCGACACCTTACCGCCCGACGGAAACCCCTTTCCAAGCTGCGAGTGAAATGGCCTGGTGGGAGCGGAGCCGCCGCTGCTCAGTGCCAGCGATGGCTTTTCCCGGCGGGAAGTTGCCAGCTGTGGGGAGGAGCGTCCACCCTTAAAGGGGAGGGCACACCGCCGCGGCCGCCATTTTATTTTAATTGTCGGCCTGCCTTCCTCCCCGCTCCCAAAGTACTTCCGCCCCTCAGCCGTCCCAAACACCGCCCGCACAAATAAAAAAAGTTAGAAACCAGTTTCCCTCTATTCTCCGCCCGATGGATTCAGGTGGGGAATATTCATTTCATTAGAATTATCCGCCCCGTTGGGGCAGAGGGCAGTATCGGCCCCACCAAGTTTCCAAGGTACGAAGCAAAATCCAAACCAACTTGTCCAGCCTGATTTGGAATTTTAATCAGTTACATTTTTAAAATGTTCCTGATTGTAATACATCCTGTTAAGAAAGGAAACATCCTTTCAAGAACAGCACCAGGCCTAGCAAGCAACAGAGCATTAGTGATTTCATAGAAATTGAAGTCTGGTACCGGGAATCATTCGGCAGTCGATACACTGAGATTCCATTTATTTCAATAGTTGCTTAAGAATACAATATGACTGATTATTACAGATTATTTGCTGTCAGGATCAGGTCTTTGTTAAGTCTGGTGAGCAATATGCAACAGAGCGGAATAGCAAAGAGCTTGTCATAAAGTAATATTCTAAATCTGATTAGATGATTGTAAGAGAGTTGCGATGGAATGGTCTTTACATTGGTGTTAAAGGCCATTGATTATATAGGCCTGGTGCAATGTCAGTTAAAGAAATGGCAGATACGGGCCCCGGTTTCTGCAGAGAGGGAGGGGAGCAGAAGGCATTTCTGCAATCAGCAAACCCAGAAACGGATTTCTCTCCGGTGCTGCCGAATTTAGCAGCACGACCTGACTAACACTTTTTGTCTTCGTTTCCTAACCACAGCCAGCCAGATTCAGAGGCTGACTGACTGTCGGGCGGCTAGGCCTTCAACCACCAGGCCGCAGTTGGGGAGGGAGATCGGAAAGGCTGGGGCTGGAGAGATCGGAGGCTGGGGAGGTGGGAGGGAGGGGTTGGGGGTGGGTGTGGGGAGGGAGATCGGAGGTCAGTCATGGGGGAGATCGGGAAAGGGACTGGGGGGCGATCGGAAAGGCCGGGAATGGGGAGATCAGGGGGAGAGGAGATTGGAAAGGGGGTGTGGCGGGGATTGGAGGCCAGGTGGGAGTGGCTGTGAGGGGAGATCAGAAGGGCAGACAGGAGAAGGGAGCTTGGAAGGGTTGGGGGAGATCTGAGGCCATAGCCAGGGAGCACAGAGGAGGAAGGGTTCAGGGGCAAAATGTTCTATAAATAATAGTTCAAAAGCAAATGAAAGGGAAGAGAGTAGAGTAACAGTCAGAATTTGTGCTTACGGCACTACGGGAAAAGGGAAAATTAAAAGATGTAAAGGGATTAAACCAGGAGAGAGAAGTAAGATACATGTGGGTAAAACATTAGAGCTGAAGGACAGGTTAGGGTATGGGGCCCAAATAAGCGTTCTTTATACTAACGCAAGGTGTATAACAAAATAAATGAACTGTAGGTGCAAATTCAACTTGGAGGATTCGACATGGTAACCACTGAGACATGGCTGCAAGATGATCGGGACTGAGAACTAAATATACCAGGTTCTCGGGTCTACAGGGAAAATGGCAGAGGGGGAAGAGTTGCCTTCATGGTTAAGGATGAAATAACTTCAATGTTAAGGGAGGATATAACAAGAGGTAAGCAGCCATTGGAGATTTCAGGGGTAGTATTAAGAAATAGGAAAGGATTTAAGACTAGTGGGAGTTGTGTGTAGGCCCCCTGGTAGCAGCTGTGAAGTGGTAGATTATATAAATGCAGATAGAATGTTTCAAGATATTAAGGGGAACAGATAGGGTCGATAAAGAGAAACTATTTCCACTGTTTGGTGAGTTTAGGACTAGAGGCATAATCTAAAAATTGGAGCCAGTCCTTTCAGGACTGAATTGATGCTTGATCAATTGTTAATTTTTAAGGGATATGGGCCAAAGACAGGTATATGAAAATAGGGCACAGATCAGCCATGATCACATTGAATGACACAACAAGTTCGAGGGACTAAATGGCCTACTCCTGTTCCTATCTTCCCATGTTGGGTTTGGGTTTGAGATGTTTAACATTTTAACATCCCACCCGACCCAATCCCACCTGTCTTGAGGGGTTAAAATTCCCCCCCACAGTTTTTAGCACAACTGTTTTGGTGCGATATCCAACCATTTAATGCTTGTGTGCAGGTGGAAAATACAGTATTGGTCTCAAGTAAGATACATGGGTAATGTAATTTGAGATTTTAGTGGTTCTCTCTGAATCATTCTACTTTTGACCCGCTGATAATTACACAATATTATTAAATACTGCTTAATTAATTCCATCCAGGGTGATAATAGGATATGTTTGATTTATGGCTTGTAGAGTAATGAGATTATGGTTACTTTTGCAAATTTTCTGAATGGCTTAATTTTTGCATGCTTCATGTTGCTGATAAAATGAAAATCTAAAAAGTCTGAAGTTTCATTAAACTACACACATTTCTAAATTGTGATTTGAGATTAATTTCTCCTGTCTATTGTGGAAAAATACTAAAAACCCACCTCCTTGATGAGCAGACCACAAGAGTTCCCTTTATAACCGTCGTAAGTTTGAAGCTGCCAACTTAAAACCTATGCTGAATAAAGGCACTGGATATATCTATGTTGAAGGATTAGGCGTTTTCTCCACTTTTTAGACTCCATGGTGGTATCCAGCTTTCTGTATTTAAACACGGGGGGGCCCGGAATTTGCGGTCTGGATGACGGCGAACTGTCAGCGTTCGCCGCCATTCCGCTTTGAAACTGACTGCAACTTCGGGATTTGGTGCTTGCGCAGAAGCATGTGGAAATCCTGAAACTGTGGTCTGTCATTTACTGCTCTGACACAGGCTCCGCTGTGCCCCGCACTCTCCTCACCCTCCCCACCCCGCCCACAGAGCCGCCAACCAGTGTAATCATCCAAGTCAGGGAAACTGATGAAAACTTTGACCCTTCCACAGTAGTGCTGCTGTTAAATTCCCCACTAAAAGTTAGACCCAAAGGGATTAGGTGTATCTGGGGATCTAACAGTGTATTGGCCGCTAAACAAAGCTTAGGGCACTGAAAACCTTATTCTAATTTTGTGCAGTGTCACATTTAATCATTTTAATAAAAAATTAACATTGTTAAGAAACTTTTAAGAAAAACTTTCTTTTCTTATGTTTGTTCAACTTTATTTCAGCTTCGCCATTTCCCAGTGCGAGAGTCCCAATCTTTGTTTTGCTCTCTCTAACATTTTTTAAAAGTTAGAATTTTAAGAGCTCACTCACTTCCTTGTTCGTTGTCTGAGAATTCTACATTTTGCTTAGACATCCTGTTGACATCACAGCAGTTTGCACTAGAGGATTCCCATTAAACTCCGTTGATAATGTGGGAAAATGTGAGGTTATCGACTTTGGTAGGAAAAATAAAAAAGCAAGTTATTATTTAAATAGGAAGCATTTACAAAATGCTGTAGTACAGAGGAATTTGGGGGTTCTTGTACATGAAATGCACACAGTTAGCATGCAGGTACATCAATTAATCAGGAAAGCAAATGGAATGCTGGCCTTTATTGCAAGGTGGATGGAGTATAAAAGTAGGGAAGTCCTGCTCCAACTGTACAGGGCATTGGTAAGACACACCTGGCGTGCTGCATACAGTTTTAGTCTCCTTATTTAAGAAAGGATATACTTGCATTGGAGGCAGTTCAGAGAAGCTTCACGAGGTTGATTCCTGAGATGAAAGGGTTGTCATATGGAGAAAGGTTGAGCAGGTTGGGTCTATACTCGTTGGAGTTTAGAAGAATGAGAGGTGATCTTATTGAAACTTATAAGATTCTGAGGGGCCTTGAGTGGGTAGATGCAGAGAGGATGTTTTCCCTTATGGGGGAATCTATAACTAGGAGGCATAGTTTCAGAATAAAGGGTCGCCCATTTAAAACAGAAATTAGGAGGAATTTATTTTCTCAGTGGGTTGTGAATCTTTGGAATTCGCTGCCCCAGAGAGCTATGGAGGCTGGGTCATTGAATATATTTAAGGTGGAGATAAGACAGACTTTTGAATGATAAGGAAGTCAAGGATAATGGAGAGCGGGTGGGAAATGTAGTTGAGGCCAGGATCAGATCAGCCTTGATCTTATTGAATGGTGAGCAGGCTTGAGGGGACAAATGGCCTCCTCCTGTTCCTATTTCTTTTATTCTTATGTTCTCAATAAGGTCACCCCTCAGCCTCCTCTGTTCTAAGGAAAACAAACCCAGCCTATCATGTGCTCAGTGTGGAGACACTTGTTGCGACAATGTGCCTCCAGTTACTGAGTCCAAATGATGGTGAACAACAGCGGTCCCAGCACGGATCCCTGCGAGACACCACATCTCACTTTCTGACTTGCGGTCCCAGCACGGAAATCTGCGAGACACCACATCTCACTTTCTGCCAGTCAGAGAAACTCCCTTTAACTTTCCCCCTCTGATTCCTGTTTTGTAGCAATCTTTGCAACCATTTTGCTGCCTGGACCTTGACTCCATGCAGTCCAATCTTGGTCATCCTGTCGATCGTACACACTGCAGACACAGTACACCAGTGATGAAGCAGGTGGACATTGAATCCTGTGGCAGGGTGCTGATGAAGAGGATTTCTCTGTCCGTGTGTTTAGAGGCATTGCCAGTGATGATTTTCAACTCTTTCTACCTTTTAAAAACTTTTATTGTCAGCTTTTTTAACTCTTTAACAGCCTCTCAGATACGACACACAAAAAACAAAGCTACTAGAGCTTCCCTTTGAACACCAGACCTGAACTCGAGTTGAAAGCACAGTTCGAAAACATTTAGCGACTAAACCAGGCTGGGGTGGTCAGACCAGAGATGGATGTACATAATGGAAAAATGGCAGCCAGTGTACTTCGCACCATGATTGAGTGCCCGCCATTAAGGTTTCTGTATCTTTTCTTGATTCATTTTGCTCATTGGTCCTCCGGTCCCAATCTCGGATGACAAGAAAACAATTTTGTTTCACCAATTGGGGCTTTCAAAGGCGGAGTCTGTACCCAAAATCCCCCACGCAGCAGGAAATGTCCCACCAATGACAAGAGGAGCCCAGTGCGCAGGCACACTGAGCTGTGCTGTGAGCATGCACAGTGCCGTGAGCATGCGCAGTGGAGATGGGCTGAGGCGGAAGAGACGGTTCCGTGAGGCGGAAGAGATGGTTCCATGAAGTGGTAGGAGCTTGTGGGCTCCCGGGAGGGATTGCACCCCTGGATGGGCTGGGCAGCTTCTTAAATACCTCGTGAAGACCTTAGGATTTTAATATTTTAATATTCAAAAGGGAGTTAGATGTGGCCCTTACGCCTAAAGGGATCAAGCGGTATGGAGAAAAAGCAGGAATGGGGTACTGAAGTTGGATGATCAGCCATGATCATATTGAATGGTGGTGGAGGTTCGAAGGGCCGAATGGCCTACTCCTGCACCTGTTTTCTATGTTTCCATGTTTCTATAAGAACTACGCATTTAAAACCCAAACTTCTCGACACAAAGATCTGGAGATCGCTGTGCGAAGCTTACTGCGGGGCCAACACCAAACACAGAAAAGAATCGTGATTCCTGCATAGAAACATAGAAAATAGGTGCAGGAGTAGGCCATTGGGCCCTTCGAGCCTGCACCACCATTCAATAAGATCATGGCTGATCCATCACCTCAGTAACCCTTTCCTGCTTTCTCTCCATACCCCTTGATCCCTTTAGCCGTAAGGGCCATGTTTAACTCCCTCTTGAATATATCCAATGAACTGGCATCAACAACTCTCTGTGGTAGAGAATGCCACAGGATAACAACTCTCTGGGTGAAGAAGTTTATCTTCATCTCAGTCCTGAATGGCTTACTCCTTATCCTTAGACTGTGTCCACTGGTTCTGGACTTCCCCAACATCGGGAACATTCTTCCTGCATCTAACCTATCTAGTCCCGTCAGTATTTTATATGTTTCTATGAGATCCCCACTCATTCTTCTAAACTCCAGTGAATACAGGCCCAGTCGATCCAGTCTCTCCTCATATGTCAGTCCTGCCATCCCAGGAATCAGTCTGGTGAACTTCCTTAGTGAAGACAGAACCAAAGTATTTGTTCAATTGGTTTGCCATTTCTTTGTTCCCCCTTATAAATTCAGCTGATTCTGACTGCAAGGGACCTACGTTTGTTTTCACTAATCCTTTTCTCTTCACATATCTATAAAAGCTTTTGCAGTCAGTTTTTATGTTCCCAGCAAGCTTCCTCTCATACTCTATTTTCCCCCTCCTAATTAAACCCTTTGTCCTCCTCTGCTGAATTCAAAATTTCTCCCAGTCCTCAGGTTTGCTGCTTTTTCTCTCCAATTTATATGCCTCTTCCTTGGATTTAACACTATCCTTAATTTCCCTTGTTAGCCACGGTTGAGCCACCTTCCCCGTTTTATTTTTACTCCAGACCGGGCTATACAATTGTTGAAGTTCATCCATGTGATCTTTAAATATTTGCCATTGCCTATCCACCATCAACCCTTTAAGTATCATTCGCCAGTTCCAGTGTGACACTTTTCCCCAAAATATCCTTGCCTCCTGGTTTAACATGCTTTGAGTCCCATAATATTGCCATTTTTTGTTGCGGATTACTATTTTTTTTCCACACGACATTCTTAACCATGAGAGAGAGACACACATGCAAACTTTTTGTTCTCTTTAGCTGGGATGACTCACATTCCAGAAGGGAAGGAAAGGGAGAGAATCCAGGTCAACTCCTGGCGACTCCCAGTTAAATGGAGGAAAGCTGAACTTCAACAGTGGTCCCAAAAGTGAAAGTCCTGGACCAGTCAGTCCATTTGCTGAGAGAGTAGACCTACGTGTCTTTAGCAGTTGGGTTAGATTTCCACCCAGTGGTTGACATGAACTTTATGGAAGTTGCAAGTTTATTACATTGAATGTCATTAAGTGCGCTTGTATTATTGAGGATATCTTTAGCATACTGTGAAAGGTACTATGTCGTTTAATATGTCCAAAATACTGCCTATTTGATTCGCAATTATAATTTGTGTATAAAAAAAACCATTTAGTAATGTTGATCTGATTGCAAACGATTGGCTAAAGAACCAGAGGTGACATGAGGAAGAACTTTTTTACACAATGAGTGGTTCAGATTTAGAGTGCACTCTCTGATAGGGTGGTGGATACAGATTCAACAGTAGCCTTCAGAAGGGAATTGGATAAATACTTGAAGGAGAAACAATTGCAGGGATATGGATAAAGAGCACGGGGCAGTGGCACTAACTTGAATGATCTTCGAAAGAGCCGGCACAGACGCGATGATCCGAATGGCTTCCTTGTGCTGTACTATTCTGTGATTCTATTTGATATGGCCTTATTTGTGAGCTAAGGTCAGATAAATTGCTACGGCTTGGCTCTTTTGAAACGCTCACGTGTTTTTAAGCCTTTTAGATGCTATTACTAGAGTCCACGGAGTTCTCTAAGCAAGTCATCAGAGTTCAAGTTACAGAGCCTAGAGGATATCACTTGAGTTTCAGTTTGTGAACCTATAGTGTTGGTTGGAGATTAGTTTCTATAATCTGCAGCTAATATTTCTGGCTTATCTATTTTAGAACCTGCAAATTCCATTCCTGAGATCTGGTTCTAGAACTTGAGACTGATGGCAATGGCATTATGGATTCTAATATCCATAGATGATCGAAGTAGATCTCGCGTCCTATAACTTGCTTGAGATTAAGATTATAAAACCTATCGGGAATAGCAGTGAAGTTTGGATGACAGACCTTTTTTTATTTGATGGAGAAAAAAGGTTCAGATTGTAAAATCACAGTTTGTGTGTTTACATTGTTCTTTTGTCCCAACAGGAAGTGATACCACCAAGCTGTCGCTCATGAACAAGTACAAAGAGAACTTCTTAGCGACCAGCCCTGTGGACATCAGCCACCAGCAGACAGCTCTGCTTCCTCGCAGTGCTTCCGGTGGACAGCGGAAGCGTTTCACAAGTAAATCCAGAGGTCAGTCATTCACTGTACTCACTAATATTGGTCTTGGGAGAAAAACTTGGCTGTTTTCTCCATGGATTATCCAAATAATTTTTTTTCGACTAAAATCATGAAAATGTGTGAATAGAGAAAAACACCTTCAACCCATCCAACATACTGTCGTCAGACTGTAATTCAAGACACAATCTGACCATGTTTTATTTACATAAGAATATTTAATTTAAGCTCATTCTTCCACGATCGGAATGCTCCTAAAATGGTATCATGCAGTATTTTGCAAGTCATTACTAATTATTCCAAGCATTTAGATAGCTAGATAGAACTTGCATTTATAGCGTGCCTTTCACAACATAAGAACGTCCCAAAGTGTTTTACAGCCAATGAAGTACTTTTGAAGTGTAGACACTGTTGTAATGTAGTGAAATGTGGCAGCCAGTTTGCACACAGCAAGGTTCCACAAACAGCAATGAGAAATCTGACTGGATAATCTGTTTCAATGATGTCGGTTGATGGATAAGTATTGGCCAGGATAGTGCTATGGGATCTTTTACGTTTACCTGAGTGGGACTTGGTTTAATACCCAATCCGAAAGTTGACAACTGCAAAGTGCAGCACTCTCTCAGTACTGCTCTGAAATGTCAGCGTAGATTATGTTTTTGCCTTTGGAATGGGGCTTGGACCTATGACCTTCTGGCTCAGATGTGAGACTGAGTCATGGCTAAAATCCCATTTGGTACCCTTTGGGTGGTGAAGTTCTTCCAAAAGGTTATTATTCAAATTTACATATCACACTTTTGAATTTATGTCCTCTGCTCTGATTCCCCTATATACATTCAAGTAATATTCTTGATTTACCTTTTCTAATATTTTAATCCTCAATTAGGCACCCTTCCATAATGAAGTAACACCTTTGTAGACTGTAGCCCTTGATATTTTTTAATCTTTCATCCCTGCCGATCCTTACTCTGGAGATCAGTCCTGTAGCTCTTTATCTCATTGATTTGGATTTGGACATAAGGGCACTATATCAAAGTTTGCCGATGACACAAAAGTAGGGGGTTCGGCAAACAATAACGAGGACTGTAAAATACTTCAGGGCCACATATGTTCGTAGACTGGATAAACACGTGACCGATGCTATTCAATGTGAAGAAATGTGAGATGATAGGTTTTGGAAGGAAAAGCAAAGAATGGAAGTATATTCAACAGAAAGATGCCATCGGGTTTAGAGAACAGAGAGACAAAGGAGTTCAAATACATAATTCCCTGAAAGTGTGAGCGCTAGTCAATAAAACCAGATGAAAAGGCAACCGAAACGTTGGGTTTTATATATTATATATGGAGTAGAAGAACAAAGAAGTTATGATAAATGTTTACAAAGCATAGATTAGATCAGAGTTTAGGGAATTCTATTATAGAAAGGATATTAAAGCCATAGAGTTCATCCAGCAAGGATTCACCAGCTGAGAAATTATAGTTATGAAATGAGATTTGAGAAAGTGGAACTATTTACACTGCAGCAGAGAAGGCTGAGGAGATTTAACAAGATGCTTTTAAAATTATGAAGGGTTTTGAGAGGGTGAATCAGAAAGAATATTTAGTCTGGTTGTCGAGTCAATGCTAAGTGTGATAAATTTAAAATGGTCACTGAGCGTGTGGATGGAGATAGTGCTTTATGCAGAAAGTTGGCAAAGCGTAAAAACCTTTGCCACACAGAGAAGGTGAGAAGAGTTCATTGTATCTTTTTAAGAGAAGAGTAGATAAACATTTGGAATAATAGAGGGAAAGAGCAGGGCAGTGATATTAGTTACTTTAGCAAAGAGCTGGTACAGACATGATGGACCAAACGACCTACTTCTGGGCTGTAAACTTCTATAGTTCTCCCCAATCCACATGCATGCTATTTTACGATAGAATTGAACACAACACTAGTTATATTAAAAACCTTTAACATCACCTCTGTATAACCCAGAATTTAATTTTTTTAATTAATTTGTGCGGAAATCAAAAGCGCTCGGTCTACCAAAACTTTCAAGTACCTTTCAAACTCCAACTCTTGTCATTTGAATTTTTCAAAACCCATACTTAGGTACTTGTACTCTCTGCTGATTCAGGAATTGATCCAAGTTTATTTTAAATGCTTATTATACACAGTAGAATCTGAATGGCTCTTCTTGATGGCTTAGAAAGATAACTGAGAGGGCAAAACGTTTAGCTAAGAGTTATAAGAAGAATAATAAAGAGGAAAAAAAAGACTGACTTGCATTTATATAGCGCCTTTCTCGACCACTGGACATCCCAAAGTGCTTTACAGCCAATGAAGTACTTTTGGAGTGTAGTCACTGTTGAAATGTAGGAAATGGGCAAGGGAGACCAGCCTGGATGACAAGGAAGGTTATGAAAGCTATTATGATTAAGCAAGAACATCCCAATACTATAAATTGTCTGAAACAGTAGTAAACATCATGATAAAGCAAAGCTCAGTGCACAGAATTGTTGGAAGTGCTAAACATGTATATAAATATAGAATTGTTTGTGAAATTTAAAGAATAAAGCAAGAAATGTTTCAAGTGCATTGGCAGAATAGGAAAAATAGCACAAGGGGATAAGATACTGTGGTTTCTAAAACTTCTGGATGTAGTTCAAAAATTAAATGTGTTCTTTAGTTTATTTTTTGAAAAAGGGACAGTAAAGGTGCAGCAGCGAATTATGTGTTCCAAGACCCAGGGTTAATATTCAGTTGATGGCTGGATGCCTGAACAAGATGCAAATAAATAAAGCACATGGGCTGAATTGACCGATTAGCCTGACATCAGCAGTAGGGAAAATACTATAATCTATTATTAAGGACCATGGTAACAAGGCACTTAGAAAATACTAATAAGATTGGGCAGAGTTAACATGAATTTATGAAAGGGAAATCATGTTTGACAAATCTGTTTTTTTTGAGGTTGTATCTAGCAGAATATAGAAAAGGGGGAACCAGCAGATGTGGTGTATTTGGATTTTTAGAAGGCATTCGATAAGGTGCTACACAAGAGGTTACTAAACAAAATTAGGACTCATGGGATTGGGAGTAATATATTAGCATGGATTGTGGATTGGTTAAGGGACAGAAAACAGAGTAGGAATAAACGGGTCATTTTTGGATTGGCAGGCTGCAGCTAGTGGGGTACCACAAGGATCGGTGCTTGGGCTCCAACTGTTCACAATCTAGATCAATGGTTTCAAGGGGATATACAGAGGCTAAGTGAGTGGGCAAGATCATGGAAATTGGAATATAATGTGGAAAATGTGAAGTTATCCACTTTGGTTAGAAAAATAGAAAAGCAGAGTATTTTTTAAATGATGAGAGATTGGGAAATGTTGATGTTCAGAGGGGCTTGGGTGTCCTTGTACATGAATCACTGAAAGTTAACATGCAGGTACAGCAAGCAATTAGAAAAGCAAATGATATGTAGGCCTTTGTTACAAGAGGATCTGAGTATAAGAGTAAATATGTCTTAATGCAATTACATAAGGCCCTGGTGAGACCAGACCTGGAGTATTGTGTACAGGTTTGGTCTCCTTACCTAAGGAAGGATATATTTTCCAAAGAGGGAGTGCAACAATGGTTCACCAGACTAATTCCTGGGATGGGGGGATTTTCCTATGAGGAGAGATTGAGTAGACTAGACCTATATTCTCTGGAGAAAGAAGAATGAGAGGTGATCTTATTGAAAAATATAAAATTCTTACAGGACTTGACAGGGTAGACTGGGAAGTCTAGAACTGAAATTTAGGACTGAGATGAGGAGAAATTTCTTTGCTCAGAGCTGGTTAATCTTTGGAATTGTCTACCCAAAAGGTTGTGGAGGCTCAGCTGTTGAGCATATTTAAGACAGTGATCGATAGATTTTGTATATTCGGGGAAATCAAGGGACATGGGGACAGTGCAGGAAAGTGGAGTTGCGTTTGAAGATCAGCCATGATCTTATTGAATGGTGGAGCAGGTTCGAAGGGGCCTAATGGCCTACTCCTTTTGCTATTTCTTATGATCTTCAGTTCTTATGAACTAAGCATTTTTAGAGAACTCGAAGAAATACTTGCAGAACCACAATGATTAGGGATTTATGCTAATTACTTATGCTAATTTTAGCTTATGGTTTCCTTGCTTAATCAGATCAACTACTTCAGTTTTGCTTCTTTCGCACAACATATCTCTCTAAATCAACCTTATTAGTTCTCTCTCTCAGTTAAAAGGCTTGAATTACATTTACCCCTTAAATTTATCCTATCTCTCCCATTGAGAATAGATTTAGCTTCCACGGTCTTTCTTGATTTAAAACCTGGAATAATCTTTGTTGCCCTTCACTGAATCCTTTCTGCTGCCTCTAAAGCTTGAGTATTGACCACAACTGGACAGAGAACTGTTTATCTGATATCATTAGCGATTTATAAAGTGCCAGAAATACATTGGCCAATAGTCAAAACATTTACTTCTACTTCCAATCATTTTTAGTTGCTTTTTAAATTGCTGCCCTAAGCAATGATGACTTTCAATGTCTGGTCGGTTCTCCACCCAAATATTTTAACAGACTCAATTATACTCTTTATTTGCAATTGTAATTACTGCTTTTTGCACCAGTGTGCTCAGTGCTAAATCCTGTATCGTTCACTTTCAGTTGAAATCAATTTGTTCCTCTTTTATGCAAGTCTGATACATTGATGCTGATAATAATGTCTCCATGAAATATACTAGCATTATAAAATCCAGTGAATTAGCTCAAAAGTTGCACCTTTGACTGTAATTAATTGTATAAATTGCATTGCCCCTCTCCTTTCAGTAGTAAATATCTTTGTAAATATGTGACCTGTGCATTATATTTTATGGTAATGATGGTACATCTCTTGTGCTTAGCCCGATGCCCGCAGTACAGTTTCTGGTGATTACTGTGGTCTTGCACTAAACATAATAGTAGTTTACTGATAGCTGTCACCATGGATTTGCAGGAAATCACAACATAGCTTCATATGTAGAAGACCTCCTCAACCTTTCCTCAGAAGTCAACCCACTCATCTCCGGAATCAACCTGGTGGTCCCGAAGAAACGAACACTTCGGCTCAGAGGCCAAGATGCGCAGCCCAGCGCAAAGACCCACGTATCCCTGGAGCTTACGCGTATCATAGGATTACGTGGTCCTGGTAGTATTCTCATTTAAAGTAACACGAGCTCCAAGCTTCCATTACTATCAATGAGAATACCCCTAAAAACAGCAAAAAACACCTACATAAATAAAAAGAACTCTTCACTTTTTTATAAAAGTAATAGAAATTAAATTAAATTCAATGTTTTATAAAAAAAAAATGTTTTTTTGAAATTAAACATAAACTTTTAATAGCGTTAAACATAAACTTAGCTTCATAGGCAGGGTTTTTAATATAAAACTAAGTAATATTTATTTTTTGTATCTTTTAAAACTCTTACACTGGCAAAAGCAGGCCATATACCTGCTTTTACCAGGCATATGAGTTTGAAGCACTTTCGCAGGGCAAGAGTTGCGCAAATAGCTCAAATCTCCACCCACGAAGGTCCTTCTCCCGGGGAGGCATGCGATCTGACATTTTGACAAATCACAAGTGCCGGGTTTAGGCGCATACGCTTCGTGTGCCTGTACCCGGAACTTGCGAAGCTTCTTTGAGCGCGTGTGCATCTCGTACACACCCGGAGAGGCCGCAATGTAAAGCACATTGTTTAAAAAATAAATGCTGACAAAAGGTCATTGACCTGGACCGTTAACTCTTTCTCTCTCCAGAGCTGGTGCCTGACCTGCTGAGTGTTTCTAGCATTTTCTGTTTTTATTTCTGAGGAAATTGTTTTGGGTTTACTTTTTGATGCTGCTCATTATTTTGTATAACTCTAAAATGTCTCTCTTCATAGTTGAATAGACCAAGCATATTGTTTTTCGTGGCTCTTCTCTTGGACACTAGACTCAGTTTTGTTGTACTCCTCTGCATTACTTTGAGAGCACTTGGGCAACCCTCACCTTTATTTTTGTGATCAGAACTGTACACAGATTACAAATGCAATCTAGGGCAGTATACAGTTTCAGCGTGACTTCTGGGAATTTGAACTCCGCTAATTTGGCAATGAAACTTGGTATCCTATTTGCGTTGTTTATTGTTGCCTCACATTTTTAGATATGGTAAGGCAACGAGTCGATGAACACTCCCTCGTGTAGTCCCCTTGACAACTTCTAGCCTACCAATGGAATACATACGCCGTCCCCTTTTTACATTCAATATGCAATACGTTGTATTTGTCGGTATTAACCTTAATTTGGCAATCAGCCAAATCTAAATCATGTAAATCTTTCTTTGTGACATTTTGGATGCCTTCTGTTGAGTCCACAGTACCCGCTGGACTAATGTCATCTGTGAATGTATTTACCTTCAGCAGATGCTGTGATGGTCAGTGAAAGAGGGAAGGTAAGGTGTGGAACTGTTAGTGAATGGGGAATTGGGGTTGGGTTTACTGCTATCGCGGATGGATGAGTTCTTCACGGACAGCCCCGGCAGAAGTCGGCTGCCTAAGTTGCCTCCTCCCTCCCTCCCTCCACCTGTTCCTCAGCTGCTTGCCGTGTAGCTGGTGGAGAAGGCTGTGCCTTCATGATGATGAGGTTGTGCAACATGCAGCAGACCACCACGAATATTGACACCTGTTCTGCCAAATGCTGCAAGGCTCCTCCAGAGTTGTCCAAGCAGAGGAAGCATTGTTTCAGCAAGCCAGTGGTCTGCCCTATCACATTTCGTGTGGCTGCATGGCTGTTACTTATTGCAGGCTACCCACGTGTGCGTGAGTTGCGCACTGCAGTCCTGAACCGTGTCATCAGTGAATAGTCCTTGTCGCCCATTCGCCACCCACTGCTGGCTCAAATACAAATGGCACAGCGGACTGCTGAAGAAGAAGGCATCATGACTGCTGCCAGGATATCAGATATTGCGCTGCATGGTTCGTTGTCTATGGTCGTGCACCAGCTGGACATGGAGAAAATGGAATCCTATTTGGTTGCGCTACATGTCAGAGTTGATATGCCGCGCCTGCAAAGCGATGTGCGTGCAGTAAACGGCACCCTGCAGCATGGGGAAGTGGCGTGCTCGCTCTGCCTGCTGGTCTCTGGCAAGAGAGAATGAAATGTAGTCCGCTCTCTCGGAATACAGCTTCTCAGTGGCCTCCCTTACGCAACAATGGAAGGCAAACTGTGATGTGTTACAAATATCCCCAGCTCCAGCTTGGAAGGAGCCCGATGCATAAAAGTTCATGGTCAAGATCACTTTCGCAGCCACTGGCAATGCTATCCACTCCCTGCTGTGAGAATGCAGCTGTGGCTGCAGCAGGTGGCAGGTTTCAGTGAAGACGTCCTTACTGAAGTGTAGACGTCTCGTACACTGATCCTCGGTGAGATTGGAGAATTGCTCCCTGAATACCCTAGGCAGATATGACCTCCTGCTGAGAGCCCTTCTCTCTCGCCTACTCCTCCTCCCTCTTCCTGCAGGTTATCCTGCTCTGCGTGCCCTCTGTTCATTCTACAAGTCAAGCTGTATTTCAAGGGAATTGCCGAACAGTGCATTCATATCTGTCAGCAAATGGGTTGTGCAGAAGCCTTGAAGTCAGAAAAAAGTCCTTCAGTACCTGCCAGATCACTGCCTGTGGACTTTAGCAAATTTAACCAACTATAAAAAGCACCAAATACTTGGAGAATCATAACAACAGCTAGTAGAAATCAATCAGCAACTAACCTATTGGGAGGTAATGATCCCTTTATGCAGAAACCAAGCGCAGACCGCGGAAGGAGCGTGCGGCAAACCAGACTCACCACCCACCCTTTCCTTCAATGACTGTCTGTCCCACCTGTGACAGAGACTGTAATTCCCATATTGGACTGTTCACTCACCTGAGAACTCACTTTGAGAGTGGAAGCAAGTCTTCCTCAATTTCGAGGGACTGTCTATGATGAAATAACGCTGGTAGGGGGTCCTTCCTGCTGCTGGATACATGCTCAGCTGTGCAAGCTTAAGAGAAGGCGATAGCTGAAGCATTTAGCTCGAAAATGGTAGCACTGGCATCAAATCAGCGTTGCACACTGATTGAGGTCAGGAGCTGCCCACTCTGAATTACTTCTAGCATCACCAGTATAGCATCCAGCACCAGACTCGCACCAGAAGACCCACTTTTGGACCTCACTGGGCACTCGTAGCATTCGTAGTCACTAGTTCAAAACAACTTGATGTTCATCACACAAGAATGATCCCTTTATGCTGCCTTTTTTTAAATTAGATCATTTTCAAACTGGTTCTCAAGATATATCTTTATTGATTCCATTGGTTTCATAATTACTATGGCCGATGTTGCCCTTCTCAAAATAAGAATTACATTTACTGGTTTCCAGTCTGTGGATAACCCTCTAATATTCATGATGGGCCCAAATTTGATCAAAGCCAAGCTCCACCTGTTTTTCGGCGGTCCCCGGGAAGTACTTGATTTTTTACCGCCCGGTACCGCTGGGGCAGAGTGGGCGCAAGATTCATCCCGCTTTTCTTGGTGGGAGCGGGAGCAGAGTGCAGTGGGCGGGAGCGGAGTGCAGCGGGGGGGGTGGGGGAGCGGAGTGCAGCCGGGGAGCGGAGTGCAGCGGGGGGGGTGGGGGAGCGGAGTGCAGCCGGGGAATGGAGTGCAGCGGGTGGAAGTGGCGCAGGAGGCTTTCCTACTCAGGAATTATTGGCTCCCGAGTAGTGCGCACGCACGGGGCTGTCACGCTCTGCCCCCCGAGAGACACCGTCGAGAGGCTGGAGACAGCAGGCCTGAGATCGCTGTGGGGAGTGGGGAGAGATTGCTGTTCGCGGGGGGGGGGAAGAGAGATCGCTGTTGGGGGGTTGGGGGAAAGAGAATTGCTGTGCGGGTGGAGGGGGGAAGAGAGATTGCTGTGGGGAGGGGGAGAGATCTCACTGGGGGCAGCGGGGGGGAGAGAGATCACTGTCGGGGGGGTGGTGGAGGAGAGATCATTGTGGGGCGGGGGTGGGGAAGAGAGATTGCTGTGGGGGTGGGGGTGGAGAGAAATTGCTCTGGGGGTGGGGAGAAAAGAGAGATCACTGTGGGGGTGGGGGGGGGGGGGGAAGAGATTGCTGTGGGGGGAGGGGGGGAAGAGAGATTGCAGTGGGTGGAAGGGGTGGGGGGAGATCGTACTGGGCGGATAGGGGGAAAGAGAGATCGCTGTGGGGGTGGGGGGGGAGGAGAGAGATTGCTGTGGGGGTGGGGGGAAAGATTGCCCTGGGGGTGGGGAGAAAAGAGAGATCACTGTGGCGGGGGGGGGGGGGGGGGTGGGCGGGGGAGAGAGATCACTGTGGGTGCGGGGAAGAAAGATCGCTATGGGGGCGGGGGGAAAGAGACTGGGGGGTGAGAGAGACTGGGGAGGGGATGGGAGGGACTGGAGGATGAGAGAGACTAATAAAATTGTTATTATAGTTCATTAGACCATTTATATTATTGGCTAACACTAGAAAAGATTACAATCCATTTAAAAATACATCAAACTGTGGCGAATTATAATGATCTGTGTAATACCAAACAAACCTGTCAGATCTGTGTCCATACCGTCCACTTAACATCCAGTTAAAAGCATCTTCTCCAGGACGGTATGCAGTTCCAGCGGTATGTCGATGATATGTCATGAAACTTGCACATTTGGGTGGTATGTGGGTGGTTCTACATGGGCGAATGGTGTGCATACCGCCCAGCATTATATCACTCATGAATCTTCCGTCGGGCGTTATGTCGGCGGTATGTACTGTTTTTTGAGAAAACTTGTATTTTTCGGCGGTAAGCGGGCGGGATGTCGATGAATTTCGGGCCCTTGGACTCTCACAAAATGACCATCAGTGCTTTGTAAGTCTTCTCCCTTGTCACTTTAAGTATCCTCCTGTTTAATTCTGTTTTTGCATCCTCCTTGACAACTCTTTTGCTGTTATTGTAGTGGGAGAATATTTTGGTGTTCTGTTTTGCATTTTCTACTGTGTTTCTTTCCAGCTTTCTCTTGACACCTCAATCTCTCCTGACCAATTTGTGTATAATCTGGAACATTTCCCAGTAGTCACCCTCTCCATTCTCTCTGCATGTTTTATTCACAATCACCATTTTAATTTATCTGTTGATCCATTTGAAAGAAAGAAATTGCATTTCTACATTTTTCACCACATATTCTCAGGATGTTTCAAGTGCTTCACAATTAATTGAAGCATGGAAACTGTTGTAATGTAGGTAATGCCACAGTCAATTTGCACACAACAAGCTGCGCTTTCTTGAACTGCTGCAGTCACCGTGAAGATGGTGCTTCCACAATGGTCTCCGTAAGGGAAAGCACAAAACATTAACCCAGTAACAATGAAGGAATAGTGATTTTTATCTAAGTCTATTGAAAACCTTATCCATACTTTTATTACCTTCAGACTTGAGTTATTTCCAAACTCTCTGCAATGTATTTACTTGATGGTTCTTTGCTTAAGAATTCATAGCAACATACAAAGGTTTAACAATCCCACTACACATAACTGCATACCTCATCATGGATGACCTAGACCCAACTGATTGGGGTTTTATTGAGTCTTGTGAACACCACATGACTGGCTAAGCCACTCACAATGCAACAGCTCGACAAACCTGTGAGCATCCTCACAGGTGCAAACGTTACACTCTCCTGACTGGCTTCCCATCTTCCACTATCCATAAACTTCAGCTGATCCAAATCTCTGTTGGCTGTATGATAACTTGCATCAAGTCCCGCTCACCAATCACCTCTGTGCTCGCTAACCTACATTGGTTCCTGGTCCAACAAAACCTAGACCTCAAACTTCTTATCCCCATGTTCAAATCCTTCCATTGCCTCTCCCCTCCCCATTTCTGTAACCTCCTCCAGCCCTACAACCCTTCAAAACTCTGTGTTCCTCCAACTCTGGCCTCTTGTGCATCCCCATTCCTTTGTCGCACCATTGACGTCCATGCCTTCAGATGTTTAGGCCCTGAGCTCTAGAATTCCCTCCCTAAACCTCTTTGCCTCTCCACCTGTCTCTACTCCTTTAAGACCTATCTCTTTGGTCAAGTTTTTTAGTTACATGCCCAAATATCTCCTCCTTTGACTCAATGTCTATTTCTGTCTCATTGCACTCCTGTGGAGTGCCTTGGAATGCTTTACTACATTAAAGGCGCTAGAAAATGCAAGTTGTTGTTGGTTTGACTGAGCAGAACAGCCCCTAAATAAGCCTTGGCCAAGACTGAGACCTCAGAAAGAAAGTACTAAAGCCCATTCAGAGAAAGTGGAAGCCTTGACTACAACCTCTCCCTCCATTACGAGACACTGGACTATGACTGCCATTATCTGAGCCTACCACCAGGCAATCCGGGGGAACAGTGGAAGAAGGGTAGCCAGGAGGAAAATCTACTGGTAACCTATTAAAGAAGATAAGCAGTCAATATGAGAAATAGAAAAGGCTTTTGTCAGTAAAAGAATAGTCAAAGCGCAGTGGAACCACTCACAAACAAAGGGACTATCTTGTACTTGAGAGTGAAGAAACGGCAGAGATGCAATGTTGCTTTAGATTTTGCAGAGGAAGGTGAAAATGGGACTGCTTGAGGATCATGTGGACAAACCCAAGTGGTGATTACTCATATGTGAGCTGTAGCAGTGACCATCAAAAGAGGATTAAATCACAGGGGATCACCGCAGCTCAGCCCAATTGCGGGGGTGTGGAACTAACTGAAGTGCTCTTGCAGAGAGCTGGCACAGGCTCGATGGGCCGAATTGCCTCCTTCCGTGCTGTAACTAGTCTATGATTCTAATTCTGGCCTCACACATCAAATTGGGAAGCAGCAATCCTGGTCAATTTCCTGTTCCACAACTCAGAGATGCGGCGGCCAATTAGTATGCTCCTACCTGCTTCCCGAACTAAGATTAGCTATGAAAGATGTGTGAGATTACTTGCAGACACCCCAAGCATTTAGCATGATCTGCAGTCAAATAGTCCACCGAACAAATGTTTTAACATCATTATGCAAGCAGAACTGCCTTTTAATTGCAAAGGATGTGTTACAAATAGAGAAATGTCTTCTTTGATTTTTGGATGTCTAGGAAAGTTTATTGCATATATGTGTTCTAAAAAGAACTCTATTCAGCCAAGAGTTTCAGGATTTCTTGCATTGTGTAGAAGTGACCTTTCAGCATCTAGATCTGTAGGGGGTGGTGTGTGGGGTCAGTTTGCCTTCCCTGACCCAGAGTGGTTGCGAGTCGCTCCCACTCCCTGGTTCTCGAGCCTGGATTTATTAATCATGATACGATAAAGTGCAGCAGACAACTGTTTTGTGCAAAGAAGGTATGGATTTTATTCAAGGAGAATGAATACACCTTTTATTAAAACTGAGAAAACTTATCACTTTAAATGAGAGAAAACTTATCACTTTAAATGAGAGAAAACGCATCACTCTAATGGGAAATCCTTTATGCAAACACAAGAGAATACACAGCAGTACAACACCTCCCACCTCCCAATTCCCCCTATCTAACTAGGCTAGGCTCTGGGGCTTCAGGGTCTATGCTCACCAATCCTTCCTTGACAGTCGGTAATGGGTCACGTTTTCGGGGTGCGTTGGATTTTGTCGATTCTGCTAGCCGTACCCCTGATAGTAAGAGAGGACTTCTTGCTGCGTGTTCCTCAGCTGGATGGTGTCCGCTGATGCAGTAGGGCGCGTATTGAATTTATGGGGTAAGTACCCACTTTCTTCCTTCAGCAGTAGGTTTTAAAGTTCTTTTAGGTAATGTTTTACCCGTTGGTAGCTCAGGGATAGCTTGTAGAGTGGAAACAGCTTGCGAATCTTCGGGTTTTCGTCGAGTTGATTTCGGTTTGGAAATCATTGGTCGCGGTGGCTCTATATTACCAATTTGGCTGCTGGTAATATCTTGGTGGTTGTTCCGTGAGCCTCTTGCTGCTGTGGCATGCTTGGTGCCCTGGTCGCTTGCGATGATGTCTTGCTTGATGTTCTGAAGAACCAGGTTAACGAAAAACTAGCGTACTGACCTTGAAGTTTGTCAGGTCTGAAGTATACGAAGCTGGTGTAGAAGCAAAGTGTTCCCCTGGCTGTAAAACCTTAAGGCCTTAATTATACTTTGAGAGACTTCCTTATCTGTGCCCCAAATCAACCTTGCTTCTTTGTTTAAGTTTTGCAGCCCAGCTAAATGAAACTTGATTAAGTTTTAATCTGGCGTTGATAGACTTTTCTGAGTTGATGAGCTCTTGTCCATTGTGAGAGCACTGCTTTTTTTTCCTTCCGGAAGTCTGGCCTGAGCCAGATATTTCTATGCCTGTTGAAAAGGTGTTGGAATATGTGTGTGACATTTGGGTGGGGTGGATAATGTTTCTTCCATGGTCTAGGGACAAGTTTCGAGGGTAAACAGTTCCCAGATAATTTGATTAGCTCCAATGTCCAAACTGGCCTTTTAGAGATTGACCCCACCCCTTTCCTTGCAGACCCAACATTCACCTTTTAAAAATCCCAAACTTGGTTAAAACTCATAGATTTCTCCCATAAGCATTTTAGGATCCCAAACTTTCTGTTTAGTAGTCCTAAATCGAATTTCCTTTTCAATGAGTCCAAATACTGAGGGGTTTCCACGAATTTTGCAATCCTACACATCTGATGAAGAGAAATCACTATCTTACATAGCAAATGCAATCAATATCTTTTAAGAACACGGAGTTTTAGATTCCTTTTATTGGAAATTGCTCCTGTGCACACATCTCAGCACTGCTGTGTGATCCAACAGTGTTTTAAAAGGACAGTGATAAAATTAGAAACCCCCTGAAGAGAGTCTTTTCAATTTAGGTAAGTCTCTTTGAAATGCCAAAGTCACGCAGCGAAGGAATAAATAACTCCCTTAACACTTGTGTTTTAGTGAAGGCAGAATACAGATTATTTTTGTCTGTACTTGTGTAATGTAATGTAACATGTTTTTATAAAAAAACAGTTCCTGCCCATTCTCGATTTTGGAATTGGGCCATTGTTGTCTCACTCATAGTTTACACGTTGGTTAATTGGAAGAGTCCCCCATGAAAAGAGTTTGGATAGTTACGCTTGATCGGAGCGACACTTAATCACACCCTATCATATAGACATCTCCAGAACCTTCGGAAGAAACTAAAGAGTAGGGTCAACTTGACCCAGGAACTCGCCGGATCCACATGGGGAGCAGACGCTCAAACCCTCGTAAGGCAGCACTTGCCCTGGTGTACTCTACAGTGGAGCACTGCCCTCTGGCATGGCTATCAAGTCTGCATGCCAAATCCATCCAGCTGAATTCTATTATGAGAATTATCACCGGTATGCTTTTATCAACACCAACACCTTGGCTGCCTGTGCTTGCAAACATCGTACCACCACACCTAGGCCATGAATATGCAGTCTCCAGAGAATACAACCACTACACCAGCAAAGACATCCGATCCAAGTCGACTTAAACAACCTACCACCAATCCATCTCAAATCTAGAAGGCCATTTTGGACCATCGCCGATCCCTTCTGTGATCTCCCCTCAGCCTTGATGACTGATGACGAAATGCTTGGAAGAACTGTGACATATGTAATGGATTCCTTATAGAGACCCCCACAGTACAACCCGAAGGATCAAACCTTCCTCGCAAGCCGTGGACAACCATCAACCGCCTCAGAACCGGTCAGGGTAGATGCTGCCCCCATCTCCATCGGTGGAAGATTAAACCATCTCCATCATGCAACTGTGGAGCTCCTAATCAGACCCTGGAGCACATCATTGAGTACTGTCCTCAGAGGGAATTCACAGGCAGCCTACAAAATATCCACACTGTTACACCAGAAGCTTTGGCCTGGATATCCAACTTGGTTATTGATGTTTGATTTGCTTTGCTACTACCACACGAAAGAAGAAGTTTGGATAGTATCAGTCCAGTTCATAGTCAGCATTGGTTCGCAGCACAAATCTACTCTGAATCCAACACTAAGGCCGAGAAATTGAATAACGTGGGGTGTGGTGGGAGGTAGTGGGCAGTAAGATGTTAATCCTTGCCAGTTGATTGAAATTAGCAGGCAGCACGGATTCCACATGTTGCCTATAGTCCTATGAGTTGTGGATGCGGCAAACTCTGGCCGCACTGTTCATTGGCTGCACAACTGTCACAAGGGGGTCCGATATTGGGAGGAGCCCAGGATACTTAAAGGCAGCCAGCACCTCTTAAACTAGAGGTGGATTCTGACTGCAAGACATACCGTGTGAAAACTACCAGTAAAATGGTTGAACCTGGGAGAGAGCCAGTACCAATGTTCTCTGGCACTGCACTGGAGGGCTTGGTGCAGGAAGTGGAGAATAGGAGGCACAAATTTTTGCAGGAAGCCATCCAAACTGCTGATTAGGATGTAGTAGGAGGAGATTTCCAACAAATACAAAGCCAGCTCTCCCAGGTCATGGCTGTAGTGCCGGAAGAAGTTTAATGATGCAACTAGAATTGTTAAGGTAAGAGCATTGTTCAAATGCCTTCTTGTCACAGTTGCAGACCTCACACCACTCCCCACACTCAGCAATGTTATAAAGTTCACACTCGCAGCTCACATCTGACACACGCATACACACTGGCAGCTATTCAACTGTGACAGGCCCTGTCTCAAATCATCCCGCAAGACTCTCACGAACACACTTCCCTCTTTCTTGCAGGAGAAGGTGGCGCATAACATCAGGCATCAGGCTACTACCAGTGGGGGACCAGTGCATCATTGTGCCCTTTTCCCCCATTGAAGAAACCGTACTGGTCATCATGGTAACAGGGCAGAGTGGTGGCCATGGTTACAGGTGACACTGGAGGATGCATTGAGCAGGGTTTCTTTCTACCTTATCCTCCTGGTGTCTTCTGACATCTCTGTTACCCCACACACTGTGCATCATAACCTGTAAATGCTTCCAACATACAATTTTTCCCCGCTGCTTTCACTCACACCACAACCTAACCCTTGTTTCTGTTTTTTTTCATTTCAGCTCCTCAGGATGTCAAAGCCCCTCAGACAGTTGTGAAAAAAGGTTGGGCATGATCATGAAAATGCACTGTTACTTGATATAACTCTCCCAACCACCAGCTCAGATACTGACACCACGCAGACCTTGGAGGTTAGGTTAGATTAGGTGTCAGCTGTGGCTCAGTGGGTAGGCATTCCGGCCTGTTGCCATGACAAGAGCTGATGACTGCTGGACGGACCGCCGCCTAATCCGATCCATCATCGACATGAACATTGCCCCAAAGCAGAGGGACCAGCAGAAGCAGTGCCGCCAAAAAGTTAATGTCGGGGCACTTACAGACCCAGCTAAGAGAGCCCTATGCAGCCAGCGGCTCACAACTAATCTGGCATGCCTTGATGACCCTGAGATGCTGAATGCCCACAGAGCTTGGTCTGCCCTCCAGGCCTCCATAACCAGTGCCTGTGAAGAGACATTGGTCACTCAACCAGAAAACACCAGGACTGGTTTGATGAAAATGATCAGGAGATGCAAGAACTAATAGATTGCAAATGCAGAGCATTTCTGAGCCTCAAGCAACAACCCAACTCGGGAGCAGCAAAGCAACATTACAGACGGCTCAAGGCTGAGGTCCAACAAAAAGCCCGGGACGTAAAGAAAAGATGGTGGATGGAGAAAGCACAGGAGATACAACAACTGGCCTACAGCCATGATATGCAAAGATTCTTCATTGCAGTCAAGGCCACCTACGTTCCAAACTCACAAGGCTCCGCCCCAATTCCTGGTCAAGAATGGGGAAACACTCATCAAGGACACCGAGGCTGTCAGGGCCCGCTGGAAGGAGCACTTTGAAGATCTCCTCAATCGAGACTCTGCCTTTGACTCGAATGTTCTTGACTCCATCCCTCAGCATGCGACCCGCCACTACCTCAGTGAAACCCTAAAATTGCACAAGGTAGGCAAAGCCATAAAACAGCTCAAGAATAACAAGGCTACGGGTGCAGATGGAATCCCTGCTGAGGCGCTAAGTATGGCGGAGAGGCGCTGTTTGCACGGATACATGACCTCATCTCTCTCATCTGGAGGGAGGAGAGCATGCCGGGAGATCTCAGAGATGCAGTGATCGTGACCATCTTTAAAAAAGGGGACAAGTCTAACTGCAGCAATTAAAGGGGAATCTCCCTGCTATCAGCCACTGGGAAAGTTGTCGCTAGAGTTCTCCTCAACCGTCTTCTCCCTGTGTCCGAGGAGCTCCTCCCGGAATCACAGTGCGGATTTCTTCCCCTACGGGGCAAAACGGACATGATTTTTGCAGCACGATAGCTGTAGGAAAAATTCAGGGAGCAGTGCCAGCCCTTATACATGGCCTTCTTCGATCTTACAAAGGCCTTTGACACTGTCAACCATGAGGGTCCTCCTCCGTTTCGCATGTCCCCAAACATTTGTCAACATCCTTTGCCTGCTCCACGATGACATGCAGGCTGTGATCCTTACCAACTGATCCATTACAGACCCAATCCACATTCGGACTGGGGTCAAACAGGGCTGCGTCATCGCTCCAACCCTGTTCTCAATCTTCCTCGCTGCCATGCTCCAACTCACAGTCAACAAGCTCCCCGCTAGAGTGGAACTAAACTGCAGAACCAGTGGGAAGTTGGTTTACCCACGCCACCTCCAGGCCACGTCCAAGATCACCCCAACCTCTGTCATTGAGCTACAGTACGCAGACGACACCTGCTTCTGCGCACATTCTGAGGCTGAACTTCAGGATATAGTCGATGTATTCACCGAGGCATATTAACTTTATTAGACAAAGGTCCTCCACCAGCCTGTCCTTGCCGCACAGCACTGTCTCCCAGTCATCAAGATTCACGGCGTGGTCCTCGACAATATGGACCATTTCCCATACGTCGGGAGACTCTTATCAGCAAAAGTAGACATTAATGTGGACATTCAACATCGTCTTCAGTGCGCAAGTGCAGCCTTCGGCCACCTGAGGAAAAGAGTGTTCGAAGACCAGGCCCTTAAATCTACCACATAGCTCATGGCCTTCAGGACTGTAGTAATACCCGCCCTCCTGTGTGGATCAAAGGCGTGGCCGATGTACAGAAGACATCTCAAGTCGCTGGAGGTATATCACCAACGATGTCTCCACAAGATTCTGCAAATCTCCTGGGAGGACGGGTGCACCAACATTAATGTCCTCGTCCAGGCTAACATCCCTAGCATTGAAGCACTGACCACACTCGATCAGCTTCGCTGGGCAGGTCACATAGTTCGCATGCCAGATACGAGACTCCCTAAGCAAATGCTCCATGCAGAGCTCCTTCACGGCAAACGAGCCAAAGGTGGGCAGCAGAAACGTTACCAGGACACCCTCAAAGCCTCGCTGATAAAGTGTGACATCATCACTGACAGCTGGGAGTCCCTGGCCGAAGACCGCCCTAGGTAGAAAAAGTGCATCCAGGAGGACGGTGAGATCTTCGAGTCTCAACACCGAGAGCATGAAGAGGTCAAGCGCAGGCAGCGGAAGGAGCGTGCGACAAACCAGTCCCACCCACCCCTTCCCTCGACGAATGTCTGTCCCACCTGTGACAAGATCTGTGGCTCTAATGTTGGACTGTTCAGCCACCAAAGAACTCTCTTCAGGATTGGAAGCAAGTCTTCCTCGATTCCAAGGGATTGCCTATGATGATGATGATGAGTGCGCAGCACTCTCTCCTCTGAGTCAGAAGTTTGTGCCGTTCAAGTTCCACTCCAGAGACTTGAGCACAAAATCTAGGCTGACACTCCAGTGCAGCACTGAGGGAGTCTTCCTCGATTTGGAGGGACTGCCTATGATTTGTTCTGCGCGGCCCTCGAAATCGAGGAAGACTTACTTCCACTCCAAAAGTGAGCTCTCAGGTGACTGTACAGTCCAATACGGGAATTACCGTCTCTGTCACAGGTGGGACAGTTGTTGGAGGAAAGGGTGGGTGGGGAGTCTGGTTTGTCACACGCTCCTTCCGCTGCCTGTGCTTGTTTTCTGCATGCTCTCGGTGACAAGACTCGAGGTGCTCAGTGCCCTCCCGGATGCTCCTCTTCCACTTAGGGTGGTCTTTGGCCAGGGACTCCTAGGTGTCGGTGGAGATGTTGCTCTTTGTCAGGGAGGCTTTGAGGGTGTCCTTGAAATGCTTCCTCTGCCCACCTGGGGATCGCTTGCATTGGAGGAGTTCCTAGTAGAGCACTTGCTTTGGGAGTCTTGTGTTGGGCATGCGAACAATGTGGCCCGCCCAATGGAGCTGGTCAACTGTGGTCAGTGCTTCGATGCTGGGGATATTGGCCTGATCGAGAACACTGACGGTGCGTCTGTCCTCCCAGGGAATTTGCAGGATCTTGCGGAGACATCATTGGTGGTTTGTCTCCAGCGATTTGAGGTGTTTACTGTAAATGGTCCATGTCTCTGAGCTATACAGGAGGGCGGGTATCACCACAGCCTTGTATACCAAAAGCTTGATGCCAGCTTTGAGGGCCTGATCATCATACACTCTCTTCCTCAGGCAGCCGAAGGCTGCGCTGGCGCACTGGAGGCGGTGTTGAACCTCGTCGTCGATGTCTGTCCTTGCTGATAGTAGGCTCCCGAGATATGGAAAGTGGTTTACGTTGTCCAGGGCTGCACCGTGGATCTTGATGACTGGGGGGCAGTGCTGTGTGGCGGGGTCAGGTTGGTGGAGGACCTTTGTCTTATGGATGTTTAGCGTAAGGCCCATTCTTTTGTATGCCTCGGTGAAGATGTTGACGATGACTTGAAGTTCAGCCTCTGAAAGTGCGCAGACACAAGCGTCGTCCGCGTACTGTAGCTCGATGACAGAGGTTGGGGCAGTCTTGGATCTGGCCTGGAGGTGACAAAGATTGAACAGGTTCCCATTGGTTCTATAGTTTAGTTCTATTCCAGCGGGGAGCTTGTTGACTGTGAGGTGGAGCATTGCAGCGAGGAAGATCGAGAAGAGGATTCGTGCGATGACGCAGCCCTGCTTGACCCCGGTCCGGACGTGAGTTGGGTCTGTAAAGGATCCGTTGGTCAGGATCATGGCTTGCATGTCGTCGTGGAGGAGGTGGAGGATGGCGACAAACTTTTGGGGGCAACCGAAACAGAGGAGGTCGCTCCACATTCCCTCGCAGTTAACAGCATCAAAGGCCCCCATAAGGTCAAAGAAGGCCATATACAAGGGCTGGCACTGTTCCCCTCATCTCTCTTGCAGTTGTTGCGCCATAAAGATCATGTCTGTTGTACCCCGTAGTGGACGGAATCCGCACTGTGACTCCGGCTGGAGCTCCTCAGCCACAGGGAGAAGACGGTTGAGGAGGACTCTGGCAACGACCTTCCCAATGGCCGATAGCAGGGAGATTCCTCTGTAGTTGCCGCAGTCAAACTTGTCCCCTTTTTTAAAGCTGGTCACGATCACTGAATCTCTGAGATCTCCCGGCATGCTCTCCTCCTTCCAGATAAGAGAGATGAGGTCATGCATTCATGCCAATAGTGCCTCTGCGCCAAATTATAGTGCCTCAGCGGGGATTTCATCCGCTCCCGATGCCTTGTTATTCTTGAGCTGTCGGATGGCCTTTTCTACCTCGTGCAGCACTGGGGTTTTGCTGGGGTGGTGGTGGGTAGCATTCTGCGGGGAGGAGTCAAGGACGCTCATGTCAAACACAGAGTCTCGATTAAGGAGATCTTCGAAGTGCTCCTTCCAGCAAGTCCTGACTGTCTCGGTGTCCTTGATGAGTGTCTCCCCATTCTTGGCCAGCAATCGAGTGGGGCCTTGGGTGCTTGGACCCTAGGTGGACTTGACTGCGGTGAAGAATCCTCGCACATCATGGCTGTCGGCCAGCTGCTGGATCTCCTGTGCTTTCTCCACCCACCATCTATTCTTTAGGTCAAGGGATTTTTTTGTTGGACCTCAGCCTTCAGCCGTCTGTAAAGCTGCTTTGCTGCTCTCGAGTTGGGTTGTTGTTTTAGGTTCAGAAATGCCCTGCGCTTGCAATTTATTAGCTCTTCGATCTCCTGGTCATTCTCATCAAACCAGTCCTGGTTGAGTGACCGAGCGTCTCTTCGCAGGCACTGGTTATGGTGGCCTGGAGGGCAGATCAAGTGTAGATGAACCCACCATGATAAAGCACATCATGGCAAAACTGACAGCTGCCATCACACCGCAAACTGCTGCTTTGGTAGCTCGGATGGCTGCCAACTTGGCTCTGAGGCCACAGTTGAAAGGGTCTTGCGGGGCACAACAGCACCCTATGCTCAAGCAGAGCACTAGGAATGCTGAGGTACTGACCAAGAGTGTGGCCTTAGCTCCGTGGGAGAGGAATCTGCTGCCCCTCTAAGGAAGACAGCATGCCTGTTTCTAGCCAGCCATTCCACAAGTGCCCTTCAGCCAATTGATCTGGTCTACTGTAGCCCAGGCTGAGATGGTGCAGTCTGCAGCCGGGCCCACTAGGCCAAGAGCTGCTCGAGGTCATCCTGCAAGGCTGTCTGGTGTGCCCTCAATGGAATCTCAACAGCCTTCTACCTCCCAAGCTGTAGCTACTGCACGAGGATAGGCAAATGAAAGACGGGTACCAATGGAATCATCATCATAGGCGGTCCCTCGAACAAGGATGACTTGCTTCCACATGAGTTCACAGATGTTTCAATGAAGGACCCGATATTCCAGTACTGAACTCCAATTGAAGGGTGGAAGATGCCTGTGCGTGGATTTTTTAAACTTGTGGTGACCGTTGCACACCAGCCACCACATGGGCTTGACCGAGCTAGGCATTTATCCAGTGGCAAGGGTGAACCAGAATGACTGGAGACCTGCTCTGGTACACGGACCTAGTGCGCACACATATTGCAGTGTGGGCTGGCCCGTGATACCCCTGGGCCCTTGGCTCTTTTGGGCCCCATACCTTCATTTGCCGCACCTCCGCCATGATCTCTCGCCGCTCTTCCACCACAAACATTCACCACACCTCCGCCATGATCTTTCGCTGCTCCTCCACTACAAATATTCGCCGCAGCTCCACCACGATGGAATGCACAAGGATGAATAGTGATATTTTCTGCAAAGGCTCAGATTATTTATTTCATCATTTCGTTTTGCATTTGGATTTGGTGTTGGTGTTGATGTTTGTACTGAAGAAGGTGAGACCAATTAGTATGGAGTGAAGGAAGGCAATCAGATGGTGGTTGCAAGAAGAGACGTAATGTGACGAAAAGTTCACGGGGTTGGGGGTAATATATGGATAACAGAAAACAGAGTGTCGGGGTAAATGGTTCATTCTCTGGTAGGCAACCAGTAACTAGTGGGGTGCCGCAGGGATCAGTGCTGGGACCCCAACTATTTACAATCTATATTAACGACTTGGAAGAAGGGACTGAGTGTAACGTAGCCAAGTTTGCTGACGATACAAAGATGGGAGGAAAAGCAATGTGTGAGGAGGACACAAAAAATCTGCAAAAGGACATAGACAGGGTAAGTGAGTGGGCAAAAATATGGCAGATAGAGTATAATGTTGGAAAGTGTGAGGTCATGCACTTTGGCGGAAAAAAATCAAAGAGCAAGTTATTATTTAAATGGAGAAAGATTGCAAAGTGCTGCAGTACAGCGGGACCTGGGGGTACTTGTGCATGAAACACAAAAGGATAGTTTGCAGGTACAGCAAGTGATCAGGAAGGCCAATGGAATCTTGGCCTTTATTGTAAAGGGGGTGGAGTATAAAAGCAGGGAAGTTTTGATACAGCTATACAGGGTATTGCTGAGGCCACACCTGGAATACTGCGTGCAGTTTTGGTTTCCATATTTACGAAAGGATATACTTGCTTTGGAGGCAGTTCAGAGAAGGTTCACTAGGTTGATTCCGGAGATGAGGGGGTTGACTTATGAGGAAAGATTGAGTAGGTTGGGCCTCTACTCATTGGAATTCAGAAGAATGAGAGGTGATCTTATCGAAACGTAAAAGATTATGAGGGGGCTTGACAAGGTGGATGCAGAGAGAATGTTTCCACTGATGGGGGAGACTAGAACTAGAGAGCATGATCTTAGAATAAGGGGCCGCCCATTTAAAACAGAGATGAGGAGAAATTTCTTCTCTCAGAGGGTTGTAAATCTGTGGAATTTGCTGCCTCAGAGAGCTGTGGAAGCTGGGATATTGAATACATTTAAGACAGTAATAGACAGTTTTTTAAATGGTGAGATAAGGGGTTATGGGGAGCAGGCAGGGAAGTGGAGCTGAGTGCATGATCAGATCAGCCATGATCTTATTGAATGGTGGAGCAGGCTTGAGGGGCCATATGGCCTACTCCTGTTCCTATTTCTTATGTTCTTATGATTGTGGGACTGTTGGTGAATGAGAATGGGAGCTTTGACTTAGGTAAAGCACTCTTCGATGTATTGACCTCTGAGAGCTTGGCCCATAGGGGTTCTCTTTGTTGCTATCTCTCCTCCTGCTCTTCCTCCTCCTCCTCCTTCTCCACATCCTGAACTTTTTGCTTTGCAGGTGATGGTAAGGGCTGCTCCCTCATGATGGCGAAATTGCACTGCATACAGCAGATAACCATAAATCTGAATGCCCACTCGAGTATACTGCAAAGCTGCTCCAGAAAGGTCCAGACAACAGAAGTGTTGCGCGAGTACCCTGATTGTGTGCTCGATCATGTTCCTTGTGGCAGCATGGCTCCCATTGCAGGCCTGCTGTGTGCGGGTTCCTAACTGGAGGGGATAACCCTTGCCACTCAATAACCATCCTGTAACTTGGAGGTCTGGTTCGAATAAATGGGGCACACAGGACTGATGCAGTATTAAAGAGACATGACTACTGCTGGGATAACGGGTGCAGACCTGCATGATGGGGTCACAAGCCAGATGCATATCTGCTTTAAATGTTTCCTGCAGTTTGAAAGGAAAGCTGAACTTTAACATGCCCTGGTATCTGAAAGCATTCACTCTTCCATTGATGCTGGTGGGTTCCCATTCATACTAATTTTTTACAGTTGATAGTTGGTCTGTTTTTTCAGAATGGCAGGCAGTGACTCCTTTTCAGAATGCAGGCAGTGACTAGTGGAGTGCCGCAGGGCTCTGTGCTGGGAACCCAGTCTTTACAATATACATTAATGACTTAGATGAGAGACTTGAGTGTAATATCTCCAAGTTTGCAGATGACACTAAACTGGGTGGCGGTGTGAGCTGTGAGGAGGACGCTTAAAGGCTGCAGGGTGACTTGGACAGGTTAGGTGAGTGGGCAAATGCATGGCAGATGCAGTATAATGTGGATAAATGTGAGGTTATCCACTTTGGTGGCAAAAACACAAAGGCAGAATATTATCTGAATGGCGGCAGATTTGGAAAGTGGGAGGTGCAACGAGACCTGGGTGTCATCGTTCATCAATCATTGAAAGTTGGCATGCAGGTACAGCAGATGGTGAAGAAGGCAAATGGTATGTTGGCCTTTATAGCTAGCGGATTTGAGTATAGGAGCAGGGAGGTCTTACTGCAATTGTACAGGGCCTTGGTGAGGCCTCACCTAGAATATTGTGTTCAGTTTTGGTCTCCTAATTTGAGGAAGGACGTTCTTGCTATTGAGGGAGTGCAGCGAAGGTTCACCAGACTGATTCCCGGGATGGCGGGACTGACATATGAGGAGAGACTGGATCAATTGGGCCTTTATACACTGGAGTTTAGAAGAATAAGAGGGGATCTCATAGAAACTTATAAGATTCTGACGGGACTGGACAGGTTAGATGCGAGAAGAATCTTCCCGACGATGGGGAAGTCCAGAACCAGGGAACACAGTCTAAGGAGAAGGGGTAGGCCATTTAGGACTGAGATGAAGAGAAATTACTTCACTCAGAGAGTTGTTAACCTGTGGAATTCCCTACCGCAGAGAGTTGTTGATGCCAGTTCATTGGATATATTCAAGAGGGAAATAGATATGGCCCTTACGGCGAAAGGGATCAAAGGGTATGGAGAGAAAGCAGGAAAAGGGTATTGAGGGAATGATCAGCCATGATCTTATTGAATGGTGGTGCAGGCTCGAAGGGCCAAATGGCCTACTCCTGCACCTATTTTCTATGTTTCTATGTCAGTTTTTGGGGCTTTTTTTCTGAGTTCATGGATAAACTTGGGGTGAATCAGGCCTCTTTCCTCATGCATCGCTTTTGACATCATGCCTGCTGACCCGCCGACTGTATACGCGGATGTTGGCAATACATACTGCGAGCAAAGGAATAATTGTGCGTTTAACACCTATATCTCCCTTCAGGCTTTCAGGCTGGATATGCTTATAACCTAGGTTCCAAGGCCATGTCCCGATTTACTTTTAGTGTAATTATCTGCTTTCACAAGTGACAGCCTTGTATTCAGATCTGTGTTTAAGTTGTCAACTTTTATATAAAATCAACTTTTGCTAGTTTTACAGGTTGACATGTTTGGGTTTTAGCTAATTAATTCAGTGGATGTTTTTAAGTAGAGATTTTCCAAGGGACCTCAAATTGCAGCAGCAAACACATTATTCAGTCATGCTGGTGAGTATCAAAGGCTCCATTTCTACTCGAGTTAGTTACTGTTGAGTTATTGGGCCAACTGTTCCTGTAACCAGCCAATGAATGGTGCCTGCCATTAGTTACACTTGCCCATTTCATTTCCATGATATTTGGCATGGCAAATGGCTGGGATCTGAGTGGGCAATTAACTGTGTATCTCCTTAGCCAATCTGATTAAAGGATTGTGGAATGCACTTCGGAAGATCTGAATAAGGAAGCGTCATTTAGAATGGTGATATTATTCTATCAAATCAGGCACAGAAAGAGCAATAAAGAGAAGGAAAGGAAGATTGGATTAAGGATGAGAGGGAAAAGAGACAAAGACAAAGTTTGAAAAAACATTCACTTTTTTATTTTTTAACTCTCTGACAATTAAATCCTTAAGGAATGGGAAATAAAGAGAGGGAAAGAAAAATTGAATTGAGAGAGAGACGGAGAAAAGAGTCAGAAAGAGTCAGAAGATATTAAAAATATCTCCAACAACAATTAAAACCTGAAGGAATGAGTCTCCACATTTGACGTTAATTTTCAGTGCCAGAGAGGTTGACTGGCAGTAATGAACTCTTATCACGTTGTTAAAGGGGTACATAGACTTGAAATGACTAGACTTTATCTTTTGGTGCCATGTTTATTTCATATCTATAGTGCTAGTACAAGAACATCACACCGCTCGATGCATGGGAGCCAGACAGTAAGATGCAGTTTTCACAGAGCTAACCGAGAGAGGAGCGACGCATCTCCAAATGCAACTTCCCGATTTTCACATCTAATTGCGAATCTGCCCGCCCCTGAAGTTGCTGCTGTGAGCATTATTAGCCTCACTGTTATTTTGACAGCAATGTTTGGGCCATTATCTTTAATTTTGATGGCGCTGATATAGGAAATTGTTTTTTTTTAAGCATAGATACATTTATGTCAAGTGCAAATGTCTTTTTCAACTTCAGCACTGAGTTGGAATAGCCTCTTATATGAGCTTGCCATTACACATTGAAGTACATCACTTCAACTTTTTTTGGTGTGTCAATTAAATTAATATTCATCTCAGCTATTATTATTAAATGTGTCAATTTTCTTCTCGAGTACTGCAATGACTGCTGAGGGATCACTTTGCTATTGGAGAGTTGCCAATAAATGAAAGCCTATCCATAATGTACCCATCTCGCTGGATTCTCTGCTGCAGCAACCAGGGTCATAATAAAATACAATAACGGTCTAACAGTCCGTACTTTGCACCTTTGGATCTGATTTCAATTTGTTCTCTTGTGATTGGTCATGATCAACAACAACTTGCATTTATAAAAGCGCCTTTAACGTAGCAAAACGTCCTAAGGCACTTCACAAGAGTGTTAGCAAACAAAATTTGACACGGAGCCACAGAAGGAGATATTAGAACAGATGACCAAGGGCTTGGTTAAAGAGGCAGAGTTTAAAGAGCGTCTTAAAGGAGGAAAGAGACATGGAGATCAGGCGGGAAAGTGGAGTTGAGGTCAATGATCAGCCATGAACTTATTGAATGGTGGAGCAGGCTTGAAGGGCCGTATGGCCCACTCTAACTCCTATTTCTTATGTTCTTATGAAAAAGAGTTAGACAGGTGGAGCAATTTAGGGAAGGAATTCCAGAAATTAGGGCCTTGGCATCTGAAGGTACGGTCACCAATGGTTGAGTGATTACAATCAGGGATGCTCAAGAGGCCAGAATTAGAGGAGCGCAGACATCTCTAATTAACAGTAGCCCAGTGCTAAACTTACTGTGCAAGGCTGTTCCTGTGGCATTCGTCCCAACAGGAGGCCCAATGTAGCGTGGCCCCAGGTTCATTGCAGCAAGAACAGCCTTCTCTTAAAGCAAGGCTGTCATTTTAGAGAGCAGTTCGATCCCTTAAAGGGAAACTTCTGAAATGAAAAAAATGAAAATCATTTAAATAGGCAGTTTTTGGCCCTTGCAACACAACTGCCTTCTGGAAAAAAAAAACAGTAAAAAGAATTTCAAAGTGGGAGACTTCAGCTCTGAAGGTTAATTGCCTTCCAAATCTAAATAAATGATAAAGTACTTCAGCGCCATCACAAATGGCTCAGCAAGCCAGGGAAGGGGCACCCAGGGTCTCGCATGCAGCACTCCAGCTTTGTGCAGGGGGTCAACACTACAAAATAGATCATCTATCCATAGGGGCCAGAGGCCTTCCAGATCACCGAGGTTGTCATTGCCAACAGTGTCGCCCCCACCACCTGGCTCTCGAAGTTTCATGACCTCAGACCAGTGGTGAAGGTCACCTAATGTATCTTCAAAAGCCATCTCCTACCACCTGCTCCAATAACCTCACATACTGCTCAATTCATGGCATTCTCCCCCCAACCTTCCCTGCAATCACTCACCTACCAAAAATCTGTACCAAACATGAGGCACCTCCCTTTTCTAGCTTCACCTTCACCTTGTAGGAGACAGTGTTGGCCATTCTTGGCAGGGGCATGGCTGAGCCCTTGGCCAACAGCAGGGCTGAAAGGATGCAAGGTGCTGGGATCCTCATACGTTGTCCTCCTTCTCGCCTGCACCTCTTACTTTTCCGCCCACCCCTCGCCACAACTCCATGCTTGTGCCTTCCTCATTTAACACACACAGGAAATGCAGCCTGCTCAGCCCGTGGTTGACCAAGAAGAGGGAGAGGAGAGTGAAGAAGCAGGAGAAACACTGACTCAATTTGACACTCACAGCCGCCAGCTCCTCAGGATCGACCACCAAGGGTGTTTGCGTTATCTCCCGCTGAAAGTCAGCAGCCCTCCACCAGCCATGCTGCAGCCACTGGTAGGCAAAGGCACACACAAGGCAGTCACTAACAGAATGCATAAGGGTGATGAGTTGATTTCTTGATGTCATATTGGCTGGATAGATGTATAAAGTTGGATTGGAAAGTTTGCTTTGTGGTAGATTTTATTTCAGCATTCTGGCTAAGAGGACGCTGTGATGGTCAGTAACAGAGGAAAGGTAAGTGTGGGACAAATGTTGAACGGGGAATTGAGTTTTTGGGTCACTGGCGGATAATTCAATCTGGATATCCCAGTCTGGGTTGCACCCTTCCTTCTGCTTCATCTTCTTATACTTCTTCCTCATCTGCATCTTCCTCTTCCCTCTCTGAGAAAATGCTTTTAAATAAAAGCAGAAAATGCTGGAAATACTCAGTAGGTCGTGCAGCATTTTGACCTGAGACATTAACTCTGTTTCTCTCTCCACAAATGATGCCTGACCTACTGAGAATTTCCAGAATTATAGGCCTTCTTATAGGCCTTTGTTTACCATCCGAGGCCTTGCAAGTGTCCAGCCACACTCCCTGCACACTTAAAAAAACTTTTAGTATGTATTGCCACTACTCTTGCCACCAAGCCACTACTTCAATACATTTTTTTTTTAATCCAGTCCAAAAGCTTAAATGCAAACTTACCTTAAAGATGTGTGTGTTCCTTTCAGAAGTACTGACAGTGTCTCGCTTTTCAGAGCAAGCTTCGGACCCAATGCTAAACTCAGCCATCAGGTCCAAGTTCACAGAGCTTGACATTATGTCAGTGTTGCATGCCGACTGACATCACGCTTTCCATATTTGCAACTCCGGGGCCAGCGATGCCATCAGCAGTGCTAAGACCCTCACCAAAATGGCAGCCGCTGAGTACCCCACCAGAGAAGGACATTAGAGTGGCAGCTGCCATTTTTCTCCATGTTTGCGGCACTAACTCATGGCGGTAATTTAGGGAATTTCTGGGTCAATAGCTTTGGTTTTTCCAATATTTATTTGGAGGAAATTTCTGCTCATCCAGTACTGGATGTCAGACAAGCAGTCTGACAATTTAGAGACCGAGGAGGGGTCAAGAGAAGTGGTGATGAGGTAGAGTTCGATGTCATCAGTGTACATGTTTTGAGATGATGTCGCCGAAGGGCAGCATGTAGTTGAGAAATGGGAAGGGGCTGAGGATAGATCCTTGGGGGACACCAGAGGTAACAATGTGGGGGTGGGAAGAGAAGCCATTGCATGTGATTCTCTGGCTACGATTAGATAGATAAGAATGGAATCAGGCGAGTGCAGTCCCACCCAGCTGAACGGTGGTGAAGAGGCTGCAGAAAAGTCAAGAAGGACGAGGAGGGATAGTTTACTATTGTCGCAGTCACAAAGGGTGTCATTTGTGACTTTGATAGCTGTTTCGGTACTGTGACAGGCGCGGAAACCTGATTGGAATTATTGAAACATGAAGTTCCGGGAAAGATGGGCACAGATTTGGGAGGAGACAACACGTTCAAGGACTTTGAAGAGGAAAGGGAGGCTGGAGATAGGGCAGTTGTTTGCAAGGATGTAGGTGTCAAAGGTTGTTTTTTTTGAGGAGAGGGGACATGACAGCGGATTTGAAGGAGAGGGGGACAAAGTACCTGAGGAGAGGTAACCGATAACAATGTCAGACAACATAAGAGCCAGAAAAGGAAGCAGTTCACTGGAAATAGGATCGAAGGAGCAGTAAGTGGGTCTCATGAACAAGATGAGCTCATAGGGGGCATGACAGGAGATCGTACAGAAATTGGAGAAAGATGCGAGTTCAGGACTAGGTTGAAGTAAATAATGTTGGTAAAGAGACCCACATTGTTTCTTCGCTTGAGTGGTAATGAAAATAGTCATTGCTTCAGGTTCAATACCTTGATTTCTCCCTTCAGCTTGCAAAGCAATTTACAAGCGGAGTAGATTCAAAGACAGAGTACAATAGATGTAAGCATGCACCGAACATTGTACTAAACTTTAAATCTCAAAATATCTGTTTTTATATCATTCTGTGCCTGTATTGAACTCGAATATGCCTCTTTTCCCTTGATTGGATTTGTTCTGTCACCTGACTTAACATGCCCCCTCCCCCGCTGTATATTTCCGTTCCAGCCAGTGGAGCCCAAAGATTAAGCTTCATGTCCTTTATCTCATCTGCTCGCAACTCTTACTTGGCTAGCTTTTCTGTGAGAACAAGGAAGTCTTACTTATTATATCATTTGCAGCTTACTTATTCCATTGCCATGTACACGATGGGCCAAATGGCCTCTTTCTGTGTCGTAATTTTCTATGATTCTATTATTTATTTTATATCACCAGGCAACTAACTAAAAAGTTCTTCTTTTGCAAGTTCTTTTTGAAGGTCCAGGTACATATAGGCCCAGAATTTCCGACGTCCCGGGCCCATACGGAGTGTGCGCGAACTCGGGAAGACATCGGAAAAGCCGGTTTTCAGTGCGCAATGTGCATGCGCTGAAAACCGGCTTTTCCGATCTGTCAAGCTGGAGCTTGACAGATCTCGCGCATATCAGGAGCGAGGACATTTGCTTGGGCAAGATTGCTGGATTTACGCATATCTTGCCCAGCAAATGTTCTCAAAAATCTTGCGCCTGATAAAAGCAGGCGCATAGCCTACTTTTACAAGCACAAGTGTTTTAAAACATACAAAAACATGTTAAAATAAAATTATAAACACATTTTATTGTTAAAAACCCTCCCCACTACAGTAAGTTTATTATTAATCATAATTTTCAAAACATTTTAAAAATTGGGAAAATATTTTTTTAGAAGACATGATAACTTTAATTTCAATTAATTTTAAATATGTATGGTCTGTTTTTTATTTTTTTGTGTGTTTAGTTTTGTTCCCATTAACAGCACTGAGAACTTGCAGATACGCGAGTCTCAGTGCGATTAATGGGAACCTGTGAAATACTGTAACTGATTAGCTGAGCAGTCACACGTGACTGCATCTCCTGCATCAGAACTCTCTGGATGCGAGCGCACTTCGCAACGCAGGAGGAGAAAGCCTCCCCATCGCAATCCAGGGCGCCTCCGAGACCACCAGGTACTTTTGTGAAAATGTTCTGGTCGGGAGGCAATTGCCCGCGGGAAGACCTCGAGAGGAATTTCTAGGCAATAGTCTTTTGTTTAATGAATTCTTACTAACAAGCTTGCACACACACACTATCTATGGATTGTTATGATGATGCACCATTGTGCCCAGCCCTACTCTAGTTAGACAGAGTCAAGGCTTAGGCTCCCTTTATCTGCGTTTTTTGCTTCCTACAAACTTTCTTTATTCTACAGTTAATGGAGACCTTGAAACTAATGACCATTCTAGCTATAAATAAATACTACTTTAAACACCCAGCTCATTCATTTACCTCATAAGCTAATGCTGAGCTACCCTTAATTTCCCATCAATCTCTGTGCCTCGACCTTCTCCATGTTCCAACATGTCCCATGTTCTAACATAGGGCGGGGGGGAACCTTAGTGGAAGTAGGGCTAGGGGATGGAAGGGAAGTGGCAGAGGCAGCTGATCAGTTGGTCTCAATCTTAGAGACAAAGAAGTCCATGAGCTCCTCACACTTGTTGTTGGAGGTGAGGGTGGAGGAGACAGGGGAGAGGGGTTTAAGAAGATGGTTAGCAGTATAGAATAGTAGTCAGGTGTTATCTTTGCATTCCAGAATGATCCTGAAATAGTGAGCTGAAAAGACTGGACAGTTGGGATTTTGTAAGTGCAATTGTGAGAGGTTTTTTTCCTGGAGCGGACATAGAAGGAAGTAGGGCTTGGGATGGCAGGCGGGATAGGGGGGGGATGTGGGTGGGGAGCGATAGAAGGAAGTAGTCAGAGATGGCCTTATCTTTGATTGACACGGGAGTAGCAAGGCCATGTGAGATGGCATGGTCAAGGGGGTGGCCATGAATATGAATAAGGGACTTTACAGGGAGGGAGAGATTAAGGGAGAATAGGTGGGCAGTGAACTCAGAGCATGATGAATTGAGATGGAGGTTGAAATCAGTGAGGATGAGAAGTGACTCAGTGCAGAGGCTGAGGGAGGAAAGCAATGAAGATATCTCGGTGAGAAAATGTTTATCATACTTGGGTAGGCAGTGGAGAATGGGGATTTTAAATGAGAGGTGAGAGGGATGGAATAAGGTGAGATGCTCAAAGGAGGAGAAAGTGCTGGAGGTGTAGGGGGAGAGACCAGGGTGTGATTTGGTGATGAGAGCCACCCCGCCACTATGGCGGTCTGAGAGGGGCAAGTGGTGAAAGGTATAGCCAGGTGAGGAGGCTTCACTTAAGGATAAGGTGTCATTCCCCCTCAACCAAGTTTCTGTCAGGGCCATGATGTCGATGTAATCATGGCCCTGATTCGGGAGGGAGATGTGGAGAGGGTCGGTGATGGCTGTCCCACTGCCTGTGTCCGCAGGGTCAGGGTGGGGTGAGTTGGACAAGGAGGAGGAGATTGGCAAGATTCTCCCCCAGCAGGCACGTTGAGTGGGAGGGTCGGCAAGTGAGTAGGATGGGACAGTTGAGGTTGCTGCTTTTGAGGAGTCAGCGACAAGTGTCTCAATGGGACCTTTGGAGGATGCCAAGAGAGGCACAGAGTGTAGTTGTAGGTTTATCTAAAGAGGGAGTTAAGCCATGGATGGTGGCAGGAGAGTAGGAAGGTTGAAGAGTAATGAACGGTTGGGGTAGGGATTTGGGAGAGCAGAGTATCCAAGAGAGGAGAAATGAAAGGAGACATCATGACAGGAGAGAGGGGTCAAGGAGGAGTAGAGAGAAAAGAAAAACAGGGAGTAAAGAGTGGAAATAGAAGTGTTCAGCTCGGGTCCAGAGTGGCAGCCAAAATGTGCACGCAAATGGACACGGAAAACTCAGTTACAAATATTAGGATACATGTGTCCTGGTAATAACAGGGAATAGATCGGAGACAACAGGAGGGAGTGCAAAGTTAAAGTCCAGAGGTCCCAGGGTGGGATAAAGTTGATGTGAGTATGGTGGAGTCAGCATGGAGTATCGACGAACTGTTGTCCAAGTTCGTAGACAGGTGTGGCGGGCGAATGAAATCCAGAAGCTATCTGAATGGTAGAGAATTGGTAGATGGAGGCTATTTCTGTGGGAATGATCAAGTTTCAATTACTAATGCATTTTAGATCAGTCATTAAATGGTCAGTGTAGTTGATGTCTCCGGTAGGTGGAATCTTCACTGGAACTCCATTTCTTCTTCTTCCTGTTGAACAGTATATTGGAATAAAAAGAGAAAATACTGGAAATACTCAGCAGGTCAGGCAGCATCTGTGGAGAGAGAAACAGGGTTAACATTTCAGCTCGATGACCTTTCGTCAGATTACGCAAGCTGTACTGGTCATCATTATACCTTTTGTATTTATACGGTGATGATAAGGTGTCTTGGGGCATTTTACTACATGAAAGGCGCTGTATAAATGCAAGTTGTATTTGTTCCTATAATTTCCATTTAGATGGGATTGTATATATGCCAAGTAGTTTACTTCACCTATGAATTTCAATTTGCTATGATCTGTTCATATGAAAATTTCAGGTCAGCTAAGCTGCCATAACTACATGGTTGGTGTTTTAGTCTGAAGATTTTATGAAAGATAATTTCAAACCGAAATTTGGAGTTGACGCTGGGTCATAATTGTCAACTCCTGATGGTCAGCTTCAATTTGTCACAAATTGACAGATCGCGCGTGTGAGCGTACATTCTTGCCTTGATCCTGCCTCAATGATATTCTGCTTAGGCTTTCCAGCTTCTCCTTTCTCACAGCTTTGACAGCTGTTGTAAACAGCTTTAATGATGATAACCTTGCCAGAGTTATGTGATGCAGTAGCATTATGTTCCATATAGAGCTGTCAAAAGTCCTTGTTTCTGAAATTGGGAAAGTTTATATAGGCTCCCCGAACTCTTGGCACTTTCCCAGAAGTTGATGAGAAGCATAGACTTAGGTGGCCGAGTTTCTGCCAGTGCTAAGCTGCCTTGGAGTTCTTTGTATTTTCATTGCTTTTTAGAAGGGGAAATTTACACTGTTATAAAAAAATTAAAATCTTTCCAGCGACAGATGATAGACAGTTTATTCACAGGTCTTTACATCGTATCGAATTTTCTTTTGGTAATTGATTAGTGTAGCTTCTTACGGACATACATCTTGTAACCTTCCTCTCAGTTAACCCTGCACATTCACTTAGCCATAAACACCAGCTGTTCTCATGGTACGGTTTTCGGAGAAGATAACCAATTAATAGAAAACATTGAGTGTAATGCAGAATGCCAGAATATTTCAGCCCCTCTGATGCATGTCTGCAACTGTCCATGATGTTGCATAGGTGGCGTTAACTGTTGAAGTCCAAAATGTACAATCCACCAAGATCCTGAGATGGTCTGACAGACCCTTTATCATTTTTGCCTGATAAAAGACTTGCATTTCTATAAGCGTCTTTCATGACCATCAGACGTCTTATAATAACATAAGAAATTGGAACAGGAGTAGGGCCTACGGCCCCTTGAATCTGCTCCGCCATTCAATAAGATCAGTCTCAAAACACTTTACAGCAAATAAATGTTGTAATGTGGGAAACGTGGCAGCCAATTTGCACACAAGCAAGCTCCTCCAAAACAGCAATGTGATAATGACCAGATAGGGGCAGAATTTCCGACATTCCGGGCCCGTACAAAGTTTCTACGGACCTGGGAAGGCATCTGAAAAGCCAGGATTTCAGCGCACAATGCGCATGCGCTGAAAACTGGCTTTTCCGATCTGTCAAGCTGGAGCTTGACAGATCATCCGCAGATCGGGAGCGAGGACATTTGTACGTGGAAGTTTGGGCTATTTACCCATATCTTGCATGGCAAATGTCCTCAAAACTCTTGCGCCTGAAAAAGCAGACAAAAAGCTTACTTTTACAGCCGTAAGAGTTTAAAAACATAGAAAAACATGATTAAAATAAAAATTTTAAAAACACATTTATGTTAAAATTCTGCCCACTCAGATAATGTTATTTTCAATCCTAACCAACTTTTTTTTTAAATCGGCATTTTTTTCTCTTTAAAAATGATGTGTAACATTTTTAATTTCTATTAGTTTATTGTGTAAAGTGTTTTTTAAATGTTTTATGTATTTTTGTGAGTTTTTTTTTCATTCATTGTAGCAGGATTTTCCTAACTTACAAAACTCCTATTACAATGAATGAGAAAATACTTACCTCTGATTGGGTGTCCAGGCCCACGTGACTCCTGCGGATGTCCCGACGTGCACGCGCTGCACGTCGCAGGGAGAGGAGGCCTGTGGATCGGGAGTTCCAACGGGCGCAGCAGTTTCCGGTAAGTGCGCATTTTATTTCTATTCTTTATTGATTTGCGTGTGGGATGTCCTCCTCGGAATTTCTGCCCCATAATCTTTCTTTTTGTTATGTTGATTGAGATATAAATATTGGCCAGGACACTGGGGATAACTCCCCTGCTCTTCTTCGAAATAATGCCATGGTATCGTTTACATCCATCTTTTAGGGCAGATGGAGCCTTAGTTTAACATCTCATCCAAAAGATGGCACCTAGAACATAAGAACATAAGAAATAGTAAGAGGAGTAGGCCATACGGCCCCTCGAGCCTGCTCCGCCATTCAATATCATGGCTGAGCTGATCATGGACTCAGCTCCACTTCCCCGCCCGCTCCCCATAACCCCTTATACCCTTATCGTCTAAGAAACTGTCTATTTCTGTCTTAAATTTATTCAACGTCCCAATTTCCACAGCTCGCTGAGGCAGCAAATTCCACAGATTTACAGCCATCTGAGAGAAGAAATTTCTCCTCATCTCCATTTTAAATGGGCGGCCCCTTATTCTAAGATCATGCCCTCTAATTCTAGTCTTCCCCATCAGTGGAAACATCCTCTCTGCATCCACCTTGTCAAGCCCCCTCATAATCTTATACGTTTCGATAAGATCACCTCTCATTCTTCTGAATTCCAATGAGTAGAGGCCCAACCTACTCAACCTTTCCTCATACATCAACCCCCTCATCCCCGGAATCAACCTAGTGAACCTTCTCTGAACTACCTCCAAAACAAGTATATCCTTCCGTAAATATGGAAACCAAAACTGCACGCAGTATTCGAGGTGCGGCCTCACCAATACCAATACCTTATATAACTGTAGCAAGACTTCCCTGCTTTTATGCTCCATCCCCCTTGCAATAAAGGCCAAGATACCATTGGCCTTCCTGATCACTTGATGTACTATCCTTTTGTGTTTCATGCACAAGTACCCCCCAGGTCCCACTTTACTGAGGCATTTTGCAATCTTTCTCCATTTAAATAATAACTTGCTCTTTGATTTTTTTTCTGCCAAAGTGCATGACCTCACACTTTCCAATATTATACTTCATCTGCCAAAGTTTTGCCCACTCACTTAGTCTGTCTATGTACTTTTGCAGATTTTTTGTGTCCTCCTCACACATTGCTTTTCCTCCCATCTTTGTATCGTCAGCAAACTTAGCTATAATACACTCAGTCCCTTCTTCCAAGTCGTTATTATAGTTCATAAATAGTTGGGGTCCCAGCACTGATCCCTGCAGCACCCCATTAGTTGCCAACCAGAGAATGAACCATTTATCCCGACTCTCTGTTAGTTAGCCAATCCTCTATCCATGCTAATATATTACCCCCAACCCCGTGAACTTTTATCTTGTGCAGTAACCTTTTATGTGTCTCCGACAGTGCAGCACTCCCTCAGCACTGCACTGGAGTGTCAGCCTAGATTTTTTTGTGCTCAAGTCCGTGGAGTGGAACTTGAACCCACAACCTTCTGACTCAAAGGCGAGACTGCTATCCACTGAGCCACAACTGACACTAGATCAGAATACAAAACATGTGTTAAACATCATCTGATACGATTTTTCACAGCTCTAAAATTGTAAAAGGTATAATGTGGTGAAAAATGTTATTTCAATCAAATGACCACCTAGAATGATGTATGTTGGAGGCAATAGAATTCTCTTCCCAAGCTACCTTTAGTAAAGTGATGGCCATCAATGTTAAAATAAACAAGGGATGGGGAGAGGGCTCTTTTACTTCGGATAAATGGCTTCCTATTTGTGTGCATCACTGCACATTCTACCCTACGTAAACGAGGTGATCCAAAACTCGGCTGCCCATGTCCTAACTCACACCAAGTCCCACTCACCCATCACCCCAATGCTCTCTGACCTACATTGGCTTCCTTGTTTTCAAATCCCTCCATGACCTCGCCCCTCCCTATCTCTGTAATCTCCTCCAGCCCCACATCGAGATGTCTGCACTCCTCTAATTCTGCCCTCTTGAGCATCCCTGATTTTAATCGCTCAACCATTGGTGGCCGTGCCTTCTGTTGCCTAGGCCCCAAGCTCTGGGAATCTCTGCCGAAACCTCTCCAGCTCTCTTTCCTCTTTCAAGACGCTCCTTAAAACATAGCTCTTTGATCAAGCTTTTGGTCATCTGCGCTAATTTCTACTTATGTGGCTGGGTGTCATTTTTTAAACTCAATACTCCTGTGAAGTGCCTTAGGATGTTTCACTGTGTTAAAGGTGTTATATAAATACAAATTGTTTTTGTTGTTGATTTGCTGCGTAAGATGGTGATGCCCAAAAAGGTGTCCTGCATCTTATAATAGTCGTGCAAATAGATTGTTGAAATAAAAAATTGATAACCAAACTGCTGATGCATTCCTGTTCTCAAAATGAATTGGAAAACGTGGCAATAACTCGTGTTGCCCGAATTCACAAAAAACCCAAGTAACACCTCAAGTATGTGAAAGTTCCACAGAGCGGTAACAGCCCAAATAGAAGGTGGAACGTTGGATATAGAAGACTGGGCTGTGAGAAAATCAGAAGCAGCTATTCACCTTAGAGCCCATTCCTTACAGATCATGTACAATCTATTTAGTCATGGAATCCTGGCAACAATATTTCAATGGGTTATGGTCCATGACCAGTGTTATGTCTGTCAACTGGGTTTTACTTGCCACTGGAGGGCGTGACTGTCGGGGTCCTAATGGTCACTGGCAGACACGTGCAAGCCTGGTATATAATGTTGGTAGCCATGTTGAATCCTCTCTTTGAGAATAAATAAACTAGAGTAAGGTTATGCCTGAACTAGTTCACCGTACTTAGCCTCGTGGAGTTATTCGATACTTAGCCAGCAACCACAGAAGGTGTGAGTTCAAATCCCGTCACAACAAATTGTGAGATTGAATGAAATAAATCTGGCAAGCAATTTTTAAGCTGGTACCAGAAAGAAAAATGAGCATGAAATCTGTTATGTATGTAAACCTGTAATTACCATGTCTAACCATGGCTTATCTCCTGGAATCCCAAGTGATCCCGCAATCCCTTGGGAGCACCTGTATATAAGAAGGTCTCACAGGCTGGAGAGGCACTCTGAGATCTGTAATAAAGGACTATTGTCACACTTACTTTGAGCTTGCAGTATCTAGTCTGACTCTTTATCAAAGACATAAAAACTAGTGACGAGATACAGATGACGAACCCCAACGCAACAATGCAGAGAACTGTGGGCATCCAGGAGAAATTTTTAGAGGGAGATGATTGGGAAACCTTCGTGGAGTGATTTGACCAATACTTCGTGGCCAATGAGCTGGAAGGAGAAGGGAACGCTGCCAAACAAAGGGCGATCCTCCTCACTGTTTGCGGGGCATCAACGTATGGCCTCATGAGAAAGCTGCTCGCTGCAGCAAAATCCACAGACAAGTCGTACGATGAGTTGCGCACCCTGGTCTGGGAGCATCTAAACCCAAAGGAAAGCGTTCTGATGGCGAGGTATCGGTTCTACACGTACAAGATGTCTGAAGGCCAGGAAGTGGCGAGTTTAGTCACTGAGCTAAGGCGCCTTGCAGGATATTGCGACTTTGAAGGACACTTGGAGCATATGCTCAGGGACTTCTTTGTACTTGGCATTGGCCATGAGGTAATACTTCGCAAACTTTTGACTGTAGAGACCCCAATCTTGAGTAAAGCCATAGCAATAGCCCAGGTGTTTATCTCCACCAGTGACAATACCAAACAAATTTCCCAGCACACTAGTGCTGCTACAAATTCTGTGAACAAAGTAACGTTGTTTTCAAATCGAAATGTATATAGCAGGACTTACACGCCAGTAGCTGCACGTCCACAGATGACTCAGAGTCCGCCATCGAGGATGATGAATACAAGGCAATTAACACCTTGTTGGCGCTGCGGCGGTGATCATCGATTCCATTCATGCCGCTTTAAAGGATACATTTGCAAGAGCTGTGGAACAATAGGACACCTCCAACGTATGTGCAGGCGAGTTGCAAACCCTGCTAATCCTGCAAACCACCATGTTGCAGAGGAGGACAGATCCATGGTGGATCATGATGAACCAGAGCCTCAGACCGAGGAGGCAGAGGTATATGGGGTGCACACGTTTACCACAAAGTGTCCCCCATTAATGCTGAAGGTTGAATTAAATGGACTCCCGGTGTCCATGGAGCTGGACACGGGCGCAAGCCAGTCCATAATGAGCAAAAACTCTTTCGATAAGTTGTGATGCAACAAGGCTTCAAGGCCAGTCCTGACTCCCAAGTTTAGAACGTACACAAAGGAACTGATTCCCATAATTGGCAGTGCTACCGTAAAGGTCTCCTACGATGGAGCGGTGCATGATTTACCACTTTGGGTGGTACCGGGCGATGGCCCCAAGCTGTTCGGCAGGAGCTGGCTGGGAAAGATATGCTGGAACTGGGATGACGTCCGAGCGCTTTCGTTCGTCGACGACACCTCATGTGCCCAGGTCCTAAGCAAGTTCCCCTTGCTGTTCGAACCAGGCATCGGGAAGTTCCAAGGAGCAAAAGTGCAGATCCATTTGATTCCGGGGGCACGACCCATCCATAACCTTACATGATGAGAGAGGGTGGAGATCGCGCTGGACAGGCTGCAATGAGAGGGTATCATTTCGCCGATCGAATTCAATGAGTGGGCCAGACCAATTGTTCCAGTCCTCAAGGGAGACAGCACCGTCAGAATCCATGGTAATTACAAAATAACTATCAATCGTTTCTCGCTGCAGGATCAATACCCACTACCAAAGGCAGACGACCTATTTGTGATGCTGGCGGGAGGAAAAACGTTCACGAAGCTGGACTTAACCTCGGCCTACATGATGCAGGAGCTGGAGGAATCTCTGAAAGGCCTCACCTACATCAACACACACAAAGGTCTCTGTTTTCAACTGTTTGGGATTCGATCAGGCGCGGCGATATTCCAGAGAAACATGGAAAGCTTGCTGAAGTTGGTCCCGTGCACCGTGGTCTTTCAGGACGACATCTTGGTTACAGGTCGGGACACCGTCGAGCACCTGCAGAACCTGGAGGAGGTTCTTAGTCGGCTTAATCGCATGGGGCTCAGGCTAAAACGCTCGATTTGCATTTTCCTGGCACCAGAGGTGGACCTCGTGGGGAGAAGAATCGCGCCAGATGGCATCAGGGCCGTCGAGTCGAAGACGGAGGCAATCAAGAACGCACCAAGACCACAGAACGTGATGGAGCTGGAGTCGTTTCTAGGACTCCTGAACTATTTGGTAACTTCTTACCGGATCTTAGCACATTGTTAGAACCCCTGCACCCTTTACTGCGTAAAGGAGATGAATGGGTATGGGGTAAAAGCCAAGAAAATGCCTTTGAGAAAGCTCGGAAACTGTTATGTTCAAACAAATTGCTTGTGTTGTACGATCCATGTAAATATTTGGTACTAGCATGTGATGCGTCGTCATATGGTGTCGGGTGTGTATTGCAACAAGCTAATGAATTTGGGAAATTGCAACCAGTTGCTTATGCATCCAGAAGTCTGTCTAAGGCGGAGAGGGCCTACAGCATGATCGAAAAAGAAACGTTAGCGTGTGTTTATGGGGTAAAGAAAATGCATCAATATCTGTTTGGGCTCAAATTTGAATTGGCAACCCACCATAAGCCGCTTATTTCCCTCTTTTCTGAAAATAAGGGGATAAATACGAATGCATCGGCCTGCATCCAGAGATGGGCGCTCACATTGTCCACATACAACTATGCCATCCACCACAGGCCAGGCACAGAAAACTGTGTCGATGCTCTCAGTAGGCTACCATTGCCCACCACCGGGGTGAAGATGTCACAGCCTGCAGATTTAATTATGGTAATGGAAGCATTCGAGAGTGAGCAATCACCTGTTACTGCCCGACAGATTAGAACCTGGATGAGCCAGGACCCCTTACTGTCCTTAGTAAAAAACTGTGTGCTCCACAGGAGTTGGTCTAGTGTCCCATTAGAGATGCAGGATGAAATAAAGCCATACCAGCGGCGCAAAGGTGAAATGTCCATACAGGCAGACTGCCTCCTATGGGGTAATCGGGTAGTTGTGCCAAAAAAGAGCAGGGACACATTCATTAGTGATCTCCACAGTTCCCACCCAGGCATTGTAATGATGAAAGCGATATTCAGATCCCACATGTGGTGGCCCAGTATCGATGCTGACTTAGAATCCTGTGTGCACAAATGTAATACATGCTCCCAGTTAAGCAATGCACCCAGGGAGGCGCCACCAAGTTTATGGTCCTGGCCCTCCAAACCTTGGTCTAGGGTTCACGTCGACTGTGCAGGCCAATTTTTTGGGGAAATGTTTTTAATGGTTGTAGATGCGTACTCCAAATGGATTGAATGTGTGATAATGTCGGCAAGCACGTCCGCTGCCAGCATTGAAAGCCTACGGGCCATGTTTGCCACGCACAGCCTGCCTGATGTCCTTGTAAGTGACAATGGGCCGTGCTTTACCGGTGCCGAATTCAAGGAGTTCATGACCCGCAATGGGGTCAAACATGTCACATCTTCCCCGTTTAAGCCAGCGTCCAACTGTCAGGCAGAACGAGCAGTTCAAACAATCAAGCAGAGCTTGAAAAGAATAACTGAAGGCTCACTGCAGACTCGCTTATCCAGAGTCTTGCTTAGTTACTGCACAAGACCCCACTTGCTCACCGGGGTCCCTCCTGCTGAACTGCTCATGAAAAGGGCACTTAAGACAAGGCTCTCGTTAATCTACCCTGATCTACATGAACAGGTAGCGAGCAGGCGGCTTCAACAGAATACATATCATGATCGCGCAAATGCATCATGAGAAATTGAAGTAAATGATCCTGTATTTGTGTTGAACTATGGACAAGGTCCCAAGTGGATTGCTGGCACTGTTTTGGCCAAAGAGGGGAGTAGGGTGTTTGTGGTCAAACTCGCAAATGGACTTACCTGCAGAAAACACTTGGACCAAACCAAACTCAGATTTATGGACTATCCAGAACAACCCACAATAGACTCTACCTTTTTCGACCCTCCAACACACACACACAAACGGCAACCGACCCAGCGGTTGACCACGAAGCAGAACCCATCACCTGCAGCAGCCCAGCAAGACTCACCACCCCCCACCAGTCCAGCAAGGCCAGCTGTGCAGCAGCTCAGCGAAGGCACAGCAAACGACTCACCAACACCAGAATTTGCACCGAGACAATCAACCAGGGAAAGGAAGGCCCCAGATCAATAGTTACACTGTTGACTTTGGGGGCGGTGGGGAGGGGGGCGGGGGCAGTGTTGTAATTACCATGTCTAACCACCAGAGGGCTTATCCCCTGGAGTCCGAAGGGATCCCACAATCTCTTGGGAGCACCTGTATATAAGGAGGCCTCACAGGCTGGAGAGGCACTCTGAGATCTGTAATAAAGGACTACGGTCACACTTACTTTGAGCTTGCAGTATCTAGTCTGACTCTTTATCAAAGACATAACAAAATCAGTCTTAAAACCCGACTTGTTCACGAATGACCTCCAGGTGAAGGATTACCTGGTCTGGTCTACACATGATGCTTGACTTGAAGTGAACCAGTAACCTTGCCTGTGTCACCCACTTCCTGAGAGCAACAGGCTTTTGTTTTGTCAGCTAGGTGTCTGATATGCAGAAATCAATCACCATGCTTAAGAGTTTCCAAATAAAGTGGCTGACAAATCCACAGTTAGAGCTTCTGTTTACCGTGTAATATATATAGCTCTACCCAATGGACTACTGTGGCATTGCAGCCATTGCTGTTTACAAGAATAAACAGTTCAGGTCACCTGACTGGCTCCCTGAAGTTATCAGCCATCTTAAAGCCAGTGTGTACTGAAAACATAACATACTCCAAATCGATTACACTGTCTATCCACATACAGATGCATCTTAGAGGCTGACAAACTGGATAAGCAAAACTTTCATCGCATTTAAAATAGGAGTCTTAAGTGAAAAGTCTTAGTTTTCATGCACATCACCAGAATGGGATAACTCGAAGTGATATTGTCGACATTCCCAAAATGTACTGCTTTTAGTCTGTGTTATATGAAAAGAAGCATTGATAAACTCTTTAAAGATTTCAGTTATTTTTTTGTGGTGCTTAAAGGTCGAGAAAGTGGGGTGTTTAATCGCCAACCGTTGCCGCCAGATTCGGATGAAAATATGGCGGCTTCCTCCAGCTGCTGCCACATCCCGTAGAGGCCGCCATTTTCGAATGGCCGCCAGCGTTGCCGATATCACGATCGCTAAAATCATGGTGGTGATGCAGGTCGTGACATCGGTGAGTGTGCAATGGTCACTTGATGATCGATCTGCGAGTTTGGAGTTTGCCATTCAACTTACCGGCATGCCTTAATTGTGATGAACTGAGCAAGCGTTGAGAAGCAGGAGGAAGGCTCCATCAGTGGTATTTAAAGGGCTCATCAGAAACTACGCACCTGACATGATTGTTCAGTTTGACCGGCTCTGTGCAACTTTCTGCAACTCCAACAGCTTTATAAACTTCATTCAATGTTCCAAGGTAACAGGGAATGCTGTTGCAAGTGGAGAATGCCTTCATTCTTATTTAAAGGCTTCTGCTCTCAACATTTGCTCACAGTCATGGGGACTCTACTGGCAGTCTCCCTTGCACTTCAATATTGTCAGGAGAGGCCATCGGGCTGCTGAAGCAATGGTTCTGTTGCTTTGACTGCCCGGGAGGAGCCTACCAGTACATGAGTGTCCCATTTCCTGGTGGTCTGCTGAATGCTTCACAACTTGGCCAGCATGAGGGCGCTGCCCTTGCCAGTAGGGATTGTGGAACCACCTCGGGAGGAAGAGGAAGTGGAAGAGGACAAGAAGGGAGGGAGGAGGCAGGCAGCCAATCCCCCCTCTGAACAGACTGTCTGTGAACACGTCATCAGACTCCGATTCCAATGAATGAATCCCCAGATGCCCATTGCTCACCACAGCCCCATCATACCACTCCTCTGTCACAGAATATCACAACATCCTCCTGGGCACAAAGCTGAAATGAGAGACATCACAAAAGATTCCAAACAAAATTATTAAATTTATCAAAAATTAGATCACACATGTTTACACTTGCAATATGAACTAATCACCCTTGTGCAATCACTTAGTGCCTGTCATTTCAGTGCCCTTATCTGTCTTAGTGCTTCTTTATAAATCTATCCATCCAATATTACACCAAGAAAATCAACTTGTCATGTATCTCACATTACTGTACATAACTGTATCTTACCATTCTATACATGACTGTAACCAGAGATGACCTGTAACCACAAGTTTAACTTACCACCAGGGGTGCACTTGCAGGTTCACTGGATACCTGTTCCACACAGGTATAACAAGACAGGTCTCAGGCAAGTGTGGCATTCGAGAGCTGTGTAATAAAGGTGCAGGTCCTGAGTGACCCTGACTTGAGTATGTGCCTCGTGTGAATCTGGCCTGCAGGGACAGGACTTTACAGTGGCGACGAGTTACGGGATTACAGAATCCACAGAATGGCGACCAACGGCTCAGATGAAAAATACAATGCTGGAGATAATCGGGAGGACTTTATAGAAAGGCTCCAGCAAAGTTTTGTTAGCAAAGACTGGTTCGGCGACGATAAGGCAGACAAGAGAAGGGCCCATCTCTTGACCAACTGTGGCTCTAAAACATATGCCTTAATGAAGGACCTGCTGGCACCCGAGAAACCAGCAAGCAAGTCGTTTGAAGAGTTGAGCACACTGGTACGAGACCACCTGAAGCCAGCGAGCAGCCTACACATGGCCAGACACAGGTTCTACAACTACAGACGTTGTGTGGGCCAGAGCATACCCGACTTCGTGGCGGAACTTCGGAGGTTGGCTAGCTTATGTGAGTTCTCCGATGAACTAAGGAGAGAAGTACTGAGAGACTTTTTTATTGAAGGAATAGGCCACGCAGGCATATTCCGAAAGCTCATAGAGATCAAGAACTTGACCCGAGAGGCAGCAGCACTGGTTGCACAGACATTCTTAGCAGGAGAAGAAGAAACGAGGTTGATCGACACTGCGGGTACGACAACTAACGAAACATCGGAACAAGGGGTTCACAGCGCGAAACAAGCCGCTACCCCAACACACAGACAAAGGCAGGAGAGCAGGCCCTCAACAGCAGGCAGTGGCACCAGAAGCCATCAAGGGCCACATGAACGGCCGTTCACATCTCATCAACCCACAATGCGAGCAATCAACTACAAACTGAGAGAAGCTCAAGAGAGATCAGCCAGACGCAGCTCATTCCTTGGAAACAATGGAAACGGTCTGTTCTGGAGGTGTGGGGGAAGGCACTCACCAAGGGGGTGTCGATTTCAGCATGCCGTTTGCAGAAACTGCAACTATACAGGACATCTGGCCCGCATGTGCAGAAAAACGGCAGCTTGGCTGGTATACGAATCGGAAGGGTCGGAAAGCGGACCAGAAGACGGTGGGGACAGTACCCGGGACACCGATGTACAGTGGGTCAACACAATCAATGGCCACTGCTCTTACAACAAGACACCTCCAATACCCGTCAACATGGAGCTGGATACGGGAGCGAGTCAATCTCTCATGACGCTCAACAATTTGAACACCTGTGGCCGCACTAAAGAGACAGACCAAAACTCACAAGGGTCGATACCAAACTAAAGACCTATACCAAAGAAATCATCCCAGTCCTTGGCAGCGCCATGCTCTCAGTCACACACAAAGGGACAGTGAACCGACTACCCCTGTGGATTGCCCCAGAGATCTCCCAGCATTGCTGGGGAGAAACTGGCTGGCAAAACTAAAGTGGAAATGAGATGATGTTCATGCCATGTCGTCAGAGGAACGGACCCCCTGTTCAACAGTTCTAAGTCGATTTGAACATCTCTTTCAGCAAGTTGTGGGCACCTTCAAAGGGGCTAAAGTCAAAATCTACATCACACAGGATGCTACATCACAAGGTTAGAGCTGTGCCCTATGTGATGAGGGAAAAGATTGAACATGAATTGGACAGGCTTCTGCGGGAAGGCATTATCTCACCCGTGGAATTTAGCGACTGGGCAAGTCCCATCGTCCCAGTCATGAAGCCTGATGGATCCATACGAATCTGTGGGGACTACAAATCTACCATAAACAGAGTCTCCCTACAGGACCAGTACCCGCTGCCCAGAGCGGAGGACTTATTTGCCACATTGGCCGGAGGAAAACTTTTCTCAAAACTAGATCTCACATCTGCGTACATGACGCAAGAACTGACCGAAGAGTCTAAGCTACTCACCACCATCAACATACATCGAGGCCTTTTCATGTACAATCGATGCCCATTCGGCATCAGGTCGGCAGCTGCTATATTCCAGCGCAACATGGAGAGTCTGCTCAAGTCCATCCCGGGGACGGTTGTATTTCAAGACGACATACTTATCACGGGCAGGGGCACCGACTCCCATCTCCGCAATTTGGAGGAAGTACTAAGGCGGTTGGATCGGGTAGGCCTAAGAGTTAAGAAATCCAAGTGCCTGTTTCTCACACCCGAGGTTGAATTTTTGGGCAGAAGGATTGCCGCTGATGGAATCCACCCAACAGAGTCCAAAACCGAAGCAATTCGCCTGGCACCCAGGCCCGGAATGTCTCGGAACTGCGCGCCTTTCTCGGGCTACTCAATTACTTTGGGAACTTTATGCAGAACTTAAGCACGCTGCTGGAGCCTCTCCACATGCTACTCAGAAAGGGGTGCGATTGGTTTTGGAGGGATGCCCAGGAATGCGCCTTCAATAAGGCACGCAACCTTCTGTGTTCCAACAGTGTTTTGGCTTTCTTTGATCCAGGTAAAAAGCTAGTTCTTACATGTAATGTGTCAGCATACGGGGTCGGGTGCGTTTTACAACATGTCAATGGTGCGGGTAAATTACAACCCATAGCTTATGCCTCCAGGTCACTTTCGCGGGCGGAGCGCGGGTACGGAATGGTGGAGAAGGAGGCGCTCGCGTGCGTGTACGGTGTCAAAAAGATGCACCAATACCTTTTTGGGGCCAAGTTCGCGTTAGAAACCGACCACAAGCCCCTCACATCCCTACTATCCGAGAGCAAGGCAATAAACACCAACGCCTCGGCGCGCATTCAACGGTGGGCACCCATGCTGGCGTCTTACGACTACATCATAAGGCACAGACCAGGCACAGACAACTGTGCCGACGCGCTTAGCAGGCTACCCCTGGCGACCACGGAAGGGTCTGACAAACAGGACTGTGAGATAGTCATGGCAATCAATGCCTTTGAGTTCACAGGTTTGCCCATGACGGCTCGCCAAATCAGAGCCTGGAAGACCAGCGACTCCACGTTATCCTAAGTAATAAGATGTGTCTTAACTGGTGACTGGGCAGAGGCTCGCGATGCCTGCCCCGAGGAGATCAAACCTTTCCATAGGCGCATGCATGAGCTGTCACTACAAGCAGACTGCCTGATGTGGGGCAGCCGAGTGGTTATGCCTCTGCGAGGCAGAGAGGCATTTGTCCGGGAGCTCCACCGCGAGCACCCGGGGATCGTTCTCATGAAGGCCATAGCCAGATCTCACGTCTGGTGGCCTGGCATTGACGCGGACTTGGAGCTCTGCGTCCGAAGGTGCACCACTTGTGCCCAACTCAGTAATGCCCCTACGGAGGCCCCCCTGAGCCCCTGGTCCTGGCCCTCCAAACCGTGGTCACGGGTGCACGTAGACTATGCGAGGCCCATTCATGGGCAAAATGTTCCTCGTAGTTGTAGATGTATTTTCAAAGTGGATCGAATGCACCATTTTTCAACTCGAGCACCACCTCCACCACAGTGGAGAGCCTTGAAACTACGTTTGCAACGCACGGAATTCCTGACATATTGGTCAGTGACAATGGTCCATGCTTCACCAGCGTAGAATTTACAGATTTCATAAGTGACCATGGCATAAATCACGTTAAGACGGCACCGTTCAAGCCGGCCTCCAACGGCCAGGCGGAGCGAGCAGTGCAAATCATTAAACAAGGCATGCTCAAAATCCAAGGTCCCACGCTGCAGGGCCACCTGTCGCAACTGCTGCTGGCATACAGATCTCGTCCGCATTCACTGACTGGAGTTCCCCCCGCGCAACTATTGATGAAACGGACCTTAAAGACAAGGCTTTCATTAATCCTCCCAGACATGCATGAGATCGTTGAGGCAAAGCGCCGTAAGCTAACTGAGTACCATGACCGAAATTTGAAGGAGAGGTGGAATGAGATAGCGGCAAAGTCTTTGTGCTAAACTACGGCAGGGGTCCTAAATGGCTTGCAGGGACAGTAACAGGCAAGGAAGGAAACAGGCTACTGGTGGTACAATGGCCAAACCTGCCGGAGGCATGTAGACCAAGTCAAAAGTAGATTTACCAACAACACTGCTGAACCAGAAGCAGACTACAATGTGGAACTCACACCACACCTGGTGGACAGACAGACGGAACAACCTGAGGAAAGGGCAATCCCAACAGACAGCCCAGGTGAGACACCAACAATCATACTGAACAAAACAGACAGCTCAGGCGAGATACCAGCAATCACACCGGAAGAAAAACAGGCACCAAGGCAAACAACTGAACCACAACTAAGACGCTCCACGTGAGAGCGTAGACCACCTGAGAGACTGAACCTATAAAGACAATAAGACCTTGGGGGAGGGTGATGTCGTGTATCTCACATTACTGTACATAACTGTATCTTACCATGCTATACATGACTGTAACCAGAGATGATCTGTCACCACAAGCTTACCTTACCACCAGGGGTGCACTTGCAGGAGACACTGGATACCTGTTCCACACAGGTATATAAAGACAGGTCTCAGGCAAGTGTGGCATTCGAGAGCTGTGTAATAAAGGTGCAGGTCCTGAGTGACCTTGACTTGAGTATGTGCCTCGTGTGAATCTGTACTGCAGGGACAGGACTTTACACAACTGATCAGCCTTGTGTATTCCCTTAGTTGCATGTCTTGCTTTTGTGCCTTTTCCTATCCAAGTGCTCCTACACAGTGCTACCCAGTGGCTACAGCATGGCTGCTGGAAGGCTGCCGAGTTTTCATGGGGGAGACATCTGATGGTCTTACAGTTCTGGTGCCATAAGGCTCGGCTGCAGATTGCACCACCTCGGTATGAGTGGCAACAGTCTGAGCTGGCTGGCTGATGGGCAGCGGCAAGGGCAATGGCAGAGTGGCAGTGGTGGGAACAGGAATGCGGTCATCCTGCTCCACTGACACACTGCCGCTCCCCTAGGGCGGTGCCTCAGCATTCCCAGCAATCTGTTGGAGCACAGATTACTGGCCTGCTGCGATATCCTGCAAGCACCGGTCGACGATGGTAAACCCAGCCACGATGGCAGCAGTCTGAGCTTGGGTGGCATCATGCTGAGTCTGCACGAGAGCAGGCTGAGACTGCGTTGCATTAAGCTGAGACTGCATGACACCGGTCTGAGTAATGGTAGCATCAAACTGAGACTGCAGGAGTGCAGTCTGAGCTTGGATAGTACATAGCAGAGACTGCATGACAACAATCTGAGCTTGTCTGGCATCAAGCTGAGACTGAATGAGAGCAGGTTTGCACTTTTGCTGCAGCACTAAAACATTGGGTCACTGCCGCCTGTACTGCAATGGCACGACCTCGCCCATCACATACATCATCATGTTTGTGCCAACACTGTCTCTTTGGGAGTCTTCCCTCATTTCCAGCCTGGAAATCCTGGGCTCCGAGCTTTGCACAGAACCCCATGCAAATTTGGAGGGGCTCCTGTCCATGCTCCTTGACATTGCCAAGGGGCTCTCTGGTAGGCTTGCCATTGCACCTCGCAATTCAGTATGCATGCCGATGACCGTACTTATGAAGGCTGCTCCATCAAGGTCCTCATAGTTCTGTGCAGCAGAACACGCACGCGAACTCTCCCTCGGAGGAGCTGGCCCCCAAGCCATGGTTTCCTCCTGGCCTTGCTGCAGCCCAGTCGTGCCCGGTGCCTCACTGTGCAGATATCGCTTCGACACTAATATCTATAGTATGCGCAGTGCCAGGTTCTGAGCTGGTGTCTGCGACTGACAGATGCTGTGACGCTATGTCGTCGTCTTCTTCTCTTCTTCCCCCCTCGCACTAATGCATCACCTCGGGGTCAGGCTGGTCGGCTGCTTGTTGTTGGTTATCTGAAAGCAGAAAGGCACACAGTTGGGATATGGTGAGGAGAAGGAGTTGGGAAGCAAGATATGCATGCATTCAGCATCAGCAGCTTGAAAGTGAGAAGGGATTGTGGATGAAGAGGAAGTGGGATGTAAGAAAAGGATTAGGAATGAGCATACCATTGTTGTCCCCAAGGGGTTCAATCTCACTAGTTGCCATGGCCTCTATTATCTGTCGCCCAATGATCTCCAACCCTCTATCCAGCTGACTGAGGAATGGATGTCAGCCTGCCCCCCCACCCACCGACTGTCTGCCGCTGCCCCCTCTGGTTATGCACGACCTTGGACTGCAAGAGAAAGAGAATTGTGTGAGTGAGTGCTGCGATGTGTTTGGGTGATATGCCTGCCATAATTGAATAACTCTCAGTGTGTGCAAGGTGTGAGGTGTGGGTCCAAGTGTTGCAGCAGTGGTAAGTTTGTGAGGGTGAAGTGAAATTCTGATTGTGAAGCCTGAGTGATGATAAGTAGAGATTGTTGGTAGGTGAGTGCTGGGGATGTGGTGCATGGAGCAGTGTGTGAGGCTTATGGTGCAGTGGTGGGATATGGCATTTGCTGAAGCTTCACTCACCTTGACCTGCCGTGTGAGGTGGTTAAATTTCTTTTGGCACAGGACCTTGGCTCCACAGTGCTGGCCGTGACATGGGTGGCTATCTCCTGCCAGAGCCTTTGCGAGGTGTGTGGCGAGGGCTTCCTGCCAGTGTGTGGAAAGAGGTCAGCCCACCTCTTCTCCACAGCCACAACCCGGGCCTCAAGTGCCATGTTGGAAAATGTATGGGCTCTCTCCCTTTGATGACACTCACCATAGTTTTGCAGTAGCTTCTTTTCACAGCCACAGTTCTGAGTGGTTTGACAATGAGGTGCTGGAGCATCAATGCACCTCCCCTTTAAATACTGAATAAAGCCTGTGCCACACATGACTGGGAATTAGACTGCACTCGACATTCGCCCACCTGTTGAGTGTTAAGCCAATGAGCAGCGGTTTTAGCGCTGAAATCAAGAATAAAATCATGTTAATGAGGACTGAGTACGAATTCTGCATGCTACCTAGACCATTTAGATGCAGGCGATGAAGAAGTCAAATGGCATGTTGGTTTTCATAGCTAGAGGATTTGAGTATAGGAGCAGGGATGTCTTACTGCAGTTGTACAGGGCTTTGGTGAGGTCACACCTTGAATATTGTGTACAGGGAATCTCATAGAAACATATAAAATTCTGACGGGATTGGACAGGTTAGATGCAGGAAGAATGTTCCCGATGTTGGGGAAGTCCAGAACCAGGGGTCACAGTCTAAGGATAAGGGGTAAGCCATTTAGGACTGAGATGAGGAGAAACTTCTTCACTCAGAGAGTTGTGAACCTGTGGAATTCTCTACCATAGAATGTTGTTGAGGCCAGTTTGTTCGATATATTCAAAAGGGAGTGAGATGTGGCCCTTACGGCTAAAGGGATCAAGGGGTACGGAGAGAAAGCAGGAATGGGATACTGAAGCTGCACGATCAGCCATGATCATATTGAATGGTGGTGCAGGCTCGAAGGGCCGAATGACTTACTCCTGCACCTATTTCCTATGTTTCTGTTTCTATGTGGTGCAGCTGAACATCATTGAGCCTTATCCAATTTCGAGGCCTAAATCTATTTATTTTTATCAGGAACAAAATGCTATTAAATAATGGTGCTGCATTTTCCTGCCCCAACAATGGAAACCAATTAAGAACACGGACAATCTGCCAGTCAGTAGTGATTTTCAAACTGGCAATGTCAGGCAGACTGCAGCTTTCACATGGAAAATCACAGAGGATCATTCTGTAAAGATTTTGCATATTCTTGCCCATACAAACATCAACTGTATAAAACATTAAATGGTAACATTTTCTCAGAAACAATCAATACAAAGTGAATGTTTACACAAGTTTATTTTTTAATAAATCATCACAGGAATCTTGACTGTTTTCATATAATTTAGAACCATAAAAATAAACATTCTCTATGATAATACATGATATTGAAAATGGTTGATATTTTGCTATATTTCGTCACTATTTATGGAAACAAATTGATTTTCTATATGTGGTCTACATATTTCACTTTATGTAGTCAGTAGGTTGAAAATGGAGCAGTATTTCATTCCAGAAGATGAAGAAAATGGCAATGATAGCATTGTCTGTTCGGCCCAATTACTTTATGTCAGTGTTTATGCTCCTCACCAAACCACTTCCACCCATTAATTCTAACACTTGATTATCAAGCAAAGACACACTGGACCAATAAGCCCGCCCCCCCCTCCCCACCCCCTCCCATGTGATAATATCTCTAAACACACCATCCTTGATCTATTCTTATAGCCTAAGTTCTTGAAGCCTATAAATGGGCCACTTTTCGGAACCGAGATTGGAAATTTCTCTGCACTGCAGCAACACTTACGCCTGTTTCAATCTAAAATATTTCTCTGGGTGTTTACATGATTGTAATACACTTCAGGTCACAATAAACTGTGTGTTAAGTGTTATCACATTACAACCGTTGCAGTTATGGCGAACTCATTCACCACTGAAGGCGTCCATGAGAGACGATATTCCAATTTTGATTATGAAGGTCGAGATTTATAAATGAATTATAAATCATAGATGCATGAAGCATATTATGCAATAAATTATGACATTGAACTTGCATTGAAAGAACAGTTTTTGTAAGCAATATTTCTATTGAAGGGTAGCACAATTCTATTTCAACAATGATGCATTTCTAACCTGACTGCAGCATGAAGATATATTTCAGATAACATTTTAGATAAATAATCAAATTATTGGACAACTTGCAGTCTCGTGCAGAAATTCATCACCATGGTTAACTGTCTCCAAACTAAGCTCCTGAGAAATGCAACAGTTACAGTTAGAGATAGTAAAGGGCATAGTTTATAGGCCCCCAAATAATAACTTTACGGACAGTAATCAAGGGAATAATGGAAGCATGTGAAAAAGGAATGGCAGTAATCATGGGGGATTTTAACCTACATATCGATTGGTCAAATCAAATCGCACGGGGTAGCCTTGAGGAGAAATTCATAGAATGCATACGGGATTGTTTCTTAGAACAGTATGTTACAGAACCTACAAGGGAGCAAGCTATCTTAGATCTGGTCCTGTGTAATGAGACAGGAATAGTAAATGATCTCCTAGTAAAAGATCCTCTCTGAATGAGTGATCACAGTATGGTTGAATTTGTAATACAGATTTAGGGTGAGGAAGTAGTGTCTCAAACGAGCGTAGTATGCTTAAACAAAGGGTACTACAGTGGGATGAGGGCAGAGTTGGCTAAAGTAGACTGGGAACACAGGCTAAATGGTGGCACAATTGAGGAACAGTGGAGCACTTATAAGGAGCTCTTTCATAGTGCTCAACAAAAATATATTCCAGTGAAAAAGAAGGGCGGTAAAAGAAGGGATAACCAGCCGTGGATAACCAAGGAACTAAAGGAGAGTATCAAATTAAAAACCAATGCATATAAGGTGGCCAAGGTTAGTGGGAAACTAGAAGATTGGGAAAATTTTAAACGACAGCAAAGAATGACGAAGAAAGCAATAAAGAACAGAAAGATAGATAATGAAAGTAAACTTGCGCAAAACATAAAAACAAATAGTAAAAGCTTTTACCGATATATAAAATGGAAAAGAGTGACTAAAGTAAATGTTGGTCCCTTAAAAGATGAGAAGGGGGATTTAATAATGGGAAATGTGGAAATGGCTGAGACCTGAAACAATTATTTTGCTTCTGTCTTCAGTGGAAGACACAAAAACCATGCCAAAAATTGCTGGTCATGGGAATGTGGGAAGGGAGGACCTTGAGACAAATACTATCACTAGGGGGGTAGTGCTGGACAGGCTAATGGATCTCAAGGTAGACAAGTCCCCTGGTCCTGATGAAATGCATCCCAGGGTATGAAAAGAGATGGCGGAAGTTATAGCAGATGCATTCGTTATAATCTACCAAAATTCTCTGGACTCTGGGGAGGTACCATTGGATTGGAAAGCAGCTAATGTAATGCCTCTGTTTAAAAAAGGGGGCAGACAAAAGGCAGGTAACTATAGGCCGGTTAGTTTAACATCTGTCGTGGAGAAAATGCTTGAAACTATCATAAAGGAAGAAATAGCGGGATATCTCGATAAGAATAGTGCAATCAAGCAGACGCAACATGGATTCATGAAGGGGAAATCATGTTTAACTAATTTACTGGAATTCTTTGAGGATATAACGAGCATTGTGGATAGAGGTGTACTGATGGATGTGGTGTATTTAGATTTCCAAAAGGCATTCGATAAGGTGCCACACAACATGTTACTGCAGAAGATAAAGGTACGCGGAGTCAGAGGAAATGTATTAGCATGGATCAAGAATTGGCTGCCTAACAGAAAGCAGGGAGTCGGGATAAATGGGTCCTTTTCGGGTTGGAAATCGGTGGTTAGTGGTGTGCCGCAGGGATCGGTACTGGGACCACAACTGTTTACAATATACATAGATGACCTGGAAGAGGGGACAAAGTGTAGTGAAACAAAATTTGCAGATGACACAAAGATTAGTGGGAAAGCGGGTTGTGTAGAGGACACAGAGAGGCTGCAAAGAGACTTAGATAGGTTAAGTGAATGAGCTAAGGTTTGGCAGATGGAATACAATGTCGGAAAATGTGAGGTCATCCACCTTGGAAGAAAAAATCAGTAAAAGGGAATTTTATTTGAAAGGGAAGAAATTACAACATGCTGCGGTGCAGAGGGACCTGGGGTTCCTTGTGCATGAATCCCAAAAAGTTAGTTTGCAGGTGCAGCAGGTAATCAGGAAGGCGGATGGAATGTTGGCCTTCATTGCGAGAGGGATGGAGTACAAAAGCAGGAAGGTCCTGCTGCAACTGTACACGGTATTGGTGAGGCTGCACCTGGAGTACTGCGTGCAGTTTTGGTCACCTTACTTAAAGAAGGATATACTAGCTTTGGAGGGGGTACAGTGATGATTCACTAGGCTGATACCGGAGATGAGGGGGTTACCTTATGATGATAGATTGAGTAGACTGGGTCTTTACTCATTGGAGTTCAGAAGGATGAGGGGTGATCTTATAGAAACATTTAAAATAATGAAAGGGATAGACAAGATAGAGGCAGAGAGGTTGTTTCCACAGGTCGGGGAGACTAGAACTCGGGGGCACAGCCTCAAAATACGGGAGAGCCAATTTAAAACCGAGTTGAAAAGGAATTTCTTCTCCCAGAGGGTTGTGAATCTGTGGAATTCTCTGCCCAAGGAAGCAGTTGAGGCTAGCTCATTGAATGTATTCAAATCACAGATAGATAGATGTTTAACCAATAAGGGAATTAAGGGTTATGGGGAGCGGGCGGGTAAGTGGAGCTGAGTCCACGGCCAGATCAGGCATGATCTTGTTGAATGGCGGAGCAGGCTCGAGGGGCTAGATGGCCTGAGGTCACTGAGGCGTGAGTCCAGGGATCGGAGAGGCCTATAAAAGGCCGCGAGAGGCAGCGGGAGTTCGTGGTCGCTGAGGCGTGAGTCCAGGGATCGGAGAGGCATATAAAAGGCCGCGAGAGGCAGCGGGAGTTCGTGGTCTCTGAGGTCTGAGTCCAGGGATCGGAGAGGCCTATAAAAGGCCGCGAGAGGCAGCAGGGGTTCGTGGTCGCTGAGGCGTGAGTCCAGGAATCGGAAAGGCCTATAAAGGCCCAACGCGGCGGCAGTCGGGAGCAGCGTCGAGGAGGTGCATCGCTGAGACGTGAGTCCGGGGTCGGCGAGAGCCCTAAAAGGCCCATTGCGGCTGCAGTCAGGAGCAGCGTGAGAAGGTGCATGGAGAGGCGTGCCGGTGCAGCTACAGGGAGAAGGCAAAAAAGAAGTAGAAAGAAACAGAAAGGTGACATCAAAGCCAAGGGGGTAAGTGATTGGCTGGTGATTGGTGAGTAGTTTTTCTTTTTTTTCTTCCATAACAGTGAGTAAACTTTAGCATTGTTGCTGCCAATTTATGTGTATCTAAGGGTTAATTCATGGCAGGAGAGTTCGGTCACGTGATATGCTCCTCCTGTACCATGTGGGAACTCGGGGACACTTGCGGTGTCCCTGAAGACTACGTGTGCGGGAAGTGTATCCGCCTCCAGTTCCTGACGGTCCGCGTTGCAGAATTGGAACTGAGGGTGGATTTACTCTGGAGCATCCACGATGCTGAGAATGACGTGATTAGCACGTGTAGCGGGTTGGTCTTACCGCAGGTGAAGGGTCCACAGCCAGCTAGGGAATGGAAGACCAGCAGGAAGAGCAGTGTAAGGAAGGTAGTGCAGAGGTCCCCTGCGGTCATCCCCCTGCAAAACAGATACACCGTTTTGAGTACTGTTGAGGGGGATGACTCATCAGCGGAGGGTATCAGCAGCCAAGTTTATGGCACCGTGGCTGGCTCTGCTGCACAGGAGGGCAGGAAAAAGAGTGGGAGAGCGATAGTGATAGGGGATTCGATTGTAAGGGGAATAGATAGGTGTTTCTGCGGCCGCAACCGAGACTCCAGGATGGTATGTTGCCTCCCTGGTGCAAGGGTCAAGCATATCTCGGAGCGGGTGCAGGACATTCTGAAAAGGGAGGGTGAACAGCCAGTTGTCGTGGTGCACATTGGTACCAACGATATAGGTAAAAAAAAGGGATGAGGTCCTACGAGACGAATTTAAGGAGCAAGGAGCTAAATTAAAACATAGGACATCAAAAGTAGTCATCTCGGGATTGCTACCAGTGCCACGTGCTAGTCAGAGTAGGAATCGCAGGACAAACCAGACGGTCTGCACCTGGGCAGGATCGGAACCAATGTCCTAGGGGGAGTGTTTGCTAGTGCTGTTGGGGAGGAGTTAAACTAATATGGCAGGGGGATGGGAACCAATGCAGGGAGACAGAGGGAAACAAAAAGGAGACAAAAGCAAAAGACAGAAAGGAGATGATTAAAAGTGGAGGGCAGAGAAACCCAAGGCAAAAAACAAAAAGGGCCACTGAATATAAAGGGGCTGCAGGAGGGGTCAAAACTAAAAATCATGGTTTAACAACTAGGATTAAAACACTCCACATAAACGCACGCAGCATTCGAAATAAAGTAAATGAGTTGACGACACAAATCATTACAAATGGGTATGATTTGGTGTCCATTACAGAAACATGGTTGCAGCGTGGCCAAGACTGGGAATTAAACATAAAGGAGTATCTGACGATTCAGAAAGGTAGACAAGAAGGGAAAGGAGGTGAGGTAGCTCTGTTAATAAAGGATGTTATCAAGGCAGTTGAATTAAACATAAAGGAGTATCTGACGATTCGGAAAGATAGACAAGAAGGGAAAGGAGGTGGGGTAGCTCTGTTAATAAAGGATGTTATCAAGGCAGTTGTGAGAGAGATATTGGCTCGAATGAACAAAATGTTGAATCATTGTGGGTGGAGATTAGAGATAGTAAAGGGGAAAAGTCACTGGTGGGCGTAGTTTATAGGCCACCAAATAATAACTTCACGGTGGGGCGGGCAATAATCAAGGGAATAATGGAGGCATGTGAAAAACGAACGGCAGTAGTTATGGGGGATTTTAACCTATATATCGATTGGTCAAATCAAATCGCACGGGGTAGCCTGGAGGAGAAATTCATAGATTGCACACGGGCTTGTTTCTTAGAACAGTATGTTACAGAACCTACAAGGGAGCAAGCTATCTTAGATTTGATCCTGTGTAATGAGACAGGAAAAATAAACAATCTCCTTGTAAAAGATCCTCTCAGAATGAGTGATCACAGTATGCTTGAATTTGTAATACAGATTGAGGGTGAGGAAGTTGTGTCAGAAACGAGCGTACTATGCTTAAACAAAGGGGACGACAGTGGGATGAGGGCAGAGTTGGCTAAAGTAGACCGGAAACACAGACTAAAAGGTGGCACAATTGAGGAACAGTGGAGGACTTTTAAGGAGCTCTTTCATAGTGCGCAACAAAAATATATTCCAGTCAAAAAGAAGGGCGGTAAAAGAAGGGATAACCAGCCGTGGATAACCAAGGAAATACAGGAGAGTATCAAATTAAAGGCCAATGCGTATAAGGTGGCCAAGGTTAGTGGGAAACTAGAAGATTGGGACAATTTTAAACAACAGCAAAGAATGACTAAAAAAGCAATAAAGAACAGAAAGATAGATTACGAAGGTAAACTTGCACAAAACATAAAAACAGATAGTAAAAGCTTTTACAGATATATAAAACGGAAAAGAGTGACTAAAGTAAATGTTGGTCCCTTAGAAGATGAGAAGGGGGATTTAATAATGGGAAATGTGGAAATGGCTGAGACCTTAAACAATTATTTTGCTTCTGTCTTCACAGTGGAAGACACAAAAACCATGCCAAAAATTGCTGGTCACAGGAATTTGGGAAGGGAGGACCTTGAGACAATCACTATCACTAGGGGGGTAGTGCTGGACAGGCTAATGGGACTAAAGGTAGACAAGTCCCCTGGTCCTGATGAAATGCATTCCAGGGTATTAAAAGAGATGGCGGAAGTTATAGCAGATGCATTCGTTATAATCTACCAAAATTCTCTGGACTCTGGAGAGGTACCAGCGGATTAGAAAGCAGCTAATGTAACGCCTCTGTTTAAAAAAGAGGGGCAGACAAAAGGCAGGTAACTATAGGCCGGTTAGTTTAACATCTGTAGTGGGGAAAATGCTTGAAGCTCTCATTAAGGAGGAAATAGCGGGACATCTAGATAGGAATAGTGCAATCAAGCAGACGCAGCATGGATTCATGAAGGGGAAATTATGTTTAACTAATTTACTGGAATACTTTGAGGATATAACGAGCATGGTGGATAGAGGTGTACTGATGGATGTGGTGTATTTAGATTTCCAAAAGGCATTCGATAAGGTGCCACACAAAAGGTTACTGCAGAAGATAGAGGTACGCGGAGTCAGAGGAAATGTATTAGCATGGATAGAGAATTGGCTGGCGAACAAAAAGCAGAGAGTCGGGATAAATGGGTCCTTTTCGGGTTGGAAATCGGTGGTTAGTGGTGTGCCAAAGGGATCAGTGCTGGGACCACAACTGTTTACAATATACATAGATGACCTGGAAGAGGGGACAGAGTGTAGTGTAACAAAATTTGCAGATGACACAAAGATTAGTGGGAAAGCGGGTTGTGTAGAGGACACAGAGAGGCTGCAAAGAGATTTGGATAGGTTAAGCGAATGGGCTCAGGTTTGGCAGATGGAATACAATGTCGGAAAGTGTGAGGTCATCCACCTTGGGGAAAAAAACAGTTAAAGGGAATATTATTTGAATGGGGAGAAATTACAACATGTTGCGGTGCAGAGGGACCTGGGGGTCCTTGTGCATGAATCCCAAAAAGTTAGTTTGCAGGTGCAGCAGGTAATCAGGAAGGCGAATGGAATGTTGGCCTTCATTGCGAGAGGGATGGAGTACAAAAGCAGGGAGGTCCTTCTGCAACTGTACAGGGTATTGGTGAGGCCGCACCTGGAATACTGCGTGCAGTTTTGGTCACCTTACTTAAGGAAGAATATACTGGCTTTGGAGGGGGTACAGAGACGATTTACTAGGCTGATTCCGGAGATGAGGGGGTTACCTTATGATGATAGATTGAGTAGACTGTGTCTTTACTCGTTGGAGTTCAGAAGGATGAGGGGTGATCTTATAGAAACATATAAGATAATGAAAGGGATAGACAAGATAGAGGCAGAGAGGTTGTTTCCACTGGTCGGGGATTCTAGAACTAGGGGGCACAGCCTCAAAATACGGGGGAGCCAATTTAATACTGAGTTGAGAAGGAATTCCTTCTCCCAGAGGATTGTGAATCTGTGGAATTCTCTGCCCAAGGAAACAGTTGAGGCTAGCTCATTGAATGTATTCAAGTCACAGATAGATAGATTTTTAACCAATAAGGGAATTAAGGGTTATGGGGAGCGGGCGGGTAAGTGGAGCTGAGTCCACGGCTAGATCAGCCATGATCTTGTTGAATGGCGGAGCAGGCTCGAGGGGCTAGATGGCCTACTCCTGTTCCTAATTCTTATGTTTTTATGTTCTTATGGCCTACTCCTGATCCTAATTCTTGTGTTCTTATATTATGTACAGTTTCTCTCGTCAAGGAGTGAAATGCACTCGTTCTCCTTATCGGGACACATCTTCACTTCCCCAAGTTTACAGAGCTTCAGCAGAATTTGATAACAATCAAAAGGCTGAGGGACCCGTAAGTGTGCTCAGGGTACTACTAGAATTGAACCAGCTAAAGCTGAATAGCTGACTAACCAAAGCACTGGTCATTTTCCTGCTGCTTGTCGAGCCAGCACAGCCGTGCTTATTAAGTTGGCTGGCAGAGTTATGTGGAGCTGAGTGGGAGGAAACCCACCCCCTAATTGACAGATTCACTGCTCCGGGTGCAATTAATAAATCAAGCTGTCTTCGTCGATCATCAACATGTCTCTGGTGTTCGATTACTGGATCTTCCGCAGAGGATTGACTTTGTTCCGATGTACTGGAACCAGTCATGTTATTTTGGGGCAAATCATCCTCCAAACACCCTGCTTATCTCTGCTACATCTCCCTCAGCACTGCACTGGAGTGGTGGCCTAGATTTTAGTGCTCAAGTCTCTGGAGTGGGACTTTTAACCCACAACCTTCTGACTCAGAGGCAAGAGTGCTACTCACTGAGCAAAATACCCCAGCTATCTGCCCGCCGAGGCCCTTTTCCTTCGGATGCAGTGGATCTGTCAAGAGAATTCTTCGACAGGTCGCAAGTTCCGGGTTTAGCGCATGCACTTCGCATACCTAAACCCGGAACTTGCTGGGCCCCTATTGGCACATTCACACTTTGCATGTGCCAGTGGGGGCTGCAAATTCAGGCCCTCTATTATTCAGGAATAGTACTGCTGGATTTCTTTTTGAAATACCGATAACAAATATTCTGAGCTGGCCTGTAAACTGCCATCCAACACGTGTTGATAATGACATGGTGGCAGTAAACAATTTTGCCCCACTTTTTTTTCCAATGAATGGGTTCAGTAAGCCTTCTCTTACATGCACCTCAGAACTGGGATGTATATCCAAGATGAAATCTAAGATATCGCCAGGCAGCCCAATCAAATTAAGCTTCTTCATGAGGTACTAGATTGAAAAGCTTAAAAAAAGTCATGAGAATAATGTGTTTATGGGATTCCTTTGAGCCTGAAGATATTGTTCCCATGGACAAATCCATTCTCGCCCATTCTGATTGCACATTATAAGATTCCATAGCATCTGATATATGTGCTCCAATAAACCCACAGACCTCCTTTCCAGCACTAATATCAGTAAGATTCTTTGGTAGCTTTTGATCTTACTCGGATTTTCAATCTTGTAAATAGAAGGTGTATTTTTTTTTATTCGTTCCTGGGACAAGGGCATCGCTGGCAAGGCCAGCATTTATTGCCCATCCCTAATTGCCCTTGTGAAGGTGGTGGTGAGCTGCCGCCTTGAACCGCTGCAGTCTGTGTGGTGAAGGTATTCCCACAGTGCTGTTCGGGAGAGAGTTCCAGGATTTTGACCCAGCGACGATGAAGGAACAGCGATATATTTACAGGTCAGAATTGTGTGTAACTTGGAGGGAACTTGCAAGTGATGGTGCTTCCATGTGCCTTTTGCCCTTGTCCTTCTAGGTGGTTGAGGTCCCGGGTTTGGGAGGTGAAGACGAAGAAGCCGTGGCGAGTTGCTGCAGTGTATCTTGTTGCTGGTGCACACTGCAGCCACGGTGCATCGGTGGTGGAGAGAGTGAATGTTTATGGTGGTGGGTGTGGTGCCAACCAAGCGGGCTGCTTTGTCCTGGATGGTGTTGAGCTTCTTGAGTTGTTGGAGCTGCACTCATCCAGGCAGCTGGAGAGTATTCCATGACACTGCTGAGTTGTGCCTTGTAGATGGTGGAAAGGCTGTGGGGAGTCAGGAGGTGAGTCACTTGCCACAAAATACCCAGCCTCTGACCTGCTCTTGTAGCCATTGTATTTATGTGGTGGTCCAGTTATGTTTCTGGCCAATAGTGACTCCCTCAGGATGTTGATGGTGGGGGATCTGACGTTGAATGTCAAGGGGTGGTGGTTGGACATTCTCTTGTTGGAGATGGTCATTGCCTGGCACTTGCGTGGCACGAATGTTACTTGCTACTTATAAGCCCAAGCTTGAATGTCGTCCAGGTCTTGCTGCATGCGGGCATGGACTGTTTCATTATCTGAGGAGTTGCGAATGGCACTGAACACTATGCAATCTTCAGCAAACATCCCCACTTCTGACTTAATGACAGAGGGAAGGTCATTGATGAAGCAGCTGAAGATGGTTGGGCCTAGAACACTGCCCTGAGGAATTCCTGCAGCAATGTCCTGGGGCTAAGATGATTGACCTCCATCAACCACAAACATCATCCTTTGTGCTAGGTATGACTCTAGCCAGTGTAGAGTTTTCTCCTTGATTCCCATTAACTCCAATTTTACTGGAGCTCCTTGATGCCACACTCGGTCAAATGCTGCCTTGATGTCAAGTGCCGCCACGCTCACCTCACCTCTATAATTTTGTCCATGTTTGGAACAAGGTAGTAATGAAGTCTAGAGTTGAGTGGACCTGGCGGAACCCAAACTGAGCATCGGTGAGCAGGTTATTGGTGAGTAAATGCCGCTTGATAGCATTGTCGATGACACCTTCCATCATTTTGCTGATGATTGAGAGTAGACTGATGGGGCGGTAATTGGCCGGATTGGATTTGTCCTGCTTTTTGTGGATGTGGGCAGTTTTCCACATTGTCAGTAAGATGCCAGTGTCACAGCTGTACTGGAACAGCTTGGCTAGAGGCACGGCTCGTTCTGGAGCACAAGACTTCAGCACGACAGACGGGATGTTGTCAGGGCCCATAACCATTGCTGTATCTAGTACATTCACCACTTTATATCATGTGGAGTGAATCGAATTGGCTGAAGATAGACTTCTTTGATGGTGGGGACCTCAGGAGGAGGCCTATATGGATCATCCACTTTGCATTTTTGGCTGAAGATGGTTGCAAACAATTCAGCCTTATCCTTTGCACTCGTGTGCTGGGCTCCACCATCATTGAGGATGGGGAAGTTCATGGAGTCTCCTCCCGTTAGTTGTTTAATTGTCCACCATCATTCACGACTGGATGTGGCAGGACTGCACAGCTTTGATCTGATCCGTTGTTGGGGGATTGCTTAGCTCTGTCTATAGCATGCTGCTTCTGCTGTTTAGCATGCATGTCGTCCTGTGTTTCAGCTTCGCCAGGTTGGCCCTTCATTTTTAGGTCTGCCTGATGCTGTTCCTGGCATGCTCTTCAACACTCCTCATTGAACCAGGGTTGGTGCCCTGGTTTGATGGTAATGGTAGAGTGCCAGCCATGAGGTTACAGATTATGCTAGAGTACAATTCTGCTGCTGCTGCTGATGGCTCACAGTGCCTCATGAATGCCCAGTTTTGAGCTGCGAGATCGGCTCGGAATCTATCCCATTTAGCACGGTGCCATGCAACACGATGGAGGGTGTCCTCAGTGCGAAGTCGGGTCTTTGTCTCCACAATGACTGTGCTGTGGTCACTGCCACCAATGCTGTCATGGACAGATGCATCTGCGACAGGTGGATTGGTGAGGACATGTGCCTCAAAACCTGTTTCCAAACTCACAAGATTTGTGCGTTCCGGTGCTGATGTCCAAGATCATTAGTATTGCCATTTCTGCTACTGCCCCATCGCCGAGGGCAGCTATTAGTCATTTGTCTTGAACATAGTTCATGCCTACTTCCTACGATTATGTGCATAATTCAGTGTGAATTCCATCTCCTCCCGGGAAGTAGTTTCAGTAAAGATTTCCTCCAACACACAGCACAGCTTTTCTAACCTCTATGCAGAGGTGAACTTTCCACAACCCTTTCGGTCAGACTTCAGCTCAGTATGAAAGGTTTTGTAGACTGCGGGAGTCCCGTGCACTTGTCAGTCATTGTTACTGGTTCAGAGGAGTCTCCCCATCACAGCTGACAAGATCACATTGAAATTCCCATTGTCATTTCGTGCCATTTCTTCAGAAACCATAGCAACATGAGGATCAAATCTAATTATCAATTCTAATTTATTATGAAGAAGCAAAGAACGAGAACCACATACTTATACTGATACTTACATAATCTTGTGTTCCAATGGAATATTAACTGCTAATCATCATCATCATAGGCAGTCCCTCGGAGTCGAAGATGACTTGCTTCCACTCTAAAAGTGAGTTCTCAGGTGACTGAGGGGTCCAATGTGGGATTTACAGTCTCTGTCACAGGTGGGGCAGACAGTGGTTGAAGGAAAGGGTGCTCAGGGCTCCTGGGTTGACACACACTCCTTCCGCTGTCTACGTTTGGTTTCTGCCTGTTCTCGGTGATGGGACTCAAGGTGCTCAGCACCCTCCCAGATATTCTTTCTCCACTTTGGGCGGTATTGGGCCAGGGATTCCCAGGAGTCGGTGGGGATGTTGCACTTTGTCAAGGAGGCTTTGAGGGTGATCTTGAAGCATTTCCTCTGCTCACCGGGGGCTCGCTTGCCGTATTGAAGCTCCGCGTAGAGCGTTTGCTTTGGGAGTCTCATGTCGGGCATGTGGACGATGTGGACTGCCCAACGGAGCTGATCGAGCATGGTCAATGCTTCGATGCTGGGGCTATTGGCCTGAGTGAGGACACTGACGTCGGTGCGTCTGTCCTGCCAATGGATTTGCAGGATCTTGCAGAGGCAGCGCTGTTGGTACTTCTCCAGCGCTTTGAAGTGTCTACTGTATATGTCCACGTCGCTGAGCCATATAGGAGGGCGGGTATCACTACTGCCCTGAAGACCCTGAGCAAGGTGCCGGATTTGACTGCTTAGTTTCACCAGAGGCACAGGAAGTATTTAGTGTCAATGTTCAATAATTCTCAATCAATTCCAGTTGTAATGTTTTGGCCGATATCTTGAGATGACTGTTCATTGAGGAGATCAGATGGCAGGAGACACCGTTTAATCGGATCTCCTCTCCCTCGAGTCTCCACCCCCGCCCCCCGCCAGATTATTGTGCCGAAGTGAGATTACATCATCAGTGGTGTCTGGAAAGTCTCAAGCACGACAGAATATCAAGTAAATAGTTGTCAAAAAAGCCCGACCACCTTTGCGTGGAATCACCAAGTAGTAATTTGATTTAGGGGTTTTATTTAGAGGGACATGTCTTTTTTTCATCTTCTCCAAAATGATCTAATTTCATATTATTACATACTTTAGTCATCTCAGATATTGGATGCAATATAATTCTTTGGGATAGGAATACTGAGTGAAATAAAGATCCCAATTAAATAACAATTTAAAATCATTTAGCACAGATTTTTCCAATCAACTTCATTTTTAATTCCAGCAGTAACCCATTTATTTTAAACGGAATAATGCCAGTGTTAAAATTACACTCATCAGAAAATCCAGGCTTTTGTGTTTTATGTGCAGCAAACACGTTTACCCTGATTTCATACTGAGAATGCAATTATAGGATTACATAGGCGATACGGCACGGAAACAAGTCATTCGGCCCAACTTTTTATTGCTCCACTCGAGCTTCCTCCCGTCTTTCCTCATCTAAATCCAGCCGCATAATGCTCTATTCCCTTCTCCCTCATATGCTTGTCTAGCCTCCCCTTAAATGCATCTATATAATTCGCTTCAACCACTCCCTGTGGTAGTGAGTTCCATATTCTCACCACTCTTTGAGTAAAGAATTTTCTTCTGAATTCCCTAATCGGATCTTTAAACAGAGAGAATCATGTATTTGATTAGTTTGATAGAAAGAGTTTGTCTCATGCAGCACCAACTTAGTTACATAGAGAATTATATAGAAATTACAGCACAGAAATAGTCCATTCGGCCCAACTAGTCTATGGTGGTGTTTGTGCTCCATACAAGCCTCCTCCAAATCCTACTTCATCTCACGCTATCAGCACATCCAAAGTAACAGTTGCTGGCAGGAGACGACCTTGGGTCCATCTCATCCACCTATGCACAGTATTTCCCTTGGTGCATTTCTAATCATGCTGAACAACATTTGTTGGCTGGAACCTGTCCATTTCCTTCTTTGAAACCCATTGAGATTTCTTGATCCACTACCTGTACAGGTAATCTGTTCCACATACCACCCTGCAGTAAAATAAATCCTCCTGCATTTCTTCTTTTCTTTTGTTGTCTTTAATTTCTAAATATGATACCTTGTACTTAAATTCTGTATATGCCTAGAAAGCTTACTTGAACCCAATTTGCCCAACCCTTTCATAATTTCATAATAGCACTTACAATGATGACATGAATCAGTGTTATTCAGTAACTTTTTGTTGAAGGTTATAATTACAACTATTGCTTTGCTTGAGGGCCACTCTTATGAATGCTGAAGCATGCTTCACCACAAAGTGATTGGACAAGGGTCGGCAACAATGATTTGCTGCATGATGAGCTCCTGATTTCAGTAATGTTACTTATACCAAGAGGCGATAAAACAAGAACTTTCCCACAGGAAAGAAAGGATAGCTAAAACTGTAGGTTCAATAGTTGCTTTTTTAATATTTGTTCATGGGATGTAGGCGTCGCTGGCAAGATTAGGATTTAATGCCCGTCCCTAATTGCCCTTGAGAAGGTGGTGGTGAGTGAACCGCTGCAGTCCATGTGGTGAAGGTACTCCCACAGTGCTGTTAGGGAGGGAGTTCCAGGCTTTTGACCCAGCGGTGATGAAGGAATGTTAAAATATTTCCACATCTAGATGGTGTGTGACTTGGTGGGGAACTTAGAGGTGGTGGTGTTCCCGTGTGTCTGCTGCCCTTGTCCCTCAAGGAGGTTGAGGTCGCAGGTTTGGGAGGTGCTGTCAAAGATACCTTGTTGAGTTTCTGCAGTGCATCTTTTAGATGGTACACACTGCAGCCACGGTGCATCAGTGGTGGAAGAAGTGAACGTTGAAGTTGATGGATAGGAAGCCAATCAAGCGAGCTGCTTTGTCCTGGATGGTTTTGAGCTTCTTGAGTGTTGTTGGAGCTGCACTCATCCAGGCAAGTGGAAAGTTTCATTATACTCCTAACTTGTGCCTTGTTGATGGTGGAAAGGCTTTTGGGAATCAGGAGGTGAGTCACTTGCTGCAGAATACCCAGCCTCTGACTTACTCTTGTTGCCACGGTATTTATGTGGCTGATCCAGTTAAAGTTCTGGCCAATGGTAACCCCCAGAATGTTGATGGTGGGGCGATTCAATGATGGTAATGCCGTTGAACATCAAGAGGAGGTGGTTAGACTTTCTGTTGGTGGAGATGGTCATTACCTGGCACTTGTGTGGCACGAGTGTTACTTGCCACTTATCAGCCCAAGCCTGAATGTTGTCCAGGTCTTGCTGCATGCGGGCACAGACTGCTCCATTATCTGAGGAGTTGGGAATGGAACTGAACAATGTGCAATCAGCAACAAACATTCCCATTTCTGACATGATGGAGGGAAAGTCATTGATGAAGCAGCTGAAGATGGTTGGGCCTAGGACACCAACCTGAGGAAATCCTGCAGCAATGTCCAGGAGCTGAGATGATTGGCCTTCAACAACCACAACCATCTTCCTTTGTGCCAGCCAGTGGAGAGTTTTCCTCTGATTCCCATTGACTTTAATTTTATTAGGGCTCATTGATGCCACACTCGGTCAAATGCTGCTCTGATATTAAATGCAGTCACTCTCACCTCACCTCTGGAATTCAGCCCTTTTGTCCACATTTAGACGAAGACTATGATGAGGTATGGAGCTGAGTGGTTTTAGTGGAACACAAACTTAGCATTGGTGAGCAGATTATTGGTGAGTAAGTGTCGCTTGATAGCACTGTCGACAACACCTTTGATTACTTTGCTGATGATAGAGAGTAGCTTTTTGTGGACAGGACATACCTGGGCAATTTTGCACTTTGTTGGGTAGATGCCAGTGTTGTAGCTGTACTAGAACTGCTTGGCTAGAGGCATGGCTAGTTCTGGAGCACGTCTTCAGCATTAAAGCTGGGATATTTTCAGGGTCCATACCATTTGCTGTGTCCAGTGAGTTCAATCACTTCTTGATATCACTTAGAATTAATTGAATTGGCTGAAGACTGGCTTCTGTGAAGGTGGGGACCTCAGGAGGAGGCCAATATGGATCATCCACTCGCTACTCTGGCTGAGGATGGTTGCAAACGTTTCAGCCTTGTATTTTGCATTTGCGTGCTGGGCTCCGCCATCATTGAGGATGAGGATATTCATTGAACCTCCTCCTCCCGTTAGTTGTTTAATGGTTCACTACTTTTCACGACTGGATGTGGATGACGGCAGAGCTTTGATCTGATCCGTTAGTTGGGGGTTCAGTTAGCTCTGTCTATAGCATGCTGCTTCTGTTGTTTAGCATGTATGATGTCCTGTGTTGCAGCTTCCCCAGGTTGGCACCTCATTTTTAGGTATGCTTAGTACTGCTCCTGGCATGTTCTTCGACACTCTTCATTGAACCAGGGTTGGTCCCCTGGCTTGATGGTAATAGTAGAGTGAGGGATATACCTGGCCATGAGGTTACAGATTTTTCTGGAATACAATTCTGCTGCTGTTGATGGCCCACAGGGCCTCATGAATTTCTAGTTTTGAGCTGCTAGATCTGTTCTGAATCTATCCCATATAACACGACGGAGGATGTCCTCAGTGTGAAGTCGGGGCTTTGTCTCCTCAAGGACTGTACGGTGAGCACTGCTACCAATGCTGTCATGGACAGATGCTTCTGCCTCAGGTAGATTGATGAGGATGAGATCAAGTAGGTTGTTCCCTCGTGTTGGTTCTCTCACCACCTGCTGCAGGCCTAGCCTGGCAGCTCTGTCCCTCAGGACTCAGCCAGCTTGGTCAGTAGTGGTGCTACCGAGCCACTCTTAGTGATGGTCTTTGAAATCATCCCACCCAGAATACGTTCTGTGCCCTTGCTACCCTCAGTGCTTCTTCCAAGTGGTGTTGAACATGGAGGAGTACTGATTCATCAGCTGAGGGAGGGTGGCAGGTGGTAATCAGCAGGAGGTTTCATTGCCCATGTTTGACCTGAAGCCATGAGATTTCATGGGGTCTGGAGTCAATGTTGAGGACCCCCAGGGGCACTCTCTCCCGACTGTATAGCCGTGAGCTGCCTCCTATGCTGATGGAGGAATCTGGGACATTGGCAGAAAGGTATGAGTCTGTGAGTATGACTATTCAGACTGTTGCTTGACTAGTTTGTGGGACAGCTCTCCCAATTTTGCAGGGTCGACTGGGCTCAGTGTGCCTTTGTTGTTTCCAAAGCTGGTGCCGAGATCGATGTTGGGTGGTTCCTCCAGTTTTATTCATTGTTTTCTGTAGCGTATTTTTTACCACAGAGTGACTTGCTAGGTCATTTCAGAAGGCAGTTAAGAATTAACCACATTGCTGTGGGTCTGGAGTCATGTATAGGGCAGTCCAGGTAAATATTCCAGATTTTCTGCCCTGAAGGACACCAGTGAACCAGATGGGTTTTTAATGACATGGTCACCATTACTGATGCTAGCTTTTTATTCCAGATTTATTTAATTAAATGCATTTAAATTACCCAGCTGCCATGATGGAATTTGAATTACCGTCTCTGGATCATTATTCCAGGCCACCGGATTACTAGTCCAGTAACATAACAACTATGCTGTCGTATCCTTTCATAAAATCGCATGGACTCTGTCTAATCATATTGTGACTTCACCGTGCCATGCTTAAGATGGGGTCTGGAGTCAATGTTGAGGACTCTCCCCTCCACCCCAGAGGTGGCAGCACGCTGTACAGTCAGGAAGGAATTGTCCTGTCCTGTTGAGACAGGTTTGGTTATGGAGGAGTCTGGGACGTTGGCTGAAAGGTATGATTCTGTGAGTATGACTATGTCAGCCTGTTGCTTGACAAGTCTGTAGGACAGCTCTCCCAATTTTGGCACAAGTCCCCAGCTGTTAGTGAGGACTTTGCAGGGTCGACTGGACTGGGTGAGCCTTTGTCATGTCCGAATCCGGTGCCTAGGTTTATGTCGGGTGGTCCGATGTGGTTTATTCTTACTATAATTTTCCATTGCAATTTTGACACAATTCAGTAGCTTGCTAGGCCATGTCAGAGCGCAGTTAAGAGTCAATCATATTGCTGTGTGTCTGGAGTCACATGTAGGCCAGACCAGATAAGGATGGCAGATTTCCTTCCCTAAAGGGAATTAGTTAGCCAGTTGGGTGTTCAAGACAATCTGGTAGTTTCATGGCCACGATTATTGATGGGATTTGAACTCATGTCTCTGGATAATTAATCGACGCCTCCATATTACTCATCCAATAACATAACCGCCAAGCTACCGGACTCCTTTTGTATTTAAATAGCTCTGTCTTAATAGGATGCTTTCACTTGCCCTGCGGGAACCAAAGTAGCCTTGCTTTCTAGTTCATCAACATGTCATTTTTTTTCTTCTGGAGAGCAGTGAGAGAGAAAAGTACTTCATCTCAGTTCAACCAATATCGCACGTATTCCTGTTCTCCAAATTAAGACAGCTTTCTTCTGTGGGCAGGTGGGGGTGGGGGGCGCGTGGGGGGTGGGAGGGGAAGCAGGTGAGGTCAGGGGACAAATGAATGGAGGAGAGAAAAAAGCTTTTAATTGTGCCTTTATTTTGTATTAATTCATACTTGTGCCTGATATATATTTCTACATTTAGTTCCTGTATGTTGTCAGTTAGGACATGCTTCATACATGCCATTTCAAACACTGGGGGGCCAAGTTTCGGCCTGAGTTGCTCCTGTTTTTTTGGAGCAATTGGTTTAGAATGGAGTATCTTAGAAATTGCAATTCTCGGCATTTAGTTTGCTCCAGTTCTAGTCAGTTCGAACAGTTTCAGTTTGGAACAGATTTTTCTTTTCAAAAGGGGGCATGTCCGGCCACTTACGCCTGTTTTGAAAGTTTAGGCAGTGAAAACTTACTACAAACTAACTTAGAATGGAGTAAGTGTTGATTTTTGTACGCTCAGAAAAACCTTGTCTACACTTAGAAAATCAGGCGTAGGTTACAAATCTGGCGGGGGGGGGGGGTTTAAAGGGAAGTTTACAAACATTTTAAACACTTCAGTTTTATAAATAAAGAGCCATCATCAATAATAAATGATAAAAACATCAATATATCAATCAATAAATCAATCAAAAAAAATTAATAAGATAAAAAATGTTTTTTTTAAATCAATAAATAAAACATTTTCTACTTACCGACTGCAGCACCGGGAGCCCTCCAACAGCATGCTGGGATGCCCCCCCCCCCAAGTGTGTCTCTGTTATGTCTCTATCTCTCTCTCTGTCTGTCTGTGTGTGTCTCTCACTCTCTGTCTGTCAGTGTCTGTGTTTCTGACAGCAAGGGGAGGGGGAGGAGGGTGGGTAGAGGGAGAGAGGGGGGTCAGGGGGAGAGGAGGGAGGGAGGGAGAAAGGGGAAGGGGGGAGAAGGGGGAGGGAAGGGGGAGAAAGGGGGGGGAGAGAAGGGGGAGAAGGAGGGAAGGGGGAGAAGGAGGGAAGGGGGAGAAGGGCGGGAGGAGGGAAGGGGGAGAAGGGAGGAGGGGAGAAGGGGGTGGTGGGGGAATGGGGAAGGGGCGAGGGGGGAAGGGGAAGGGAGGGGGGGAAGCAGGAGTCGAGTCGGGTCTGGAGGAAGCAGGAGCTGGGCGTGGGAGGCAGCCTTATCCACGCAGCCCCAGTGATCCCATTCGGCCAGGGCTAGGTTTGTGTGCTTCGGGCCCCTCCCACACAGTTTTGGGAGCCTGGAGCTACTGCACATGCGCGCCCACTGTAGCACGCATGTGCAGAGGTCCCGGCACTGTTTTCAGCGCAGGGACCTGGCTCCGCCCCTCACAGCTCGTGCTGTGCCGCGCGCAGCTGCAGAGGACCTGCAGGGAGCCGGAGAATTGGTAAGTTTTTTTTAGGCGCGCTTTGTGGCACGAAAAACGGGCATCCAGGTTGGGGCTGCGCCATTCTAGGCGCGGCCCGAAACTTGGGCCCTGGGTGTAGGTAACTTGTCTTCTACACTGATGAGACCAATTGGCAGTGTTTCTGCATCCATGAGGGTGTCACCACAATTGGTGTTGAGCCTAGTGTAACAATTCCAGTTTACAGTTCATCTGCTTTCTAATAAGATGGTAAATGGAGGGACTCAATAACTCACATTCATTGAAGGAAATACATAAAATGTAATTAAGTTAAATGTTTGCAATTTTAATCAGGTCATAAAGGGCTAATAAACTGGGGATTAAAGTACTCTGTTCAGGTATTTCTTATATTACTTTAATTTTACTAGCTTCTCCATTTGATGAATGATGGGGAAGATTTGAGGCCAATCACTGAGAGAGCTCTGACCTAAGGTTCTTATCGCAATAAATGCTTTTGAGAAAGGCACAAAGCTGCCCTCGTGGAAAGTTATGTTTGAAATGTGTTAAATTAACAGTTTGATTCCAGTGAAGCACAACCCGAGTTCGAACAAAAAATCCCAATGGATTAAAGAACTTCCCATTCACGCTCAAGATAATGGGCCCAAGTTTCCACATGATTTGCTCCTGATTTTTAGGAGCAACTGGTGGAGAACGGACTATCTTAGAAATCGCAATTCTCCACATTGTTTTTTCTGCAGTTCTAGTCAGGTAGAATGGTTCTACTTTGGAACAGAATTTTTTCTTCAAAAGGGGGCGTGTCCAGCCACTGACGCCTGATTTCAAAGTTTCCACAGTGAAAACGTACTCCAAACTAAGTTAGAATGGAGCAAGTGAAGATTTTTGTAGAACAGATATTATACAAATAAATCCAACCTGAATAAACATTTATAAGCAAAAAAAAGATTAAATAAACCATCTTCCTACCTGTGTGAAAGTGCTTCAGCCACGGAGAATTCTGCAGTCAGCCTGAGGCGCCCGTTCTTCCCGCGGGGGGGGGGGAGGAGGAGGCGCCCGTTCTTCCCGCGGTGGGGGGGAGAGGAGGCGCCCGTTCTTCCCGCGGGGCGGGGGGGGGAAGGAGACAGTGAGAAGGCTGCAAGTGCTGATGTGCTGATGGCAATGTGTTTTTATTTTAAAAATGTTCAAAAATTAAACAGCTACAAAGAACTACAAAAATGGCCGAGTGCCAATGTTTTTTTCACACTGCGTGTACGCGAACGCTCCAACGCGCACGCGCAGCGTTGCCGGCAGGAAAAAAACTAATTAAAATAGTACCCGCCCCCTCCCACTTACAAAATCGGCGCGAGTGTAGGCTCCGCCCCCTGGGCGCCACGCCAGGCAGACAAGGAGCTGCAGAACGCTCCAGAATCGCGAGGTTTTTTTTAGGCGCCGTTTTAGGCGCGAAAAACGGGCGCCCAGCTCGGAGGGGCGCCCGTTTTTTATCGTGTGGAAACTTGGGCCCATAGAACTTAAATCAATCTCAGGTGTTGAATGCACAATGAAGGTAGAAGTACCATTTTCGATTTCCATGGTGTCTTCAATGTCTGAGAAATAGCTGTTAATATTGCTTGGTTGTTAAATACACTGTTCAGCTTTAAGCTGAGCCATACAGAGCAGGATGGACCCAGGTTTCAAGCCTTGATTTACTCATTTTCAACTGGGTGATGAAAAGGAGTTCTGCTATTTTATCAAAATGGAATCTATTACATTGCTCTGTCGGGACCTCCCATGTGTACATCCCTGTTGACTCTTAGCAATTAGCTTATATCTTTCTAAGTGTTCCTTATTTGATGTTCTCCGGTTTGACACAACCACACAATTTTCAAGTGAATCCCTAATCATTTATGCTTGTGGTTCTGCTAGCATTTCCTCGAGTTCCCGAAAAACCCTTAATCCAGCCCATGTGCTTTATATACATTGATCTTGTTCAGGCATCCAGTCATCAATTGAATAGTAAACCAGGATCTTATAACACACAATTTGCCACTGGCCCTTTTTAAAAAATAAATATAGAACTTAAGAACACATTTCATTTTTGAGCTACATCCAGAAGTTATAGAAACCATAGTATATTTTAGCCCCTTGTGTTATTTTTCCTATTCTGCCAATGTCATTGAAACAGGTCAGGCTGGATTTTCGGTTGTCTAACGCCTCAGTTAATGGCCAGAGGGGGCGTTAATGGGAGTGTAAGAGGTTACCGACCGAGAGCACAGCTTTTAGCGCCCAGACCGAATTCATTAGCGGCTCACCGGTGGCGCAAACCATTAGCACCTGGCTGATGATGATCACTCCGATCATGACGTATTCCTGGCACAATGCCCACGTTTGCGCCCGGTTGGAAAATTAGGTACGTGCACCTCATTTAGCGGACGGCAAGAACAACGCCTGGAAAATCAGTCGGTACAGGCTTGCAGAGTCGTTAACTGGTGGCTACTTAAAGGGCTGAGGAAGCGCTTCCCTGGGAGGTCACAGTCAGTGCAATGTTTACACACAGCACGGTGTGTGAGCCTCCGAGTTTGCAGTGGCAGATAGAAATAACAGTACAGCTTGAAAACAAGTGATTTTGAAAACTTTAATGAGCGCATTACTATGCTATGCCTTTACGACTCGGCTTTGCCCGGGATCTGATTCGGAGTTCCGCGCATGCGCAATAGTTCCACAAAATGTACCGACCAAACGTTCATTATCATCCCCCCTCCAGCTCTGGTGTGCAACGGCTGATTCAGTGCCCCTGTCAGCTCTTCGACTGATTGTGACGAATTCTGGGCGGAGGGCGCAACATTTTCAAGACGTTAAAATTACCGCTCCACCTGGGTTACCGCCCCAAATGAGGTGCGACCGAATTTCTCCCCCATCTTGTTTTATTCTTTTAATTTCATGAGCAATTCTATATTCATACACGTTTAGCACTTCCAACAGTTCTTACGGACTGAGCCTTTCTTTATCATGATGCTTACTACTGTTTCAGACAATTTATAGTATTGGGATGTCCTTGCTTAATCATAACAGCTTTCGCAATAATTTTTCCAGTGCCCTCTCAGTTATCTTTGTAAGCCATTCAGATTCTCGTGAGTATAATAATATAAACCGAGTGCTACAATGCAATCTTTTGATCATACAAAGGTGCAAGATAAAGTTTTACCTGAGAGGGAGCCAGAATAAGAACATAAGAAATAGGAGCAGGAGTAGGCCATTTGGCCCCTCGAGCCTGCTCCGCCATTCAATGAGATCATGGCTGATCTTCTACCTCAACTCCACTTACCTGCACGATCCCCATATCCCACGATTCCCTTAATATCCAAAAATCTAGCAATCTCTGTCTTGAATATACTCAATGACTGAGCCTCCCACAGCCCTCTGGGGTAGAGAATTCCAAAGTTTCACCACCCTCTGAGTGAAGACATTTCTCCTCATCTCAGTTCTAAATGGCTGATCCCATATTTTTTTCATCCAGTTACCTTTCAACTTTGGAAAAACAGGTCTTTTCATCAAATATTCAAGGATTTAAGAAACAGGAGCAGGAGTAGGCCATTTGGCTCCTCGAGCCTGCTCCGCCATTTAATAATAGCAGGGCTGATCTGATCTTAGGCTCAGCTCCACTTCCCTGTGCACTCTCCATAACCCTTGACTCCCTTATTGTTCAAAAAGCTGTCTATCCACCTTAAATATATTCAATGACCCATCCTCCACAGCTCGCTGGTAGAGAATTCCAAAGGTTCACGATCCTCTGAGAGAAGAAATTTCTCCTCATCTCAGTTCTAAATGAGCGACCCTTTATTCTTAAACTATGCCCCCTTGTTCTAGATTCCCCCATGAGTGGAAACATCCTCTCTGCATCTGCCTTGTCGCGCCCTCCTCAGTATCATTTGGATGTGATCACCAGATCAATAAGATGATTAATATCAAGGGTTCTACAGCTATTAAAGACAAGGAAGATCTCATTAGATGCTCTGGGTGTTTTCTGTTTTCCACAGATTGAAAGAGACTGAAGAATAATGTAGATTACGTATAACACAGCAACAGTATAACATGGAAGTGACTTCACAGAAAATGGCAAAGTGCCCATAGTTCCAGAAGTAGGGAGACGTGGAAAAGAATGATTAAATGAAGTCATCACATTTATGTTCTGTATTTATAAGGAAACAGTGTGTTATCCAAAAGGGAATTAGATATATTCTTGAAAAGAAAAAAATAGCAGGGCAATTAGGAAAAAATCAGGGGAGTGGGATAAATTAGCAAGCTCTTTCAAAGATCTGGCACAGGTATGATGGGCTGAGTGGCCTCCTGTCAATGTATGGTCCTAAGCTGCTCCTTAGAAACAGCGCATTGTCATCCAGAATTTTATTTTTGCGCAATATTTCCGTTGAAACTTGGCACATCAGGGGGATTTTTAACCCCAAAAAACTGGCGAGTCTGTGTCGGGTGGGAAGATAAAGTGTTACAAATCTGAATCCCAACCCCAACCCACCCACCCACTTGCGGTTTTAACCGAGGCAGGATGGGGGTGACAGCCAGCCAAGCTACTCCCAGGAGGTGGGTTGGCACTTTAAATATTATTAAGATGCTGAAAGCCTTGGATTTGACCTGTAAATGGAAGCTTGCTGAACTATGTTTGAATATCATAACGGGAAAACTGCATGGAATTAACAAAAAAATATTGGTATATTGGCATAGTTCAGGGACTGTGCTTTGTTGGAAGTGCGACATGAACCCGGCCTGAACTATTTTTAATAGCTTCCTTCAGGAGAGAGACATTTCACAGTGATCATCGGAGTAATTCTCACCTTTAATTCTTAGGTCATTAATCAGCGGAATGAATTACTTGTTACTGAAAGGACAGTTTTTAAACACATAGACCTCATGGTTGGGATGTTTTGTGCTGCTGTATAGATCTTTTCAGCAGCCAAGAGCTGCAGTGACTCAGAACTTGGTATGCTCGTATCTTTATGGACCGAAAATATTTCATAACTGTTCGCTTTTAGGCGTGCTTTGAAAAAATATTTGGCAGTTTAATTCAGGCTCTGTTTAATTTTATAATTAAATAAAAATGGTATTGAAAATTCACCCAGCCCCTTTTTTTTCATTCAAGGTTAGATGCAATACTAAACACTGAGTCTGCCATATGATTGACATTGTACCTTAACGCTACCAAGGGAACTACATGCAGTCACGCAACAGTAAGAGAACTGAATTATATTTTGCTGGCTCCGCATTGCTCTCTGGCTTGAGAATGCAGAGCGTCACTCACCAGCAACAAAATGTAGGTTGAACATTAGTGTTAACAAAGAGTAATAACATAATTGGCTTTCTCTCAACATTAATAAGCAAGAAACATAAAGTTTTACATTTTCCAGATGGTGAATTTTCTTTGCACCAGTTGAAGTCATAGCATTAGGCAATGCAAAGCCCAAGCAGTGTGAGACTACTTTGTGGAGATGATCACACACTGTGGCCGAGAAATTTGGTTGCGTGGCGCCTGTTGTTTGGGTGCTACAGGTACTGAATTGGGTCCAAGATGGTGCCTGAGCAGTGCGAGCGCACTTCTGATGTGTGCCGAACCAGACAGGATACAATCACAGAATGGTTGCAGCACAGAAGCAGGCCGTTCGATCCATCAAGCCCATGCCAGCTCTCAGCTAGTCCCACTCCCCTGCCCTTTCCCTGCAATTTTTTTTCCTCCAGATACTTATCCAACTCTCTTTTGAAAGATAAGATTGAGTCTGCCTCCACCATCCTTTCAGGCAGTGCATTCAAGAACCTAATCACTCGCTGCCTAAAACATTTTTTTTCTTACATCGCCTTTGGTTCTTTTGCCAGCCACCTTAAATCTGTGTCCTCTGGATCTCGACCCTTCTGCCAATGGGAACAATTTCTCACTATCTACTCTGTTCAGACTCCTCATAATTTTGAACATCTCTCTCAAATCTCCTCTCAATCTGGGAGCGAGAGCAAGATACAGAGCATGCTAGAGGAGGCCCGAGAGCAGAGGCAGCGGGCCTGAGCAGGACCAGAGCTGGGAGTAATTCAACACAGGCAGAATTTGAAAGAGAGATATCAGAGTAAAAAAACATAAAGTGATGTCGGCACAAGGGAAGGAGCTGATTAGTGAATAGCTGGTGAGTGTTTTTATTTAATTTTTAAGTTTATTTCTGCTTAGTAAATGTATTAAATAGAGGCATGGCAGGGCAGCTCAGTCCCACAGCGTGCATATCTGTGCCATGTGGAAACTCCACGACACTTCCTGTGCCCTGGACAACCACATGTGCAGGAAGTGTCGTCGGCTATAGGAGCTCGAGCTTCGGGTTTCAGGAGGTGGTCACCCCGCAGCTTAAGAGTGTGCATCCAGAGATGGAATAGGTGACTGTCAGACAGAAGAGGAGGACCAAGCAGCTAGTGCAGGAGTCCCCTGAGTGCATCTCGCTCTCCAATCAGTATTCTGTTTTGAGTACTTGTGAGGGCGATGATTCCTCTGGAGAGTACAGCCAGAGCCAAGTCCACGGCACCACGGGTGGCTTAGCTGTACCGGTGGCAGGCGGGGGGAGGGGAGGAAGAAGAGTGGTAGAGCAATAGTGGTAGGGGATTCAATAGTTAAGGGAAGAGACAGGTGTTTCTGCGGCCACTAACATGACTCCAGGATAGTATGTTGCCTCCCTGGTGTCCGGGTTAAGGATGTCTCTGAACAGCCAGTGATCCATATCGATACCAATGACAGGTAGAAAGAAGGATGAGGTCCTGCATGCAGATTTTAGGAAGCTAGGAAAGAGCTTAACAAGCAGGACCTCAAAGGTAGTAATCTCTGAATTACTCCCGTTGCCACGTGCTAGTGAGTGCAGAAATAGGAGGATAGAGCAGATGAATGCACGGCTGGAGAGATGGTGCAGGAGGGAGGGCTCCAGATTCCTGGGGCATTGGGACTGTTTCTGGGGAAGATGAGACCTCTACAGGTTGACGGGATGCACCTCTACAGGGCCGGGACCAATATCCTCGCGGGGAGGTTTGCTTGTGCTGTTGGGATGGGCACCAGGATGTAACATTAGAAATGGGAAATAAAATGCTCAAAGTATCGAGAGAGGCAGAGAGCACTAAAGTAAGAAATAGTAAGCTTTTAGGTGAGGTCAAACTAAGAGAGAATACAGAATGGTCTAAATGGGTTTACAGTGTATGTATGTGAATGCACGCAGCATAATAAACAAAGTAAGTGAGCTGCAGACACAAATAGCCATGTTGAAATATGATGTTGTGGCAATAACTGATACCCAGTTCAAAAAAGGGCAGGATTGGGTATTAAATATTCCTGGTTATAAGGTGTTCAGGAAAGATAGGAAGTGCTGTGGCAGTATTGGTTAAGGAGAATTTTACAGTGCCGAATAGGAAGGATGTCCTGGAGGGTTCAAGGACAGAATATATATAGTTAGAGTAAAGAAATAATAGAGGTGCCATTACACTACTAGGTGTATTCTGTAGACCACCAAATAGCGGAAAAGATATGGAAGAGAAAATGTGCAGAGAAATTAAGGAGAGGTGCAAGAACTATAGAGTAGTGATAATGAGGGACTTCAACTATCCTAATATAGACTGGGATTGCAATAATGTTAAGGGCAGAGAAGGGGAAGAATTTCTGCATTGTGTTCAGGAGAACTTTCTAAATCAGTATGTTTCCAGCCCGACAAGGAAGGAGGCATTGCTGGAACTGGTTCTGGGGAATCGGGTAAGTCAAGTGGAGCACGTGTCAGTAAGTGAATATTTAGGGAACAGTGATCATAGTATCATAAGGCTTAGATTAACTATGGAAAAGGACAGGGAGCAATCGAGTAAAAATGTTTAACTGAGGAAAGGCCAGTTTCAGTGCGATGAGAACGGATCTGGCCTAGGTAAACTGGAATCAGATCTTGGCAGACAAAACTGTAGTGGAACAATGGGCTGCCTTTAAAGAGGAAATAGTTCAGGTACATTTGAAGTACATTCCCACTCGGGGGAAAGACAGGGCAACTAAAGTCAGGGCTCTCTGGATAACGAAACAGATAGAGAATATGATGAAGCAGAAAAAGAGCATGTATGATAGATGTCAGGTTGCAAATACATCTGAGAATTAGGCGATATATGGAAAGGTCAAAGGAGAAGTGAAAAAGAAAATAAGAGTGGCAAAGAGAGGGTGAGATTAGAATGGCAGCCAACATAAAATGTAATCCAAAAGTCTTCTATAGGCATATAAATAGTAAAAGGGTTCCAAGAGGAGGGGTGGGGCCATTTAGGGATCAAAAAGGAGACCTGTGCTTGGAGGTACAAATAAGTACTTTGCATCTGTCTTCACCAAGGAAGAGTGTGCTACCATAGACATAGTGAAGGAGGAGGTAGTGGAGACACTTGATAGGACAAACATTTATAAAGAAGATGTATTAGAAAGGCTGGCTGTACTTAAAGTAGATAAATCACCAGAAGCGGATGGGTTGCTGAGAAAATTGAGGCCGTAAATCGCAGAGCTACTAATATTCCAATCCTTCAGAGATACGGGGGTGGTGACAGAGGACTGGAGAATTGCAAATGTTACACCATTGTTTAAAAAAGGATGTAAAGATAAACCCAGCAAATTCAGGCCAGTCAGTTTAACCTCGGTAGTGGGGAAGCTTTTAGAAACAGTGATCAGAGTCAAAATTAACAGTCACTTGGATAGGTGTGGATTAGTTAAAGAAAGCCAGCACTGATTTTTTAAAGGCAAATAGTGTTTAACCAACTTGATTGAGTTTTTTGATGAGGTAACAGAAAGGGTTGATGAGGGTAATGTGGTTGACGTAGTGTACATGGATTTCCAAAAGGCGTTCGACAACGTGCCACATAATAGGCTTGCCAGCAAAGTTGAAACCCATGGAATAAAAGAGACACTGGCAGCATGGATAAGAAACTGGCTAAGTGACAGGAAACAGAAAGTAGTGGTGAACAGCTGTTTTTCCACACTGGAGGAAAATATAAAGTGCTGTTCCCCAGGGATCAGTACTGGGACCACTGCTTTTCTTGATATATATATTAATGACTTGAACGTGGGTGTACAGGACACAATTTCAAAATTTGCAGATGAGACAAAACTTGCAAGTATAGTGTATAGTGAGGAGGAGAGTGAAAGACTTCAGGTAGATGATAGGCTGGTAAAATGGGCGGACACGTGGCAGATTAATTTTAATGCAGAGAAGTGTGAAGTGATGCATTTTGGTAGAAAGAATGAGGAGAGGACATATAAACTAAATGGTACAATTCTAAAGGGGGGGCCCGAACAGAGAGACATGGGGGTATATGTGCACAAATCGTTGAAGGGCCCCAGTGCCCCAGAAGAAGGTAAAACATTGTTCCTGAAGTTTATATTGAGTGTAGCAGGTCAAAGATGTAAAGATCAATGAGAATGGGAGTAAGGGTCCAAGTGATGATTCATTGGAATGTCGAGATGATAATTATGGACAGAATGGAGATAGTTGACAAAGAGGTCATCCAATGTACATTTGGTCTCACGAGTGCAGAAGGAAGTTGACCAAGAGTAGTGATTGCAGTGTACTAGATCGTTAGACTATATGTAAATCATGGTCTCTCCTGCAACATTTGTTTGGGTCCCTGGACAACGTTTATAAAAGGAAATATACGTGTGAGGATTTCTACAAGTGGCAAATTTAGGGAAAAATTTGCAAGTCTTTGTTTTACAGCTTATTTAACCAGAAATGCAGCAAATCAATTTAAATAACAAAAAATAATCTTAGCAGCAACATTGATTTGACCGAAAACTGATCAGGCGTAACTTAAATATACTATTGCCTTTAGGTGAAATTTGTCAGTTGAATGATTATAGCAAGTATAATAATTGGGTCCATTTATGCTTAGATCAAGATTTTGTGGAAAGAAATGTCGTTTTGTTCATTGGAGTTACATACATGGGAGTGATCAGGTATTACTCTGTTCCATTGGAATTCTACATAATTGGAATATGAGAAGTGTTTTAATCCCTGGAATTCTGTTCCTGTATTGATTAGCAAGTGGTTTTGGTCCATTGGAATTCTGTACAAAGCAAGTGAATGGGAACCGATTGGAATTCTGTACATTGACATTCAATGTGAAATAGTGTGCCCTATTGGGATTCAGGCCCACGCAAGTAATGTGGTGCACGTTTCTTATTAGAATTCAACATCATCATCATCATCATCATAGGCAGTCCCTCGGAATCGAGAAAGACTTGCTTCCACTCCTGAACTGAGTTCTTTGGTGGCTGAACAGTCCAATACGAGAGCCACAGATTCTGTCACAGGTGGGGCAGATAGTCGTTGAGGGAAGGGGTGGGTGGGACTGGTTTGCCGCACGCTCTTTCCGCTACCTGCACTTGATTTCTGCATGCTCTCGGCGACGAGACTCGAGGTGCTCAGCACCCTCTCGGATGCACTTTCTCCACTTAGGGTGGTCTTGGGCCAAGGATTCCCAGGTGTTAGTGGGGATGTCGCACTTTATCAGGGAGGCTTTGAGGGTGTCCTTGTAGTGTTTCTGCTGCCCACCTTTGGTTCGTTTGCTGTGAAGGAGCTCCGAGTAGCGCACTTGCTTTGGTAGTCTCGTGTCTGGCATGCGGACAATGTGGCCTGCCCAGCGGAGCTGATTGAATGTGGTCAGTGCTTCATTGCTGGGGATGTTAGCATTATAGATGCAAGGGACTAAGTCTCGTTATTGCATTCGTGTTGAGCAGGGTTTGAACAGATCATCACATAAACATGTGTTTTTATCACTAAATCAAGCGGTGACAGAATTGATGGACGTTTTGATATTCCACATGTCATTTTCAGGATCATTAAGATTCAATGAAACCAATAGTTAAGGTAAACTATCCAGTTGTGATTTTTAAACCAGCATTAAATGCTGAATTTAATAATGATTCCAAGGAGGACGACTGCATCTACGGCAAGGAGAAGGACTGTATCATTTTATTTGTCTTGCGACTTGGTGATTGTTGAAAAATGACATCCGGTTGTGGCAATTTAAAAAAGAATTACAGCCTATATTAAATACTAAAATATTATTATATTCGTTTGGATATTTTAAGAAAGTTCTCTCTGAAAGACTTGCATTTATATAGCGCCTTTCACAACCTCAGGACGTCCCAAAGCACTTTATAGCCAATTAAGTACTTCTGAAATGTAGTCACTGCTGTGATTTAGGAAGCACGGCAGCTAATTTGCACGCAGCAAGCTCCCATAAACAGCAATGTGCAGATAATCTGTTTTTGTTATGTTGATTGAGGAATAAATATTGACCAGGACACCAGGGATAACTCCTCTGTTCTTATTCAAAATAGTACCATGGGATCTTTTATATCCACCTGAGAGAGCAGACAGCACCTCCAACATTGAAGTACTCCTTCAGCACTGCACTGGAGTGTCAGCCTAGATTTCTATGCTCAAGTTTCTGGAGTAGGACTTGAACCCACAACCTCCATGACTGCGAGGCAAGGGTGCTACCCACTGAGCCACAGCTGACAGTGTTTTTGATATTGATGAGATAAATAAGTACAGGTTCTGTAGACAACCTGTGCCTGAGCAATATCCATAATGCATTGAGTTTTTGCAAATTGTAATTCCTGGTATGTTGCACAGAGGTCTTAAAAAGTGAGATATATCCTGGGGTTGTAACTTTGGCTCATCCAAGCCTGTCAGGTTTTTGAAATTGCCAATGCACGATATTAAGAAAGAACACTGCAGTGGTAAAACCATTGATCGGCGCTCAGTGACAAGTTCACAAACTCAACAGGCCACGGGAAAACCAGCTAGATGGCAAGGCCAAGATATCCATGTCTGATATGTTATTGGCTTCATCAAAACAAAAACATTTATTTATTTTGGTGACAGGCAATCCACCATACATAAAACAAGGACATAAATGTCCTCGAGGAAAAAGGCAGAGCACAGGAACCACACCTTAATGAAGCATTATGCCTGCCGTCCCACTCTAGAAAGGCAAAAGTTCCAACTAAAAAAAATGACTTCAAATTTATATGAAGAAAGCACAAACTCTGACAGTTCAAAAAGTAGGATTTTTAAATCATTTCAGAAGAGACACAAAGGGCCCAAGTTTCGACTGGAGTTGCTCCTATTTTTTTGGAGCAACTAGTTTAGTTTGGAGTATCTTAGAAATCGCAATTCTTGGCATTTAGTTTGCTCCAGTTCACGTGAGTTAGTTTAGTTTTGTTTTAGTTCAGTTTTTCTTTTCAAAAGGGGGTGTTACCAGCCACTTACGTCTGTTTTGCAAGTTTAGGCAGTGAAAAGTTACTCCAAACTAACTTAGAACGGAATCAGTGCCCACTTTTGTACACTCAGAAAAACCTTGCATACATTTTAGAATTAGGCGCAGATAGCCAGAGATGGCGGGGTGGGCGGGAGGGGGGGGCAGGGGGGATGGGGGGAAGTGAAGTTAGAGGGAAGTTAGGGAATTTTCCAAAGCATTAAACACTTCACTTTTACCAATAAAGAGCCATCATCAATAATAAATGATAAATAAATCAATAAACAAAAAATTAAATTTCCCTACCTCTCCATCGAAGCAGCGGCAGCAGGCACCAAGCTGCGATCTTTTGGCCGTTCGGCCAGGGGATAGGGGCGGCCTGAAAAACACCAGGAGAGCGATGTCCAAAGAGCCCAGCCACAGAGCAGAGCCACAGCAGGCAGGCATCAAACCGAGCAGCGATCTTTCAGCCGTTCAGCCAGGGGATAGGGCGGCCTGAAAATGTTTGTGTGCCATTGCGCATGTGCACACGCTCCAACACGCATGCGCAACACTGCCGGCACTCAAACTGACGTTAGGCCCTAGCCCCACCCACCTGCCAGCAATGCTTTCTCAGAACGGCATTTGCTCCACCCCCAGCAGCTCCGGCTGCGCAGTGCCGAGCTGGAAACGGGTCTACAGATATCGGAGAATCGCGAGGTAAGTTTTAGGTGCTTTTTTTGTTCTAAAAAATAGGCAGACCTCTCGGAGGTGCGCCGTTCTGCCAGATATCCAGAACTTGGGCCCAAAATGTTGACTGGATAGTCTAATATCTGTGTGGGTATTCTTCTCTCACTCTGGAAGAGACTTTCGTGCAGGTTGATTCCTTTTGCACTGTGTCTTATTTTCTCATTTTAGGGTGCTTGCAGTGGAAGTCTGCTGGAAGGATCACTGCTTGAAAGCTCCACTTAACCACATCTTATCAGGGTAGTGTATTAAATACTGTGGTACTCAAAGTGGCTACAGTAATCCCTGTCACTTGGTTATCCAGTAACTCAGTGATTTGCAAATTAAATGAGAGTAGTGAGGTTTCAAGTTATGGTTGATATTCTGATTGGAGAACAGAGAAACAGCCTGTTTACCTGACAGGATAACACACTATGCATGCTCGTTATGGCATGAATCTTCTGATTGAGGCCTGTCTGGAACAATTCCTAATCTTTATAAATCCTAATGCACTGTATGCATTTTGTACCTCCAGAGCATCTAAGGGTGTAGTGGTGTCTACTCTCATCATAGAATTTTACAGCACAGAAACAGACCACTTAGTCCATCAAATCTGTGCTGATGCTTTCTCCACTTGAGCTACCTACTCTAATCCCACTCTCCTGCTCGCTCTCCACACATTTCAGTATTCCACTTTTTCAAACAACTATTTCAATCCCAATTGGAAAAAAACGTGGACCCTGCTTCAATTACAGTTTTGGCAGGGAATTCCAAATTCTAACCATTCTCTGGTCAAATTGTTTTTAACCTCATATTTAATTTCTCTCTTTTGATTATCTTAATTTATTTTTATGAAGACACGGGATATGTGCATCGCTGGCAAGGCCAGCATTTATTGCCCATCCCTAATTGTCCTTGAGAAGGTGGTGGTGAGCCGCCACCTTGAACCGCTGCAGTCCGTGTGGTGAAGGTACTCCCACAGTGCTGTTAGGGAGGCAGTTCTAGGATTTTGACCCAGCGACGATGAAGGAACGACGATATATTTCCAAGAAAGAATGGTGTGTAACTTGGTGGTGGTGGTATTCCCATGCACCTGCTTGTCCTTCTAGGTGGTAGAGGTCGCGGGTTTGGGAAATGTTGTTGAAGATGTTTTGATGCGTTGCTGCAGTGCATTTTGCAAATGGTACATACAGGAGACACGGTGTACCAGTGGTAGAGGGAGTGAATGTTGAAGGTGGTGGATGGGGTGCCAATCAATCGGGTTGCTTTGTTCTGGATGGTGTCAAGCTTCTTGAGTGTTGTTGGAGCTGCATTCATCCAGGCAAGTGGGAGAGTATTCCATCACATTCGTATCTTGTGCCTTGTAGGTGGTGGAAAGGCTTTGGGGAGTCAGGAGGTGAGTCATTTGCCACAGAATACCCAGCTTCTGACCTGCTCTTGTTGCCACAGTATTTATGTGGCTGGTCCAGTTATGTTTCTGATCAATGTGACCCCCAGGATGTTGATGGTGGGAGATTTGAGGATGGTAGTGACATTGAATGTTGTGGGGAGGTGGTTAGACTCTCTCTTGTTCGAGATGGTCATTGCCTGGCACTTGTGTGGCAAGAATGTTACTTGTCACATATCAACCCAAGCCTGAATGTCGTCCAGGTCTTGCGGCATGTGGGCATGGACTGCTTCATTATCTGAGGAGTTGTGAATGGAACTGAATTCTGCGCAGTCATCAGCGAACATCCCCACTTCTGGAATAAAAACAGAAAATGCTGGAAATCTCAGCAGGTTAGGCAGCATCTGTGGAGAGAAAGCAGAGTTAATGTTTCGGGTCATTGTTATTTCTGTTTCTCTCCACAGATGCAGCTTGACCTGCTGAGATTTCCAGCATTTTCTGTCTTTATTCCAGATTCCAGCATCCGCAGTATTTTGCTTTTGTATCCCAATTTCTGACCTTATGATCGAGGAATGGTTAATGATGAAGCAGCTGAAGATCGTTGGACTTAGGACACTCCCCTGATGAACTCGTGGAATGATGTCCTGGGGCTGAGAGATTGTCCTCCAACAACCACAACCATCTTCCTTCTGTTGTGTATAGAAGAACTCCACGAGGCTGAGTACTGAGAGCTAAACTTAGTGTGACCTTAGTCGTCTTTATTACAACTCCAGAGTGCCTAAACAACATGGCAGCCAACCTTTTATACTGGCCCTGCACATGTGTGCAGGTGTCCATTAGGACTCGAACAGTTGCGCCCTCTGGTGGCAAGTATTACATAGTTACATACATAACATCACTCCTCCCACCCCCCCAAAGTCTTCCCCCCCCCCCCGAAATTATTTACAAGTTGAAGCGATCCAGAGCCCTCCACTCCCTGGTTGATCGTCTAAGTTCAAACCCTGGCGTATGTGAGTTGGTTGGACCATTGCTGCACTGCACCACTGCTGGTCTGACCGGACTGTCAGGAACGGTGGGTTCATCCTCGTGATTGACAGCGAGGTCGATTGCTGGTTGGGTGTGTGTTGGTGGATCATCGATGGTGATGTCCTCTTCAAGTTGTTCCTGGTTGTCAGTAAATCGCAATTTGGTCTGATCTAAATGTTTTCTGCACATTTGGCCATTTAACAGTTTGATTATAAACACCCTATTCCCTTCCTTGGCCAAAACAGTGCCAGCAACCCACTTGGGGACTATGACCGTAATTCAGGACAAACACAGGGTCGTTAATATAAATGTCACGTGAAACAGCCGTGCGATCATGGTACATGTTCTGTCGGTGTCGCCGGGTTTCCACGTGATCATTAAGATCCGGTTGGACTAGGGAGAGCCTGGTTTTGAGGGCTCTCTTCATTAGCAATTCTGCTGGGGGAATCCCGGTGAGCGAGTGGGGTCATATCCGGTAACTGAGCAGAATGCGAGACAGGCGGGTCTGCAGGGAGCCGTCCATCACACATTTCATGCTCTGCCTGATTGTTTGGACTGCCCGCTCTGCTTGACCATTAGACGCAGGCTTAAACAGAGCAGACCTGACATGCTTAATGCCATTGCGGGTCATAAACTCATTGAATTCCGAGCTGTTGAAACACGGTCCATTGTTGCAGGATGTCGGGCAAGCCATGGGTGGCCCGGAGGCTTTCAATGGTGGCTGTGGACGTGCTGGATGACATGATTACACATTCAATCTATTTGGAGTATGCGTCCACAACTACCAAAAACATCTTTCCTAGAAAGGGGCCGGCAAAATCTATGTTGATCCTGGACCACGGTTTGGAGGGCCATGACCACAGACTCAATGGAACCTCCTTTGGTGCATTACTCATTTGCGAACAAGTGTTGCACTGATGCACGCATGACTCCAAGTCCGAGTCAATGCCGGGCCATCAAACATGCGACCTAGCAATTGCCTTCATCATGACAATGCCTGGATGGGTACTGTGTAGGTCACGTATAAACGTTTCCCTGCCTTTTTTTGGCAAAACCACGCGATTACCCCAGAAGAGACAATCCGACTGGATGGACATTTCATCTTTGCGTCGATGAAACGGCTTAATTTCATCTTGCATTTCCCCGGGAATGGTTGACCAGTTCTCATTTAGGACGCAACTCTTTACGAATGAAAGAACAGGATCCTGGCTGCTCCAGGTCCTGATCTGGCGAGCTGTGACGGGTGACCCCTCGCTCTCAAAAGCATCCACGACCAGTAGCAAGTCTGTGGGCTGCGCCATTTCAACCCCAGTGGTGGGTAATAGTAGCCGGCTGAGAGTATCGGCACAGTTTTCAGTGCCTGGTCTGTGGTGGATAACTTAGTCATAAGCGGATAATGTTAGTGCCCATCTTTGGATGCGGGACGAAGCCTTGGTATTTATACCGTTGCTTTCTGAAAACAGCAAAATGAGCGGCTTGTGGTCAGTTTCAAGCTCAAACTGAAGTCCAAATAGGTATTGGTGCATTTTCTTAACCCCATATATACATGCTAACGCCTCTTTCTCGACCATACTATAGGCTCTCTCAGCCCTAGACAGACTTCTAGACGCACATGCAACTGGTTGGAGGTTGCCCGATACATTGGCTTGTTGTGATACACAGTCAACCCCGTATGATGAGGCGTCACAAGCTAGCACTAAATGTTTACATGGGTCATCGTGTACAAGTAACTTAATTCAACATAGCAGGTTCCTGGCCTTCTCAAAGGCTGTACCTTGAGATTTTCCCCAAACCCAGTCATCACCCTTACGTAGCAACATGTGCAAAGGCTCTAACAATGTGCTCAACCAGGGTAGAAAGTTACCGAAATAGTTGAGGAGTCCCAGGAAACGAACACAGCTCTGTCACATTCTATGGTCTGGGTGCATTCTTGATGGCCTCTGTTTTTGAGTCCATGGGCCTGATGCCGTCTGCTGCAATCTTTCTCCCCAAAAATTCGACTTCTGGCGCCAGGAAAAGACACTTGGAGCATTTCAGCCTGAGTCCCACTCTGTCTAGGCAACTTAGAACCTCTTCCAGGTTGTGTCGATGTTCGATGGTGTCACGACCAGTGATCAGGATGTCATCTTGAAACACAACGGTGCGCGGAACAGATTTCAGCAAACTCTCAATGTTTCTCTGGAAAATGGCTGCAGCCGAGCGAATCCTGAAAGGGCACCTGTGGTATATAAATAGCCCTTTGCGTGTGTGTTGATTCATGTCAGTCTTTTCAAAGATTCAGCCAACTCCTGTGTCATGTAGGCAGAGGCTAGGTCCAACTTGGTGAATGACTTCCCCCCACCCCCCGCTAACACTGCAAACAGGTCATCCGCCTTGGGCAGCGGGTACTGGTCCTGTAGTGAGACTCGGTTAATCGTTACCTTGTAGTCTCCGCAGATTCTGACCGTGCCATCGCTTTTCAACACCGGAACAACTGGACTGGCCCACTCGTTGAACTCGACTGGCGATATGATTCCTTCGTGTTGGAGTCTGTCAAGTTCGAACTCGACTTTGTCCCTCATCATGTACGGAACTGCCCAAGCCTTGTGATGGATGGGCCGTGCATCGGGGCCTATATGAATCTGTACCTTGGCGCCTGTGAAGTTGTGGATGCCTGGTTGGAATAGCGAGGGAAACTTGCTCAGCACTTGAGCACATGAGGCATCATCCACTGAAGATAGTGCTTTGATATTGTTCCAATTCCATCTAATCTTTTCTAGCCAGCTTCTGCCGAACAGAGTTGGGCCATTGCCTGGAACAATCCACAATGATAGGTCAGGCACAGCTCCATCGTACGATACCTTCACTGCCGCACTTCCAATGACTGGTATGAGCTCTTTGGTGTAGGTACGCAGCTTTGCATTAATCGGGCTCAGTTTGGGCCTTTCTGCTTTATTACCCCACAGTTTCTCGAAAGCCTTCTGACTCATTATTAATTGACTCGCACCCGTGTCCAACTCCATGAACACTGGAACTCCATTTAATTTGACTTTCAGCATTATAGGAGGCCATTAGTGGTGAAGGTTCGTACCCCATACACTTCTTCCTTGGGTTGAGTTGCCTCTGCTGCGTGATCCTCGCTGGATAGATCATCCTCTGCCACGTGGTATGTCGCAGCACCTTTGCACATTCGCTGGAGGTGCCCCATCGTTGCACAGCCGTTGCACATGTAGTGCTTGAATCGAAATTGATGGGCCCAATGATTACCCCCGCAGCGCCAACACGGTGCTAATGTATTCACATTCATCCCCGATGGCGGACTCTGAGTCATCACAGGTCTTGCAGCCGCAGACGTATAGGTCCTGCCATATGCAGTTCGGCCTGATAGCGACATCAATTTATGTACAGTACTTGTCAGTGAGCTTCGATGTTGAGAAGATATGTGTTTGGTGTTACCGTCCATGGCCATGCATGCCTGGGCGATCGCAATGGTCTGCTCAGGTCTAGGGTTTCGGCAGCCAGCAGCTTTCGAAGAATGAGCTCGTGGCTGATGCCCAGCATGAAATAGTCCCGCAGCATTTGCCCAAACGCAGCTCTAAAATCGCAAGGTCTCGTGAAGCGTCTCAGGTTGACGACATAATCCGCCACCTCCTGGCCCCTGGAGCGATGGTGCATGTAAAAACGATACCTGGCCATGAGGATACTCTCCTTCGGCTTGAGGTGGTCCCGAACCAGCGTGCACAACTCTGTATATTCCTTCTTCGTTGCTTTTGTCGGTGCGAGCAGATTCTTGTTGAGGCCGTATATTTTAGGCCCACAGACAGTGAGGAGAACCGCCCTGCGCTTGGCCGCGTTAGTGTCTCCTTCCAGCTTGTTGGCCACGAAGTACTGGTCAAGATGCTCGGTGAAGGCTTCCCAATCATCACCTTCCACGAATTTCTCTAATATTCCAACCTGCGTGAAGGTTCGTATTCTGTTACTCATCGCCAACTGTTGTGTATAGAAGAAATCCACGAGGCTGAGTACTGTGAGCTAAACTTAGTGTGACCTTAGTCTTTATTACAACTCCAGAGTGCCTAAACAACATGGCATCCAACCTTTTATACTGGCCCTGCACATATGTGCAGGTGACCATTAGGACTCCAACAGTCGCGCCCTCTGGTGGCAAGTACATAAGAACATAAGAATTAGAAACAGGAGGAGGCCATCTAGCCCCTCGAGCCTGCTCCGCCATTCAACAAGATCATGGCTCATTTGGCCGTGGACTCAGCTCCATTTACCCGCCCGCTCCCCGTAACCCTTAATTCCCTGATTGGTTAAAAATCTATCTATCTGTGACTTGAATACATTCAATGAGCTAGCCTCAACTGCATCCTTGGGCAGAGAATTCCACAGATTCACAACCCTCTGGGAGAAGAAATTCCTTCTCAACTCGGTTTTAAATTGGCTCCCCCGTATTTTGAGGCTGTGCCCCCTAGTTCTAGTCTCCCCGACCAGTGGAAACAACCTCTCTGCCTCTATCTTGTCTTTCCCTTTCATTGTTTTAAATGTTTCTATAAGATCACCCCTCATCCTTCTGAACTCCAACGAGTAAAGACCCAGTCTGCTCAATCTATCAGTATTACATAGTTACATACATAACACCTTCGTGCTAGGTATGACTCCAGCCAGTGGAGAGTTTTCCCCCTGATTCCCATTGACTTCAATTTTACTAGGGCTCCTTGATGCCACACTTGGTCAAATGCTGCCTTGATGTCAAGGGCTTTCCCTCTGGAATTCAGCTCTTTTGTCCATGTTTGGACCAAGTAATGACGTCTGTAGCTAAGTGGTCCTGGCAGAACCAAACTGAGCATCGGTGAGCAAGTTATTGGTGAGTAAGAGGCGCTTGATAGCCGACTACACCTTCCGTCACTTTGCTGATGATTGAGAGTAGACTGCTGGGGTGGTAATTGGCTGGATTGGATTTGTCCTACTTTTAGCAGAAAGGGCTTCCATGGGCAATTTTCTACATTTTTGGAATAGATGCCAGTGTTTGTAACTGTACTGGAACAGCTTGGCTAGAGGCACGGCTAGTTGTGGAGCACAAGTCTTCAGCACGACAGCCAGGATGTTGTTCGGACACACAGCCTTTGCTGCATCCAGTGCGCTCAGCCATTTCTTAATATCACATGGAGTGAATCGAATTAGCTGAAGACTGGCTTCCGTGATGTTGGGGACCTCATCCTCTCGACACTTCTGGCTGAAGATGGTTGCAAACGCAATTTATGTCCTCCTGTTACCATCTTGCGAAACAGTGGAAAAATGTTAACCGCTATCTAATCATAATCCTTCATATTTTTGAAGACTTCTATCAAACCACTTGTTATACTTCTCAGATCCGCTTAAGACAGCCCTGAATTCTCAATTGTCTCCACATAACTGTAAACTAGCACCCAAGGTAATATTCAACTGAATTACTTTATGTCTGAACATTTCTATTGCTTCTGTACCCTTCCTGTATTGGGGTGTCCAAAACTGTATCGAAAGTGAAGCCTAACTAAGGTCTTGTACAAATTCAACATTTCTTCTTGGTTTTTATATTGTATTCTTCTGTGAAGAAAATCAAGGATTCAATTTGCTTTCTTATGACCTTATCTACTTGCAATGCTATATTTTACTAGCTGTATATTGGCACCAAAGTCCTTCTCCTTTACTCTATTTAGAATCTTACCATAGAGATGCAGTTTTTTTTCTTATTATTGCTTCCAAAATGTAAAATCTTCCATTTGTCAGCATTGAATTGCATCATCTACCAACTATCTATCCATACTGCTCACTTATCTATGACCAATGTGACTGTTCTGAACCTCTCTCTGTTGAAGGTGCTAAAAAGTAAGCAGATTATATTGTTTCCTTTTCTCACAATGTATCACATGTGTGGTGGCTCCTCCATTTCACAGTTTTGACCCTCAGATAGTCATTCTATAGCCTGCCTGATTTCATTCTCATTGAGCATAATAATGGTTACTTTTGAAGCACCAATGCTATACAATGGACAAATATTAGTTTATGATTTGCCCCCAAGGCTGCTATTGTATTATGGAGTGAAATACATTTATTTCCAGTTGCCATGATTCTGAAGGGATATGATGCATTAAATATATAGTGCAGTAGTTTACCTGCATAAAAAATACTTCACCATTTAAATTTGTACTCACCAAATCGCTTACTATGGGAATCCTTAAAATAGTCATACACCTTTAAGATGCAAAACTTATCAGAAACCATAGAGTCCCTTGAGGCATCTATCTCTTTCCACCTGTCTGTGCTGAAGAGCTGATGTATCCTTCTCTCTGCTGTGGAGAGCACCTTCACACAGGCTGATTCCTCCTTGTGCTGTATGTCCCACTTTATTATTCTGGGAGATCTTCTCCCTGCCACTCAGTTCAATTGCGGTGCCAGTTTTTCTGTGTCGTGGATGCCTGGTTGCCTGTACTTAGTTGCTTCGAGAACTTCTTAACATAGGTGGCATTATGCCTCAGTTAGCTTGAGAAGTAAGTATGGGCTTGCAGTAGTGTGCCTTGGTCTAACTTTTAAAGGCACGCAGTTCTGGCCTCTCACCAGAATTCCTGGGATAACATGGTACCAAATTAACTTGGTTTTGAGGTGTGCACCACAGAGCAGCACAAGCCCTCATGTGTCCCCAGCTGAGGCCCATCAGAAAACCCATTAGCAAATCAGCGCAAAATACATACAAAGAGGGGTCATTTTAACCCAATGCGCTGGGTGAGGAAACCCATGGTTTCGGGTGGAGCACTGGTTTTTACACCCCGCCCAAGTCATGGAGAGTAAAATCGGACAGGATGTCAAGCCAAGCGTTGCACCTGATTCCGTCAGTATCCCAAGGGACGGGTCAGGCTAAAACTGCCCCCAGGGTCTCTGGGCCAGGTTTTTTTTGTCCCTTTGCACTGCTGGTTTACACAAGTTCAGGCCCGACAATCAGAGTCTGACTTCAGGACGGATTCTTTAAGTGATCAGTCCTCCTTAAGCTTAGCGGTTATTTTCTTTTTAATTGTGCAAGTGTACAATGTGCAATTAGCTTTAGAAAAAAAATGTTACTATCAAGATCTACTGAATTCTTAAAGTCCAGTTCTTTATTGTTTAGATATATATATTGAGTATACAAGTGAACACGACTTGTTTTGTTTCACATCATTTGTAGAAATACAAGTTACTTATTAAGGTTAATATTTTAAGGCAAAAAATAAAGCAGATGTTATGAAGTGTGTGTCTGGAAAGTGTGTCAGATAGCCAGGTGGCATGAAGGATGTGGCAGAGCTGTCAGGTTGATACTAAGTAAGGATTTGGACCATTAGTGAGAGAATAATGGGAGCAAAATTCAGCTCACCAAAAAGGCCACTTACCGCCGAAAAGCGGCGGCCAAGCGGCAGAGTCGCGTCCAATAGCCCCCGCCAGCGAAATTCACCTCGGGGAATTTTCTGGCGGTCCCCACTTCCTTCCCGCCGCTGCCGACCAGTCCTAAATACGTGATCAAAGTGCACACTGCCGATCCTCCGCACCTCCAGCCAAATTCAGCTGTAAAAATCCTCGATCTGCTGAGCAGTGCCCCCGACAACTTTTTCTGTCAGTGTACCTTGTCTTCTGTGCGTGGGACTTGTCTGCATGGCTGCCATTAAAGGCGAGGGACCACTGCCGCGGCCGCCATTTTATTTTTTTTGCCGGCCGACGTCCAGGTTGGCCGGCCAATTCTGCCCCCGGGTTTGGCCGGACCGCCAACAGGCAGCCTCACACCCCCTCATGGGTGCCAGACTACTGGCCCAACCGAAACCCTCCCTGGTGGCCCAATGGACCGAACCTAAAGAATCGCTGCTTCTCTCCCCTTTAAGTGAAGGCGAGAGACGTGGTGACGCACACGCGTAATGACATCATCGCCGCGCCGCTGACAGCAGCGGAGACTCTGCCCCGCCTCCACTTCCACCCCGCTGGAGTGCTCATCGCCCCACCTCCGCCCCCATTATGACCCACTTCCGGTGCGCTTCAAAAAAAACGACAAAGAGCTGAATTTCACGAAAGAGGCCACCTCATCTGACGTGGCGGAGAAATCACTTCAAAAGCGGAAGATGCGACCCGTTTCAGGCAGGTGATAATTTCAGCCCTAATATCTTTATTTGTCAGCATAAGTAAGCAATTAGGATTATTGAACATTTGTAGTTGATTTTTATGTGGGTGGGTACCTAATAATCCTAATGAATGCTTTTTGTTGTTCTGAAGCTATAGAATGAAAATATTATGTGCATGACATTTAATGACAACACAACTGCTGACATTGATACACTTTAATTTGGATTGGATGAGTAGAGTGACCCCCATCTGGTTCCTTTCAGATACCCTGGTATTGACTTGAATACTGCACTTTGTATTTATGAGTTATATAACATTATCTAACTTCATTTTAATATAGTCTGGGCTGGACTTTCGTTCTTCTGCCGTCCCTGTTAGTACCCCAGAGGGGCTGCAATGGGGTGGTAAGCACTTCCGGGCGGGACATTCAGGGCTGGTTTCAAGAGCATTACCGCCCGGAAGGGGCGAGTCGGTGTGCAACATTCCTGGTTGTCACACCGACTCAATATTTGGATTGTGGCCAAACCTTAGCGCTCCGTAGTATGTCCTGGCGGGAATGCCTGTGGAAGCTGGCGTTCCAAGCTGTAGTGCCCGCAGTGCGGTAAGTAATGTCGACCTGAGGTAAGTGTGATTGACTTTTATTTTTTTATTTCTGCGATTTATGTTGTGGTGGAGTCAGTAATGTATTGGGAATGTTTTGGGTGGGACCTTTGCAGTTTTTTTTCCCATGGAAGTCTCTCTTAGGGCACCCGGAGGCCGGCTGTTTAACTCAGGATTTTCATTTGCTCAGCCGGCCTAGTGCCCTAAAAGAGGTGTGCAACGCCTCCCTTCGTGCTCTGCTCCAATCTCAGGGCACAGCTGATGAATTTTGCGGCGGCAGACGCAAACCGTTTGTCACGCAAGATTTACCACTCCGCCCGGGTTAACACCACAACAGAGGTACGACCCCTCGGTATCTTACCATCATCCATGTCTGGTCCTCTCTCTGACAGAACTGGTTGCCACTGTTGTTGCTGTTTTTTGTTATTATTCTCAGACTCATTTATCGAACTGCAACCAAGACAGGCAGATGGATGGAAGCTTTCACATGCACAGATTGATTGACACTAGATCTGAAAACTCTTCTGCAAGTCAATAAAACAGAAGGGTGGCTTTGCACTTCTATGCATTGATTGACAGCTCTTGTCAGAGCAGAGAAGGACATTCTCTTCTCCTCCTTCCAGAATTTGGTCTGCGGCAGACGAGACTGCCAGTTTCTCTGTCCCTGGATACTATCAGGCAATCAATGCTATTTTCATCATTACCAACAGCCACATCTCTATTACCCAACACTAGAGATATTCAAAACTCATTTGAATTGTGTTTTGAGAATACAGTTGAAACTGGACATTGAGCGCAAGCGAAGGTCTATGTGAGAAGCATTCCTCTCTCTTGCTTTCCCCCCCCCCCACCCCATTTCCAAATAACTTATAACAAAGCTGAAGAAGCTTGTGCTCGAGTTCACATTACTTGGTTGAAGGATGTGTTGTCAGATACATGTCAGTTTCTAACTATATTGTTTTGACCTTTCCCTGAGTAATCAGGGTGCAATGTTTCGGTCCCAGAGAAAATGTTGACTCTTGATACAAGAGTAATGATTATTGGCAAACAACTGAAGTTCCAGCCCACAACCTTGACACAGAAAAAATCAATGCTGTTCGAGAGAGTATGACCATCATCACAGAGGTAAACATACTCAGGTCTGCATCAGCTCGCGTTATTGATTGGAAATTAGGATATATAGATGAAACTGAATAGCTGATTTTGTCTTATTTGTACACCATCTAAACTTAAAACAGGTTTTAATGGCACGCAGCAGTAAATGAAAAACAGCACTTATTCAAATGTACCACTTATTCAGATACAGCACACACATAGAGATAAGGTGCTCAATTTTCCCCAATGCTGTTTTTTGGCGTATTGCCAGAGTTATGCCCATTTTCGCTGGCCCCAACTACTCCAAAAAAATAAGTAGCAAGTTTCCCCGTTCTATTTTTTGAAAATGGCACCGTGCAGCCTGTCCTGTGGCTTCGGAGGTTGGAGCCTAATGTCTGCGCCGAAAAAACGATGCTCCCCTGCTCTGCGTATGCACGAAAAAAAAAGGACGGATTTGACATGAATGCAATGGACGCGCATGCCCAGTACAGCTCCCGGTCTGCATTCGGCCATTTTTAAAGAGACAGTTGTGTGAGAGAACTTTGATTCTCATTAGAAAAATCGAAGCTGCAACACAATATGCAACACGGCTCAAGGACCAAGAATTTCTTACAGGATGAAGTGGAGGCACTGGTCACTGTAATTGAGGCAAGAAGACACGAGCTGGACACCAGCAGAGTTCACATAAAAGTTTCACCAGAAAAAATGAAGAAACGCTGGAACCAACTTGCAGAAGATCACTGTGCAATGGTGACCAACCCAAGATCTGGAGGCCAATGCAAAAAGAAGTGGTAGGACCTTGGTCAAGTAGTTAGTGTAAGTAATATTTTCATTTATTCAATGGAATTGCAATTGTAAATGTGACCATCTGTATGTCCCACACAGCAGAAAGACACCCTCTCTAAAAAGTTATATTTTCATCTTTGCAGAGGCACACAACAAAAGGGAAAGAACTCGAACAGGAGGAGGCCCGGCAAATCGGCACCCACTGACACTCTTGGAAGAGAGGGCCTCTTCTTTTATGGGTCCTGCCTAGAGAAAAGCACTGCAGAAGCTGGACCCACACTCGAGGGAGAAGGTAAGTCCTGCAAATTCCACAGTCTGGCTTTCCTAAATGTTAAGTACTGCGCGGGCGAGCCATGCTTCGGTTCATGGAGACGTCTCCGTCAGCTATGTTTCGGTTGATGCAATGTGCTATCATTCATCATGGTCCTTCAAATGAGCCCGCTGCCTGTGCTGTGTGAGCCTACTCCTCTACTGCTAACTATTTGTCTATTCTGTTATATTTTGCAGAACTTGAGGCCAACCCTGACGATGCAGAAGAAGATTCAGACATGGACGAGCCTGAAGAGGAGAACATCTTCCAATCCACCTTCCAGACCAAGAGCATGGGGGGGGTGGGGTGATGGATGAAGCCCCCACTGTTATATTCACTTTGAGGAGGTGCAGCTGCCGCCCATTGAGGTGCCATCCCCTTTCCTGAGATATACAAGTGTTGCTGGAACATTCCATGGTTTCTCACAGTCCGAGGCTGCGGATCCTAGTGGGATGCAGCAAGGCACACTCAGGGCCCCACCGACCGAGACTGCCGGTCCCAGTGGAATGCAGCGAGGCACACCCAGGGTGAGCTTGTCAGCATTCTCCTGAGGTGCAGGATCTAACAGATGTGGTTCAGATGATGGCAATGAGTGCGGAGAGCATTGACCTTACACGAGGCCAATTCACTAAATATATTCAAAAAGGAGTTAGATGAGGTTCTTACTGCTAGGGGGATCAAGGGGTATGGCGAGAAAGCAGGAATGGGGTACTGAAGTTGAATGTTCAGCCATGAACTCATTGAATGGCGGTGCAGGCTAGAAGGGCCGAATGGCCTACTCCTGCACCTATTTTCTATGTTTCTATGTTTCTATGATCACTCCTGGACACCATCAGTGGGGTGGGTGATGAGGTATCGGGACTATCGGGTGAACTAACAACACTCTCACATGAAATAGGAACACTGTCCGGGAACATGAGGGAGTGAATGTCTCAGGCAGCGGATACAATGTTGGTGCACATGAGGGAGGGAATATCGCAGGTAGCTGATGCACTGTCAGTGAATATGAGGGATGGAATTTTGAAGGTAGTTGGAACATTGTCGGTGAACAAGACGGAGGGAATGTTGTAGGTAGTTAGAACATAATAACATAAGAAATAGAAGTAGGAGTGGGCCATATGGCACCTCGAGCCTGCTCCGCCATTTAATATGATCATGGCTGATCCAATCATGGACTCAGGTCCACTTCCCTGCCTGCTCCCCATAACTCCTTATTCCCTTATCGGTTAAGAAACTATCTATCTCTGTCTTAAATTTATTCATAGACCCAGCTTTCATAGCTCTGAGGCAGTGAATTCCACAGATTTACAAACCTCTGAGAGAAGAAATTCCTCCTCATCTCAGTTTTAAATGGGCGGCCCCTTAGTCTAAGATTATGCCCTCTAGTTCTAGTCTCCCCTATCAGTGGAAACATCCTCTCTGCATCCACCTTGTCAAGCCCCCTCATAATCTTATACATTTCAAAAAGATCACCTCTCATTCTTCTGAATTCCAATGAGTAGAGGCCCAACCTACTCAACCTTTCCTCATAAGTCAACCCCCTCATCTCTAGACTCAACCTAGTGAACCTTCTCTGAACTGCTCTCTCAGGTGGAAGTAAAAGATCCCATGCACTGTTTCGAAGAAGAACAGAGGAGTTATCCCCGGTGTCCTAGCCAATATTTATCCGTCAATCAACATAACAAAAACAGATTGTCTGGTCATTATCACATTGCTGCTTGTGGCAGCTTGCTGTACACAAACTTGCTGCTGTGTTTCCCACATTACAATAGTGGCTACACTTCAAAAGTCATCATAGGCAGTCCCTCGACACCGAGGATGACTTGCTTCCACTCTAAAAGTGAGTTCTCAGGTGACTGAGGAGTCCAATGTGGGACCTACAGTCTCTGTCACAGGTGGGGCAGACAGTGATTGAAGGAAAGGGTGGGTGGGGAGCCTGATTTGCCACATGCTCCTTCTGCTGTCTGCGCTTGATTTCTGCACGCTCTCGGCGACGAGACTCAAGGTGCTCAGCGCCTTCCTGGATGCTCTTCCTCCATTTCGGGTGGTCTTGAACCAAGGATTCCCAGTTGCCAGTGGGGTTGTTGCACTTTATCAAAGAGGGTGTCCTGAAAACGTTTCCTCTGCCCACATGGGGCCCACTTGTGGTGTAGGAGTTCCGAGTCGAGCGCCTGCTTTGGGAGTCTTGTGTCGGTACTTCAAAAGTATTTCATTGGAGGTAAAATGCTTTGAGACGACTGGAGGTTTTAAAAGGCGCTATATAAATGCAAGTCTTTTTAGTATGCGTAGATCTCCAAAGGCGATTACATCTCTATCGATTCCACGGAAATGGTGTTGCCACTTTTCTTACTAACACGAGTCACCATGCCACTGACTTTCTTTGTTCTGACCACTTATTTTTCTTTCTTGCAGCCGGATCTGCCTTTTTGAACCCTGAAGGTGATTCTGGGACTGAAGCTGATAACGAACCTCAGCTGACATTTTACACTGACCCTTCCCGCAGCAGACGCCGCAGCAGAGGTATGATCGACAACTTACGCTTGCTTTTTTGGCATTGGGCCGGCCTGAAATATTAATGGCATGGAAACCAACTCAGCTGACTCCAAAGCGGTGTGAACTTTTTCCGGGGGTCAGACTCATGTAAAATGACTACACTCCTATTCGCCCGTGATTAGCACAGAGGTATCACGTTTACACAGAACCATTTCAAATCAAAAGAAATTATTAACTAGCAGCAGGGCCAGCATCAGCTATGAGGAAAGAAGCAAATGGAAGCAGGGCTTGGGTCCAATATAAGTAAATTAAGGCTCGGGTCAGTCACTAAGAAAATATCAAACAGCAACCAGGGAACATGCGTGGAAAATATTAAATTGCAGCCGGGGCCACATCAGAAAAAATATCAAACTGAAGCTGGGTCAAGGTTCGGCATGGCACCAGGGAAATATCAAATACTAGGGCCAAACATGGAGAAAATATCATCGGCTAGCACAACCGCAGCCAGACACCAGGAAACTACCACATAACTAGTCTCCGTATTTAAGGAAGGATATACATTGGAGGCTGATCAGAGAAGGTTCACTAGGTTGATTCCGAAGATGAGCGGGTTGACTTATGAGGATATGTTGAGTCAGTTGGGCCTATACACTTTGGAGTTTAGAAGAATGAGAGGTGGTCTTATTGAAACTTATAAGATAATGAGGGGGCTCGATTTTTCCACTCATAGGGGAAACTAAAACTAGGGGACATAGGGCCCAAGTTTCCCCAGGAGTTGCTCCTTTTTTTTTTGGAGCAACTTGATTTTTCTGGACTATCTTTTTAGTTGCAATTTGCGTCAGTGTAAGTGAGTTAGTTAGTTTTTGTTTTAGTTCTGTTTTTTTTTTCAAAAGGTGGCGTTCCCAACCACTTACCCCTGTTTTAGGTGTTTGGCCAGCAAATAGTTGCTCAAACTAACTTAGGCCAGTGCATGTTGCACTTCTGTCCGCACAGAAAAACCTTACCTAGAGTTAAGGAATCAGCGCAAGTAACTACATTTAAAGCACCACCAAGCACCAAACAAAGTTCAAAAAGTAATGAGCAATTAAGTAACAAGTAAAATAGAAGGAACCCCGCACCTAAAGCACCTTGACCAAAGTAATAAGCAATCAATAAATAACAAATAAAAAAATAGAAGGAACCCTGCACCTAAAGCACCAAAATCATTCAGTAAATAACAAATAAAAAATAGAAGTCCTACCTTAGGGAACACAGCGGGCCGCTGACGAGGGAGCCCATTCGGCCAGGGCTAGGGACGACGTGCTTCGGGCCCCTCCCACACAGCTTGCAGCACGCGTTTGCAGAAACGGCCTGCCAGGAGCTACTGCACATGTACGCAGACTCTAGCGTGCATGTGCAGAGGTCCCGGCAGAGTTTTCAGCGCCGGGACCTGGCTCCGCCCCCAATCCATTGGGCCACGCTGCGAGGCTGGGGAGCGGCCAGAATACGTACGTCTTTTTTCGGCACGCTTGGAGGCAGACAAAAACAGCGCACCTCGGGTGAAGGTGCCAGAAAAACAGGTTAGGGAAACTCTAGCCCATAGTCTTAGAATAAGGGGCCACCCATTTAAAACTGAGATGAGGAGAAATTTCTTCTCTGAGGGTTTTAAATCTATGGAATTCTCTGCCCCAGAGAGCTGTGGAGGCTGGGTCATTGAATATATTTAAGGCGGAGATAGACAGATTTTTGATGAGTAAAGGGTTATGGGGAGCGGTCAGGGAAGTGGAGCGAGTCTATGATCAGATCAGCCTTGATCTTATTGAATGGCGGAGCAGGCTCGAGGTGTCAAATGGCCTACTCCTGCTCCTATTTCTTATGTTCTTGGACACGGCACAAATGTTAACTGCCAGCAGAATCAGAACTAGAACCTCAAAGAGTTGCTATGAAGGGGGGAAACAGCAGAAGCTTCACACATGATTTATTACAACAAATGTGCAACATGTCTGTTACAAAATGTATTTTTTAATTTCATGTATATGTCTATTGCAGTTAAGACTGAATGACACAAAGAGGGAAAAAAGGGTTTCTTTTGTGATATTACCAGAACTATTGTACAATCCACATGTCAATAATAACTGAAAAAAATTGACAAGCGGAAAGGGCCATCAAAGATAAAGGAACTTTGCTGACAAAAGGCCAATTTCAATTGGATAAAATTGGAACTGGCCCAGATAAAATTAACAAGTAAAACACTGCTCCAACAATGAGAAACATTTGAATAGGTGATGATTAGGGTATAGACAGGTCATAGTCACACAAAAGGCAATGGAGGTACAGCAACAGCTGGAGTTCCTTCAATGAGTAGAGAAATAAAAATGGATAATAGACTTAAAAAAGGCATATGGCAATCCATGTAAATAAAAAATCAAGGCAGTTATGTAAACCATAGATGGGTTGTAAAAATTAGAAAGGTTAAATTAGAAAATTAGAGTGTGAAGGGTATAAGTTGAGTGACGGAAAGGATTTTATGAACACAAAAAAATAAAAGAAAAGTTAAAGGAAGTATATAGCTACTTAGAGACACACAATTATTTTTATGGAGGATCAAGGAATGGGAGAGGTACTAAATGATACCTTTAGTTGTGGCTCCGTGGATAGCATTCTCGCCTCTGAGTCAAAAGGTTGTGGGTTCAAGTCCCACTTCAGGAACTTGAGCACAAAAATAAATCTAGGCTGACACTCCAGTGCACAGCATTGTCGGAGGTGATGTCTTTCTGATGAGACGTTAAACTGAGACCCCATCTGCTCTCTCTAGTAGAAGTAAAAGATCCTATGGCCCTATTTCGAAGAAGAGCAGGGGAGTTATCCCCGGCGTCCTGGTCAATGTTTATCCCTTAATCAACATAACAAAAACAGATTATCTGGTCATTATCACCTTGCTGTTTGTGGGAGCTTGCTCTGCTCAAGTTGGCTGCCGCGTTTCCCATATTACAACAGTGACTGCACTACAAAGGTACTTCATTGGCTGTAAAGTGCTTTGAGATGCCCTGTGGTCATGAAAGGCATTATATAAATCAAATGGGCCGAAATTGATAGCCTTACCACCGACTGCCGCCGAGATCTGCCGACATTTCTCTTCGGGTTCTGCCCTGTGCCAGTTTGCACTTGGGCTGGAGCGGGCGGGAAGGGAGAACCACTGGGAACCGCCCACTGATGTCAGCGGATGGCCAAGTGGCACAAGTGATCTCCCACCTGCCAAGATGCCAGATTGGTGCTGGCAGGAGTCGGCGCCAGAATAGGGACGGACTGCTGCATGGAGGCACATCTATCCCCGACGGTAGATATGAAGACCTGCAAAAAAAGGATAGTGAAGATTTTTTTTTAAATGTTCTTACGCGACTTACCTGCATGGGGTCCCCTGAAGGTGTTCTGTTTTTTTTTGTTGATAATTTTTCTTTTCAGCTCTTCGACCCTCTGTGGGCCCAATTCCATCCTCGGTGGCACTTAGGTGTCAAGAGCCTTTGCCGGCAAGATTGGGAGCTCCCGCCCGCTGCCGCCCAGATTTGCCGCTGAGCGCCCTTTCAAGGACCTGTTTGCCGAAACTCCTGCCCAAAGTAACATCAGGTATCTCGGCGGTCCTGTGGGCGACCCTTGGCCTTCATCAATTTCAGCCCCCAAGTCTTTCTTTTCACACTGGTTTTCACGAAGAGTATGGTAGAGGCCACGCAAATGTACAAGAGAAGGAGGTGGAGCAATTTAATAGGATAGCTATAGATAAAGAAATAATACTGAAAAAATGGTGGAACTCCAAGTGGAAGAAGCACAGGATCCGAAGCTTAGAGTGCAGAGGGAAATCAGTGAGGTAATATCATCATCATCATCATCATAGGCAGTCCCTCGGAATCGAGGAAGACTTGCTTCCACTCTTAGCATGAGTTCTTAAGTGGCTGTACAGTTCAATACGAGAACCACAGTCTCTGTCACAGGTGGGACAGACAGTGGTTCAGGGGAAGGGTGGGCAGGGAGCCTGGTTTGCCGCACGCTCCTTCCGCTGCCTGCGTTTGATTTCTGCATGCTCTCGGCGACGATACTCAAGGAGCTCAGCGCCCTCCCAGATGCACTTCCTTCACTTAGGGCGGTCTTTGGCCAGGGATTCCCAGGTGTTAGTGGGGATGTCGCACTTTATCAGGGAGGCTTTGAGGCTATCTTTGTAACGTTTCCTCTGCCCGCCTTTGGCTCGCTTGCTATGGACGAGTTCCGAGTAGAGCGCTTGCTTTGGGAGTCTCGTGTCTGGCATGCGAACTATGTGGCCTGCCCAGCGGAGCTGATCAAGTGTGGGCAGTGCTTCAATGCTGGGGATGTTGGCCTGGACGAGGACGCTAATATTTGTGCGTCTGATCTCCCAGGAGATTTGTAGGATCTTGCGGAGACATCGCTGGTGGTATTTCTCCAGCGACTTGAGGTGTTTACTGTACATGGTCCACATCTCTGAGCCATACAGGAGGGCGGGTATTACTGCAGCCCTGTAGACCATGAGCTTGGTGACAATTTTGAGAGCCTGGTCTTCAAACACTCTTTTCCTCAGGCGGCCGAAGGCTGCACTGGCGCACTGGAGGCGGTGTTGGATCTCGTCATCAATGCCTGCTGGACAACGTGGACCACTTCCCTTATCTCGGGAGGATAGGAGGCTCCCGAGATAAGGGAAGTGGTCCACGTTGTCCAGGGCCGCACTGTGGATCTTGATGTCTGGGGGGCGAGGACTGGCTGGTGGAGGACCTTTGTCTTACTGATGTTTAGTGTGAGGCCCATGCTTTCATACGCCTCGGTAAATATGTTGACTATGCTCTGGAGTACAGCCTATGTGTTTGCATAGACGCAGGTGTCGTCCGGAAACTGTAGCTCGACGACAGAGGTTGGAGTGGTCTTGGACCTGGCCTGGAGACGGCGAAGGTTGAACAGCTTCCTGCTGGTTCTGTAGTTTAGTTTCACTCCAGTGGGGAGCTTGTCAACTGTGAGGTGAAGCATGGCAGCGAGGAAAATTGACTCATTTGCCATGAAGGAGCTCCGAGTAGAGCACTTGCTTTGGGAATCTCATGTCTGGCATGCGAACTACGTGGCCTGCCCAGCGGAGCTGATCGAAAGAGGTAACAGCAGAGACAATGTCCACAATCTTTCAAACACCCTTGGATATGGAAATCATACAACAGGATTGGAAGGTGGCCAATGTATCACCTCTGTTCAAAAATGGAGACATGGATGAACTATAGAGTAGTCAGCCTAACACTGGTCGTGCATAAGTTTCAAATGGGTTTTATAATATAATATATAATTATATTTGCCATAAAATTAATCAAGGACAGCAGAGATGGATTTGTAAAGGATTTGTTGGACAAATTTAATAGAATTCTCTAAGGAAATAATGGATTATATTGATGAAGGAAATGCACTGAATGTTGTAAATATGGATTTTCAAAAGACTTCTAACACCGTGCCACATAAGAGACTTCAGAGAATGCATTATAAAACAAAAAAGGAATCATGGAATTGATTTCTCATGGGAATATGAAGCATGTTTTTTCCAAAGACAATGAGCAATCTGCTCTGCTATGGACGCTCCCAATTTATTTAATTGCTGCAAAGAATCTCTGTCCCATTCACAAAGCCAAATCAGACAAAAACCCCTGAATATCTATTTGATATTACACCCTACATTATTCCTCCTTGACCAGTAACTTTTGTGTATTAACATTCTATGGTCCCAACATTTCAAATGTCATGTTCCACACAGCATTCGGTTATCTGTACTTACCCTTAAATTCAACTGTACCTGATACTAACCATGAGTGTTGGTGATAATTCTGAGATTTAAGAACTCTCAAGTTATAAAGGAACTTATAAAACTGAAGTTATTTTCTCCAATGAATGTTAGTTCAGTTTTGTGAATTTACCCATAGCTCTTGAGCATTTTTCCCACAAATGATGTTTGGCAAACTAGACTTTATCTCCTTGGCTCTTTTTAACTCTTTTGAATCAACATTAACATGTATCAGCTTGGAAATCTATCCACAGCCATGTAGAGAGAAAATCTCTCTAATCTAATCTTGTTGCTGGATTTTCCGGTCTTTTGCGCTCCTGGTTTCGCCCCGGAGCAGTGTGAAAGGCGGCGTCCAGGTCTCCTGCGCCCTTTCGCGATCCTCCAGTCCGTTTCTGCGGCAGTGCTCGTCTCTCATTGCGACACCGTCTGAGTTTTTACTACTGCCCAACCCGCGCCTCGCAATGACCACCTGAGAAACCAGAATGGTCCAGCCATGCCGGTGGCGGTGTGGAAGGTAAAGTGCTGTAAAGGTAAGTGCCAGTGTTTGATCTTTTAATTTAATTTTAGCGATTTGTATTGTGGTGGTGTGGGAATGTTTTGGGAATGTTTTTATTTTTTTTTAAGGTCCCGTCCCCCCGCCGGGCCCCTCTCAGAGTGCTCCCGGTCCAGCACTTTAGTTTGCGAGTTTTCCATTTTTGCGCCTCAAATTGTAGAACACCTCCCTTCGTGCTGCTTCCCCTGACGCAGGGTCCAGATGGCGAAAATTTCTTACCAAAGCGCAACCTATTCCCGGCCGGTAACTTTCCTGCTCCACCTCCATTTTCACCCTAAAAACAGAAAAGCCTGAAATCCAGCCATTACCTTTATCCTTACAGCTATTAATTGCTCACTGGTATCTCACATGAAACCAGTTACCTACATCTATGGTATCCATTCCTTTCAGAATTTGAAAAGCTTTTCGCACACCTGCTGAATCTTTTTTCCAATGAAAATAAGTTCAGCTTCTCTTTGTAGCCAAGCCCCAGAATCGTCCTTGTCACTCTTCACTGAACCCATGCCATTCGGCAGCATTGCCAACACATATGATTTTCAAAGGAAGTCCCAATGTAGCACCCAAGTGGGAGTCTTGGGGTCACAACAAAGTGGAATAACTCCGGCACTGAGTCCACTCCTGTTTTGTTTCTGCATTCAAAGTCCCCTTGAGAATCGCGAGTATAGGAAACGGTGATTAATCAATGTCATCTTGGGGGTAGAATGACTAAAATCCATAGTGCAGTATTACAAGTCTGTCCTCATCCATGCCCAACAATCACACTCAGATTCTGTTTGCTCTCCCACCTTTGCTGATGGACTTCCATTGTTCAGGGACAAATACTTCTTCACCTTTTTCAAAGTGCATGCTTACTTGCATATGTTAAAATGCATTTGCTGTTTCGTAGTCATCTGCTTAATTGATGCAGACTATTTTGAATGTTATCACTTTCCCTCATGCTTGTCACTAGGCCACATGGTTTGGTGTTAACAATAGATTTGCTAACATTATAAGAAGTTTCATTTTTCATGCCCTTTTTTTCAAATCACTTCTGAAAATTTAAATATTCGATACCTACTGGATTTGCATGTTAACTAATTAACTCATCTTCTCAAAGAATTCCAACATATTGGTAAGGCACGATATGGCTTTATACTGACTATTTTAACAGCGGATTATTTGCATTTGTTTTTTGTGTGTCCTTCTGCGCATGCACACATTGGACTGCGCCCCCTGTTTGAGCATGGGCCCTCGATTCGGTTGCGCATGCGCAGTGCGACATACAAGAAAGCCGAAAGTGGGACCAAACCACGAGCTTCATGGAGCTGGAGCTGCTTCTAGCTTTTGGATTATTTGGAACATTTTCACGGCCTTCTGTGGGAGAGAAAACATCGGAGGTAGTTGGAGAGAGAAGGAGACTGGGGAGGGTGAGGGAGACTGGGGAGGGTGAGGGAGACTGGGGTGGGAGAGACAGAGGAAGACTGGTGGGGAGAGACTGGGGGGAGGAAGAGAGAGAGATTGGCAGGAAGAAGAGAGAGAGATTGGCAGGAGGAAGAGAGCGAGACTGGGGGGAGAGTGAGAGAGAGTGAGACTAGGGGAAAGAGACAGAGACTGGCGGAGAGAGGGGACACGAGAGAGGGGATTGGAGGGGAGAGAGGGAACTCAGGTAAGATGGATCACATTCTTACAACCCCACCCCTTTACACTCACACCCGATTTCTCGGAAAGCTCAGTGCGTGTGTGACAAGGGACATCGTTGGAGTGGATGAAATCTGGAAGTCACGACACTGTCACTATTCACTTCATACCCAATAAGCCTGTTAACAATCCATGACCTGTATACAATGCCCCATATATGGTGCGGGGAGGGCTAAGGTCAGGAACTTGGACTGGGATGGGGCAGAAACTTGGGCTGGAGGGTGTCAGGAACTTGGGCTGGGGGGTTGGAGGTTGGTCAAGAAACCTGGGCTGGGGGAGGAGGGATGGTGGTCAGAAACTTAGGCTAGGAGGGGAGGGGGCGGTCAGGAACTTGGGCCTGGGGTGTCAGGTACTTGGGCTGGGATGGGGAGGAACTTGGGCTGGGGGGAGGCATGAACTTGGGCTGGGGTTGGTCAGGAACTTGGACTGGGAGGGGGTAGCTCCCCTGTCTGGAGACGGCAGTCAGAGTGGCTCGAATTACACTTTGCAAAGTCACTGAGAGCTTGGGTTGGGCGATCCTAATTACACATTCCAGAGAGACTGCTGGGTGTGTCTTATCCTCCAAGGGGACCAATCAGCAATCAGGTCATGTGATCACGCAGACCCAATCAGAGGATTTTTCTAGTTCAAATCGCTACGTCCCTATTTTAATGGCCTCTGTGCTTTACAAAATGAACATTAGCAGCTTCCTATAAAATGCCCTGAAGCATTTCCCCCACAACCAATGTTTGGTAAACTGATCTACAGTTTGTGGATCCCTGCCTCATCGCAAGCCTGTGATTTATGAAGTAATCTGACGCCTAATGTGATTTGTATACCTCCAAGGTCTCCATTATTTTCTTTATAAGCCTTCTGAGCCATTTAATTACATTACAGCCTATAACACCCCCCCAGATCAGTCAAACCCCCACACTTGAGTAGCCATAGTTCTAAACTTAAACTTCGTGAATTTGTTACAACCTGTAACTCACTTCTTGTATCCACTATTCCACACACAATCTGTATAATGCTGTCAATTGGATTACAGCTTGCAGCCACTCCTGGTAGCCATTGTTCTTCCTGGAAAACCACCTGAATCTGTCAATTAGATAATAGTCCACAATTCACTCCGAGGCATGAATTGCCCTTTCTATAAATCACCTGGATGTCTCCATTGGATTACAGTCTGTAAACCTTTCTGATATATATGGTTATGTATCTAATGCTTGGCAGGTTGAACAGCAGTGCCTAAGGTCAATCAGAATAAAATCAACAGAACAAGGGACTGCTGCAGGACTTCAGAACATAGTGAAACAGACTGATCAAGTCTTTGCTTGTTCCTCCGAACTTCAGTTCTTGCACTTTGGAAAACAACAAATAACAATAAAAAAACTAATAATATTGGGCCGTAAATTGCAGCCTCTTCGAGTGTGTACGATGTACGCACATGCCCGAAGAGGTCCTCGAAGTTCTGGGTGTAGGCGCGCAAAGAGCATGCGCCTAAACCTGGCACTTGCGAACTGTCCAACTTTTGACAGATCCAACGCATCCCCGGGAGAAGGGACTTCACTGGGGGAGATTTGTACCATTTGCCTAACTCTTGCCCAGCGAATGTCCTTAAAACATAATGCCTGCTTTTACCAGTGTAAGAGTTTTAAAAGATAGAAAAATTAAATGTTATCACTAAATTTTATATTAAAAGCCCTGTCCATTAAGGCAAGTTTATTATCAATCCTATCAAAACATTTTTAAAACATTTTCAAAAAATTAATTTTTTTCCTGAAATATTTAATTTAATTCAATTTTAAATATGTGAGGTGTTTTTAAAAAAAATTTGTGTTGTGTTTCTGTGTTTTGGGGGGTATTGTCATTGACAGTAATGGGAGCTCATACAAACAGAACTCATCTTTATTATCAATGAGAATATTACATTATGATTGGTAGTCCAGGCCCACATGATCCCAGGATACGTTGGGCCTCTACACTGGGCTGCGCATCTAGGCCTCGGACTGGACGTGTTTCTTTCTGCAGGACCACCAGCTACTTTCGTAAATAACATTTTGGTCGGAGGCATCCGCCCACGGAAAGCCTCCGACTGCCATTTTTGGCCGATTGAAAATGTATTTGGCAACCACACATTGTTTGGTGAATCTAAAATTTAACATCGACTCTTTAAGGGAAGAACAGGCAACAGATAGAGGTTAAAAGCCAGGTGGAGTAATGGAGAAAGAGAATGAGGTATGGGGACTGATGTACAGAGAGAATGGCCTGGAAATTGCGGTCAGAGACTTGTCTCACGCGTACGCCTCCAAACTGCAGGAAAAGTACGAACTTTGCTGCTGCCTTAAGAGCTTCGGATTGTTCCGGTTCTGGGCCTGCAGGCATTCACCTGCGTAAAGGTCCTCGCATCCCAGGGGCGCAGGCGGTTCGCAAGCCTCCTTGGGATCACATAGGCCAGACCAACCAATGACAAAGGGAGATTCCTATTAAGCTTATGGGGATTCCATTTACATACGGAATCTCCATAAGCATAATAGAAATCGCCTAAAAAGTACAATTTCACAACACTAAAATAAAAATAAATATCACAGGTACATGAAACATAAGAAGTTAGCATGCAGCTACAGCAAATAATTAGGAAGGCAAATGGGATGTTGGCCTTTATTGCAAAGGGGATGGAGTATAAAAGTAGGGAAGTCCTGGTACAACTGTACAGGGCGTTGGTGAGACTACACCTGGAGTATTGCGTACAGTTTTGGTCTCGTCCTTATTTAAGGAAGGATATACTTGCATTGGAGGCAGTTCAGAGAAGTTTCACTAGGTTGAATTCTGAGATGAAGAAAGGTTGAACAGGTTTGGCCTGTACTCATTGGAGTTTAGAAGAATGAGAGGTGATCTTATTAAAACATAAAATTCTGAGGGGGCTCAACAGGGTAGATGCAGAGAAGATTTTCCCCCTCGTGGGGGAATCTAGAACTAGGGGGCTTAGTTTCAAAATAAGGGGTCGCTCATTTAAAACAGAGATGAGGAGGAATTTCTTCTCACAGAGGATCGTGAATCTTTGGAATTCTCTACCCCCGAGAGCTGTGGAGGCTGGGTCATTGAATAAATTTAAGATGGAGATAGACAGATTTTTGAACGATAGGGGAGTCAAGGGTTATGGGGAGAGGGCAGGGAAGTGGAGTTGAGGCCAAGATCCGATCTTATTGAATGGCAGAGCAGGCTCGAGGGCTTCATGGCTTACTCCTGCTCCTATTTCTCGTGTTCTTATGTTCCAAATTAATTAAAATACCATTTAATTAAACATTCCAAATAAAAATGTAATTTTTTGAAAAATAAATGTAGACATTTTTAACCTGGCGAAAATTGACCTCAATTAATTTTAAATGTAAGTAAATGTTCAAATCATTTAAAAAATATTATTTTAATATTTATTTCAACCCTTGGTAAAAGAAGGCCTTCTGCCTGCATTTACCAGGTATAAGTGTTTGGTGGGTATTCGCTGGGCAGTAGTTGGGAAAATAGTCTAACTTCTGCGGCTGCAAAATTCATTTTCCAGCGGATGCGTACGATCTGTCGAGGAGAAACCTGGCAGATCACAAGTTCCTGGTTTCCGTGCATGCGCAGCACGAATTTTACAGGACCAATGATGGCATACGGTGCGCTCTGCGCGTATGCTCGGCTCTGCGATTACGCTGTCATAGGCCCGTAAAATCCGGCCTAATTTAGATGGAGATATGAAGGAGAAAGAAACTTGGGTAAAAGAACAAGCATAATGTGATGGAATTAGGAGACTAAAATATTGAAGTGAACAGCAAAATTACGAAGGTGATGGGGAGCACGGAAAAATAAACAAGCAGAGAGATCCAAAGAGGGACAGAAAAAGAACCTAACATAAGGGGACAAAGACAGCAATAACAGCTTGCATTTGTATAGTACCTCTAACACAGAAAGGATCTGCACAGAGATATGAGGGAAAAATATGTACACTGAGCCAAAGAAGGCGATATTAGGGCAGAATTTAAAGGTTGGTCAAAAAGGTGCATTTTAAGGAGGAGAGGGAAGGAGATAGGTTTAGGGAGTGAATTGCAAAGTGTGGAAAATGGAGACTGAAAGCACAGGCACAAATGGTGTGGTAAAGACCTGTGGAGGATGGGATACACAAGACTGGAGTCAGAGGAAAGCAGATTCATAGAATCATAGAAGTTTACATCATTGAAGGAGGCCATTTCGGCCCATCATGTCCATGCCAGCCAACAAGAGACTATTCAGCCTAATTCCACTTTCCAGCATTAGTTCCGTATCCTTGTAGGTTATGGCACTTCAAGTGCACATCCAAGTACTTTTGAAATGTGGTTGGGGGTTCTACCCCTACCACGCTTTCAGGCAATGAGTTCCAGACCCCCATAACCCTCTGCGTGAAGAAATTTCCCCTCACATCCCCTCTAAACCTTCTACCAATTACTTTAAATTTATGCCCGCTGGTTGTTGACCCCTCTGCTAAGGGGAATAGGCCCTTTCTATCCACTATATCTAGACTCCTCATAATTTTATATACCTCAATGAGGTCTCCCCTCAGCCTCCTCTGTTCCAAGGAAAATAAATCCAGCCTATCCAATCTGTCCTCATAGCTATGATTCTCCACTCCCGGCAACATCCTCGTAAATCCCCTCTGTACCCTTTCCAGTGCACTCACATCCTTCCTGTAATGCAGTGATCAGAACTGTATGCAGTACTCCAGCTGTGGCCTAACCAGTGTTTTATACATAATCCCCCTGCTCTTGTATTCTATGCCTTGGCTAATAAAGGCAAGCATTCCGTATGCCTTCTTATCCATCTTATCTACCTGGCCTGCTACTTTCAGAGATCTGTGGACATGCACTCCAAGGTCCCTTTGTTCCTCCACACTTCTCAGTGTGCTACCATTTCATGTGTATTCCCTTTCCTTGTTAGCCCTCCCCAAATGCATAAGATCACACTTCTCTGGACTAAATTCCATTTGCCACTGTTCTGCCCACCTGACCAGTTGATTGATATCTTCCTGCAGTCCGCAGCTTTCTTCCTCATTATCAACCATACAGCCTATTTTTGTATCCTCTGCAAACTTCTCAATCATACCTCCTATTTTCAATTCTAGATCATCGATGTATACCACAAAAAGCAAGGGATCTAGTACTGAGCCCTGCGGAACTCCACTGGAAACATCCTTCCAGTCACAAAGACACGCATCAACCATTACCCTTTGCTTCCTGTCATTGAGCCAATTTTGGATCCAACTTGCCACTTTGTCCTTGATCCTATGGGTTTTTACTTTTGTGAGCAGTCTGCCATGTGGGACCTTATCAAAGGCTTTGCCAAAATCCATATACACTACATCATACTCACTGCCCTTATTGACCCTCCTGTTACCTTCTTGAAAAATTCAATCAAGTTAGTCAGACACGACCATCTCTTAACAAATCTGTGCTGGCTGTCCTTGATTAATCAGTGTCTTTCTAAATGAAGATTTATCCTGTCCTTCAGGATTTTTTCCAATAATTTTCCCACCACTGAGGTTAGGCTGACTGTTCTGTAATTACTCAGCCTATCACTTTTTCCTTCTTAAACAAAGGTACCACATTAGCAGTCCTCCAGACTTCTGAAGCCAGAGAGGATTGGAACATGATGGTCAAAGCCTCTGCTATTTTCTCTTTTGCTTCGCTTAACTGTCTGGGATATATTTCATCCGGGCACAAGGACTTATCCACTTTCAAAGCTGCTAAACCCCTTAATAATTCCTCTCTCACTAGGTTTATGTCATCTAATATTTCACACTCCTCCTCGATAGCAGTGTCTGCATCGCCCCTCTCTTTTGTGAAAACAGATGCAAAGTATTCATTAAGAACACACATCTCCACACACAGATTACCCTCATTGTCTATAATACGCCCTACCCTTTCTTTAATTATCCTCTTGCTCTTAATATATTTATAAAACATCTTTGAACTTGGAGAGTTTGTAGTGCCAGAGGTGGTTAGAAATGAGGAGGGTGAGAGATTTAAACACACCTATGAGAATTTTAAATTTGAGGCGGTGGGGGAACAAGAATCACTGTAGGTACCAAGATCAGGGGTGATTGGTGAACAGGACTTGATGGGGGATATGATACAAGTGGCAGAATTTTGGATGAGTTGCAGTTTAAAGTTTGGAGGATAGGAGTCCGATCCACCGAGCATTGGAATTGAGATACATCGCGTCTACAGCGCAGAAACAGGCCATTCTGCCCAACTGGTCTGTAGTCAAGTCTGGAGATGACAGAGGCATGGATGAGGGTTTCAGCGACTATGAGTTGAGGTTGCGGTAGAGGCAAGTGAAGTCATGGAGGTGAAAGTAAGTGATCTCTGTGATGGAGAGGATCATGGGCTCGAAGCTCAGCTCAAGGTCAAGCTTGTGAACAGCCTGGTTCAGTCAGACAGGAAGGAGATGGTTTTACATAGGATATACAGCGCAGAAACAGGCCATTCGGCCCAACCAGTCCAAGCCAGGCATTTATGCTCCAGTTGAGCCTCCTCCCATTTTTCCTCATCTCAATCTATTAGCATAACCCTCTATTCCCTTCTCCCTCATATGCTTGTCCTGCCTCACCTACAATGCATCGATGCTACAGGCAACTCTCGATTATCCAGGTCCCTTGGGGATTGGGCTATTCCGGGTAAACGATTTTTCCGTTAGGGTGAGTCTACATTTTAAAGTTAAAACTTTAATGAATAAATACAATCGTTAGGGTGAGTTTACATTTATAAGTTAAAACTTTAATAAATCAATACAATCAGCTACAAACAGTAACAAAAGATGGACATTACCAGCATGCATGTACAGGTTCTGTGCCTGGAACCCAGTGCCTGCACTGCCCCCGTTCCCAACGACAGCGGCGGCCGTGAGAGACAGCGGATGCAGCAGCGCGCACACACACACCAGCAAAGCAAGGGCAGAGGAGGGTGATTTTTACGGTGAGTGAGAGAGAGAATGTGCGAGTGTGAGAGAGAGAGAGAGTGTGTGTGTGAGAGAGAGAATGAGCAAATACAAATGAGCACAGTGTTTGGAAGGCGATTTTTCCAAATTATTTGGAGCTGTCTTTTCATTTGTTAGCAACAGAATTTTAAATCCCGTTACAACGGTTTCCCGTTGGATCCGTGTACGGATAATTGAGAGTTGCCTGTATTCGCTTCAACCACTCCCTGTTGTCACGAGTTCTACATTCTCACCACTCTTAAGGTAAAGAAATTTCTTCTGAATTCCCTATTAGATTTCTTGGTGACTATCTTATATTGACGGCCTCTAGTTATGCTCTTCCGCACACGTGAAAACATTCTCTCTGTATCCACTCTATCACAACCTTTCATAATTTTAAAGACCTCTATTCGGTCACCCACTCAGCCTTCTTTCTTCAAGAGAAAAGAGACCCAGCCTGTTCATCCTGTCCTGATATTTATACTTTCGCATTTCTGGTATCATCCTTGTAAATCTTCTCTGCTCTTTGTAAATCTCCAGTGCCTCTATATCCTTTATCTAATAAGGCGACCAGGACTGCACGCAGTACTCTAAGTGTGGTCGAACCAAAGCTCAATACAGTTTTCGCAAAACTTCCCTACTTTTCAATTCTATACCTTTAGAAATAAACCCTCGTGCTTGTTTTGCTTTTTTATGGCCTTGCTAACCTGTGTTGCAACTTTTAGCGATTTGATATTTGTACTCCCAGATCCCTTTCTTCCTCTGCCCCACATAGACTCTGACCCTGATGGTGGTAAGGGTACAAAGTTTAAAGTGGGGTCTGAAGAGAATTATTTTGGTCTTCACATTGTTTAGTGAGAGGAAACTACAGCTAATTGAAGACTAGATGACGGGGTGGGGAGTCTAAAGCACAGGTGGTGGAGATATCATGTCTAATGTCAGAGTTCATATGGAATTTGACCTCATGTCTATGGATGACGTCACCCTGGGGCAACATGTAAACTAGGAAGAGGAGGGGACCAGGGATGGATTTTTTGGGGCGGGAACCAAAGATAGCGATACTCTGCTTAGGACCGGGTAACTAAGAGTGGAACCAGGCAAGTGCAATGCCACTGAATAACAGAACAGAAGCTTTGGAGGATGATATTTTTTATCATATCGGCGGCTGTCGAGAAATTGAGGAGGAAAAGGAGGGAAAATGCATCATTTTCACTGTTATAGAGAATGTAAGGCTGTTTCGGTGCTTTGGGAAACATGGAAACCTGACTGGAGGGAATCAAACAGGGAGTGGTGGGAGAATATGAGCATGATTTGGGAGGTGACAGGCATTCAAGGTCTTTGGGGAGGAAAGGACGGTTGGAGTAGGTGTGGCAAGACAGAGATGGAGGTGTGGAATCATGCATGGAGTTCTGTTAAAATACAGTCTATGGGCTGGATTTTCGGCTTTGCTGATTTCGGGGGGGTAATGGCGGCGGGGCGGTAAAGTTTGTGCCCAGGAACAGTTTGCGCCTCAGTCGGCAAAATTGGGCAGTTGGAACCTGAGTCTGGTGTAGCAGTAAGGGAGGCATTTCACACCTCTCTTCGGGTGCTAGGCCGGCTGAGCATGCGAAAATCCCGAGCTAAAGAGGCGGCCTGGGAGCGCTCGAAGAGAGGCCTGGGGAGAAAAAAAAAGAACCTGAAAAAGACCCACCAAAAACATTCTCGATCCACAGCGTACGCCACCACAACATAAATCGCAACAAAAAAAAAGCAATAACACTTACCTGAGGTGGACATTATTTACCTCACTGCAGCCAGTATAGGCCAGACCACCTGTTTTCATAGGCGGTCCCATGAGGGGTCGGGTGGGACTCCAACATTGAGCCGATGTCACAACCAGGGGCGTTGCACACTGGCTGGCCTATTCCGGGCGGTAACACTCCGTGCCCCACCGAAACCGGCCCCGAAAACCCTGGCGGGGCGCTGGAAGCTGGCCGCCCACCCAGAAGAGCTCACCGCCGCCATTGCTGCCCCTCCAGGGGCAGGACCGGAAAATCCAGCCCTTTGAGTTTTATATGCCTTTATTTGGGGGCTGAGAATTCTGGATGACATGATAACTTGTTAATGAAATTTTGAAGGAAATGACTAAGAGATGGAAGTGTGGCTTATCTCTATTTTCACAGAATTGCCAACAACTTTCAGAGTGTTGCCAGGGCATATACATTCACAACTCGACCTATTGAGGAGGCACAGCTATAATGTTCGAGACGGGGGCAAGTGCTGTTGTGAATAATGTTCCAGGACATTACCGTTCAGTTTTACTGTTATAACTGGAGGGTACAAGAAGTCCATGGTAAGATCTGTGAGTGATTCCTCACTGCCGGACTAGTTAAATACAAAGAAGTGTATCTGCTGATCTCGTCATAACAGCAGTATTTTTAGCTCTTATCTGTGGTTGTACCCCATAATGAGTCACACTAATAAAGTAATTAGTGTCCAGATTATATGACATTTAAAAAGATTGCTGTATTTTATCGTAACCTTTGCAGGAAGGTGCTCCTTCTGTTGCTGCAGTAAAGGTGGCATTTAACTGACAGGAATTGTAAAGGTGGTTAAGTGTTTTTATTTAGTTATTAAATATTTGAAGCACCATTATTAACTCAGCAAGGTGCTTGGCCTGTTGGTGGGTTCGAGGGGTTAGACGTTTAAAATGTAAGAAAAGGGCAATTGTAAAGTATTTCATCACAGTATGCTGGCTGCTTCAAAGTCGTCAACAGCACGGAATCGTATTTGGGTTGAATTCTCCTTGTTTTAAAATCTAGCACTGGTGAAAACCACCCAAACAACTGCAGAACTAAAATACTCTGAACAAATTACTTGAATTCCCCAATCAGACTACAACAACAACTTGTATTTATCTAGTGCCTTTGACATAGTGAAACGCCTAAAGGCTCTTCACCAGAGTATTATGAGACAAAAAAAATTGACACTGAGCCACAATGGAGAAATTAGGACAGGTGACCAAAAGCTTGGTCAAAGAGGTAGGTTTTAAGGAGCGTCTTGAAGGAGGAAAGAGAGGTAGAGAGGTTTAGGCGGGGAGTTCAAGAGCTTAGGGCCTAGGCAATAGAAGGCACAGCCATCAATGGTTGAGCGATTATAATCAGGGTTGCTCAAGAGGGCAGACTTAGAGGAGCGCAGACATCTCGGGGGGGTTGTGGGGCTGGAGGAGATTACAGAGATAGGGAAGGGCGAGGCCATGGAGGGATTTGAAAACAAGGATGAGAATTTTGAAATCAAGACGTTGCTTAACCGGAGCCAATGTAGGTCAGCGAGCACAGGGTTGATGGGTGAACGGGACGAGGTACGAGTTAGGAAACAGGCAGCCGAGTTTTGGATCAACTCTAGTTTACGTAGAGCGCTTGCTTTGGGAGTCTCGTGTCGGGCATGCGAACAATGTGGCCCGCTTAACGGAGCTGATCGAGTGTGGTCAGTGCTTCGATGCTGGGGGTGTTGGCCAGATCGAGAATACTGACGGTGCATCTATCTCCCAGTGGATTTGCAGGATCTTACGGAGGCAGCGCTGATCGTATTTCTCCAGCGTTTTGAGGTGACTACTGTATATGCACCACATCTCTGAGCCATATACAAGGGCGGGTATCGCTACTTCCCTGTAGACCATAAGCTTGGTGCCAGATTTGAGGTTCTGGTCTTCACCACTCTCTTCCTACATGGCAAGCGAGCTCCAGGTGGGCAGAGAAAATGTTCCACTCTCAAAGCCTCCCTGATAAAGTGCAACATCCCCACCGACACCTGGGAATCCTTGGCCCACGACCGCCCTAAGTGGAGGAAGAGCATCCGGGAGGGCGTTGAGCACCTCGAGTTTCGTCACCAAGAGCAGGCAGAAAACAAGCGCAGGCAGCGGAAGGAGCGTATGGCAAACCAGACTCCCCACCCACCCTTTCCTTCAACCACTGTCTGTCCCACCTGTGACGGAGACTGTAATCCCCGTATTGGACTGTATAGTCACCTGAGATCTCATGTTTAGAGTGGAAGTAAGTCTTCCTCAATTTCGAGGGACTGCCTATGATGATGAGTTTACATAGAGTAGAACATGGGGGGTTGGGGGGGGCAGCCAGGAGTGCGTTAGAATAGTCAAGTCTAGAGGTAACAAAGGCATGGATGAGGGTTTCAGCAACAGATGAGCTGAGGCAAGGGGCGAGATGGGCGATGTTACTACCATACATTTACACCCCGGTATCCAAGCAAGCTACAAAAAGCATCTGAATCCTCAATTAGATTCCAGGCTGTAATTCACTCAATGTTTATATAAAAGAGCTGAATTCCTTTGATGTTCAATCCTTTGAATTGGAATATTCCAATGGTTTTCAGCAGCTTAGATCAGGTGATGCGAAGTCATTGTACAAATTTTTCAGTGCTTGCAAAAACGTTGAGTCCTAGAAACGGCTAAATTGCTCAGAGAACAAAGTTAGTTTTGTTTCAGGATTTTCTTCCCAAATGTATGGGTTCAGAAACAACTGGAATTTATTCAGTTCAAAAGAATAGTTTGGTTGCTTATTGTAGACCTGGGGCTGGAAATTCGCTGGGATACCGCCTGTTGCGAGGGTCGGAACAGGGACGGTAAAGGGTTGGAAGCCGCGAGCGCCAGCATTGGAGCCACTTGGTAGTTTGAGCGTCCCGGTACCGCCGGTGCTGAGGAGTACTGCCCGGGAGTGTCGTGCAGGTGTGCAACTCCTCTGGTATCATCCCGATCTCAAAATGTGTTTTGTGCTGATCCCATGCGCCCTGTAGTCAACCCTGCCAGAGAAAGCTGGGGTGCAGAGCTACACCAGCGGCAGTGAGGGAAGGAATGACTGCGATGTGGCTTTTTGCGATGTGGCTTTATTTGGGGTGAGATTCTGAGGGGGCTGGACAGGGTCGATGCAGAGAGGATGTTTCCCCTCGTGGGGGAATCTAGAACTGGGGGAATAGTTTCAGAATAAAGGGTCGCCCATTTAAAACGGAGATGAGGGGGAATTTCTTCTCTCAGAGAGTCGTGAATCTTTGAAATTCTCTGCCCCAGAGAGCTATGGAGGCTGGGTCATTGAATATATTTAAGGTGGAGATAGACAGATTTCTGAACGATAAGGGAGTAAAGATTTATGGGGAGATGGCAGGGAAGTGGAGCTGAGTCCAAGATCAGATCAGCCATGATCTTATTGAATGGCGGAGCAGGCTCGAGGGCCAAAATGACCTACTCCTGCTCCTATTTCTTATGGTCTTATGTAAAACAGTCTAGCATTCGGTCAAAAATCAGTGGTGGCAAAATTGTCCGGCACCCCGATTTGGGGCAGTAACCTTCTGAGGCCGAGACTTTCAGCGCCCGGTGACACCATCATGGAATTGCCTTTAGCTCCTCAAAGGAAGCAAAGCGCAATCTCGCGTACTCCACTTACTTTGGGAACAGTAGCCGGGGGCACTACTGGGGTACTGAAGGAAGCTAACGCTCTTCAACTTAAAGGGGCGGGCTGCTGCGCATTGCAAGGCCTCTGATATTCTCCACTGGGCCACCAGGGCAGCACGCGAATGGGTCTGCAGCCCGGAGTGCTGGCTGCACAATGGCGACCATTGTTGAGCCAACCCGAGAGTCGACAGGCAGCAAAAGATGGCGGCCTCCCCTTTAAGGAGCGCCCGAGAGCAGATGTTGGCCAGCCATGTGAAGCAGGCATTGACACCCACTCACGCCGGCTCATGGCCCGTGGAGCAATTTTCCCCAGGAATGATAAGGGGTCGGCGTGGGGCAATGAGTGATCGCTGTACATGGCGATGACATCATTGCCGGTTGCGCGACGGCCTGGGGTTGTGGCGCTGCCGATGCAAATTCCCGGGAGGCGGTAGTGCCCCCTCTCCCGGGCAAAAAGTCTCCTCTGCCCCATTAATGCAGCCCGGAGGTATGAACAAGGCTATAAAGAGTGGCAATTTCTCCCCTAGTATGTGTAAAAAAAGTTTTCCTTAATTATACAAAGCCATGCTTGTCAGACAAGCAAGAAAAGAAAGACTAACATTTATATAGCAAGTTTCATGACCACCGGATGTCTCAAAGCACTTTATAGCCAATGAAGTACTTTTTGAAATGTAGTCACTGTTGAAAGAAAGTTTATAATGTGGAAAAGCAATAAGAAAGTGAAAATGTAGTTTTAATGTATATGATTCAGACAGGAGATGGCGTTGAATGGACAGTTGACCTCAAGATAAGTGGCAGAAATGTAAATTTTAAGCTAAATGTAATTTCATGTCACGGTTTCTAAGAAGCTAAGTGCAAAACTGACAAAATCTAATGCAAAGTTGTTTATGTAGACTGGCCAAAACATCAAGCTGTAATTCCTTTCGGGCTTACTACGTGATATCAGATCCCCTCTGCCCCAAACGCATCTCAGAATTAATATTGGGGCCCTAGAGTCTACAGGACAGAAATAGGCCATTCGGTCCAACTGCTCTATGCCGGCATTTATGATCCACACGAGCCTCCTTACATTCCTTTTCATCTAACCTCATCAGCTTATTCTTCTATTACTTTCTCCCTCATGTGCTTATGTAATATCCCCTTAAATGCATCCATGCTATTTGCATCAACTACTGGTTGTCGCGAGTTACACATTCTTACCACTCTTTGGGTAAAAAAGTTTCTCCTGAATTCCCTATTGGATTTTTTAGTGACTATCTTTATACATATGACCTCTAATTTTGAACTCCCCACAAGTGGAAATATTTTCTCTAGGACTATCCTATCAAACCCTTTCATTATCTTAAAGATCTTTATCAGGTTACCCCTCAACCTTCCCTTTTCTAGAGAATAGACCCAGTTAGTTCAGCCTTTCCAGATAAGTATATCTTCTTAGCTCTGGTGTCAACCTTGTGAATTTTTTTTGCACCTTCTCCAATGCTCCTATATCCTATTTATAATATGGAGACCAGAACTGTGCACAGTACTCCAAGTGCGGTCTAACCAATGTTCTATACAAGTTTAATATAACTTTCTTTTCAATTATATCCCTCTAAAATTGAACCCCAGTGCTTTTTATGGCCTTATTAACCTGCGTTGCTACTTTTAGTGATTTGTGTAACTGTACCCCGAGAACCCTTTACTCCTCTACCCCATTCAGATACTTGTTTTTTCCAAGGAGTATGTGACTTCCTTATTGTTCCTACCAAAATGCGCCACCTCGCACTTTATCTATATTCAAATTAATTTGCCAATTAAACACCCATTCTGCAAGTTTATTAATGTCTTCCTGTATTTTGTCGCATTCTTCCTTTGCGTTAACTATACCCCCCAAATTGGTGTTGGCTGCAAATGTTTTGATTGTACTTTCGATTTCTGAGACCAAGTCGTTTAGCTAAATGTGAACAACAGTGGTCCCAGCACCGATCCCTTTGGAACACCACTTCCCACCTTTTGCCAGTCTGAGTCGGTACCCTTAACTTCTGCTCTCTCTTTTCTGCTTTGTAGCCAGTTTTCTATCCATTCTACTACTTGTCCCTCAGTCCATGTGCTCTGACCTTAGCACTTCAAAAAAAAAACAGCACCACATCATCACCACCTTAGTGCAACTAGGATTAGGCAATATAACATCCGTGTCTGCATCGGACACCTCTGTGAATAAATTTAAGAAAAACAAATATTCTGCGTGGAGCAACGATGAGTGGAGTTTTCGAAATGGTAATCTTCAACAAAGTCTAAAATAGTTAGATCAAGGATGGACGTAACAAAGCATTACTTCACTGAGAGAATGGTAGGATTTTAGAACAACTTATCACGGAAGATTGTAGAAACGTGCAGCTTAAGATCCATTCAAAATAAAATTGAGCAAGTAACTTTAAAAGAAAGAGATTAGTTTAGCAGGAAGGTGTAGATAGACATGTGCCTCTTCCAGTCTTGAGATTTCTTACATAGCTGCCTACATTTTGTGTGTGACCCTTGATCAGATCTGGTGTGAGTCAAACTGCATAGTCAAGTGTTGTAGGACAAGTCAGGGTACAGTCAAGAAAATAAATGCTCAATAATATTGCTGCCATCTGCCACTGAAACCCTTTTTCATGCATTTGTCACCTTCAGACTCGACTATTGCAATGCTCTCGTGACTGGCTTCCCAACCTCCACAAGATTCAGGTCATTCAAACCTCTGCTGCCCTTATCCCACACAAAGTTCATCTTGCTCATCGCCCCTCACCTCACTGACTTACATTGGCTCCCCATCCTCTGGTGTTTCAAGTATAAAATTATCATCATTGCCTCGTTCCTCCTTACTTCTGTAACCTCCTCCAGTGATGCAGCCAACCCCTCAAACTCTCCATTCCTCTGACTCCAGCTCCTTGTGCATGCCCTTCTCCCTTTGTTCCACTTCAGCCAACGAAGCCACCTGCTCTGAAATTCCCTCCCTAATCCTCTTCACCTCCCTCTCCTGCTTTAAGACCATTTGTCTCATCCTCCTTAGATCACAATCAAGGCAGCACTTGACCGAGTGTGACACCAAGGAGTCCCAGTCATACAAAAGTGTTATATATAAAGGAAGATCGTTGTGGCTGTTTGAGGGGAATCATTGCAGCCTCAAGATATTGGAGCAGGAGTTCCTTAGGTGCAGCGGCCTAGGCACCCCGCCAGCTTCAGCTGCTTCATCAATGACCTTCCTGCCATCGTAATGTCAGAAGTGGGGCTGTTTGCTGATGGTTCCATCCTGCACCACCACCCCCCTCCCCCCCCCTCCTCAATCAACATCCTGGGGATCACCATTGACCAGAAACTCAATAGAGCAGGTCGGAGGCTTGGCATTGTGTGGTAAGTGACTCACCTCCTGACTCCCCAAATCCCTTTCACCACCTGCAAGGCACAAGTCAGCGATGTGATGGAATACTCTCCACTTACCTGGATGGATGCAACTACAACTGTACTCGAGAGGCTCAACTCCATCCAGGACAAAGCAGTCTAGTTGATTGGTACTATATCCACTAGCCTAAATATCCATCCTCTTCACCACAGGCTTACTGTAGCTGCAGTGTGTAGCAGCTAAAGATTGCACTGTAGCAACTCATAAATGTTTCTTTGGTAGCACCTCCCAAACCTCCAGCATCTTAAAGGAGAAGGGCAGCAGGTACATGGGAGCACCATCACCCCCAAGTGCCCCTCAAATCACACACCATTCTTGACTTGGTATTCCTTCATAGTCGTTGTGCCAAAATGCTAAAACTCCCTACCTCACAGCTTTTTTCGAGCACTTTCATCAGACGGACTTACGCAGTTGAAGAAAAAGGCCCACCACCACGTTCTCTGGAAAACTAGAGGGTGGGCAATAAAATGCTGGCCTTGCCAGTGACACTCACATCCACAGAATAATTTTTAAAACGATATTTGGTCACTCCACCTAATAACCTCGGCATCCAGCTGTTTTTGTGCCTTACACCTCTATGAAGTACTTTGGGACTTTTTCGATGTTGAAACCACGATGTACATGTAAGTAGTGTGTGTTGATTGACGAGCAACAATCAGAAATGTAGCCGTTTGTGAAAATAGTAGAGTTGAAGCTGGATGGGAATTTGTGGACCAATTTCACTGCTCTTGCATCAATAGTAACTTAGTCAATCCTGGCAGAAGCAAAATAGATTATCCTTATATTTCTCTCCGATTAGTTGTTTAGTGCCTCAAGCAAAGGTTTCTGTTTCTAAGTGATACATCTCCTTGTTATTTGGTACATTAATTCACCATTCCCAGTCAGCTTCTTAACCTCACTTGCAGTACCATTATCCTTAATTACTTAATTACGATTTTCTTAAAAGCTGATATCACTTCCATGTAGAATATCTGTCCATTGCATTCAAGTATAGTTTTGTTTAACTCGATTATCCTTATTGAGTGTGAAATTCTTTTTGTTTAATCTGCGAAGCCACGTTTATGAACATGTGTTGTAATGTTTCTGAATAAAAGTAGATGTTACCACTCAGGCAAGTGATTCCATGAATGTCACAAAGCTCTTGTTACATTGCATTACATAGATATACGGCACAGAAACAGGCCATTCAGCCCAACCAGTCCATCTCGGTGTTTATGCTCCACTTGAGCTGCCTTCCATCTTTCCTCATCTAAATCTATTTGCATAACCCTCTATTCCCTTCTCCCTCATATGCTTGTCTAGCCTCCCCTTAAATGCATCGATAATATTCGCTTCAACCACTCCCTGTGGTAGCGAGTTCCACATTCTCACCACTCTTTGGGTAAAGAAGTTTATTCTGAATTCCCTATTGGATTTCTTGGTGACTATCTTATATTGATGGCCTCTAGTTATGCTCTTCCCCACAAGTGGATACATTCTCTCTGTATTCACTCTATCAAAACCTTTCATAATTTTAAAGACCTCTATTAGTCACCCCTCAGCCTTCTTTCTTCAAGAGAAAAGAGATCCAGCCTGTTCATCCTTTCCTGATATCTATGCCCTCGCATTTCTGGTATCATCCTTGTAAATGTCTCTGCACCATCTCCAGTGCTTCTATCTCCTTTTTATAATATGGTGACCAGAACTGTACTCAGTACGCTAAGCGTGGTCTAACCAAGGTTCGATACAGGTTTAGCATAACTTCCCTACATTTCAATTCTAACTCTCTAGAAATAAACCCTAGTGCTTGGTTTGCTTTTTTATGGCCTCGCTAATCTGTGAGGCAACTTTTAGTAATTTGTGTATTTGTGCTGCGAGATCCCTTTGAACCTTTACCCCACCTCGACTCGCATCCTCCAAGTAATAAGTGACCTCCTTATTCTTCCTGCCTAAATACAATACCTATTGGATTGTGTTTTGAAATTATGTTGTTAATATTCTGAAATGTTTGAACCTGCCATATCTAGAAGAGGTGTTAATATTCCTAAATACTGCAACCGGTTCTAAAGGACAAGTATTGAGACAAGATACGGGCCCATGCTCGTTCGCTGTTATTACCCCTTTGAAAATGACCGCAACTTGAGGTGCATCCTAATGTGGAAATCCTTTTTTTGAGGTTTACCTTTTCCCCAATTTTTGTTTTTCTGTCTATAATATTTGTTTAAAGTTAGAATAAAAGTAACTTATTAACTTCCTGGTTCCCTGTCTATGGGCATTCTGTATTGTGATTGACTGCTTAGATAGCTTCTTGATGTCACAGCAGCTCGCAGTTGGGATTCTCCATTAACTTACACTGATCTCAACTGAACGTCCAAAAAGCTGAACTTCTCGCCACAGAGATCGCGGGATCTTTGTGGGAAGCTTACTTTGGGGCCAGTAGCAAACGCCTTTGCTTCGCTGCTGACCGCAAATTCTGGGCCTTTGTGTTCTAGTCATTGTTATATCATGAACTGGGTACAGTAGCATAGTGGCTCTGTGACTGGACTAGTAATTCAAAGTAACGATCTGGAGACGTAAGTTCAATGCCCACCACGGCAGCTGGGCAATTTAAATTCAGTTAATTAAATAAGTCTGGAATAAAAAGCTAGTATCAGCAATAGTGGATTGTCGTAAAAACCCATCTGGTTCACTAATGTCCTTTAGGGAAGGAAATCTGCCATCCTTACTTGGTCTGGCCGATAAGTGACTACAGACCCACAGCAAAGTGTTTGACTCTTAACTGCCCTCGGAAAAGGCCTAGCAGCCACTATGTTGTACCAAACTGCTCACGGACTGCAGCGGCTCAAGAAGGCGGCTTGAATCACCACCTTCCCAACGGAAATTTGGGATGGGCAATAAATGCCAGCCTTGCCAGCGATGTCTACATCCCCATGAATGAATAAGTAGAATAAAAACTGTAAGTGAGATTAGTGATTGTCATTGTTCTGAGTGCTTTGGATTGAGGGTTGGGTTTGGTCAAATCTATGCTTATCATTCACAATGTGCCCAGGTGCTCATGCTTCAGCTCCTACTCGAGGAAGTGGAATGGAATTCTCCTGTGCAGTAGTACTTTGCAGTTGTGTCAATGTCTAATAAAAACAAAAAATGCTCAGCAGGTCAGGCAGCATCTGCATCACGGAGAGAGAACCAGAGTTAACGTCAGAACTGGAAAAAGTTAGAGATGTAACATGTTTTTAAGCAGTTGTAGGGCTAGGGAAAGGGGGAAGGGGAGAAAGAACAAAAGGGAAAGTCTGTGATAGAATAGAAGAGATTAAGAAACAAAAGACGATGGTGCGAAGCAAAAGGAGATGGTAATGGGACAAGTTAAGAAACAGGAGATTGTAATGGGACAAGTTAAGAAACAAAAGATGAGTCCAGATAGTGTGTAAATGGAGATGGCAGAATCATCAACAGCTGTCGTGGGACAGAGAGAAAAAAACAATGTATAGTTTGATTTGGGCATCTTGGATCTTGCTTCTGCTGCTGAGGACACCTGAGTAGTATTTGATTAGTGATTGCAACATCAGTTTTAGTTGTGCTCCTCAGTTATCAATTTAGATTAGTCCTGCATCAGACTCTACCTAAAAGCTTAAAGGTGAACATTTTTCTTTTTATCATGGAATTTACATTGTTTATTTTTACTTTCAGTTCATTTTATCATTCAGTGGTCATGTTTCTGATGATTTTGTGTATTCTGTGTACTCCTTCATGTCTTTGAAATTCTTCAGCTCCCATTAGAACCTCAGTCCAGAATTTCTCCATTTCAAAAGTCTTCTCCTTATATATCGGATGTATGCTTCAACTGATTAATCTCGATAGCTCAGTAGTTACTTATACCTTTGCCTTCTGCGTCTTTGGTTTCTCTTAAGCCCCACTCGCAGAAAGAAAGAAGCAATATATTGCAGGATTTTCCCGGCAGTCTTATTTCCTGCACTGGCAGTCAAACAGCTTGGAAACCCTGTACGAATGATAGGGAATAGAAAGGCAACAAAAAGCTAAGCGCTTACTTCTGGAGGCAAAGATAGCTGAAACCATGAGGTAAGTGGGAGAGATTGAAAGAAAGAAAGAAAGACTTGCATTTATATAAGTGCCTTATGTCTCTGTATGTCTCAGAGCACTTTACAGCCAATTAAGTACTTTTGGAGTGTAGTCACTGTTGTAATGTGGGAAACGGAAATGTTGTAATGTGTGGCTCAGCAAGCTCCCACAAACAGCAATGTGATAATGACTAGATAATCTGTTTTTGGTATGTTGATTGAGGGATAAATATTGGCCAGGACACCTGGGATAGCTCCCTTGCTTTTCTTCGATTTAGTGGCATGGGATCTTTTACGACGAGAGGGTTTTATAAGAAGGCCAAGAGCAAGCTCACTCTACTAATGAATAACAATCTGAGGCAAAACAATTGCTGAGATTTTCTGAGAAAATATATTTTAGGGGCTCAATTTTCCCCAGTTATCTGTGCCATTTATTTGGCCTAAATTAAAATATCCAAATTTCCTCAAAGTTTCTGCGCCAGTGCAAATCAGTTAGTTACAATTTTTTTACGTTAGTATTTTTTTGCGTCATTGGGGGCATAACCTGCCACCTGCGCCAATTCTGGTCATTTAAGCAAGTTTGGCCAGCTCCGATTTACTTTCTTAGGACGGCGTATGTGAGTGCTCTGGAAAAACTTTCTGGGCAGTTAACAAAATCGGCGCAGGTAAGAGAATCAGTGCAGCAGATGCAGTTCCACGGCCCGGACAGCAGCAGCAGAGAGGGGGGGAGAGGAGGACCTTTTAGCCAGAGTTAGGAGCGGCACCCGACACTGGCACCAGAAGGCGTTTCAGCCAGGATTAGGAGCGTTGGACGGGAGAGGAGGGTATAGACTTTTGGCATAAACACTTCAATAATTTAATGCTGGAATGCTGCTGCAATGTGCAATGTGCTTGTGCAGGTTGCTGTGAGCTGGCCAGAATGTGTTGTATGTTTCACTTTCCAGCCTCAGCCCGCAGTGTGTCCCTCGTTACCCTGGCAATCCGATCTTTTTGGCGCAGATCTTAGGCTCCTCCCCCAAAGCTAAAGGACAGGCTAGGTGGCGCCAAAATCAACAATTCAAACGGAGAAGACTGGATGATTTTTTTTTGGCATAGTTGGGCCCCAAAGAAAACGCGCGTAACTCTACAAGTGTACTACAAAACGGCTTTGGGGTAAATTGGGCCACCAAGAAGTCTATTCGCCATAAGCAGCAGTTAGAAATAAGAGTTATTCCTATTCACGTCAATGTCCAGCAGAATGCAGGAATTTCCATAGAGATAGGAATGTTGGAATAAGAAAACGAGAGCAAGATGAAGTGGAGATTGGAAATAAATATAGTCAGGGAGATGCTTGAGATATTTGCTAATGCATTTTGCTACATAAGCAAATGTCAGGAGCTTCCAGCAATTTGAAATTGTGGTGCCTTTGAAAATGTTAGAGTGCTTATTAGAATTCATTGGAATGTTGTACATAACTTTCTGTGATTTGTTATGGAAGTTGAAAAATTTCTCTTCAATGTAATCTCTGCCATATAATAAACATATCACTATAAATTTCATAGATATTTTTAGATAACAAAGACCAGCGACCGACTATGAAAGTGTTATGCCACTGGATGAAGGTTTTCACAATTTTGGTTTGGGGATGATTGAGTGGGTCAAGTTTGGGACATTATAAACTTCGAGCTAGCTCAACATGTTTTAGTTCATCAGTGTAATGTCTGTGAGCTTGTAATGTTTGTAGCGCCACACTGTGGATGTGGACGTATTGTATACTGCAACTACAGTGTTAATAATAAACAGAACTGAGCATGTTCCGGAGGCTTCCGACAGAGCTGCCTGCCACGTTAGTAGCTGTGTGTGCTGTGCTCTGTGAAAATATCACATTTGGCGGCGAGATGGGATTTTTCGGATGATTTAAAGCTGAAATTTTGTTGGTGAACTATTCAGCCAGCCGACAGTGAGACTTTGGGAGCTTCTCTGTCTTTGGAAAAAGCTACAAAATCCAAAGTAAAATACAGCACATTGTGTGAACAGCTAAAATTAAAATGGCAGCACCCGCAGGTGTAATGGGACATTTGGGTGAATATAGACACGACCGGGAACGTTTTAAAGCGTATGTGGATTGGCTAGAAATGTATTTCACTGCAAATAACATAATCAAAGTTTCAGACAATGCAGTCCACAATCAGGCGATATTGGAACGGAAGCGAGCTATCTTCTTATCTGCAGCTGGACCGGAATTGTTTGAAACTCTGGTAAATCTGCTTGTGCCTGCCGAGTCAAAGGACACAAGGCTTAAAGAGATTTTAACAAAGCTGGAGCAGCACTCTAACCCCAAACCATTAGAAAATGCTGAAAGCTATCGTTTCAGGATATGGAATCAAAAGTCTGATGACAGTATCAATGATTACATTGTAGCATTAAAAAAGCTATCGATTCACTGTAATTTCAGAAACTTTCAAAACCGAGCATTGAGGGATCATTTTGGTTGTGAGGTGAAAAATGATGCGATCAGAAGGAAGTTATTGATGATGGATGACTTGACATTTGAGCTTGTTTGTCAGACAGTGAGGTCGATGGGCTTGGCCGATCAATATTCCCGAGAATTAAATAATAATTACGGTCGTCAGTCAATTGAAATAAAAGGCAGTGGGGGCCCAAAATCTCAGAAACTGGAAATTCTAACAGAGTGTCGAAGTTGTGCTATAGGTGCCTGGGACAACACATTGCTCAAAATTGTCCATATGTGAAGGCAGAGTGTTTCTTCTGTAGAAAGACTGGGCATCTTGTGAAGGAATGCCGACTGAAGGGTAAACCAGCTTTTAAAGCTATGAGTCCAGCGTTCAAAGCTATGAGTAGAAATCCCCAGAGACTACATAGCATGGAAGAACAACACAGGATGTGGAGATGTTTGAGTTACACGTCATCAGGAGCATGAGGTTAATGGACAGCGATTCGGAAAGTATCAAAATCCACTTAGATGTTGCAGGATTCAAGATACCAATGAAAATCGACACGGGTGCATCCGTGAGTGTAGTACCGGAGTCACTATACCTCGACAAATTGCGTGATTTTCCATTGGAGAAATCCAAGATAGAGCTGCGAGGCTACTCGGGAGAGAAAATTCCTGTAGTAGGTCGTATCACTGTACCGGTGAAATATAAGGATCAATTTCAGAACTTGCCTCTAACAGTAGTGAAAGGAGACAAGCCTGCCTTACTAGGAAGAAATAGGTTGAGATCGCTGAAGCTGGATTGGAGTGAAATTTTCCATGTGGAAATGAGATTTGCATCAATGGATGATGTTATTAAGAAGTATCCGAAGGTGTTCTGTGAAACAGGCAGTCCGATCCAAGGCTTCAAGGTGAGTGTCAGGGTACAGAAGGACGCTAGATCGGTTTACTACAAGCCACGTTCCATACCATATGCACTCAAGGAGAAAGTTGAGCAAGAACTCAAAAGACTAGAGACTGAGAACATTATTTGTAAGATAGATCGATGTAATTGGGCTACACCCATTGTTGTTGTACCTAAGTCCGATGGTAAGGTAAGATTGTGTGGTGATTATAAAGTAACCGTAAACCAGGTTCTCGAGGGTAATGTCCCCAATACATGGTCAAAGAGCTGACAGGTGGGCAGCTCTTCTCAAAACTGGATCTTACGAATGCCTACTTACAGCTTGAACTAGATGAGGAGTCCAAGTCATGCTTGACTATAAATACTCATCTAGGCCTGTATCAATTTAATAGGCTACCGTTTGGAGTGTCTTCTGCCCCTGCCATATTCCAAGGGGTGATGAACCATATTTTGCAAGGTATTGAAGGGGTAGTATGTTATTTGGATGACATACTAATTTCAGCACCAAATAGGCAAATTCATAATAACACATTGAATGAAGTCCTCAAATGGCTAGAGAAGCACGGAGTACGAGTGTCTGCTCGTAAGTGAGTTATTTATAAACTCAGTGGAGTACTTAGGGTACAGAATAGACAAAGATGGTTTACATCCAACCATGGGAAAGCTGGATGCAATCAGAAATGCACCCAATGTCAAGGGGCACAAGTGAATAATGCACATTTTGCTGAAGTGCCAGGGGACAGCTGGTACCCATGGAGCTGTATCTCGATAAGTAGCCACTGCCTTAAGGAGAAAATTGATGAGAAAAAGTACAACATAATTGATATCACCACTGTAACCACTTTCAAAGCCCTCTGGTTTTATGCATATATTGCACTTGTAATAGGACAACACACATGCCATTACACTTGTGAGAACTTTGAAAACCTTTGGGTAGAACACTTGTTTCATCAGATAGTAGTCAGATGAAACAGCCAGGAGTTAAAAAAGGACCAAGGCAATGTAAATTTAATGCATAGAAATTTACAGCACAGAAAGTGACTATTTGGCCCATCGTGTCTCTGCTGGCCAAAAAAGAGCTATCCAGCCGAATCCCACCTTCCAGCTCTTGGTCCATATCCTTGTAGGTTTCCATACTTCAAGTGAATATCCAAGTCATTTTTTTAATGCAATGAGGGCTTCTGCCTCTACCACTTCTTCAGGCAGTGAGTTCCAGACCCCCACAACCCTCTGGGAGAAAAACAATTCTCCTCAACTTTCCTCTAATCCTTCTGCCAATTACTTTAAATCTATTCCCCCTGGTTATTGACCTTTCTGCTAAGGGAAATAGGTCCTTCCTATCCATTCTATCTCAGCCCCTCATAATTTTATACAACTCAATTAAGCCTCCCCACAGCCATCTCTGTTCCAAAGAAAATCAACTCCAGCCTAACCAATCTTTCCTCATAGCAAAAATTCTCCAGTCTAGGCAGCATCTTTGTAAATCTCCTCTGTATCCTCTCTCGTGCAATCAAATCTTTCCTGTAATGTGGTAACCAGAACTGTGTGCTAGATGTAGCCTAACCAATGTTTTATACATTTCTAGCATAACCTCCCTGCTCTTGTATTCTATGCCTTGACTAATAAAGGAAAGTTTTCTGTATGCATAAGACTTAAGAATTAGGAGCAGGAGTAGGCCATTCAGCCCCTCGAGCCTACTCCGCCATTCAGTGAGATCATGGTTGATCTTCTACCTCAACTCCACTTTCCTGCACTATCCCCATATCCCTTGACTCCCTTAATATTCAAAAATCTAGCGATCCCAACCTTGAATATACTTACGACTGAGCATCCACAGCCCTCTTGGGTAGAGAATTCCAAAGATTCACCGAGTGGGCGGTGCGAGCGAGCGCAGCGCAATCTGTCAGTGCTGCCGTTAAACCGTCACTGAAATTCGTGGCATGCGCCGACAGCATGGCGCTCTGGTGGTAGGTGCTTGGCGGCCCTTTAGCGCCCCTCTCTGGTGCTAACGGGTGGCACTAAACTGCCGAATTTCTAACACAAGAGACCTAGTACTGAGCACTGTGGAGCTCCACTAGAAACAGCCTTCCTGTCACAAAAACTCCCGTCGACCCTTACCCTTTGCTAACTGCAGTGTCTTAAAATAATGTATTCAGTTAGTGGCGTAGCACAAGCTGGGAAAATGGCAGTAAGGTCTGGAATTGCTGATAAACAATACTGGTTGATGAGCAGAGTTCAACAAAGCAAAAAGAATGCTGAGCTATTTGACCAATTCAATAGAGCATAATTCTCAGGGCTAGAAGTTCTCCAACCTGTTGGTATTTGATAAATAACAACATTTTAGTGAATAAATAAGAATAAAAATGTTGCCATTTTTTAAGGGGGTAAATTTGGCCACAAAATAGCCTGTCCTTAAAAAAATGGCGTTCCACAATGATTTGCTTTAAAAACTGTGATCTCGCCAACTTTAGCCCGAGGCCTATCAGCGCCAAAAATGCCCCAAAATATTTGTAAAAAACAAAAAATCAAAAATAACAAAACATTTACAAGACCCTTAGCTCAGTAATTGCTGCAAAAGAATTGAAAAATAAAAACTTTAACTTACCTTTTTTGCAGGTCTTCCTATTTACCGACTTTTCTGAGGCTGCAATACCTGCATTTATTTTTCATCCCAAAACAGGTTCGCCAAATGTCCAAACTTGGGCGGTGCGGTTTTTTTTTTTGCGTTGCACCAGGGCGATCCACTTTTTGTCGATATTTTCAAAATGTCATTCTTAAGGTTTGGGGAATTTTTGAGCCCTTCATTTCAAGACCAAAAAAGCACTTTTAACGTATTAAAATCACGTTAAAACTTGCGTCAGGCTGGGGAAATTCTAGCTCTAAAGGTGTTGTGCTGTAGAGTGCCTGGGCAGCAATTTCAATACTGCATTCAGTTCTGGTCAATGAAGGAAGGACATAATGCAGTGCAGAGAAAAGCTGCAAGATATCCCTAGTGTCAGATAACTAAGTTAGGAAACAATGTTCGAAGCTCTAGTTTCAGCCTCTGGAGGAGATGAATGACAGGGGATTTTATAAGATGTGTATAAGATATGAAGTGGAGCAGAAAACATTAATCCTACGTGCTATTACGGTCAAGGGAACAGAGGTACAAACTGATAGAAGCTAAGTTCAGGACTTGTGTTGGGAAGCGACTTCTCACACAGAGTGATTAATAGCAGGAATGGCCTTCTGAGTCAGGTCGAGATAAAAACTCTGGCATCATTCAAGACGCAATTAGTTTATGGGATGGGATCATAGGTTTCTTTGGTCGAATGAGTTTGATGTGTTGAATGGTTTCCCTTATCAGTACTTGCGACAATTTTTCTTTTGATTCTGTTTATTTTTAATGATGCAGTGAGAGAGGGTACTTTATTCACTATTTACTTGTCAAGATTGTGCAAATGTGGCAAAAATGGTCTCATCTAGCCTGACCAGTTCTGCAAACTAACTAGTCTCATCGGTGGACTTTCCTCCTGGTCAGATTTTCTCTAACTTTTGCGAATACCAACGGCAACAAACTTGTCAACACAACCCGAATGCGTGGAAATAGGTGGATTTTATGACTACAAAATGCAAGCTTGTTAAGAATTAAACTAGTCAATGTAAATACGATTAATGGGACCAGCTGAGTGACAAAGTCGCGAGTTCATGTATATGCTGCTGTTCACTCACAGGGAGCATTATATATCTGTCGTCATCATCCTCCTCCTTAAAATATTGAACCGTAATCCCTCTGTCCCTGCAAACTACTGCCCATCATCAACCTCCCTTTCCTCTCCAAAGTCCTTGAACTTGCTGTTGCCTCGTAATCCATGCCAATCTTTCCTGCAACTCCATGTTTGAACCTCTCCAATCAGTTTTCCATCACTGCCACAGCACAGAAACGACTTTAATTAAGGTTACAAATAACATTTTACGTGGCTGTGACCATAGGGCACCATAGTCCTCATCCTTTTCCAGATATCTGCACCCTTCCACATGGTTGACCATGATATCCTCCATTGCCAGCTGAGTGGGACTGCCCTTCCCTGGTTTTACTCTTATCTATCCAGTCGTAGCCAGAGAATCACCTGCAATGGCTTCTTTTCCTACTCCCGCATTATTAGCTCTGGGGTCCCCCAAGGATCTATCCTTAATCGCCTCCTAATTCTCATCCACATGCTACCCCTCAGCAATATCATCTGAAAACACAATGCCAGATTCTATATGTACGCTGACAATACCCAGCTCTACCTCAACACCACCTCTCACAACTGGTCTGCCACCTCTGTGGTGTTTATGACATCCAGTATTGAATGAGCATAATATCCTCCAAATAAACATTGGGAAGACCGAAGCCATTGTCTTCAGCTCTTGCAACAAACTCCGTTCTCTGAGCACCGATCCCATCTGCTTACCTGGCCACTGTCTCGGGCTGAACCATTGTTTCCGGCCACATAGCCTCTCCATCAGTACGATTGCCTACTTCCACCTCCGTATTATTGCCTATCTCCATCCCTGCCTCAGCCTATCTGCTGCTGAATCCCTCATCCATGCCTTTTGTTACCTTCAGACTTGGCTATTCAAATGCTCTCCAGGCTGGTCTGCATCTTCCGCCATTATAAATTTGAGCTCATCCAAAATTCCGCTGCCCATATCTCAACACCCACCAATCCTTTTCACTCATCGCCTCTGTGCTGGATGACCTACATTAGCTCCCAGCTGGCAACGCCTCAATTTTAAAATTCTCATCTTTGTTATCAAATCATTCCAAGGCTTCGCCCCTCCCTATCTCTCTAACCTCCTCCAGCTCTCCTCCCAAGAACTCTGGATTCCAGCAACACTCAAGATCTCGCTACCATCCAGGACAAAGCAGCTCGCTTGATTGGCACCCCACCCACCACCTTAGACATTCACTCCCTCCATCACCGGTGCACCGAGGCTGCAGTGTGTACCATCTACAAGATGCACTGCAGCAACTCGCCAAGGCTTCTTCGGCAGCCCCTGCCAAACTCGCGACCTCTACCACCTAGAAGGACAAGGGCAGCAGGTGCATGGGAACATCACCACCTCCACGTTCCCCTCCAAGTCACACACCATTCTGACTTGGAAATAGATCACCGTTCCTTCATCGTCGCTGGGTCAAATTTCTGGCACTCCCTCCCTAACAGCACTGTGGGAGAACCTTCACCACACAGACTGCAGTGGTTCCAGAAGGAGGGTCACCACCACCTTCTCGAGGGCAATTAGGGATGGGCAATAAATGCTGGCATTGTGAGTGACCATCACATCTCGTGAACGAATTAACAATAAAAAAATCCTTCACTTTTGCCCTAGTGTCCATCCCCGATTTTCTTCGCCCCTCCATCGGTGGTGGGTCTTCAGCTGTCCGGGTCCAAAGTTCTGGAATTTCCTCTTTAAACCTCTCCGAATCTCCACCAACATTCCCTCGAAGCTGTCTGCCAGTCCCGCACAGCCCGGGATTGGCTTTTCCAACACTGTATTATATTTTGCACCTGCGCAAAACTGTGAATGGGCCACACATTCAAAAAAAAAAATTAGCGGGAACATTACTCTCTACCTCTCTCTTCTCCTTTAAGACACTCCTTGAAGTGCAACTTTTTGACCATGCTTTTGTCCTAATAGCTCCTTCTTTGGCTCAATGTGAAACATTTTTGTCTGATTACGCTCCTGTGACAGACCTTGGGACGTTTCATTACGTGAAAGGTGCAATATAAATGCAAGTTGTAACTGTTGTGCTCTTCATGAGGTGCTAACAAAATACACCATACTAATGGTGTTATGCAAGGTGTCCCTGGTCCGCCTCAGGGAAAAAGACATTGCTGACATTCGCAACAAGACTGCCTAATGAGCATAGATTGTCATCGCAGTATAATAATAGTCTGCTGCTATTATTCAAATAAAGATTAGGCTGTTAATGATCCATATCCCTTATGCTCAATACTTTTTTTCTGTTAAGGTAATGGAATTTTACAATATTGAGTTAATCAGACCCATTTTAAAGTTTTAAATTTTTTTTATTCATTTACGAGATATGGGCATCGCTGGCAAGACCAGCATTTATTGCCCATCCCTAATTGCCCTTGAGAATGTGGTGGTGAGCCGCCACCTTGAACTGCTGCAGTCCTTGTGGTGAAGGAACTATCACATTGCTGTCAGGGAGGGAGTTCCAGGATTTTGACCTAGTGACGATGAAGGAACAGCGATCTATTTCGAAGTGAGGATGGTGTGTGACTTGGAGGGGAACTTGCTGGTGGTGGTGTTTCCATGGACCTGCTGCCCTTGTCCATCTAGGTGATAGAAGTCGTGGGTTTGGGATTTTGAAATCTAAGGCTTTGTTATCTCATGGAACCTTTTAAAACTTCCCATATATCTGGGAAAGCCCTCAGAATAAATGACTTGCAAATAATAATTCTCACAACTGTACTTAATTTGTAGCTAGTGAAATAAGAACATCTTCTACTACAATTCCACTTGTCTGCACTGTCCCCATATCCCTTGATTCCCTTAATATCCAAAAATCTATCGATCTCTGTCTTGAATATACTCAAAGACTGAACCTCTACAGCCCTCTGGGGTGGAGAATTCCAGCGATTCACCACTTTCTGAATGAAGAAGTTTCTCATCATCTCAGTCCTAAATGGCCGACCCCTTATTCTGAGACTGTGACCCCTGGTTCCAGACTACTCAGCCAGGGGGAACATCTTCCCTGCATCTACCCTGTCAAGCCCTGTGTCATATAGAGTTCCAGCTAGTGGACTACTGCTTCACTTAATGTACTATTTTTAATGCAACTCCTGATGTCTAATAAACGATGCATCTATTTGCACTAACTGAATTTCAGCCATTTCTCTGATTGGCTCTCCATTATCACATGATCTGTTGCTGATTGGTCCCCTTGGAGGATAAGCCACACCCTAAAGTTTCTCTGGAATGTGTGAATGGAACCTCCCAGCCTAACTTTGCACATTGTAACATGATCCATTTTGACTTCAGAAGTCAGAAAGGACACATCCCTCCTCCAGCCGAAGTGCCTTACCGCAGCGCAAGTGCATCCCTCCCCCAGCCAAAGTGCCTTACCCCAGCAGAAATACACCCCCGCCCCCACTCTCCCACTATAGATGGGGCGTTGTGTAAAAATTATTAACAGGTTTATTGGGTATGAAGTGAATAGTGACAGTGTCGTGACTTCTGGATTTCATCCACTCCAACAATGTCCCTTGTAGGGGGTTGGAAGAACGTGATACATTTTCCGAGTTCCCTCTCTCCCCTCTGATTCCTCGCCATCCCCCCCCCCCCCCCCCCATGTCTCTCCCCCCGCAAGCTCTCTCTCTCTCCCTCTCCCCGAGTCTCTCTCCCTCTCTCTCCACCCCCCAGTCTCTCGTTCTCTCTTTCCTCTCCCCCCAGGCTCTCTCTTCCCCCACCCGCCACCTCCCCATCTCTCTCTCTCTCTCTCTCTCTTCCACTCCCCTCTCGGCCACCCACCGCTTCTCCAGCCTGCTCTCGTTCGCCCGCTGCTTCTCTCCCCGCCGGCCTTCTCGGCCACCCGCGGGCCCTCTTGGGGCCAGATGGATCAGAGGCTCGGCTCTGTCCGGGCCTTGGAGTTGCAGTGGGGGCAACGTGATGTTGCGGGACAGCTCGGGGCTCGGCACAGTGGAGGCAACGTGGTTGACAGATCGGAAGATGGATTGGTGCTGCGGGTGAGCTCATGCGCAGAAAAGGGTTAATGTAAATTGCGCTGGGGGTTCGGAGTCTATTTGTCCTAACCCTCGCTTCTGCGCATGTGTCGGGAGAATAGTTACTCTGAATAATAACAAGTCACATGATAACAGTTGGAGCCATCTTGTGTAGTGTGTTGTTAGTGATGTCATAAGAATATATCATACCCTGTCAGAATTTTGTATGTTTCAATGAGATCACCTCTCATTCTTCTAAACTCTGATTACTTTCGAAACTCTGATTACTTTCTAAATTCTGATTACTTTCTTTTCCCTTCATCAATTTTTGTCGGAATTAGTTTGTTTGTGTCTGCAAGGCACCAAGCGATAAAACGTGTCACATTTATTGCCCCGTAGCTGCGGTAAACCTTGATCTCCACTCTTCATCCAACATTATGGGGCTGGTCAACATGACAGCAATAAAATGAGTGTGGAGAAATGGGCCCGAAAGTAGCTATATGGCAAAATCAATAATTCTGAAGGCACACTGAAAAAATTGGAATCGAAAAGCTTATACTGATAATGTGTTTTAGATCTCCGTGTTAGTGGTGATGTTCATACAGTTATGCTGTCATCTTGCAAAATTATAAATGCATTTTACTGCATGGTAATTATTCTCAAGTTGACTTGCCAATATTGGAGTTTACTTGTGGTTGTTGTATAATTTAGAACTGCTGATATGTGGAGTATTTATTGGTGCTGCACTGTGCTGGCAGAAGACAGCATAATGCTGATGTCTGACTGTATTCTGAAGAAAGTATTATAGCTTGAAATAAAGAAATGAATGCCCTCCAGAGAGTGTCGACTTATGTATCCTCCAAACCTTATAAGATCTGTTCAGCTTGTAGCACCCAAAGATGGGTGGTACCCTACGACGAGATGCACTTGCAATTCAGGGTTGTTATTCAGTAACTTTTTGTTGAGGCTTATGATCATACCCAATGTTTTACTCAAATACTACCCTCCGGAACCCGGCAACATACAGGACCACAGAATGGTGGAATGCGGTTGCTGTACATTGTGCACCTGATTTCAATATTGCCACTTTGGGAAGTTCTAAAAATGGAAGCTACATATTTCTCCATAGGGAGAAAAAAAAATCTATGACCGATAATTGTATTAAATATTTTACGGGATTATTGTGTTCCTAACACAGATGAGACTGCACACAGGGAGGTTAAAGTAACAGTGACCTCAGTCTTTATTAAGACACTCCAGAGTCAGGAACAGGCCTTCGGGGCCGGCTTATATACAGTGCTCCCAAGGGATGTTGTGATCCCTTGGGACTTCAGGGGATGCGCTCCCTGGTGGCGGAACATGGGAGTGCATGCTTTACAGATACACAACATCAAAGTCAAAGTGAAAACTATTTGCAAGGTGAGGCGGTCGGGAGCCTTTCTTTCCCTGGTGGACCGCCTCGGTACAAATGTCTGTTCTGGTGTGTTGGCTGTGCCCTCGCTGAGCTGGCGTGTTGTTGGCCCTGCAGAGCTGCTGGGTGAGCCTAGCCTTGCTGGGCTGTTGGGCATGATGGGTTCGATTTCCTGATCCGGGGTGGTGTCGTTGATCCTTTGGGTGTGTGTTGTGGGCTTGAAAAAGGTCGTGTCTGCTGTGGGTTGTTCAGGGCAGTCTGTGAACCGCAGCCTCGTTTGGTCCAGGTGCTTTCTGCAAATTTGTCCATTGTCTAGTTTGACTACAAACACCCTACTCCCGTCGTTAGCTATCACAGTGCCCGTGATCCACTTGGGACCATGTCCTTAGTTTAACACATACACAGGGGTCATACAGATCAATTTCCCGTGACACAGTGGCGCGACCATCGTTTACATTTTGTTGCTGCCGCCTGCTCTCTACCTGATCATGCAGGTTGGGGTGAACCAGCCAGAGTCTGGTTTTAAGTGTCCTTTTCATGAGTAGCTCAACCGGGGGCACCCCTGTGAGTGAGTGGGATCTCGTGCGGTAGCTGAGCAGTACTCGGGACAGGCAGGTTTGGAGTGAGCCTTCTATGACTCGTTTAAGGCTCTGTTTGATTGTTTGTACTGCCCGCTCTGCCTACCCATTGGAGGCTGGTTTAAATGGGGCTGAGGTGACATGTTTGATCCCATTGCGGGTCATGAATTCTTTAAATTCGACACTGGTGAAACATGGCCCGTTGTCACTGACCAGTATGTCAGGCAGGCCGTGGGTGGCCCTCAGGCTTTCAATGGTAGCGGTGGCGGTGCTTCCCGACATTATTTCACATTCAATCCATTTTGAAAAAGCACCCATCACCACCAGGAACATTTTAACGAGAAACGGGCCCGCATAGTCGACATGGATCCTCGACCATGGTCTGGAGGGCAAGGACCAAAAACTTAGTGGTGCCTCTCTGGGCACGTTGCTCAACTGAGCACACACGCTGCATTGCCGTACACAGGACTCTAAGTCAGAGTTGATACCGGGCCACCACACGTGGGATCTGGCTATCGCTTTCATCATTATTATACTCGGGTGTGTGCTGTGGAGATCCGAGATGAACGTCTCCCTGCCCTTTTTGGGTAGCACTACGTGGTTACCCCACAACAGGCAGTCTGCCTGAATGGACAACTCGTTCTTTCGCTGCTGGAACGGCATGATTATCTCTTGCATTTCAACGGGATGCTAGCCTAGCTCCCATGCAGTACGCAGTTTTTTACTAGGGACAGCAGAGGATCTTGGCTGGTCCAAGTCCTAATCTGGTGGGCCGTGACAGGTGATTTATCATCTTCAAACGCTTCCATGACCATCAACAAGTCTGCGGGCTGTGCCACCATCAACAAGTTTGCAGGCTGCGACATTTCCACCCCCATGGTGGACAATGGTAGCCGACTGAGAGCATCTGCACAGTTCTCGGTGCCTGGCCTGTGGCGGATGGTATAGTTATACGCTGATAGCGCGCTTGCCAACCTTTGTATGCGAGCTGAGGCATTAGGATTTATCAGCGAACAGGGATATGAGGGGCTTGTGATCAGTTTCCAGCTGAAATTTGAGGCCAAACAGGTACTGATGCATTTTCTTTACCCCAAACACACACGCTAATGCCTCTTTCTCAATTATGCTGTAGGCCCTCTCGGCCTGAGACCAGCTCCTGAAGGCATAGGCGACAGGTTGCAACTTCCCTGCAACGTTAGCTTGTTGTAATACACACCCAACTCCATACGATGACAGATCACATGCTAGCACAAGTCTTTTACATGGGTTATACAATACAAGCAGCTTGTTGGAGCATAAAATGTTTCTGGCTTTCTCAAAAAGCAATTACTTGTTCTTTTCCCCATACTCAGTTCTCACCTTTATGCAATAACACATGTAGGGGCTCTAAGAGGGTGCTCAACCCTGGTAGGAAGTTACCAAAATAGTTGAGGAGTCCCAGGAACGACCACGTTCTGTGGCCTGGGCACGTTCCTGATAGCCTCTATCTAGGCATCTGTGGGGCGAATGTCGTCCGCCACGATCTTTCTCCCCAAAAACTCCACTTCTGTTGCCATGAAGACGAATTTCGACTTCTTCAGGCGCAGCCCTACGTGATCCAGTCGCCGGAGGACCTCCTCCAGGTTTTGTAGGTGCTCGACGGTGTCCCGACCCGTGACCATATGTCGTTGTGAAAAACCACCGTGCGTGGTATCGACTTGAGTTGGCTCTCCATGTTTCTCTGGAAGATCGCTGCAGCCGACCGAATTCCAAACGGGCATCTGTTGTAGATGAACAGTCCCTTGTGCATGTTAATGCAGGTGAGGCCCTTCAAATACTCCTCCAGCTTCTGCGTCATGTAGACCGAAGTCAGGTCGAGCTTGGTGAACGTCTTGCCTCCTGCCAGCGTCGCAAATAGGTCATCTGCCTTAGGTAGCGAATATTGGTCCTGTAGCGAGAAACGATTAATAGTTACTTTATAACCGCCGCAAATCCTGACCCTGCCATCACTTTTGAGTACTGGAACAATTGGGCTGGCCCACTCGCTGAATTCCACTGGGGAGATGATGCCCTCGCGTTGCAGCCTGTCCAGCTCGATTTCCACTCTCTCCCTCATCATGTGAGGTACCGCTCGTGCCTTGTGGTGAATGGGTCGTGCCTCTGGAATCAAGTGGATCCGCACCTTCGCACCGGAAAAGTTTCCAATGCCAGGCTCAAAAAGGGAAGGAAATTTGTTCAGAACCTGGGTACATGAGGCCTCATTGACATGTGATAGCGCTGGGCTATCATCCCAGTTCCAGCGGATTTTGCCCAGTCAGCTCCTTCCAAGCAGTGTGGCCATCGTCCCGGGCAATCCAGAGTGGCAGTTCATGCACCGTGCCCCTGTAGGTGACCTTGACCATGGCGCCGCCCAGGACAGTGATGAGCTCTTTGATGTATGTTCTCAGTTTCGTGTTGATGGGGCTCAGGGCTGGTCTGAGTGCCTTGTTGCACCACAGTCTCTCAAACATCTTTTTACTCATGATGGATTGGCTAGCGCCAGTGTCCAGTTCCATGCTACAGGTAAGCCATTGAATTTTACATTTAGCATTACAGGTGGATATTTCATCGAAAATGTGTGTACCCGGTGTACTTCAGCATCTGCCTCCTCTCTCTGAGGCTCAAAATAGTTTTGATCCACCATGGACCGATCTTCCTCTGCCACGTGCTGGTTAGCAGGTTTTGCAGAGCTTGCAGTTCATCTGCAAGCTCGTTGGAGGTGCCCCATTGTTCCACAGCTCTTGAAAACATACCCTTTGAAGCGGCATGAATAGGCTGAATGGAAGCCTCACAATGCCAACAAGATGTGAATTGCCTTGCATTCATCCTTTGTTGCGGACTCTGAGTCATCTGGGTCACCTGAGGCCTGCTGGCAGTTGCAGACTCGTGGGTTCTGCCCTGTACATTTCTGCTCGCAAACACAGTTCCAGTTAATTTATGAACATTGCTAGCACTTGTGTGCTGAGAGATTTGTTTGGTTTTATCACTGGTGGACATAAACGCCTGTGCTTTCGCAATGGCCTTACTGAGGGTTGGTGTCTCTACATTCAAAAGTTTTCGTAGGATGGTCTCGTGGCCAATGCCCAGTACAAAAAAGTCTCTGAGCATCTGCTCCAGGTAGCCATCAAACTCATATTGTCCTGCAAGTCACCTTAGCTCGCCGACGTAACTCGGCATTTCCTGACCTTCAGATCGCTGGCACGTGTAGAACCGATACCTCGCCATCAGCACGCTCTCCCTTGGGTTAAGATGCTCCAGAACCACTGTACACAGCTCCTAATGTGACTTATCTGTGGGTTTCACCGGAGCCAGAAGATTCTTCATGAGGCTGTCGGTCGGTGCCCCGCAGACCGTGAGGAAGACCGCTCTCCTTTTTGCAGCGCTTCCTTCTCCATCCAGCTCGTTGACTACAAAGTACTGGTCTAGCCGTTCGACATAGGCTTCCCAGTCCTCACCCTCCGAGAACTTCTCCAGGATGCCCCTAGTTTGCTGCATCTTTGCGTTGGATTCGTATACTCGTCGCCAGTTACTGTGTTCCTAACATAGATGAGACTGCACACAGGGACATTAAAGTAACAGTGACCTCAGTCTTTATTAAGACACTCCAGAATGAGGAACAGGCCTTCAGGACCGGCTTATATACCGTGCTCCCAAGGGATGTTGTGATCCCTTGGGACTTCAGGGGATGCGCTCCCTGGTGGCGGAACATGGGAGTGCATGCTTTACAGATACACAACCGGGGTCCTCTCAAAATGTTGACGGGAAGTTGATATAACCCTGACCTCTACCTTATTTTTGCTGTAAAAACAGAAAAATACTTTTCCGGGGAGTCAGCGGGTGCGATCGGTGGTGAATCGGGTGGTAAAGTGTTTTTTTTAAAGTGGATCAGGACCCCGCCGTAGCGGGGGGCGTGGGGGCAGGGGGGACTGCATATCTCACCATTCACTGCAACTCACTAAGCCACTTCCAAAGGTGCAAACAAATCTGTCCAAGAACAGAAAGTGTTGAACATAAATATTTCAATGTTTGACAGCACATTAAGCGAAACTTCACATGAACATTGGCTAAAACATCCACGTGCCTACCCTTGTGTGTTGTTAGTTGGTATGATTGGACTAGGATGAGGATGAGTGTGAGGGCTGGCTCATGAGATGGGGAAATGACAATATAGATAGAGAGAGAGAGGGATGAATGTAGGTGCAAGGTAAGTTGGGGGTGTGAGTAAGGATGTGTAGGATTAGAGTAGGGAAGGCAGAGTGAAGGGAATGTGAGGAGTGGCACAGCAGGATGAGATTGATTGTGGCTTTGCAGTAACGTTTCATGATCCACTGAAATCATTGAAAGATTTGCTCCACAGCAGCCTGGTCCTCCTGATGACAACCCTGCTTGTGCCCTCTTGTGCAATGTGCAACCAAGTTGCTTTGGTCTCCTGGTGAGCTCTCTTCCGCCCATTGGAAGGGAAGAGAACCTCCCTGTGTTCTGTGACTCCCTCCATGAGCTTATGGAGGGAGTGATGGGGGAGCCTGGATGCAGACAAGCAACTCAATGCTGTAGAACACTGACAGCACAAACGTCAAAATAAATATCTACATGGTCCCTTGAAGGAAACCGGCTGATGAGACGTCATCAAATCACATCATTAGACCCGCTTCCTTCAATTAGCCGGGGAACACACCGGGCGGGCTTAACAAACCCAATCAATGGAAAATCATTTTACACAGTGGGCTGGATCCAGTAGCGAGGCCACCATGGATCCACCGAGGTTCGTAAAATCCAGCCCAGAGTGAACAGTACTAAATACCAATTTGTTGCATAGCTAGGAAGGCCATGAATGGAAGCCCCGATATATTTTTTTAAATTATTCATTCCGGGTTTTGGGCATCGCAGGCAAGGCAAGTATTTATTGCAATCCCAAATTGCCCTTGAGAAGGTGGTGGTGAGCCACCTTCTTGAACCAAGGATAAGGGGTAAGCCATATAGGTCCGAGATGAGGAGAAACTTTTTCACCCAGAGAGTTGTGAACCTGTGGACCTCTCTGCCACAGAAAGTTGTTGAGTCCAGTTCGTTGGACATATTCCAAAGGGAGTTCGATGTGGCCCTTACGGCTAAAGGGATCAGGGATATGGAGAGAAGGCCTTGTTGTGAAGGTGCTCCCACAGTGCTGTTCGGGAGGGAGTTGCCGGCAATGATGAAGGAACAGCAATATATTTCCAAGTCAGAATGGTGTGTAGCCTGGAGGGGAACTTGCAGGTGATAGTGTTCCGGTGCACTGCTTCCCTTGTCTTTCTAGGTGGTAGAGGTCGTGGGTTTGGGAGGTGCTGCTGAGGAAGCCTTGGCGCGTTGCTGCAGTGCATCTTGTAGATGGTACACACAGCAGCCACGGTGCGCCGGTGGTGGAGGGAGTGAATGTTGACAGTGGTGGATGGGGTGCAAATCAAGTGCGCTGCTTTGTCCTGTATGGTGTCGAGCTTCTTGAGTGTTGTTGGAGCTGCCTTCATCCAGGCAAGTGGAGAGTATTCCATCATACTCCTGACTTGTGCCTTGTAGGTGGTGGAAAGGCTTTGGGGACACTTGCTGCAGAATACCCAGCCTCTGACCCGCTCTTGTTGCCACAATATTTATGTGGCTGGTCCAGTTAAGTTTCTGGTCAAGGTGACCTCCCAGGATGTTGTTGGTGGATTCGGCGATGGGAATGCAGTTGAATGTCATAGGGAGGTGGTTAGACTCTCGCTTGTTGGAGATGGTCATTGCCTGGCACTTGTGTGAAACATAGAAACATAGAAAATAGGTGCAGGAGCAGGTCATTTGGCCCTTCAAGCCTGCACCACCATTCAATAAGATCATGGCTGATCATTCAACTTCAGTACCCCACCCCAGCCTTCTCTCCATATCCCTGATCCCTTTAGCCATAAGGGCCACATCGAACTCCCTTTGGAATATGTCCAACGAACTGGACTCAACAACTTTCTGTGGCAGAGAGGTCCACAGGTTCACAACTCTCTGGGTGAAAAAGTTTCTCCTCATCTCGGACCTATATGGCTTACCCCTTATCCTTAGATTGTGTCCCCTGGTTCTGGACTTCCCCAACATCGGGAACATTCTTCCTGCATCTAACCTGTCCAGTCCCGTCAGAATTTTATACGTTTCCAATAGATCCTCTCTCATTCTTCTAAATTCCAGTGAGTATAAGCCTAGCCAATCCAGTCTTTCCTCATATGTCAGTCCTGCCATCCTGTGAATCACTCTGGTGAACCTTCGCTGCACTCCCTCAATAGCAAGCACGTCCTTCCTCAAAATCGGAGACCAAAACTGCACACAATACTCAAGGTATGGTCTCACCAAGGCCCTGTACAACAGCAGCAAGACGTCTCTGCTCCGATACTCAAATCCGCTCACTATGAAGGTCAGCATGCCAGTTGCTTTCTTTACTGCCTGCTGTACCTGCATGCCTACCGTCAATGACTGATGTACCATGACACCCAGGTCTCGTTGCACCTCCCCTTTTATTAATCTGTCACCATTCAGATAATATTCTGTCTTCTTGTTTTTGCCACCAAAATCGATAACCTCACATTTATCCACATTATACTGCATCTGCCATGCATTTGCCCATTCACCTAACCTGTCCAAGTTCCCCTGAAGCCTCTTAGCATGCTCCTCACAGCTCGCACTACCACCCAGCTTAGTGTCATCTGCAAACTTGGAGATATTACATTCAATTCCTTCGTCTAAATCATTAATATATATTGTAAATAGCTGGGGTCCCAGCACTGAACCCTGTGGCACCCCACTAGTCACTGCCTGCCATTCTGAAAAGGATCCACTTATTCCCACTCTTTGCTTCCTGTCTGCCAACTATTTCTCTATCCACGTCAATACATTACCCCCAATACCATGTGCCTTAATTTTGCACACTAATCTCTTGTGTGGGACCTTGTCAAAAGCCTTTTGAAAGTCCAAATACACCACATCTACTGGTTCTTTCTTATCCATTTAAAAAGTGGTGTTATATTAGCTACCCTCCAATCCATCGGAACTGATCCAGAGTCCATGGAATGTTGGAAAATGACCACCAATGCATCTACTATTTCTAGGGCCACTTCCTTAAGTACTCTGGGATGCAGACTATCGGGCCCTGGGTATTTATCGGCCTTCAGTCCCTTCAATTTCCCTAACACCATTTCCTGACTAATAAGGATCTCCCTCAGTTCCCCCTTCTCGCTAGACCCTCGGTCCCCTAGTACTTTCGGGAGGTTATTCGTATCTTCCTTCGTGAAGACAGAACCAAAGTGTTTGTTCAATTGGTCTGCCATTTCCTTGTTCCCCATTATGAATTCACCTGATTCTGACTGTGAGGGACATTAGTCTTCACTAATCTTTTTTTTCTTCACATATCTGTAGAAGCTTTTGCAGTCAGTTTTTATGTTCTCTGCAAGCTTAATCTCATACTCTATTTTCCCCCTCCTAATTAAACCCTTTGTCCTCCTCTGCTGAATTCTAACTTTCTCTCAGTCCTCAGGTTTGCTGCTTTTTCTGGCCAATTTATATGCCTCTTCCTTGGATTTAACACTTTCCCTATTTTCCCCCTCCTAATTAAACCCTTTGTCCTCCTCTGCTGAATTCTAAATTTCTCTCAGTCCTCAGGTTTGCTGCTTTTTCTGGCCAATTTATATGCCTCTTCCTTGGATTTAACACTTTCCCTTGTTAGCCACAGTTGAGCCACCTTCCCTTTTTTATTTTTACTCCACACAGGGATGTACAATTGTTGTAGTTCAACCATGTGATCTTTAAATGTCTGCCATTGCCTATCCACTGTCAACCCTGTAAGTATCATTCACCAGTCTATCCTAGCCAATTCACGTCTCATACCGTCGAAGTTTCCTTTCTTTAAGTTCAGGACCCTAGTCTCTAAATTAACTGTGTTACTTTCCATCTTAATGAAGAATTCTACCATATTATGGTCACTCTTACCCAAGAGGCCTCGCACGACCAGATTGCTAATTAATCCTCTCTACACAAGATCCAGTCTAGGATGGCCTGCTCTCTAGTTGGTTCCTTGACATATTGGTCTAGAAAACCATCCCTTATTCACTCCAGGAACTTGTCCTCCACAGCATTGCTACCAGTTTGGTTAACCCAATCAATATGTAGATTAATGTCACTCATGATAACTGCTGTACCCTTATTGCACGTGTCCCTAATTTCCTCTTTGACAACCTCCCTACTGCTGTTTGGTGATCTATACACAACTCTCACTAACGTTTTCTGCTATTTGGTGTTTCGCAGCTCTACACATATAGATTCCACATCATCCACGCTAATGTCCTTCCTTACTATTGCGTTAATCTCCTCTTTAACCAGTAAAACAATCTCACCTCCTTTTCCTTCCTGTCTATCCTTTATTGAATATTGAATGCCCCTGGATGTTGATTTCCCAGCCTTGGTTACCCTGGAGCCATGTCTCCGTAATCCCAATTACATCATATCCGTTAACAGCTGTCCGCGCAGTTAATTCATCTAGCTGATTACGAATGCTCCTCGCATTGAGACTCAGATCCTTCAGGCTTGTTTTTTCAACACTCTTTGTCCTTTTAGAATTATGTTCCAATGTGGCCCTTTTTGATTTTTATCCTTGATTTCTCTGCTCTCCACTCTTGTTTTTCTCCTTCCTACCTTTTGCTTCTGCCCCCTTTTTACTTCCCTCTGCCTCCCTGCATAGATTCCCATCCCCCTGCCATTTTAGTTTAAACCCTCCCCAACAGCACTAGCAAACACTCTGCCTAGGACATCGGTTCTGGTCCTGCCCAGGTGCAGACCGTCCGGTTTGTACTGGTCCCACCTCCCCAGAACCGGTTCCAATGTCCCAGGAATTTGAATCCCACCGCCTTGCACCATTCCTCAAGCCACGTATTCATCTGAGCTATCCTGAAATTCCTGCTCTGACTAGCACGTGGCACTGGTAGCAATCCTGAGATTACTACCTTTGAGGTCCTACTTTTTAATTTAACTCCTAGCTCCCTAAATTCAGCTTGTAGGACCTCATCACGTTTTTTACCTATATCGTTGGTACCTATATGCACCACGACAGCTGGCTGATCACCCTCCTCCTCCAGAATGTGCTGCAGCCGCTCCGAGGCATCCTTGACCCTTACACCAGGGAGGCAACATACCATCCCGGAGTCTCGTTTGTGGCTGCAGAAACGCCTATCTATTCCCCTTACAATAGAATCCTCTATCACTATAGCTCTCCCACTCTTTTTCGTGCCCTCCTGTGCAGCAGATCCACCCCTGGTGCCATGAACTTGGCTGCTGCTGCCTTTCCCTGGTGAGCCACCTCCCTCAAAGGTCCCTAAAACGGTGTATCTGTTTTGGAGGGAGGTGACGGCAGGGAACCCCTGCATTACCTGCCTTCCCTTGTTCTTCCTGATGGTCATCCATTCCATATCTGGCTGTGCAACCTTTAACTACCAACTCACTAAACGTGCTATTCACGACATCCTCAGCATTGCGGATGCTCCAGAGTGAATCCATGCGCAGCTCCAGTGCTGCAATGCGGCCCGTCAGGAGCTACAGCTGACACACTTCCTGCACACATAGTAGTCAGGGACATTGCTAGTGTCCCTGATTTCCCACATGGCACAGGAGGAGCATAACACGAGTCTGGACTCTTCTGCCATGACTTAACCCTTAGATTAACTTAATTTTAACAATGCCAAAGGTTTCTTAATTCTAAGAAAAATAAAAGATCAAATACTCACCAACCAGCCAATCACTTACCCTCTTGGCTGTGACGTCCCACTTCGATTTCTTCTTACTTCTTTGTTTACCTACTGCCCCTGCACCTGCACCAGTTAGCCTCCTCCAACTGTCTGGCCTTTATAGGCCGCTCGACTGCCCGAACTCCCGCTCCTGTGGCCGCCTCCTCCGACTCTCAGGCCTTTATCGACCACTCGACTGCCTGAACTCCTGCTCCTGTGGCCACCTCCTCTGACTCTCGGGCCCTTATATGCCGCTCGACTGCCCGAACTCCCACTCCTGTGGTGCGAATGTTACTTGCCACTTATCAGCCCAAGCCTGAATGTCATCCATGTCTTGCCGCAGATGGGCACAGACTGCTTCATTATTTGAGGAGTTACAAAGGGAACTGAACACTGTGCAATCATCAGTGAACATCCCCACTTCTGAACTTATGATGGAGTTAAGATGATGGAGGGGAGATCATTGATGAAGCAGCTGAAGATGGTTGGGCCAGGACACTGCCCTGAAGAACACCTGCAGTGATGTCCTGAGGCTGGGATGCATCTTAATGAAGAATTTTACCATATAACGCACAAGAAACAAGAATTTACAGGCAATGCAGGGACTATGAAGAGCCTACTGAGGAGATGCATATTAGAAGAATGTTGTTCACCAAAGACACAGTAGGGGAGTTGTGCTAGCTACTACACGAGGACCTGCGGCCATGGCCATCTGGCCAGACAGCAATCTCTGTGCCTATGAAATTGATGACTGCTCTCTGTGCCTATGAAGTTGATGACTGCATTCAATTCTTATGTCACGAGGTCATTTTAGGCCACCAGTCGGGATGTCTGTAATATCACCATTCTGCTATCTAGCTATGTTTTCTTCAGGTGAACTGATACATTTTACAGGAGAAATCGTCCAGTTTGATAGCACTGCAGAGGAGCAGCGAGATAGGGCAGTCTAGTTTTATGTGGTGGCTTATTCTCCCAAGGTATAGGATGCAATAGAAGGAACCCACATTGCTTCGCAAGCAAAGGCTCACAATTGAGGACTCCCACTCAGGTGGGTGATGTAAGAGACTATAACCTTGCTGAAGTGGAGGAAGGGATTTTAAACTAGGTTGTGCAAATAAGTGCTGTTCTGGGAGATGGCTTCAGGATTTCTTCATAACATATTGGCATTAAACAAACAGATGGATTGCTTTGCCCTTGATTAAATGCTGATTAAAAATGTAATGTGAACTTGACATCATACTTAATGTTCCTTGTCTGGGTAACTGCCCTTCTCTGGGAGAACATGGTACAGGCTGCTGTCACGACCAAATATGTAAGAGTTTATAGCAAAATGATAGATGTGTGCTCTGAATATGAATTGTCAGACCTCACTGACTAATTTAAAAATCTTCATGAAAAGATCAGCTTACATCTCAAAATTCCACCTTTTAAAGGTCAAGCATGCATGTGACATCTTTCTTGGAGAGGTTACCATCTCCGTCTCTTGGTTACGTCTTTCTGCTGTATTCTTAAGTCTGGCCAGGCAACTCAGATGCTTTCCATATAGATTAATGGATAGCTGGGGGTGAGTTACATGACCTAAAGTTAACTGAACGGTTAGGATAATTTCTGAAACCAAAAGTATAGCTTAAATGGTCCTGAACTCAAATAGATAATTTTCTTCAATACAATATTTTCAGCATACACTGTTGTAATTCTAATTTTATTTGGAGTCTTTAATCAGTTTTACAAATATGTTTATCATTGTAGAAACCTGCTGCTATTTTAAAGGTGCGTTTTGTGTGCTGATTCTCACACTATAGGAGGAACTGTTCTAAAATCTTTGAAAGGATTGAATTGCACTTCTAAAGCCTTGTTATTTGTCATTATCAAAGCTGAATATTGCAGAGCAGATACGAGAATAAGGTCATAGCTTTAATTTATGTCTGTGCAGTCAATATCAACATTTAAAATGGAGCAGTAACAAACTGGTTCCAGAGGGGGAAAAAACTGTAGCACTAACCAGCATTATCAATCAGAACCAAAAAGTGACTTCAGTATTTCATGCCAATACCTAATGGGCCCAGATTTTGCAGTAGTAATGATGGCGAAACTGTCAGCATTGGCCATCATTACTTTCTGAAAGTGACAGCAACTTCTGAAGTCAGCGTTTGTGCGGATAAACACGGCAATCCTGAAGTTGCGGTCAGTTATTCCCTGCTCTTCTGTAGGTCGCACTATGGAACTCTGCAGAGCTGGAAATCAAATTAAATCACACTGAAGGATGAAAATCTCCTCTATTACCCTGCAAATATCACTGTTAAACCCCCAAATATCACTGTTAAACCCTCCTCCCTCCCTAAAAATGGTAAGCCTTGTTCGATGAGGTGTGACTGGGGTTTTAACGGTGTATTGGCAGCTGAACAAGCGTGCTGGCCCTGAAAAACTAATTTTATATTTGTGGAATGTCAAATTTTTCCATTAATATGATCAGCATTATAAGGCTTTTAATATATTATTTTCAAAAGTTTGCTTGTGATATTTCAGCTTCTACCTTAATCCTCTGTCCCAATCTTTATTTTGCTCTCCATAAAATTTATAAAAAAGTAAATTATAATCTCTTCATTTTACTTCCTGGTTTACTGTCTGTGAGAATTCTTCAATGTGATTGGTTATTTTGCCTACAAGATGACATCACTCTTGCTGGTCACTGGAGATTCGCTTAATTTGGCGCTAGATTCAAACTAATGCTGGGAGAGCTTAAATCCATGGCACAGAGATCTCTAGATCTTTGTGGGTAGTTTTTCTTGAGGTCAGCAACAAGCACCGTCCCTTCACCGATGTTCGCAAATTCCGGGCCATTGTTTCCTACAAAACACAGCATTTCCTTGAAAATGTACGGGAAACTTGGGAAGGTCTTTGAAGTCATGAATGATTTTCTATCAGACTCTCTAATTATAATTACCGTATATACTCGCGTATCATGCGACTTTTGAAGACCTAAATTGTAACCTAAATTTGGGGGGTCGCATGATACGCGAGATACAAAATTTGCGGGTGTGAAGTGCTGGCCAAGATTAGGCTGTTAGGCTGTTAAGCAGACCGTATCCACGCTGAATCTCGGCATGCTCCAACAATCCTCTATGTAAAGACATTTCTCTTGGTTTCTCCTCTCACTCTCCATGATGGTTGTAAATCGAATATCCCTGGTTGATATTAGTTCCTCGATTCTCATGACCAAATCATTAGTTTATGTGGAAAACAAGCCAAGTTCCTGCAGCACACCACTAACTACATCCTCCCAATGCAAAAAAAAATCCATTTGACTCCTGCTGAAATTCTTCTCTTCACGGGGAGAGAGAGTCGCGCAGGTCGGGGAGGAGAGAGAGTCGCGGAGGTCGGGGGGGAGAGAGTCGCGGAGGTCGGGGGGGGAGAGAGAGTCGCGGAGGTCGGGGGGGAGAGAATCGCGGAGGTCGGGGGGGGGAGAGAGTCGCGGAGGTCGGGGGGGGGGAGAGAGTCGCGGAGGTCGGGGGGGGGAGAGAGAGTCGCGGAGGTCGGGGGGGAGAGAGTCGCGGAGGTCGGGGGGGGAGAGAGAGTCGCGGAGGTCGGGGGGGAGAGAGTCGCGGAGGTCGGGGGGGAGAGAGTCGCGGAGGTCGGGGGGAGAGAGAGTCGCGGAGGTCGGGGGGGAGAGAGAGTCGGGGGGGGAGAGTCGTGGAGGTCGGGGGGAGAGAGAGTCGTGGAGGTCGGGGGGAGAGAGAGTCGCGGAGGTCGGGGGGGGGGGAGAGAGTCGCGGAGGTCGGGGGGGGGGAGAGAGTCGCGGAGGTCGGGGGGGGAGAGAGAGTCGCGGAGGTCGGGGGGGGAGAGAGTCGCGGAGGTCGGGGGAGAGAGAGTCGCGGAGGTCGGGGGGGAGAGAGTCGCGGAGGTCGGGGGGGGAGAGAGAGTCGCGGAGGTCGGGGGGGGAGAGAGTCGCGGAGGTCGGGGGGGAGAGAGAGTCGCGGAGGTCGGGGGGGGAGAGAGAGAGTCGCGGAGGTCGGGGGGGAGAGAGAGTCGCGGCGGTCGGGGGGGAGAGAGAGTCGCGGAGGTCGGGGGGGGAGAGAGAGTCGCGGAGGTCGGGGGGGGGAGAGAGTCGCGGAGGTCGGGGGGGAGAGAGAGTCGCGGAGGTCGGGGGGGAGAGAGAGTCGCGGAGGTCGGGGGGGGAGAGAGAGTCGCGGAGGTCGGGGGGGGAGAGAGAGTCGCGGAGGTCGGGGGGAGAGAGAGTCGCGGAGGTCGGGGGGGGAGAGAGAGTCGCGGAGGTCGGGGGGAGAGAGTCGCGGAGGTCGGGGGGGGAGAGAGAGAGTCGCGGAGGTCGGGGGGAGAGAGAGAGTCGCGGAGGTCGGGGGGGGGAGAGAGAGTCGCGGAGGTCGGGGGGGGAGAGAGAGTCGCGGAGGTCGGGGGGGAGAGAGTCGCGGAGGTCGGGGGGGGAGAGAGAGTCGGGGGGGGAGAGAGTCGCGGAGGTCGGGGGGGAGAGAGTCGCGGAGGTCGGGGGGGGAGAGAGTCGCGGAGGTCGGGGGGGGGGAGAGAGAGTCGCGGAGGGAGGGGGGGGAGAGAGAGTCGCGGAGGTCGGGGGGGGAGAGAGTCGCGGAGGTCGGGGGGGGGAGAGAGAGTCGCGGAGGTCGGGGGGGGGGAGAGAGAGTCGCGGAGGTCGGGGGGGGAGAGAGTCGCGGAGGTCGGGGGGGAGAGAGAGTCGCGGAGGTCGGGGGGGAGAGAGAGTCGCGGAGGTCGGGGGGGGGAGAGAGAGTCGCGGAGGTCGGGGGGGGAGAGAGAGTCGCGGAGGTCGGGGGGGGAGAGAGAGTCGCGGAGGTCGGGGGGGGAGAGAGAGTCGCGGAGGTCAGGGGGGAGAGAGTCGCGGAGGCCAGGGGGGGAGAGAGAGTCGCGGAGGCCAGGGGGGGGAGAGAGAGTCGCGGAGGCCGGGGGGGGAGAGAGAGTCGCGGAGGTCGGGGGGGAGAGCACGGAGAGAGAGCACGGAGAGAGAGCACGGAGAGAGAGCACGGAGAGAGAGCACGGAGAGAGAGCACGGAGAGAGAGCACGGAGAGAGAGCACGGAGAGAGAGCACGGAGAGAGAGCACGGAGAGAGAGCAGAATCCACTCGATGTTTCATGTTAAGGTCTGTATTCGATCTCAAAAAAGTGACTCGCATGATACATGAGATATATGGTAAAATCATGTTTTGGGGACGAAAATTTAGGGGTCGCATGATACGCGAGATCGCAGGATACGCGAGTATATACGGTAACCACTTAGAATGATTGGAAAGTCTCAATGAAGCACATTAGATTTTGACAGATAGTTATTTATTCCTTCTGCTCTACCCCAGGGGGCGCTGATTCAGGCTACAGTAAGATAATAGACTCTTTGACTCTTGGGCATCACAGATAAACCATTCCTGTCTGCGCACTTTCCTGAAGGAGTCACTCAGCTAGCAATTAGGTGGAGAAATACTGCTTGGCTTTTCTCCCTCTCTAGCTCAGTGATCCTGAGGTCAGTTGTAGCTTTCCAACAGAGCTAATGTAGCACAGACTGGCTATCAAACCAAGAACATGTCTGGTCTGTATGACCCAGATCCAATTGGCAGTGAGTGAACCAATGAGTCATTGAGAGAGCTTCTGGCAGGTTTTTGGTACATTTTGCTCTATGGTTCATATCGAAGTAACTATTGGTAAGTACCCATAAACCCAGTAAAGCCTTTCATAACCGCAAAGCACGCAAGCACTTTACAGCCAGTACTTTTGAAGTGTTGTAATTTGCGAATGTGCAAGCTCCCACAAACAGCAATGTGATAATGACCAGACAATCTGTTTTTGTTATGTTAATTGAGGGATAAATATTGGCCAGGACACCAGGATTCATTTGAAATAGTGAATCTTTTACGTCCACCTGAGAGAACCAACAGGGCCTCGGTTTAGGTTTCATCTGAAAGGCGGCACCTCTAACATTGCAGCACTCCCTCGGTACTGCACTGCCTAGATTTATGTGTTCAAATTGGGACTTGAACCCACAAACTTCTGACTCAGAGCCACTGAGCCACAGCTGACACTCTGACACTATAAGAGAACATGTTGAATAAGTGCTTTGTCTCATCTATCTCTCTGACTCACTCACTCACGCACATGGAAGTTACTGCTGCTTGTCCTCTATAATAAATAGCAGTGGAACTCATCCCTTATCTTCCTAAATATTGAAACACAAATCAGTGGAATTTTGTTCAAATTGGTAACTAATGATTGTTTTCCCCTTTTCTTCTTGCTTGCAGGTTCTCCCCGCAGCCCTATCAATAAAACCACCCTTACACTGATAAGTGTGATAGGATGTGCAATTGGGTTGGTTTATGGCTCCCACCTGGCGTGTCCTTTGTCTGTCAAAGTTGTTCTTCATGTCCCAGAACATCTCATTGCAGATGGTGAGTACAGCTGATCTATTGTTGGTTCAAGGCCTCAGAGGATGATGAGTAGGGAAGGCATATTTTTGGTGCATTGATTATCAAACCATATCCAGTACAAGTTAGAATTTAGAGTAGAAAGTTGTGAGGGGGAGTAAGTTTTTTTTTTAAATGTAAAGAAATTAAATTGAGCTACAAACATTTATTTATATTTAAAATGGAAAACTGGACTGCCTGGTGTCTGCTTAGCCACAGGGTATTAACTGAGGACATTTTAGAACCATATAAGAGACAGACAGTAATTAAAACAGCAAATCAATTTGTTACACTGAATATAAGGATGTATCAAAATCCTTGGCTGCCTCTGGCATTCATTGCATTTTTCAAAAACTGTTAGAATGTCTAATGCTGACAGCGATATCCACAGCGAAGACAGCAACCTCCCAGCAATGAGAACCTGAATTCAATCAATGCCTTTGTATAGCTAATAATGGCATATTTGGATACTGGCAGGATTTGTGGGACACTGAAGCAGATTTGGGATCACAAGGAGAGGAGCTCCTGGGATCTGGGGGCATTGGAATGAGATAGATCAATGAATGGGAGCATTGGAGGCAGTGCTGTGATCAGGGAAGCATTCGAAATGCGGTCTCAAGGTTGTGAGCACTAAATGGAGGTTCCAGGATCTGACAGTGTGGGAGCGACTCTGGGGAAGGGGCCCTTGGGTCCAACAAGTCTGATTGGAGAGGCTTTTGGATCACTAAAGTTCCTGGGATTACAGATATGGGCAAGGGAGCAAGAAATGAGGAGGAATTTCTTGTCTCAGACTGTCTTGAATCTTTTGAATTCTCTACCCCTGGAGAGCTGTGGAAGCTGGGTCATTGAATATATTTAAGGTGGAGATAGACACATTTTTTAAAGATAAGGGAGTCAAGGGTTAATGGGAGCGGGCAGGGAAGTGGAATTAAGACCAGGATCAGATCAGCCATGATCTTATTGAATGGCGGAGCAGGCTCGAGGGGCCAGATGGTCTACTTGTGCTCCTATTTCTTATATTCTTATCTACCAGTCTTATAAGGCAGGGGAGACCAATAGATTGTGATCCAAACCGCCTATTTTTTATTTGTTCATAAGATATGGGCGTCGCTGACAAGGCCAGCATTTATTGCCCATCCCGAATTGCCCTTGAGAAGGTGGTGGTGAGCCACCTTCTTGAACCGCTGCAATCCGTATGGTAAAGGAACTCTCACAGTGCTGTTAGCAAAGGAGTTCCAGGATTTTGACACAGCGATGATGAAGGAACAGCAATAATATGATTCACTTAAATGCAAATTGATTGAACTAATCAAGCTGCTCAAAGACATTTTTACTTCCTTCTCCTGATAAAAAAATGTAATTTATGACTTAATTAACATGTAAAACCAAAAGAAATTGCAAAAAAATTAACTTTCCCATAAAATTCTCCAACTCGTGTCCAGAATGCTTCATCCCTTAAGATCTAACCACTGCCAGGATCTCAGGGCTTTAGTTTGTGACCCATCCCAATTTGTCATTACATAATGTTGGCCCTTTCTTGTCTGCCATGGCCCCGATAGCATCCACACATGGCCCGGGTTTTTTGTTTGTTGTTCGTGGGATGTGGGCATCGCTGGCAAGGCCAGCATTTATTGCCCATCCTTAATTGCCCTTGAAAACATAACATAAGAAATAGAAGCAGGAGTAGGCCATTCAGCCCCTCGAACCTGCTTCGCCATTCAATGAGATCGTGGCAGATCTTCTACTGCAATTCCACTTCCCTGCACTATCCTCATATCTCTTGATTCCCCGAGAGTCCAGAAATCTATCGATCTCAGTCTTGAATATACTCAAAGACTGAGCATCCACAGGCCTCTGGGGTAGAGAATTCCAAAGATTCACCACCCTTTGAGTGAAGAAATGTCTCCTCATCTCAGTCCTAAATGGCCGACCCTTTATTCTGAGACTGTGACCCTTGGTTCCAGACTCCCCAGCTAGAGGAAACATCCTACCTGCATCTACCCTGTAAAGCCCTGTAAGAATTGTGTGTTTCAAAGGTGGTGGTGAGCTGCCTTGCACCACAGCAGTTATGGAGGGAGTTCCAGAATTTAACCCAGCGACGATGAAGGAACGTCGATATATTTCCACGGCAGGATGGTGTGTGACTTGGAGGGGAACTTGCATGTGATGCGCCTGCTGCCCTTGTTCTTCTAGGTGGTAGAGATCGTGGGTTTGGGAGGTGCTGCCGAAGAAGCCTTGGTGAGTTACTGCCGTGCATCTTGTAGATGGTACACACTGTAGCCACGGTACACCGTTGGTGGAGGGAGTGAATGTTGAAGGTGGTGGATGGGGTGCCATTCAAGCGGGCTGCTTTGTCTAGAAAATTGCTGTTTGTTCCTTTTGAATGGTCAGGCCACAATTCCTGCATATGTTCCTATCATGAACCTCCACTTCCATCCTCATGTACTCCTATCAACACTAGCTGACTTCTATCTTTATGTTATTGCCTTCAAGCATTTAAATGCAAATTTCTGCTTCTTTGATAAAGGAATTGAAGGTCTGAGGTTACATAATTTCCTGATACTGACTTGCAGAATCTCTGATAAACACAAATTTACATTAACAGTCAAAATTATACCATGAAAGGATTAAAAGTTCACTGTTTATGCAGTTCCAAAGTTTTCTTATGTTAAACAAATCCATAAGCCTCAAAAAAGGCTCAGAAGATAGATTTTTTTTACTGAATATATATTACCAAAAAGATGATGCGGCTTAAAAAGATCAATTTTGTATAAACAACGGTGCCGTTCTGACATGGTTGATTCCATTGCCTGCCATGAAGTCCTCGAATTCAGTGCTTGTGAAGCACAGGCCATTGTCGCTGACCAAGACATCCGGTAGTCCATGGGCGACGAACATTGCCCATAGACTTTATACCGTGACAGAGGATGTGCTTGAATTTAAAATGGCACACTCAATCCATTTGGAGTAGGCGTCTACTACAACCAAAAACATTTTTCCCATGAAAGGACCTGCATAGTCCACATAAATGCGTGACCATGGCTTGGCGGGCCAGGACCAGGGGCTAAGGGGGGCTTCCTTGGGTGCGTTGCACAGCTGAGCACACGTGTTGCACCTGCGAACACAAAGTTCCAGGTCTGCATCTATCCCTGGCCACCAAACGTGTGACCTGGCAATCGCCTTCATCATGACAATGCCCGGGTTCTCATTGTGAAGTTCTCTGATAAGCACCTCTCTGCCCATCTGGGGCATGACTACTCAGTTTCCCCACAGTAGGCAATTGGCCTGAATCGAGAGTTCATCCTTGCTTCTATGAAACGGTTTAAACTCCTCAGGGCATGCCCCGTACGTGGCTGCCAGTCCCCATTCAGGACACATTTCTTAACTAAAAACAGTAGTGGGTCTTTATTTGTCCAGACTTTAATCTGGCGGGCTGTCACAGGTGAGCCTTCGCTTTCGAAAGCTTCAACAGCCATGACCATCCCAGCATCATGCTCAGTTGCCCTCTCAGTGGTGGCTAGTGGTAGCCTGCTGAGTGCATCGGCACAGTTTTCAGTGCCCGGTCTGTGCCGAATTGTGTAGTCATAGGCGGCTAACGTGAGTGCCCACCTCTGTATGCGGGCCGATGCATTCGCATTTATGGCCTTGTTGTCAGCCAAAAGGGACGTTAGGGGTTTGTGATCTGTCTCCAGCTCAAATTTCCTGCCAAACAGGTACTGGTGTATTTTTTTCACTGCATTTACACATGCTAGCGCTTCCTTTTCTACCATCCCGTAGCCCCTTTCTACCTGGGACAGACATCTGGAGGCATAAGCTACCGGCTGTAACTGACCATTGGCATTCACATACTGCAACACACACCCGACCGCATAGGATGATGCATCGCACGTTAAAAGTTTCTTACATGGGTCATATAACGTTAACAGTTTGTTGGAACGTAACAAATTGTGTGCTCTATCAAAAACCCTTTCCTGGCTGTCCCCCCAGACCCAATCACGACCTTTGCATAGGAACACGTGTAGCGGCACTAATAGCATGTTCAATTTGGGAAGAAAGTTACCAAAATAGTTCAGGAGCCCCAGGAACGAACGCAGCTCCGTTGTGTTACGGGGTCTGGGTGCTCTCTGGATCACTTCCATTTTGGACGCAGGAGGTCTGATCCCGTCTGTTGCTACCCTCCTCCCCAGGAATTCTATCTCTGGAGCTAAGAAGACGCACTTGGCCTTTTTCAGTCGCAGCCCTACCTGGTCCAGTCTGCGTAGCACCTCCTCCAGGTTGTGGAGGTGTTCTTCAGTATCGCGACCCATGATGAGGATGTCGTCTTGAAAAGCCACCGTCCTTGGAATTGACTTGAGGAGGCTTTCCATATTTCGCCGAACGAATCCTGAACAGACATGTGTTATACAGTATAAATGCACACGAGGCCCATGCTTGAGAAGTCAGTCTGTGACCTGTCCTTTATTCCTTAGCACTCCAAGTGATGAAGGTGGGTGGAGCTTTCCCTTTTGTACCTGAAGGCCCAGGTAAGGAGTGTCTCCCACCTAGTGGTCATTGTTCTCACAGTGTACAACTTAGGTCAGATTATACATGGGTGACAATGCTGGTTGAATACATGGGATCACAGGTTGAGTCTCTCTGGTGGTTTACGCTCTCTTGTAGAGCGCCTGAGTTGGGGCTCCAGTTGTTGGGCGCTGGCCTGAGTGTCTGCTGTTTGCGGTGCCTCAGGCCGATCCAGACTGCCCACAGTGATTGGGCTCTCCTCCCTTTGGTTCCGGTGTTCGGTCACCTGTGGTGGAGTGAACTCTACATCGTGTTTTTCCTCTGCTTCTTCTATGGGGTTGCTGAACCTCCTTTTTGTTTGATCCATGTGTTTGCGGCAGATTTGTCCATTAGTAAGTTTAACTACCAGAATCCTATTTCTCTCTTTGACAATCACAGTGCCTGCGAGCCATTTGGGCCCTGCAGCGTAGTTGAGGACAAAAGCAGGATCATTTACATCAATACATCACGCCCTCGCATTCCTGTCATTGTAGTCATATTGTGGCTGGCGCCTGCTCTCGACAATTTCTTTCATGGTGGGGTGTATAAGGGATAACCGGGTTTTGAGCGTCCTTTTCATTAGCAGCTCTGCGGATGGAACCCCTGTGAGCGAGTATGGTCGAGATCTATAGGCCAACAGGAGGCGTGATAAGCGTCTATGTAGGGAACCCCCTTGGTTTCTGAGCCTCCCCTGTTTGATTATCTGCACTGCTCGTTCTGCCTGGCCGTTTGAGGCCGGCTTGAACGGTGCCGTTTTGACATGGTTAATTCCATTGCCTGCCTTGAAGTCCTGGAATTCAGTGCTTGTGAAGCACGGGCCATTGTCGCTGACCAAGACGTCCGATAGACCGTGGGCGGCGAACATTGCCTGTAGACTTTCTACCGTGACAGAGGATGTGCTTGAATTTAAAATGTCACACTCGATCCATTTGGAGTAGGCATCTACTACAACCAAAAACATTTTCCCCATGAAAGGACCTGCATAGTCCACATGGATGCGTGACCAAGGCTTGGCGGGCCATGGCCAGGGGCTAAGGGGGGCTTCCCTGGGCGCATTGCCCAGCTGGGCACACGTGTTGCGCCTGCGAACACAAAGTTCCAGGTTTGCGTCTATCCCTGGCCACCAAATGTGTGACCTGGCAATTGCCTTTATCATGATAATGCCCGGGTGCTCATTGTAGAGTTCTCTGATGAACACCTCTCTGCCCATCTGGGGCATGACTACGCGGTTTCCCCACAGTAGGCAATCGACCTGAATCGAGAGTTCATCCCTGTGCCTGTGAAATGGTTTAAATTCCTCAGGGCATGCCCTGTACGTGGCTGCCCAATGCCCATTCAGGACACATTTCTTGACTAGAGACAATAGCGGGTCTCTATTTGTCCAGACTTTAATCTGACGGGCTGACACGGGTGAGCCTTCGCTTCCGAAAGCTTCAACAGCCATGACCATCTTAGCAGCATGCTCGGTAGCTCCTTCAGTGGTGGCTAGTGGGAGCCTGCTGCGTGCATCGGCACAGTTTTCGGTGCCCGGTCTGTGCCGAATTGTATAGTCATAGGCAGCTAACGTGAGTGCCCACCTCTGTGTGCGGGCCGATGCGTGCGCATTTATGGCCTTGTTGTCGGCCAAAAGGGACGTTAGGGGTTTGTGATCTGTCTCCAGCTCAAACTTCCTGCCAAACAGGTACTGGTGCATTTTCTTTACAGCATATACACATGCGAGTGCCTCCTTTTCTACCATCCCGTAACCCCTTTCTGCCTGGGACAGACTCCTGGAGGCATAAGCTACCGGCTGTAACTGACCCTTGACATTGAAATGCTGCAACACACACCCGACACCATAGGATGACGCATCGCACGTTAACACAAGTTTCTTACATGGGTCGTGTAGTGTTAACAGAGTGTTGGAGCATAACAAATTGCGTGCTTTATTAAAAGCCCTTTCCTGGCTGTCCCCCCAGACCCATTCGTGACCTTTGCGTAGGAGCACGTGTAGCGGCTCTAGCAGCGTGCTCAATTTGGGAAGAAAGTTACCAAAATAGTTCAGGAGCCCCAGGAACGAACGCAGCTCCGTCGTGTTACGGGGTCTGGGTGCTATCTGGATCGCTTCCGTCTTGGATGCAGTAGGGCTGATCCCATCTGCTGCTACCCTCATCCCCAGGAATTCTACCTCTGGAGCTAAGAAGACGCACTTCGCCTTTTTCAGTCGCAGCCCTACCCGGTCCAGTCTGCGTAGCACCTCCTCCAGGTTGTGGCGATGTTCTTCAGTATCGTAACCCGTGATGAAGAAAGATGTCGTCCTGAAAAACCACCGTCCCTGGAATCGATTTGAGGAGGCTTTCCATATTTTGTTGGAAGATCGCGGCGGCCGAGCGAATCCAGAACGGACATCTGTTGTACTCAAACAACCCCTTGTGTGTCGTGATGGTGGTCAGCTTTTTCGACTCACTTGCCAGCTCCGGGTCATGTAAGCTGAGGTCAGGTTCAATTTTGAAAAATATTTGCCACCGGATAGCGTCGCAAAGAGGTCCTCCGCTCTCAGTCGCGGGTACTGGTCTTGGAGTGACACCTGATTGATGGTGGCCTTGTAATCACCACATATCCTGACCGACCCATCCGCCTTGAGCACTGGCACAATCGGGCTCGCCCAGTCACTGAATTCGACTGGCGAGGTGATTCCTTCCCTCAGCAGGCGGTCCAATTCGCCTTCTATCTTTTCCCGCATCATGTACGGCACTGCTCTGGCCTTGTGGTGTACTGGCCTGGAGTCCGGGTTTATGTGAATCACTACCTTGGCCCCCATGAAAGTGCCGATGCCGGGTTGAAATCATGAGTTAAATTTGTCCAGGATCTGTGAGCATGATACTCGCTCCACAGAGGAAATTGCATTGACATCGCCCCATTTCCAGTTCATGACAGCAAGCCAACTCCTCCCCAGTAGTGCGGGACCGTCCCCTGGGACAATCCAGAGTGGCAACCTGTTCTCCGAATCTTTGTGGGTCACGACTACCGTGGCGCTGCCTAGCACCGGAATGATCTGCTTTGTGTAAGTTCATAGCTGTGCGTCAATCAACGATAATTTTGGTCTCCTGGCCTTGGACGCCCACAACTTTTCAAACTGTTTGATACCCAACAGAGACTGACTGGCCCCCGTGTCTAGCTCCATTGATACTGGGATGCCATTGAGGAGCACTTTCATCATTATCGGTGGCGTCCTGGTGTATGAACTGTATACGTGCTCCACATGAACTCGCTGAACTTCAGTTTCCAGCGATTTCCCCCAGCGTTCATTTCTTCAATTTCTGCAGGTATTTTGCTCATCTCTGCAAACTCCAGCTGAGTGTGTGCCTCCACGCCTCCAACATGAGCTGTTGCTGGAAACAAAAGATCCCTTGCCAGTCGATCGTCCCTGACTGTCCCTGTTATTGTCCTTGAGTGCGCCATTAAAAGGTGTTGATGGCCCCATTACTGGCAGCATTGTCCCTTGCAATGGCGTGAATTGCCGTTCAGCTTGCCATTGTCTCTGTCGAACTCCCCCTCTGGATTCGACTACATGTTGGGGCATGCCCGATTGCTCCTGTCTGCCTGAAGAACTGTGTGCTGCTTTAACAATGTTAAATCTCTGTTCCAACCATTCCTTAACACAGTACCTATCGTCTGTTCTGCTCGTGGCCATGTTCGCGTGGTTTAAATCCCAGTTTCTTGTCACCATTGATAGGTCCTTACTATACAGTATAAATGCACACGAGGCGCATGCTTGAGAGAAGGTCAGTCTGTGACCTGTCCTTTATTCCTTAGCACTCCAAGTGATGAAGGTGGGTGGAGCTTCCCCTTTTGTACCTGAAGGTCCAGGTTAGGAGTGTCTCCCACCTAGTGGTCAGTGTTCTCACGGTGTGCAACTTAGGTCAGTTTATACATGGGTTACAATGCTGGTTGAATACATGACAGAGGTGTTCTTCAGTATCGCGACTCGTGATGAGGATGTCGCTTGAAAAACCACCGTTCTTGGAATTGACTTGAGGAGGCTTTCTATATTTCGCTGAAAGATCGTGGCGGCCGAATGAATCCCGAACAGACATGTGTTATACTCAAACAACCCCTTGTGTGTCTTGATGTCTTGATGGTGGTCAGCTTCTTTAACTCACTCGCCAGCTCCTGGGTCATGTAAGCTGAGGTCAGGTCCAATTTTGAAAAAAGTTTGCCATCGGATAGCGTCGCAAAGAGGTCCTCTGCTCTCGGTAGCAGGTACTGGTCTTGGAGTGACACCCGATTGATGGTGGCCTTGTAATCGCCACATATCCTGACCGACCCATCCGCCTTGAGCACCAGCACGACCGGGCTCGCCCAGTCACTGAATTCGACTGGCAAGATGATGCCTTCCCTCAGCAGGCGGTCCAATTCACATTCTATCTTTTCCCGCATCACGTACGGCACCGCTCTGGACTTGTGGTGTACTGGCCTGGCGTCCGGGTTTATGTGAATCACTACCTTGGCCCCCATGAGAGTGCCAATGCCGGGTTGAAATAATGAGTCAAATTTGTCCAGGACCTGTGAGCATGATACTCGCTCCACAGAAGAAATTGCTTTGACATCGCCCCTTTTCCAGTTCATGACAGCAAGCCAACTCCTCCCCAGTAGTGTGGGATCGTCCCCCGGGACAATCCAGAGTGGCAACCTGTTCTCCGAATCTTTGTGGGTCACGACTACCATGGCGCTGCCTCATACCGGAATGATCTCCTTTGTATATGTCCATAGCTGTGTGTCAATCGGCAATAATTTTGGCCTCCTGGCCTTGGACACCCACAACCTTTCGAACTGTTTGATACTCATCAGGGACTGGCTGTCCACCGTGTCTGGCTCCATTAATACTGGGATGCCATTGAGGAGCATTTTCATAATTATCGGTGGCATCCTGGCATATGAACTGTATATGTGCTCCACATGAATTCTCTGAACTTCAGCTTCCAGCAATTTCCCCCAGTATTCCTTTGGCCTTGTAGAGCTTACATCGGGCCCGTCCTCCTCGTACATCAACCTGGCTGCAGGCTTCCTGCACATACACGCCAAGTGACCGCTGACGTTGCAGTTTCTGCAGGTTTATTGCTGATACCTGCAAGCTCTGGCTAGGTGTGTGCCTCCACATCTCCAGCATGAGCTGGAGGCCCCGTTGTTGGAAACAAAAGGTCCATTACCAGTCGATCATCTCTGACTGTCTCTGTAACTGTCCTTAAGCGCACCATTAACAGGTGTTGATGGCCCCATTACTGGCCGCATTGTCCATTGCGATGGCATAAATTGCCGTTCAGCTAGCCATTGTCTCTGTTGAATTCCTCCTTTGGGTTCGACTACATGCTAGCGCATGTCCGATTGCCCTGGTCTGCCTAGAGAACTGTGTGCCACGTTATCAATGTTGACTCCCTGGTTGTTTGCCGCATTTGCGCCAAGATTTTTGTCATGCATTATTCTGGTCTCTTCCTCCCCTGAGATAAATGTCTGGGCTATCAGAGCTGCCGCTTCCAAGGTCAAGTCTTTGGTCTCAATCAGTTTCCTGAAAACCCCCGCGTCCCCGATGCCCTCAATAAAAAAGTCTTGCAGCATCTCCGCTCTGCATGCCTCTGAGAACTTACATTGGCTCGCCAGTCACTGGAGATCTGCCACGAAGTCTGGAACGCTTTGCCCTTCTCGCCGCCGGTGCGTATAAAACCGGTGTCTTGCCATGTGCATGCTGCTCACCGGTTTAAGGTGTTCCCCGATCAACTTACTGAGCTCTTCGATGTGTTGTCCGCCGGCTTCTCTGGTGCTAGTTGGTCCTTCATCAGGAAGTACATTCTGGATCCACAAACCGTCAGGAGATGAGCCCTGCGTTTGTCGGCCGAATCCTGTCCCAACCATTCCTTGGTAACAAAACTTTGCTGTAGTCTCTCAATAAAGTCGTCCCAATCATCACCGACACAGTACATCTCTTCTGTGCTGCTAGTGGTCATGCTCGCGTGGTTTAAGTCCCAGTTTCTCATCGCCAATGATATGTCCTTACTACACAGTATAAATGCACACGAGGCGCATACTTGAGAGAAGGTCACAGAGCTTCCCCTTTTATACCTGAAAGTCCAGGTTAGGCATGCCTCCCACAAGTTCACCCCCTTGTGGTCAATGTTCTCAAGGTGTACAACTTAGGTCAGCTTATACATGGGTTATAATGATATTTGAACACATGACAAACTCTACCCTGGTCAAGAACTGGTCCAGCTCCCTCTCCAAGGCATGCAGAGCCAGAACCCACCACACCCAGCCAGCAATGTATTCCAGAGGCTTACTCCCAATGTTTCCCCTAAGTTTTTTGGGGGTCCGGGGTCCCTTTAAGACTCATTGAGAACCCGGCAGACGGCCTGCACAGGACCTTCTGACAGTTGCTTGGCCGGACATTGCTCACTTGTCTCTGAGAAAAGAACATCCCACCTATTCCTACCCTTACACAGTTTAAACTCATGTCCCCTCGTCCTCCTCAATCTGTTAAACTGGAATAATCTGTCATTAGGAACAATTGTTGGGCTGTTAAGAGTTCATTAACACTATTATTAATGCATTGATATAAATTCATCACTTTTCTGAAATAAAACCTTTGAAAATTAAATCTTCAGTTTCTTTCAAAGTCAAAGTTGACCCATCACCTCTGTGCTCGCTGACCTACATTGGCTCCCAGTTGAGCAACGTCTCGATTTCAAAATTCTCATCCTTATTTTCAAATCCGTCCATGGCCTTGCCCCTCACCATCTCTGTAATCTCCTTCGGCCTCACAACCTCCTGAGATATCTGTGCTCCTCAAATTCTGCCCTCTTGAGTATCCCTGATTATAATCGCTTGACCATTGGTGGTCGTGCCTTCAGCTGCCTGGGCCCTAAGCTCTGGAACTCCCTGCCTAAACCTCTCTTCCTCTTGATCTATCTTTCCCCCTTTAACACGCTCCTTAACATCTGCATCTTTGTCCAAGCTGTTGGTCATCTGCCCCTAATTTCTGCTTATGTGACTCAGTGTCACATTTTTTGTCTTATAATATTCCTGTGAAGGACCTTGCAAGATAAGGAAACTCATCCATCTGCCATTCATCTCCTGTTGATGCACGGATTGTATATTAGTGAATCTTGCAGAAATTCATTCTGCCCAGATGTGATTGAAATTACCTTACCTGTTGTGAGGTAAAAATATCCAGTCAAAGCCCAAGCTGCTGAGACAGGCTGAAGCTCGAGGTAAACACTTTATTGAAAGTATTAAAAGACACAAAAGGACATTAAGTGACTAAATGAATTCAGTGACTGAGAACAAAATGTTGGATTTAAGAACATAAGAAACAGGAGCAGGAGTAGGCCATTTGGCCCCTCGAGCATGCTCCATCATTCAATAAGATCATAGCTGATCTGATCATGGACTCGGCTCCACTTCCCTGACCGCTCCCCATAACCCTTTACTCCCTTATCGCTCAAAAATCTGTCTATCTCTGCCTTAAATATAATCAATGTCCCAGCCTCCACAGCTCTCTGGGGCAGAGAATTCCAAAGATTTACGACCCTTTGAGAGAAGAAATTCCTGCTCATTTCTGTCCTAAATGGGCGACCCCTTATTCTGAAATGCGCTCTAGTTCTAGATTCCCCCATAAGGGGAAACATCCTCTCTGCATCTATTCTGTCAAGGCCCCTCAGAATCTTATGTGTTTCAATAAGATCACCTCTCATTCTTCTAAACTCCAATGAGTATAGCCCCAGCACGCTCAACCTTTCTTCATAAGTCAACCCCCTCATCTCCGGAATCAACCGAGTGAACCTTCTCTGAACTGCCTCCAATGCAAGTATATCCGTCCTTAAATACGGAGACCAAAACTGTACGCAGTACTCCAGGCGTGGCCTCACCAATGCCCCGTACAGTTGTAGCAGGACTTCCCTGCTTTTATACTCTATCCCCCTTGCAATAAAGGCCAACATTCCATTTGCCTTCCTGATTACTTGCTGTACCTGCATGCTAACTTTTTGTGTTTCATGCACAAGCTTTCTGAATGATTTGATTGGGGAGAGGGGCAATGCCATGGAGGGATTTGTGAACAAAATAAAATGATGAAAATTAAATGTAATGTATTGTCTTACAATTTATAATGGCAAATATTGGCACAAAAGTGTGACCAAAAATATGAAAATACCCTGTATAGTGGGTGCTATTATGCAAATTTGTAAAGAAGCTATAGATACTCTGAAAAAGCTGTGAGAGATGCAGCAGCTCTAAGGGTTTCTTTAAATTGAGAATTGGAAAAGGTGAGCTGGACAGCACGTTGGACAATTGCCGGCATACGAGAGTAGAAAGTTGCAATTTGGAGCACATTGCACGGTAATTATTGGGTTAAATACCAATTAGTTAAGATTTGGAATATAATACAGGATAATTATAGGGGTAAGAGACCATGACAGCTGGGATATTGTGGTAATTATTGTGGTAGGAAGGAAATTAGTGAAGGATTTCTGGAGAGTAGTTAAACTAGATTCCCCAACAGTCCTGGCAAAGCAGCGATGTACATGAAAAACTATGGGGGCAAAATTGTTCCGTACCCTGATTGGGGGCAGTAACATTGCGAGGCCGGGACTTTTAGCTCCCAGCGCAGAAGTCCCTCCCCCGCTGCTGAATTGGGCTTACTGTCCCTCAAAGGAAGCGGAGCACAATCTCCGGCGCTCCACATCCTTTGGGGGCAGATCCCGGGGCGCTACTGGGGTGAAATGTTCACTGTTACGTGAATGCTCATGCAGCACTGACGCCCTTCAACACCCCTCCCCTTCGATTAAAGGGGAGGGCCACTGCATACTCTGCACAGCCTCTGATAGCCTCCACTAGGCCACCAGGGCTACGTACGACCGGGCCAGCAACCCAGCACCCAAGATGGAGTGCCGGGCTGCACAATGGCGGCCCCGACTGTGCCAGGGCTGCTATTGTTGAGCCGACCCGAGAGTCGGATGACAATTAAAAGATGGCAGCTTGGGGTGCTGGCGCCCTCCCCTTTGATCAGTGCCCCGAGAGCGGATGTCGGCCAGCTTCACGACCCGCGAAGGATCACCACACACGCCAATGACGTCATCGTCGGTTGCGCAGCGGCCCGGAGCGCTAACCGCCAATTCCTGGGCAATTTCCCGGGAGTCGGGAACACTCCTCTTCCCCCCCAGATGAAAACTCTCCGAAAATGGAGGTGCTAATGGGGCTATAAAAAGGGACAATTTTGCCCCTATTTCTTTTTCGTGGATATATATACTTGATAGACAATACAGTTCTTAATATTCAATATATCTACTAGGTGATTAATAATAAGCAGAACAGCGTAAATTTCCTCGCAAGCAAAATATACACTTTCAACATCAAATTAAAGTTTTATGGAAAGGTTGTAAAAAATAAAACAGTAGTCCAAAAGACTTATAAGATGTAAAGAAGTCTTTCCAACTCTGAAACGTTCAATTCAAATGCTATTTTCCAGTGAATGAAGATTCCTGTGAAATCCAACATGTTACTAAAAACTATTATCTAATGATAAAGCCTTACATTAAGGCATGTGTTAAGCACTCAGTTGTAAATGTGACTTGCTGAAAGGTATTATTAATGTCTAGAATGATATATGGAACCTTGTCAACGAGTGGCTGCATTATGATGTGTAGAAAAGCTGTGAGGAAAGACAAGGGAAGGACTGTTACGGTCACCAGACTTGCACGTTTTGGGTAGACAGCAAATCAGGTGGCCAGGGTTCTGCAGATGTGTGTGAAATATTTGAGTGTTTCCAACTCGTTCCTTAGTTATATTATTGTGTGGGAGATATGGAGCAATCTCACCATCTGAAGGAAAATATTTTATGGACAGAAAAATGGGCAAGAAATTGATTCAACAATAAAGATATGGGCAGTCCAGATGCTCTTGGTCTGTATTCATTCCCTTCTGAGCAAAAATAAACAAATAAGCTTCAGATTCAAGTTGGAAGATGTTTTACCACTTTTTTTTCAGAGGAACGGGAGTAGGCCATTTAGCCCCTGGAGCGCTCCCTCAGCACTGGAGTGTTAGCCTGGATTTATGTGCTCAAGTTCCTGGAGTGGGTCTTGAACCCACAACCTTCTGACTCAGAGGCAAGAGAGTGCTGCCCACTGAGCCACAGCTTACATTTCTTAGATGAGATATTTTTCCCTGGAGGAGGGAAGTGTGCATTTATTGGCAGAGGCTTCCTATTGCATATACCGTAACCTGATGGTACAACACACATCCCACAGGAATTGGTAGGACATCATCATCATCGGCAGTCCCTCGGAATCTAGAAAGACTTGCTTCCACTCTTAAAATGAGTCCTTAGGTGGCTGACGTGTCCAATACTGGAATTACAGTCCATGTCACAGGTGGGACAGAAGTCGTTGAGGGTGGGAGAGGTTTGCCGCATGCACTTTCCGCTGCCTGCGCTTGATTTCTGTATGCTCTCGGCGATGAGACGCGAGGTGCTCAACGCCCTCCCAGATGCACTTCCTCTACTTAGGGCGGTCTTTGGCCAGGGACTCCCAGGTGTCGGTGGGGATGCCACACTTTATCAGGGAGGCTTTGAGGGTGTCCTTGTAACATTTCCTCTGCCCACCTTTGGCTCGTTTGCCATGAAACAGTTCCGAGTAGAGCGATTGCTTTGCGAGTCTTGTGTCTGGCATGCAGACACTGTGGCCAGCCCAGCGGAGCTGATCAAGTGTGGTCAGTGCTTCAATGCTGGTGATGTTGGCCTGGTCGAGGACGCTAATGTTGGTGCGACTGTCCTCCCAGGGGATTTGTAGGATCTTGCGGAGACATCGTTGGTGGTATTTCTCCAGCGACTTGAGGTGTCTACTGTACATGGCTCATATCTCTGAGCCATACAGGAGGGTGGGTACTACTACAGCCCTATAGACCATGAGCTTGATGGCAGATTTGAGGGCCTGGTCTTCGAACATTCTTTTCCTCAGGCAGCCGAAGGCTGCATTGGTGCACTGGAGGTGGTATTGAATTTCGTCGTCAATGTCTGCTCTTGTGATAAGAGGCTCCCGAGGTATGGGAAATGGTCCACGCTGTCCAGGGCCGCGCCATGGATCTTGATGACTGGGGGGCAGTGCTGTGCGGCGAGGACAGGCTGGTGGAGGACCTTTGTCTTACGGATGTTTAGCGTAAGGCCCATGCTTTCGTACGCCTCAGTAAATAGGTCGACTATATCCTGGAGTTCAGCCTCTGTATGTGTGCAGACGTCGTCCGCGTACTGTAGCTCAACGACAGAGGTTGGGGTGGTCTTGGATCTGGCCTGGAGACGGCGAAGGTTGAACAGATTCCCACTGGTTCTGTAGTTTAGTTCCACTCCAGCTGGAGGGATTGTTGACCTTGAGGTGGAGCATGGCAGATGATGATGAGATATTTTTCCCTGAAGGAGGGAAGTGTGCATTTATTGGCAGATACCGTATTGCATATATCTTAACCTGATGGTATAACACACATGCCACGTGAATTGGTAGGACATAGGCTCTATTTGCTGACAGAATTGTTTGCTGTTGTGCAAAGCCAGACTAAAACTGGATAAGCTGAAATCATTCTCTTCATTTTCTTTCCTAGCTCATCCTCGTTTTCCATTACCTCCCAAAAAAATTGAGAATGAAATTGTTGACTAATTTATTAGCAACAAATCTGCTGCTACTTGCTTAAAATCCTTGATAACGAGTTAAAATCCTTGATAAGATGTTTTCCACTGGGGTGAATCAAAGCAACAAATTAGAAATTGGCTCACTTGTTCAGCTGGAATTACTTGAAGGCTGGAACAGCTAAACTCTGTCAGATTACTGTGTAACCTGGATGTTGTTGCATTTGTTACATTGACTAGTTCAGTGTTGCGGTTGTTGGAAGAAGACTGTCTGGGAGCACAGGCACCACTGGATGGGAAGCACCATCCCACCGACTGCCCTTGTGGCTTTCAACAACGATGCTGAATTTGCAAAAACCCTGACATACAGTTCAGCTGTATACCTCTGATCGGAAATTGAAAATCTCTCTTCAGATCTTTAAATTCATACCCTCCATCACTGGCACACCATGGCTGCAATGTGAACCATCTACAAGATGCACTGCACCAACTCGCCAAGGCTTCTTCAGCAGCACCGCCCAAACCTGCGACCTCTACCACCTCATCATCATCATAGGCAGTCCCTCGAAATCAAGGAAGACTTGCTTCCACTCTATAAAGTGAGTTCTCAGGTGACTGAACAGTCCAATAAGGGAATTGCAGTCTCTGTCACAGGGTGGGTGTGGAGGCTGGTTTGCCGCACGCTCCTTCCGCTGCCTGCGCTTGCTTTCTGCATGCTCTCGGCGACGAGACTCGAGGTGCTCAGCATCCTTCTGGATGCTCTTCCTCCACTTAGGGTGGTCTTTGGCCAGGGACTGCCACCTAGAAGGACAAGGACAGCAGGCGCATGGGAACACCATCACCTGCAAGTTCCCCTCCAGGTTGCACACCATCCTGACTTGGAAATACTGTATATCGGTCGTTCCTTTATCGTCGCTGGTTCAAAATCCTGGAAATCCCTCCCTAACATCACTGTGGGAGTACCTTCACCACACGGACTGCAGCGGTTCAAGAAGGTGGCTCACTGCCACCTTCTCGAGGGCAATTAGGGATGGGCAATAAATGTTGGCCTTGCCAGCGATGCCCACATCTCAGAAGGAATAACTTAAAAATTAATTACAAGAAAGATAAGAACTAACCACGAAATGTAAATTCAATTTTCAATATAAACTACACAAGCACACAATGTACACATTTTAAAAGACTTGTCTTTGTTTTGGATTTTAAAATTAAGGTTGAACACAAATGAACAGATACTTCAGTTCTGTTGCCATAGATCTATAAGCCAATCCTTCAAGATTCAGAAATTGCTGGAATAATCCAGCTGTACAGATTTGCTCCACAACCTCATATACTCTGGTTTCTTGTCTGGAATTGCCAGTTAAACAGCTGCTAAACCACTTATAAGATACAAAAGGAACATAATTGTAGGAGAAATGCACATCAACATCTGCTGGAAATACTGGAAATCAAGTCAGTGAAGATTTGTAGAAAGATAAGATAAGTTATTAGTATTTTGGATAAATTACAAGAGCAGGATATCTGAAATTAAAACTAAAAAGCTAACAAAGAAATTTGTTGCTCCCTGAAAACAGCCGAGGGGATCGCGATGCCCGATCAACGCATACCTGTTCAAAGGGATTCAGGCGAACTTTGTGCTGCCTGCTGATTAGCATTATTACACTTCAGCCCAGCACTGAACACTCTGCTAAGTGCCTGAATGCTCAGCAAGGGGCCCAAGTTTGCGCGAAGCTACTGCCAATGAAAACTAGGCTGCAATTCTTAAAGGTAGTCTGCACCTCTTAAAGAGGAGGTGCATTCTGCCTCCAGTAGCTCATTAAACTGACTGGGGAATGAATGAAAGGAAGAAAAAAAATACATTACAACAGGGGAGGGAGCGTGTGCCAAGGTTCTCTGATGCAGCACTGGAGGCCTTGGTGCAGAAGATCAACTCGAGGAGAGAGATGCTGTTTCCACAGGGGACCCTCCAGGCAAATGTTAAAAGTCCATTGGAAGCAGATAGGCGCAGTGGTGAATGCCAGCAGTATAGCCGCGAAGTTTAATGACCTCACATGAGTGGTCAAGGTCAGTGAATTCATCTTCGAGAGCCATATCCCACCATCTGCACCACGGGCCTCACACACTGCTCAATGCACCACACCCCCGTCACTCACCTGCCAACAATCTCTACCAAACAAGACTCATACCTCACATTCATAGCTTCACCTCACCCTCACACACTTACTACTGCTGCAAGCCTCACACCCACATCTCACAGCTTGCACATACCATCAGCTATTTAACCATGACAGGCACATCACCCAAACTCATTGCACCACACTCAACTGAAACACTTCTCTTTCTTCTGCAGGAAAAGGTGGCTCATAACTGCCACCAGCAGGACCTAACCGGTTGGGAACAGACTCGCCTGTATACCCGTATCCCCATGGAGGAGATGGTGCTGGTCATTATTAGGAATGACATTGTTGAGCCCATGGCCAGAAAATACAAGATGCCAGTGTCCTCATACATAATCCTGCTTCTCACATCCCACTTCCCCCTCATCCCACAATCTCTTCTGATTTACAAGCTGCACTCAGTGTAAGCATGTGCAACTTACTTCCCCCCGCCCCTCCTCTCATGACAACCCTACTCCATGTACCTTTCTCATTTCAGAAACTCAGTTAATCCAAGCTGCCCAGCCAGTGGTGCAAGAAGAGGGAGAGGAAAGTGTTGATGAAGAAGGAGAAGAAACACTTACTTAATCCGTCACCAGCTCAGATACTGACACTGCGCAGAGGTTAGAGAGTAGCTTACTGCATGTGGTGAATCACCAGGCACGAGTGGGGAAAGGGTACCTCAGGTGCACGTTCCCCAGAGGGCGAGATCATGCCTGAGTTCTGCTGCAGAAGACTCAGGTGAGGACTTCAATGTTGCGGCCTACAGAAGAACGATAATGGGTATGCACAACCAAATGCATTGGCAGGCCTGCCAGAAAGCCTGAGTGCAATGTCAAGGAGCATGGAGGAGGCCGGCTCCAACCTTGCACAGTGCTTTGCTCAGAGCTTGGAGCCCATGATTTCTAGCATAGAAGTGATGGGCACTTGTGGACCCAACCATGATGCACAGTCTGATAGCTGACAATGAGCTTCCATTGCAGCACAAGCAGAAGCCTCCCAAAGTCTGAGCGCTGCAATGCAAATTCAGACTTCCATCATGCAAGCTCAGACTGCTGCCGATGTGGCTGGGTTTACGAGCGTGGAAATGGGCTTGCAGGGTCTCACAGCAGTCTAGCAATCTGTCCTCCAACAGATGGTTAGAAATGTTGGGCTCCTTCAGAGCGGTCCCAGCACCGGAAGCATGGTTTAAGCATACCAACGGTCTGCACTTACCAGATTCCGTGTGGCACCAAGGCTCTCCTTGTACACATGCCACCTACATTTGATTGGGTTGTGGAGCGAAGTCACGAGCCAGGTGGTCAGCGGATCGCCCAGTCGCTATCCACTAGTTTATCATGGTGGCTCAAAAACTGAGGGAACAGTGGACTGGCGCACAATAAAAGCATCAACAATGCTGGCAGAATCTCGGGCATTAATAATTGTGATGTGCTGAGCGTGGTCACAGACCAACTGCACATTCAGTGAGTGGTTCAGTGACCTGTGTGGTTGCGGTACATCTCAGCATTTCGATGTGGCTCCTGGCAAAGCCACGTGCATGCAACTGCTGGCGCCCTGCACCACCGGGAAGTCAACTATCCTGGCAAAGGTACGTGCACCTTCATCCTGCTTCTCTCTGGTCAGAGAGAAGACAATAAAGACCCCCTCCCACTCCTGGCATAAAGTGCATCTGTCGCCTCTCTTATGCTGCACTGGATGGTGAACTGGGAGATGTTACAGATGTTGCCTGCTCCGGGCCTGGAAGAATCCTGACATGAGGAAATTCAGGACCACTGTCACCTTCAAAGTCCCGGCCAGCACTGTCCTTGCCCTGTGGGGGAAACTTTAACATTTTAATTTCAGACCTGCGGTATTTTCTCTTTTTCGCCCTTATCAATTTTTCCTAGTTTTCTCACAAATTTTGTTTGCTTGGGCCTCTTCCATGTCTTTTACCCCTCCACTGTTGCACACTGATTTTGGCCTTTTAATGTCTCAATATCCTATCACTTATCTTTTATGTTAACTGATACTCTTCTATCAACAACAACAACTTGCATTTATATAGTGCCTTTAACACAGGAAAGCATCCAAGGCACTTAGTTTGCATGTCAGTCAACCGGTTTCCTGCCTTTCTGTGATTGGCATGTCTGTTGCTTCTCCCTTCTTCTCCCTTTCTCATTTTCCCAACCTGACTTGAATTTGCTGTTTATTAATTTGCCTTCGATTCTGATGAAGATTTATACACAGCTGAAACATCAATCACCTGTGTCTTTTTCTTTACAGATGCTGACTGACTAGCTGTTTCATTTCTGTGTTGTTTCAAATTTCTAAAGTTTGCAGATTTTCTTATTGTAGAAATGCTACATAGACTTTATGGCACAGAAACGGGCCGCTTGGCCCATCGGACCCATGCCGGTGTTTATGCTCCACCAGAGTCTCCTCCCACCTTATGTCATCCCACCCCATTATTTCTTGTTATCGATGAGTCCTAATTGTGTAGGTTTATCCCAGTAAAGTGAATGCCATTGGAAGAGGGAAGTGATCTGCATTCATATTCATTGCAATTATTTATTTTTAATTTTGATAGGAATATTACAATTTCTAAAACTGAAGCGCACCATCTTAAGTCATCCAGATGTTTAGTCAGCATTGGCTCTGTGACTTAGATGGGCACCCATTTGGCTAGGGTCAAAAATGTACCTGTCTACAAAAGATTTTTTTTCATGCTCTAATGCAGAATTCAGACCTCTGTAATCTGTACCTGCAGAACAATTCTTGTTTGGGGATTGGAGACAGGAGATGGTGTTCAACTGGGAAATAAAGCATTAGTCTCACACAAGAACATAAGAATTAGGAGCTGGAGTAGTCCATTTGGCCTCTCGAGGTTGCTCCATCATTCAATGAGATTATGGTTGAACTTCTACTTCAACACCAGTTGCCTGCACTATCCCCGTGTCCCTTGATTCCCTTAATATCCAAAAATCTATCAATCTCTAACTTGAATATACTCAAACACTGAGCATCTTCAGCCCTCTGGGGTAGAGAATTCCAAAGATTCACCACTCTCCTCATCTCAGTCCTAAATGGCCGACCCCTTATTCTGAGACTGTGACCCTGCTTCTAGACTCCCCAGCCAGGGGAAACATCTTCCCTGCATCTAGCCTGCCAAGTCCTGTAAGAATCACAAAGATATTAAATGTAATCCGAGCCCTAGATTGGGACTGAAGAGCCTGAATTTTGGCTTGATATATACATGTTCTTACGACTGTGAGTCGCTTGTGGTTCCTACATCCAAGTGCGTGACTGTGCAGATGCATTCCTCAAAGGTGAGCAGGCAGCCAACTGTAAACTGCTTCATCAAATTGGCTGCGAGGTCCCCAACTGTTTAGTCTAATAAAAGCTCTCCACGTCACATTATTTAAACCAGCAGGAAACATATCAATGTTTGTTCAAACCAGATAGCCATTTAAATTTAACGTGTATGGGAAAAATCAGTCCCGCATCTGGTCAGAACAAAGAAAGTAGAAATTTGATTATATCTCCTGTATGGATGAGCGTATCTGACTTACATTTTAAACGCATTAAAGCACCTTTCAATCGTGCTGTTCAGATTGCAGTAAACGTTTCTTTTTCCACACATTTGTCTGGCGCTGATCAAGGTATCATGTCTCCTACTGTGCGCACATATTGACTGTTTCCTGTGACTGACTGTTTCTAAGTGTTTACATAACACTTCTCTGCAGCATTTAGCATATTTCAAGTGGATGAGTTTATCGTAATGAGAGTGATAACTGATATGTATGGGACTTGCATATTTTTAACTGAACGTTAGACAGCACCCTGATGGGAGTAAGCACATTGTAGTAATTATAATCTCAAGATCTCTCGGATATTGCTTTTTATGTTTTTTGGTGAAATATTCTCGAGAATCTGGAAGTAAAAGCAATTAGTTTTTACCGCACCAATTTGAGTGTTTATTCAGACATAACACTAACATTGGTTGAAAGAATGATTGCAGTTGTTTTATTCCAATAAATAAACTACAGCCTTATAGAAAATATAGCGAGTCGCAGGCCATTTACACAAACCGCTGTGAGATAATCGCAAGTTCTGGTGACGAGCAGATGCTATTTCAAACAAATAATTTTCATAATTCTACATGTTAAGGAGAACTAGCATTAAAGACGGTGGGTTAGTTTCTGTTTAAAAATTGACTGGTTGAAGAAAAATACGATGTTCTATGTTATCCCTCTGGTTCTGGTCACATCATGTAAAATCTACGAGCTTCTACAAAATACCTAGCTGCATTGCTGCATAAAAAGGGTTCACATCGATAAGGGATAATTAGCCATTGAAGAAGATACAAATAAATATTTATTATTTATAGCAGTTCCGTTTTCTCTTTCTCCCCCTCCCCGATCACCAATCACAGGAAGACATTTATCAAACAACAGAGGGTTGTGAGGTCGTGGAATGCATTCATGGAGACAGTGTTTAGAAACATAAAAACAGAGAAAATAGGTGCAGGAGTAGGCCATTCGGCCCTTCAAGCCTGCACCGCCATTCAATGAGTTTATGGCTGAACATGCAACTTTGCAGCAGAGACCAACATTTAAGAGTAGGTTAGATAGGTTGTTGAAAAATAGTGGAAGAGGATGGGGACATGGGATTAGAATTAGTGTTTTTGTGAAAGATAAACACCAACATGGACTAATTGAGTCGATTGCCTTGCTTCCGTGTTCTAATTTCCGTCTAGTTCTCTGAAACATTTAGCAACAGACCAATCCCATGGATGCTGAAGGTTTATCAGGGTTTGTGAACTCAAAAGAAAGAATGAACTTGCATTTATAGAGCACCTTTTACAAACTCAAGATATCTGTTGATCTTGATCCCTTGATTGAGGGATAAATATTGGCCAGGGCACCAGGGATAACTCCCCTGCACTTCTTCGAAAAGTGCCATGGGATCCACCTGAGAGTGTAGGCGGAGCTATTCAGATGATTATTGTATCATCCGAAAGACCATACCTCTGACGATGCAGCACTCACTACTGCATTGTGGTGACAGCATGCATTACACACCCAATTCTTTGGAGTGAGGATTCAACCTATGACTTTTTGACTCAGGTGAGAATATTATCACTGAACCAAAGCTGATACCTAACTACTCCTTTACCTTAGGAGAGCGTTCTCAGGAACCACAGCTCTCTCACAGTTTACAGCCTATGTAATTCTGGTAGCATCAGAGACACACCTCACAGATACTCATTTCCATGTTGCTGTGTGCAGTCAGTGCCTCCTGCGCTGTTCATTGGCTGCATGCATCAGCAAAGTGGAGGGGAGCGGGTAGGTCCGAGGGCCTCCTCGGACTGCTCCTGGGCACGGCCAAGGGTGCCAACAGCCGGTCCAGGAAGCGGGCGGTCGAGGGGGTCGTTCAGCCTGACTGCCTGCCTCTCTTCCGCACCTACATCCGGGCCAGGGTGTCCCTAGAGATGGAGCACGCGGTGTCCACCGGTACGCTCGCGGCCTTCCGCGAGAGGTGGACGCCGGAGGGATTGGAGTGCATCATCACCCCCGTTAACCAAATTTTAATTTGATTTTATGCTTTAAAGTTTAATTTGTTTTAATTGCCGGGTTTTTAGTGTCCCCCTCCCCTTTTATAGGGGGCATTTGTAAATTGTGGTTTTAGAGCCCCAAAAAAAAAAAAAATCTACAAAAATATTTAAAAAAAAAAAAAAAGGGCCTTGCGAAATGTTTGGAGTGTTCCCCCAGATCGGGGGTCACTTGACCTAATGTTTATTTGTCTCCTCTAAAAGAGTTGCATCAGCAGAGTGCTCAATATCGTGAGTGCCTAGTACTGCTTAAAGCTACCTGCTCTCTTAAAGGGGAGGTGCATTGTGGCTGCTGGAGTTGCTATCATTATTCTGAATATTGTGCCGTGGAAAATCAACCATGGCTGACCATGGGAGAGAACATGCACCAAGGTTTTGGATACTGCACTGGAAGTCTTGGTGGAAGAGTTGGAAAGAAGGAGAGATGTCCCATATCCATAGGGAGGCAGGAAGCCCTCCAGACACCTGCTCAGAAGGCAGTGGGAAGAGATAGCGGCAAAGCCAGGAGTGTAGCCCCAAGGACCTGGATACAGTGCAGGAAGAAGTTTAATGATCTCATACGAGTGGTCAAGGTCAGTGAACGCATCATCAAATGCCATATCCTACCAATTGCACCACTAGCCTCATTCACTGATCAATTCACCATACTCACCTACCAGCAATCTCTATCAATCAGGACTCCTACCTAACATTCATATGCTTCACCTCACCCTCACACACTTAGCACTGTTACAAGCCTCGGACCCACATCTCTCAGCTCGCACATACTGGCAGCTATTCAACCATGACAGCCACATCACCCAAATATATTGCACGATATTCACTGACACATTTCCTTCTTTCTTGCAGGAGAAAGTGGCACACAACAGGAGGCAGCAGGAATTAACTGGAGCGGGAGAGGCACGCCTGCACGTTTTAACCCCATGGAGGATCAGTGCTGGCCATTATGGGAAAAGCCATTTCTGAGGTTGTGGCCACCGGCAAGGCTGTAGCCATTGAAGATGAGGGAATCTGCATAATTAATCCTCCTTCTCTCATCCCACTTCTCCATCATCTCAGAATCTCTTCTGACTTACAAGCCGTAGATGGTGTAAGCACACTCTACTTGCTTTCTCTTCTCCCCTCACCACAACCCAGCCCTTGTCCCTTATTCATTTCAGATATTCAAGAACTGGAACCTGCGCAGACAGTGGAAGAAGAGCAGAAGAAAGTGAAGATGAAAGGACACCGTCACTCGATGTCACGGTCGCAGCCACCAGCTCAGACATTGATGCTGCATGTAATTTAGAGGCTAGGATAGAGGCGGGAGCTGCACGTGGTGAGACACGAGGAACAAGTGCGCTGGAGCCAGGGCTGGGGGAAAGACTAGTGCAGTTGCCAGCTCGCTGGAGGGCGAGGTCACACACTGGCTTTGTTGCAGTGGCCACAATTGAAGACTGCAATGGGCCAAGCTACAGAGGAAGGCTAGTGGGTGGACACAACCACATGCTTGGTCCCACAGGTAGCCTGCCAGAAAGGTTGCATTCAATGTCGAGAAACATGGAAGAGTCCAGCACCAACTTTGCACAGGGCTTTGTGCAGACTTTGGAATGGATGGCCATCTCCCATCAGCACACCAGTGTAGCCAACCGTGATGCAGCGCCTGATGGCCGATGGTTCAGCTTCCTTTGCAGCACAAGTCGCATCCACACAATGTATGAGTGCTGCAATGGAAGCTCAGACTGTTCTCATGCAATCTCAGCTTGTTGCCATGGAAGCTCAGACAGCTGCCATCATGGCTCTGGATACCAGTGTGTAAAGGGACTTCCAGGGCATCACAGCATTCAAGCAATCTATTCTCCAACACAGTACTAGGATTGCCGAGTGGCAGTGGCTCCATAGTGAACAAACCGACTGTCCTCTCTCCAGAGGAGAGCATACGTGCTCCACCACCTCTGCCACTCTACCAGTGCCCTTGCTGTTGCCTGTCAGCCAGCCAGCAGAGACTGCTGTAGCCCAGGCTGAAATGCTGCAATCTGCAGCCGGGCCTGAAAGGCCCAGAGCTGCTCGAGATCACCCTCCAGTTTGCAGTCTCCCCCACTGAAAGTCAGCAGCCTTCCACCAGCCGTGCTGCAGCCATTGGGGAAGTGCCTGGTAGGAGCACTAGGACATGCAAAGGCACATGGAAGAGGCACTAAGGGAATGTACAAGGGTGATTAGTTTAGTTTTATATGCACTATGGCGTGGTGTAATTTATACATTTTAATTGGAATGTGCATTTTGTGTTGGCTTTTATTTAGCATTGTTGGAAAGAGGACGCTGTGATGGTCAGTATCAGAGGGAAGGTAAGTAATGGGGGATTGCTGGTGAACGGAGAATTGGGATTAAAGTTACTGGGATCGCTCATTCAATATTTGTTCACCTAGAGCCTGGCAGAAAGGGGCTGTCTAGGTTGCAGCCTCCCTTCCTCTTCCTCCTCCTTGTGCTCCCATTCTTCAGCTTCTCGGCTGATAGGTGGTGGCAAGGGCTTTTCCCTCATGATGTCTAGGTTGTGCAGCATGCAGCATACCACAACAAATCTTGAGACCTGCTCAGTTGAGGACTGCAGGGCTCCTCCAGAGTGGTCCAGGCAGCAGAGGCATTGCTTGATGATGTGAATGGTCTGTTCTATTAGATTCCTTGTGGCAGCATGTTGAATGCCGGCTGTTCACGTCATGACCAGGTCATGAGTGGCTAACCCTTGTCACCCAGTAGCCACCCTTTGGTTTTGCCACGATGGTTGAGATACAGGTGGCACAGAGGATTCCCGCCGATTGAATGCATCATGACTGCTGCCAGGATACCGGGCATGTGGTCACACACCAGGTTGCGCATTGACGGAGTGGCACCCCTTTCACTTCAGGTAAATAGCCGTGTTCACATGGGGGGCATGTAAAGCAATGTGCGCGCAGTCAATTCCAACCGCATCATGGGGGAGCCTTCGATCCTCGCAAACCCTCGTGCTCGCACTGCCTGCTTGTCTCTGGCAAGAAGGAATGAGATGAAACTGTCTCCCATTGCACAGAGAGACTCAGTGACCTCCCTTATGCACTGCAAACTGTGAGATGTTACTAATATCTCTAGCAGTAGCCTGAAAGGAGCCAGATGCATAAAGGTTAAGAGCCATGGTCACTTTGACAGCCACAGACAATGTGGTCCTTTTGCTCCTCTGAGGTTGGAGTTGTGGCTACACCAATTGGCAGATTTCAGTCCCGACCTCTATAGTGAGCGCTGATGCCTCAAGCATTGGTCATTGTTGAAGTTCAGGTAAGAGAATTGCTCTCTAAATTAAATTGCTACCTAGCCCACTGGGCCAAACTTCATTTGACGCTCCCACATGCCCTAGCACTAAACTCATATATTTTTATAGTTTCTCTTTGATCTCCCCTTTTAATCTTTCCAAACTCATCTTCCTGCTCTCTTGAACCTATTCCCACTAAACTGCTGACCACCCAACTTCTTTTCTGGCTCCCATGTTAGCCGACATTGTTAACGGTTCTCTGTCCTCAGGTAATGTTGTCCTCTCCTTCAAATCTGCTATCATCACCCCTCTCCAAAAAACAACCCTTGACCCCACTTTGCTTGCTAGCTATATCGCCCCATCTCCAACCTCCCTTTCCTGTCCAAAGTACTTGAACGTTTTGTTGCCTCCCAAATCCGTGACAATCTTTCCATGAATTCAATGTTTGAATCCCTTCAATTTGGCTTTCGCGCCTGCCACAGTACCGAAACTGCTCTCATCAAAGTCATAAATGACATTCTTTATGACTGTGACAAAGGCAAACTATCCTTCCTCGTCCTTCTGGACCTGTCTGCAACCTTTGACACAGTTGACCACTCCATCCTCCTCCAATCCCTCTCTACAAATCTCCAGCTAGATGAGACTGTACTTGCCTGGTTCCATTCTTATCTATCTAATCATAGCCAGAAAATCGCCAGCAATGGCTTCTCTTCACACTCCCACATCGTTACCTCTGGTGTCCCCCAAGGATCTGTCCTTGGTCCCCTCTTATTTCTCATCTATATGCTGGCACTTGGTGATTTCATCTGAAAACACGGAGTCAGTTTCCACATGTATGCAGATGACCCCTAGCTCTACCTCTCCACCACGTCTGTCGACCCCAGCTTGGTATCTAAATTGTCAGATTGCTTGTCCGACATCCAGTACTGGGTGAACAGAAATTTTCTCCAATTAAATATTGGGAAGACCAAAACTGCCACAAACTGCGTTCCCTAACCACTGACTCCATCCCTCTCCCTAGCATTAATCTGAGGGTGAACAAGACTGTTTGCAAACTAGGTGTCATATTTGACCCTGAAATGAGTTTCCAGCCACATATCCGTGGCATAATTAAAACCGCCTTTTTCCACCTACTTAACATTGCCCGCCTTCGCCCCTGCCTCAGCTCTTCTGCTGCTGAAACCCTCATTCATTCCTTTGTTACCTCTAGACTTGACTACTCCAACTCATTCCTGGTCGACCTTCCACATTCCACATTATGTAAACGTGAAGTCATCCAAAACTCAGCAGCACCAAGTGACCCCTGTGCTTTCTGACCTACATTGGCTCCCAGTTAAATAATGCCTCGATTTCAAAATTCTCATCCTTGTTTACAAATCACTCCATGGACTTGCCCCTCCCTATCTCTGTAATCTTTTTCAGCCTCACAACTCCACAAGATGTCTGCGCTCCTCAAATTCTGGCCTCTTGAATATCCCTGATTATAACTGCTCAACCATCGGTGGACGTTTCTTCAGCTGCCTGGGCCCTAAGCTCTAGAACTCCCTCCCTAAACCTCTATGCCTCTCTACCTCTATTTCCTCCTTTAAGACACTCGTTAAAACCTACCTCTTCGAAACATAGAAACATAGAAACATAGAAAATAAGTGCAGGAGTAGGCCATTCGGCCCTTCTAGCCTGCGCCGCCATTCAATGAGTTCATGGCTGAACATGCAACTTCAGTACCCCATTCCTGCTTTCTCACCATACCCCTTGATTCCCCTAGTAGTAAGGACTTCATCTAACTCCTTTTTGAATATATTTAGTGAATTGGCCTCAACAACTTTCGGTGGTAGAGAATTCCACAGGTTCACCACTCTCTGGGTGAAGAAATTCCTCCTCATCTCAGTCCTAAATGGCTTCCCCCTTATCCTTAGACTGTGTCCCCTGGTTCTGGACTTCCCCAACATTGGGAACATTCTTCCTGCATCTAACCTGTCTAACCCCGTCAGAATTTTAAACGTTTCTGAGGTCCCCTCTCATTCTTCTGAACTCCAGTGAATACAAGCCCAGTTGATCCAGTCTTTCTTGATAGGTCAGTCCCGCCATCCCGGGAATCAGTCTGGTGAACCTTCGCTGCACTCCCTCAATAGCAAGAATGTCCTTCCTCAGGTTAGGAGACCAAAACTGTACACAATACTCCAGGTGTGGCCTCACCAAGGCCCTGTACAATTGTAGCAACACCTCCCTGCCCTTGTACTCAAATCCCCTCGCTATGAAGGCCAACATGCCATTTGCTTTCTTAACCGCCTGCTGTACCTGCATGCCAACCTTCAATGACTGATGTACCATGACACCCAGGTCTCGTTGCACCTCTCCTTTTCCTAATCCGTCACCATTCAGATAATAGTCTGTCTCTCTGTTTTTACCACCAAAGTGGATAACCTCACATTTATCCACATTATACTTCATCTGCCATGCATTTGCCCACTCACCTAACCTATCCAAGTCGCTCTGCAGCCTCATAGAATCCTCCTTGCAGCTCACACTGCCACCCAACTTAGTGTCATCCGCAAATTTGGAGATACTACATTTAATCCCCTCGTCTAAATCATTAATGTACAGTGTAAACAGCTGGGGCCCCAGCACAGAACCTTGCGGTACCCCACTAGTCACTGCCTGCCATTCTGAAAAGTCCCCATTTACTCCTACTCTTTGCTTCCTGTCTGACAACCAGTTCTCAATCCATGTCAGCACACTACCCCCAATCCCATGTGCTTTAACTTTGCACATTAATCTCTTGTGTGGGACCTTGTCGAAAGCCTTCTGAAAGTCCAAATATACCACATCGACTGGTTCTCCCTTGTCCACTCTACTGGAAACATCCTCAAAAAATTCCAGAAGATTTGTCAAGCATGATTTCCCTTTCACAAATCCATGCTGACTTGGACCTATCATATTACCTCTTTCCAAATGCACTGCGATGACATCCTTAACATCTTCAACAAGCTTTTGATCATCTGCCTTAATTTCTTCTGTGGCTCGGTGTCAAATTTATCTGTCTGTCTGTAACACTGTTGTTAAGTGCCTTCAGATGTTTTACTACATTAAAGGCGCTATACCCTGTATAAATAAAAGTTATTATTATTAACCACCCTCTGCACATATGGTCTCTGGCTGACAGCCCTTCTTCCCACTCCAACCCCTTCTCCTCCTCCTCTCTTTTCTAGCAGCTTGTCCTGCTCTGTGTGGCGTCTTCTCATTCTCCCAGTCATGGTCAATGCCAAGAGAAAACCTTACTAGGCCATCCATGTCTGGATGGAACTTGTTTGTGCATAAGCCTTTAAGTCACCAAAAAGATACTTCAGCACCAACCAGGCCAATCCCCGTAGACTATTGAACCTTTAAACAAATAAGACAAAGCACCCAAAACACATAGAATTGCAGCAACAACCAGAAGAAATAATCCAGCAACGAGCCTGCAAGCAGTTAATGATCCCCTTAAATAGCGGTGGTGGGAGGTCCTTCTTGCCATTTAACATCATGTTCAGCTGTGCGCGGTTGAGAGCGTGTATGCTGGAGCATGGCGTTCCAAGATGACAGCGCTGGCGTCAAATCAGCGTTATATGTAATCATTAACGTCATAGTCTGCCTGCTCTGCATGCTGCTAGCGGTTGTTATATGCGCACATACGCACAAACCCCTTTACAAATATGACGTCCGGCGCATTTCCCTTCGAAGATGTGCGCAAGTGTCGCGGATGCAATTTTCTTAGTTTAAGAGGCCTTGTAGTCCCTAAGAAATGGGTGCTATAGAGCCCAATTCGCTCACCTAGAGTTTAAACCAGAACCTTTATATTTTGTGTGACTTTTGTAACACCGCATGGTGCGCTGATGTATGAAGCCATCAATGGAACCCTCTATATTTCTGATACAATAACCAAGCAATCCTTAATAACTGCAGCTTTTAATCTTGTAAAAATTGTACACAGGAATTATGTCAATTTTTTTTATCCCAGTGAAAGTGATAGGTTTATGACTGGGTAAATAATATATATTATTGCAATGAAATATTAATGCATGCATTGGCTACATTAATCCATTAACTCAATCCTGTTTAAAATATGGTTATTTTTGACATTTCCATGTTGAACTCAGCCTTCGAGTGAGTGCTGAGTGATAGCTGCACTGTAGTGCAGACCACTATTATCGGGCCCAAATTTGGTCCACCTGTTTTTTCGGCGCACTCACATGAGATGCGCCGACTGCCTACGATCAAAACGGCGCCAAAAAGATATCCCCAGATTCTGGCCCCTCTCCCGGGGCTTGGCGTGGCGAGTCCATTGGGGGGTGGAGCTAGGGCCCTGCATCGAAAACAGTGCCGGCAGCTGTCTGCATGCGCAGTAGAGCGTTTGTGTATGTGCAGTAGCTCCTCCCATGATGACGATGATGTGTACTGCAGCATGGGACCCAACGCATCCCGCCCCTATCCCGGGTCAAATGGCCTGCTGCACAGGCTGGCCCGCTGCCTTCCCGCGCTGAGGCTACAAGAAACAGGTTGGTGCAGGGAGATTTTAATCGGGGGGGTGGGGGGAGAAGAGTTTTGATTGGGGGTGGGGGGTAGGAGGAGAGTTTTGATCGGGGAGAGGGAAGGAGGAGAGTTTTGATCTGGGAGAGAGGAGAGAGGAGAGTTTTGATGGTGGGGGTCGGGGAAGGGGGGACGCGGTGTAGGTGGTGATAACTGTGTAGCCAGTAATTTTAATCAGCTTACTCAAGACTTTCCTTAACCCTGTTGATGAAAATACTTTCCTACGAGCAGGAGGTACTTCTATTTTATATTTTGATATTTTGAAAAAATTATGTAAATATGTTTTGTCTCTTTACTACTTTTATTTTTGTAGTTTAAGCTTCCATGAATGCTTCTGTTGTATAGTAAATTAACTTTGCGAAGTTTGTCATATGATGTCCTGTATAGCTGTTTGATCCTATTCACATTCTTTAGTCAAGTCATTAAATACCGACCTGCGCTGATTTCTAAACTCTCTGCAAGGGTTTTCTGTGTGGCCACAAGTGGCCACATACGCTGTCCTAAGTTAGTTTGGAGCAACTATTAGCTGTCCAAACTGGCTTAAATGGCCAAAATGGGCGTAGGTGGCTGGTAATGCCCCCTTTTGAAAAAAACTAAATTAAACTAAAAAAATCCGAACTAACTCACTTACACTTGTGCAAATTAAATGTGCAAAATGGGGATTTTTAAGATACTCCAGAAAAATCAAGTTTCTCCAAAAAAAACGGAGCAACTCCTGGGCAATTTTGGGTCCCTAGTTTGGTAGATGGCAGTATTTTTCACTTGCCTACAGTAATAACAACTTGCATTTCTATAATGCCTTTGATGTAGAAAAACCTCCCAAAGTGTTTCACAGGGGTGTAATCCAAAAATGATGCTGAGTCAAGAAAGGAGATAATAGAGGTGGGTTTTAATGTGACTCAAAGGAGGTGACTAGGCAGTGATAATGGAGCAGCCCGTGCCTGTACGCACCAAGACCTGGACAACATTCAGGCTTGGGCTGATAGGTAGCAAGTAACATTCGCACCATACAAGTGTCAGGCAATGATCACCTCGAACATGAGAGAATCTAACCACCGCCCTTTGACAATCAATGGCATTAGCAGCGCCATGTCTCCCACCATCAACATCAAATCTTGGAAGTCACCATTGACCAGAAACTTAACTGGACCAGTCACATAAATACTGTGGCTACGAGAGCACGTCAGAGGCTGGGTATTCTGCGGCAAGTGTCTCACCTCCTGACTCCCCAAAGCCTTTCCACCATCCAGAAGGCATACGTCAGACATGTGATGGAATACTCTCCATTTGCCTGCATGAGTGCAGCTCCAACAACACTCAAGAAGCTCGACAGTATCCAGGATAAAGCAGTTACTTGATTGGCACCCCATCCACCACCGGCACACCATGGCTTCAGTGTGTACCATCTATAAAATGCACTGCAGCAACTTGCCAAGGCTTCTTCAACAGCACCTCCCAAACCCACGACCTCTACCACCTAGAAGGGCAGCAGGCGCATGGGAGTACCATCACCTGCATGTTTACCTCTAAGTTACACACCATCCTGACTTGGAAGTATATCATCATTCCATCATAGTTGCTGGGTCAAAATCTTGGATCTCCATCCATAACGGCACTGTGGGAGTACCTTCATCACATGAAATGCAGCAGTTCACAGAGGCAGCTCACCACCACCTTCTGAAGGACAATTAAGGATGGACAATAAATGCTGGCCATGCCAGCGATGCCCAGATGCCCACATCCCATGAATGAATTTTTTAAAAGTTCAGTATAGCATTTCAGAGCGTGGGGCCGAGGCAACTAAAGGCACGGCCGTCACTGGTGCATGGAACAGGGCAATGCACCAGACACCAGAAGAGTCTGGGGAACGGGTTGGGTGGGTTGTAGGACTGAAGGAAGTGTGACAGAGAGGAAGGGGAATGGCCTTAAGAGATTTAAACAAGAAGATTAGAATTGTAAATTTGAAGTATGGGAGACCGGGTGCCACTGTAGATCAGTGAGGATGTGAGTGATAGGTAAGCAGGACTTGGTGTGTGATTGACTATAGCCAGCAGAGTTTTAGATGAGCTGTAGTTTACTGAGGGTGGAGCAATGGAAGCTGGCCAGGATAGCATTGAAATCGTCACGTCTGGAGGTGACAAAATACAGTGGTAAATGGGCTGAGGTACAGACAGAGGTGGGCGCTATTATAGAGGTGGAAGTAAGCAGTCTTTGCGATGAAGAGGATATGGGGTCGGAAACTCAACTTGGGGCTGAATAGGATGCTGAGCTTGCAGACAGGCTGGTTCACTTGCCTACATTGTATTCTGGGTAGGATAAGAAAATACTTAACTGGCTAATTTTGTTATAGAACTTTCCGCTGATTGTATTTTCTATTGGTAAGCTGTTCAAGTGGACTATTTTCCAAAAACGCTTGTTTTTTCCACTGGGATGTAATACTTCATGTTTTTCTAAAATATGATTGAATTTTATTTTGCATCTGTGATTATTTAAGCCAACTTGTGTGCAGTCTCATCTCAATCTCGTCTGGGTCTTCTTTTTGTCCAGGCAGCAGATTCATCTTGCTTTACGGAAGCCAGTTAGTTGCAAGTGACTGGTTGAATCCGGCTCAGGTGGTGCTGTACCACCAGCAGAACAGCAGTGGTCCCTGGGTAATGGAGTTGTGTGGGCGTCGCCTGATTGACCCCTGCGAGCATGAGTGTGACATGGACACAGGTAAGACGTGATCTTCTTGCCAAGGCTTAACACGCTGAGATTGTGACTTGCACTCTGTTCATGAGCATTGATTAAGAGTTTCTGTACAATGTGCGTTGACAGCTCTACAAGACGTATGACAGATCTTTCTCTGGAGAGCTTGGGGGTACGGGTTATGGAGGTTGGAGAACAAGTTGCCCCTAATCTAATCGTAGAGTTCTTGCAGCAGGGCAGGTTATATTTTTTCTCTTTTCCCTCGCCTGAATTAGGCAGATCATTCATCTGCCCAACCAGCAATTGACCTGACCAGACCTGACCCCAGCAGAGGCAGATGGACTTGAGTGATGGAAAAGCCTGAGAGTGAAATTAGTTGAGGGACAAAATTTATGCAGAAGGACTGCCTTTCCCTATCTGTTGCTTGACATCAGGAACTTACATACCTCACCTGCAAGCTTGGTCATCAGGGACAAATGACTAAATCAGTGACACTTTGTTTAACTCTGCCGATTGGTGTGAATATTCTAGTAAAATAATTAGTACTTTAGGTGCTTTTTTACGAGTTTAATGCATCAAAGCTCCTACACATACAAACAAGGAAAACTTTGGCATGTGTGCACTTCATTTGTTTTTGCTCATTTCTCAACAATGGAATTGCTGTATTTTGATGATGTATAGTTTGAGATTTAAACGATAAGCCGTGAAACTACAATAAAATGTTGATTTCGCTGACTGAGAAGTGTGAGGGAAAAAAAACAAGCATTTCAGATTTGCTTTATTCCCCAAAAAAGTAACACCAAAAAAGTTTAAGGACCAACAGTTTTTAGGCTGAGAGGGCACTGAGAATGCTGTCTGAAAATTGGGACAGGATTGAAATTTGTCCCCAGATTAAATTGGGACTGTAAGAGCTCTGGTGGCATTACTTTTGTTTACATTACTACAAGTACTATTTAATTGACGTGTTCAGTACTCGATAGTGTTTCCAAGGCAGAAGCAAGTGAAGGTCACAGGAATTGGTTCACTGTGAAACTTTTCTGAGTCACAGGAATCTCACTTCGTATCAACTTTGAGGTTGCACCAACAGTTAAGAAGTAGAACATCTACATCGCAATATGGCGCTGAATTAGATTAACTGCTGCATTTGAAGTAAGAAGACTGAAGTTCACCCACTGAGAACTCTTATTATAAAGCAGTGACTTAAAATGGGTGCTTAGGTCTTGACATTCCACAGCATGCAACTATCTACAATATTAGTTGTGTCATGGCAATTAAGCTATCTTTTCATGACATCAACTAATTAATGGGTAAAAACAACAGATGTGGCCCTGTGGAATAGGTGAACTGTCATTCTCCAATACTCTGGAGCAATGATTACCCTACAGATTTTGGGCCAAGAACCTGTCTGTGGGCTGGAGATCAGTTTGGTTGCTGCCTCCTTGCAACAGTTTTTTGATGCAAAACAAAACCATAAGCTTCTCCTCTCCCTGCCTGTTGCTTGGCTCTTGCTGACCATTTTCTCCCCTTTGCTTATACACCCCAGACTGGACACTTGTGCTATTATTTTCCTCCAACAGTATACAAACAGATGCCCTGATGCCCAATCGGAGGCTTGTATGAATATCATTGTCAGCTTTCACATTTACCTGTGGGTTTGTGTCCGACACAGCCTCTGAATATGTTTGGATCCACGTTAGGCTGTGACATGCGGTGTCACAAGAACATTTCGTGTAGCAACGCCGAATGAGAACAACGAGGGAGAAAATGATATTTGTGACTCAAGGCACCCAGGCACATTTACAACCGATACATACCCGGCACAGTGCTGAAACCATCTGGATCACTCCTTCAGCCTGTGCACATTTATAAACAGTGCTGCTGTCTTGAGTTGCTGGTGTGTATGTATTATGTCATGGTAATTATCTCTATTATTTTCCTCACAATACGTCATAGTTATTTTGGGCTTGAAAGCTGTGTAATACTGTCTCGTCTGCCTTGCACATTCTGCTCTTTAGTTCTTCCAATCTGTGCAGTGCCTGATATCCCACATTCTGGGGGCCCAAGTTTCGGGCCGCGCCTAAAACAGCGCAGCCCGGACCTGGACGCCCGTTTTTCGCGCCACGAAGTGCGCCTAAAAAATACTTAACGATTCTCCGGCTCCCTGCAGGTCCTCTGGAGCTGGGTGCGGCGCAGCACGAGCTGTGGGGGGGCGGAGCCAGGTCCCTGCGCTGAAATCAGTGCCGGACCTCTGCACATGCGTGCTACAGTGGGCGCGCATGTGCAGTAGCTCCAGGCACCCAAAACTGTGGGAGGGGCCTGAAGCACGCAGCCCCTAGCCCTGGCCGAATGGCATCACTGGGGCTGCATGCATAAGGCTCACCTCCCACCCGACCGGACCCGACCCGACTTGACTCCCGCTCCCCGGACTGGACCCGACACGATCCTCGCTCTCCCCACCCCGGCGACCCGACTTCCGCTCCCCCAACTCCCCCTCCCCACACCCCCCGGCGAACCAACCTCCGCTCCCCCCCCCCCCCGGCGACCCGACCTCCACTCCCCCCCCCCACCCCGGCGATCCGACCTCCGCTCCCCCCCCCCGCCCCAGATCTTCGCGACCCCCCCAGATCTCTGCGACCCCCCTCCCCCCGACCCGGGACCCGGGACCCAAGACTCGACGCCACCTACCTGTAAATCCAGCCCAAAATCTTGGGCCCGGCCGTTCACTCTCCTCCCCTCTCCTTCCTTCCCTCCCTCCTCTCTCCCCCTTCCCCCCATCCCCCCCTTCCCCCTCCCCCCATCTCTCCTTCCTCTCCTTCTCCTCCTCCCCCTCTCCCCCTCCCCAAACCCCACCCCCTCCTCAACCCCCACCCCCCTAACCCCTAACCCCCTCCCCCTCCTCCTCCCTAACCCCCTCCCCCTCCTCTCTAACGCCCTCCCTAACCCCCACCCCCTAACCCCCTCCCCTAACCCCCTCCTCCCTCTCCCCTTCTCCTCCTCCCCCCTTCCCCCCTCCCTCTTCTCCCCACCTTCTCCCCCTCCCCCTTCTCCCCCTCCCCTCGCTGTCAGAAACACAGACACTGACAGACAGAGAGTGAGAGACACACACACACAGACAGACAGAGAGATACAGACACACACACAGACAGACAGAGAGATAGAGACACTTACAGAGACACACTGGGGGGGCATCCCAGCACGCTGTTGGAGGACTCCTGGTGCTGCAGTCGGTAAGTAGAAAATGTTTTATTTATTGATTTTTACATTTTTTTTATTTTTTATTAATTTTTTTTGATTGATTTATTGGTTGATTTATTGATTTATTTATCATTTATTATTGATGATGGCTCTTTATTTGTAAAACTGAAGTGTTTAATGTTTGTAAACTTCCCTTTAAACCCCCCCCCCCCCTCCCTACGCCTGATTTGTAACCTACGCCTGATTTTCTAAGTGTAGACAAGGTTTTTCTAAGCGTACAAAAATCTACACTTACACCATTCTACGTTAGTTTGGAGTATGTTTTCACTGCCTAAACTTTCAAAACGGGCGTAAATGGCCGGACACGCTCCTTTTTGAAAAAAAAAATCTGTTCCAAACTGAAACTGTTCTAACTGACTAGAACTGGAGCAAACTAAATGCCGAGAATTGCAATTTCTAAGATACTCCATTCTAAACCAGTTGCTCCAAAAAAACAGGAGCAACTCAGGCCGAAACTTGGCCCCTGGATGTTTATCTTTAAAGAGGCTCCCATTTCAGTCATTGTGCACCATTGGATGAAGACCCACCCTGAAGTCAGTTGTATGCCAGTAACTTAGTGTCAGATCGGCCAATCTATTTACTTTACTTTAGATTGAACAGGGACAATTCCTAACTTCTGCAGTGATGAGTGATCATAACTGACAAATAACAATGTTAACTGATACAAGAAAGTGGCTCAGAAAATTGGAGTTTGTTGGTTGGGATTTTTTTGGCTGTCCCAGTGGGTTGTTGCACCGTTGATATGCGTCACAGAAACAGGCCATTCGTCCCAACCAGTCCATGCTCCACTCGAGTCATATGCATAGATTAACATTTGCAACTGTCAGCAAATCTTTGCGTGACCCGAATGGTTGTTGAATTAGCAATTAACATAGCGACACGACATGAGTTACGGGAGATTTTGCCAATGTGTAAATTATGTGATGAAGGGGTTGTCATATGAAGAAAGGTTGAGCAGGTTGGGTCTATACTCATTGGAGTTTAGAAGACTTAGAGGTGATCTTATTAAAATGTATAAGATTCTGAGGGGGCTTGACAAGGTAGATGCAGAGAGGTTGTTTCCCTCGTGGGGGAACCTAGAAATAGGAGGAATAGTTTCAGAATAAGGGGTCGCCCATTTAAAATTCTCTCAGATGGTCATGACTCTTTGGAATTCTCTACGCCAGAGAGCTGTTGAGGCAGGGTCATTGAATTTATTTAAGATGGCGATAGACAAATTTTTGAAAGATAAGGGAGTCAAGAGTTATGGGGAGCAGGGAGGGAAAAGGAGTTGAGGCCAAGATCAGGATCAGATCAGCCAAGATCATATTGAGTGGCAGAGCAGGCTCGAGGGGTCAAATGGCCTACTTCTGCTCCTATTTCTTATGTTCTTATGATGACTATTTTACATCTATGGTTGACCAATAAATGTTACAATGCAGACTAGTAACTCCCTTTAAAATGGTTGAGTGTGGAAACTTTATAAATTTACCACAACTTACTGGATCATTTGTGCTTTACAGTCCAACCTGCAACACATCGATCCCTTCAATGATCTCCCCACATGTAACAAGTGGATTTTTGGCAGTTCTTGAACATGTTGCAATTTTCCCTTCATAACTAATAAACAACTAAGGTGGGAAGGGCTAACTTTAAGTAGGTTTCGGTCATAAATTCAGAACTCTGTATTTGGTGCCTAGAAGTATTCTTTTCCTTAGCTATCTCCTCTTCTATGAGCACAAAACTGCATACAGATTTTGTCTCCTTATTTAAGGAGGGATATACTTGCATTGGAGGCAGTTCAGAGAAGGTTCACGAGGTTGATTCCTGAGATGAAGGGGTTGTCTTATAAAGAAAGGTTGAGCAGGTTGGGCCTATACTCATTGGAGTTTAAAAGAATGAGAAATGATGAGGAATTTCTTCTCTGAGGGTCGTGAATCTTTGGAATTCTCTACCACAGAGAGCTGTTGAGGCTGGGTCATTGAATATATTTAAGGTGGAGATAGACACATTTTTGAATGATAGGGGAGTCGGGGTTATGGGGAGTGGGCAGGGAAGTGGATTCGAGGCCAAGACCAGATCAGCCATGATCTTATTGCATGGTGGAGCAGGCTCGAGGGGTTAATGGCCTACTCCTGCTCCTATTTCTTATGTTCTTATGTTCTATGTTCACAAATGTACACTCTGTATTTGTCACTATTTCTTCTACATTCCACAAGAGTGAATTTTCAGAATTGCTATAACTACACCACTTCATTTTGCTGAGAAGTGAAAGGCATAAGCCATTTTCCTTATTCCATCCCACTTTCAGCTTTTTGTGTTCCTTGCAAGATAAATGCATTTCTTGTAGGAATAGTAGCGTAGCTTTTCTGATCAGCATTATTTTCCAAGACTGGTGGTAGAACTTATATGGTGCTAAAATAACAACAATCAGAAAAGATAGACTAGTATGTCTGTTAGATCTCTTAATTTCCAATGAAATACGAACTCCGATTGTAGCAGCCTTGACTTGGGGGTCTGTGAATTTTCACAGTCTGTCTAAATGCAGCCTGTTTGAATTCTCTCTCAATCCCCCCTTTCATTCTTTCACAAACTGAATCATAAAACATCAGGTATCACTGGTTAAACATTCTACAAAATAATTTCATACATGTTAATATAGTTTCCTTCTAAAAGTTGTTGATGTGTTTCGCCACATGTCCGGACTAGTAGCTTCCACACAAATTTACACCAACCCGAGTTCCATCATGGCCACAATGGAAGTCTGGTTTTAGTAGGTTAATTAATCTTATTCCAATTTAATCCAAATCAATATCTTAATTCAACCAGTAAACAACCTTCCCTTAAGCATAACATACCCCTGTGCCACGTACAGACGGTATGCTGGGACCTGCAAGATGTCTCACGTGGGACAGCAGCTAGAGCCGCCTGGTTGCAACAACATTTAATCAACATAAACAAACAATATAAAAGTAAAATAATTACAACAAATAGAATTAAACCTTCCACCAATGAAGTTCCGATTGAACCTAGCCATTCAGTGGCTCCACTCCACAAAGTGAATGATGGGGGTTGCTTAAAAGTTTTTCTACCTCCTTTTGGATATGCTCCGCTAAGTGGGTAATTTCTTCGGAGATATATGTGCAACACTCAGTTCCGAGTAGGGTGCAAGTACCTCCCTTTTCAGCCAGGATGTAATCAAGGGCCAGTCTATTCTGTAGGGCTACTGTGCGGATTGCTACCATTTCTGCATTGATTTTAACTAGGGCCTCTGAAGTATCATTGACTACTCGTTCCACAACGGATGCCATGTTAATGGATTCCCTTGCCAGTTTGGCGGTCCCATACCCAGGGATCAGAATGGCAAAGAACCTCTCTGTTTCTGTGATAGCTCTCTTAGGACGGTGTAAATGTTCCGACAGTGACTTTATATGATACATATAAGGCACAATGTAGGCTAAATAGCAGGATCCCATCCATTTCTTGGACAGCCAAGGGTAGGCCTTGTGGCCACACACCCAATAGGTGCTATTATATGCAATGAGTGTTAGATGTTTCTTTGTCAGCAACACTCCGGGGCCTGTCCAGGCTTTTCCATCTGTTTTATTCAGAATCCCCGTTACGTTAAAAATTCCCACATCGGCCCAGTTTGGATGGTTCCGTGGCTTGATTATATTATAATTCCGGGAGCAGTTACTATACCCCATATTTTGGCCTCCTTTGATGTTTCTAATCAGACAGACCGATTCCCCCGGTCTTCCTATTCCCGTTGTATTAGTGATAACAAAAAATGGGGGCCGTTTGGAATTATTGTAGCACGGTTGGTAGCCCCCTTCAAAGGTAGTCAGATTGTAACCTGCTGACTTCCATTTACGTGCCCAGTTTTCCATATCCTGAAACGCATTGCCTGTTTTGTTTTGATTAATTATCCACTCAGCCATTTCCGAGATATTCAAGGGAACTGGCCTCAAGGGAATCCCTCCCTTTGAGTGAATAGGAATATGCGTACACACCCAACAACTAGAAATGTTACGTTGTTTGGTATAAATGTATGACATATATAAAAAGGTATTTACATGTAATTCCCTTGCTACCCTACTATTTCTTTTTGGTGCAGAGGGTCGGCTAGTAAGAAGTAGGCCTATGCCTAGAATACCTCCAATCAATAATACAGTACATTTATACGTTTTCGCAAAAAGTAATTGTCCTTATTAGATTTCAGCTTCAGTTACGGGTGCTCGTTTAACGTGTGAAGCGTGGATCCAGGCTTCCTTTCCTTGGACTTTAACAGCTGCCTGGGTGGTCAATAACACTTGATAAGGTCCTTCCCACTTGGCAGCCAAAGGTTCTTTGTGCAACTTTTTCACATAGACCCAGACTCCCGGGATGATGTCGTGTCCTCCTTTGGGTGGATTACCCCAAGCTGCCGATACCTGTCGGGAAACAGAACTAATAGCATTGGTTAAGTTCTGACAGTATGATAACAAAGTGTCACTCATTAAGTGAACATCAGCTTTCCGTAAATCGATAGTTCCTGGCAGCGACATGGGTCTTCCTGTTATAATTTCAAATGGGCTTAGACCTATAGTTCTGTTCGGGAATGCCCTAATGCTACATGGCACTATTGGTAGTGCCTGGGGCCATGGTGTTCCTTCTTGGTGATATTTGGCAAGCCGTTGTTTCAAAGTTCGATTCATTCACTCTGCTTGTCCTGATGATTGTGGATGATAAGGACAGTGTAAATCCCACGTAATGTTCAGTAACCTACAGACTTCTTGGCAGACAGCACCTGTGAAGTGTGTTCCCTGATCTGAGTCAATGCTACTCGGGACTCCCCATCGGGGAATGTAATCCTTACACAAGACCTTTGCAGTGTGATTGGCTGTGGCTCTTTTAGTTGGGACAGCTTCTACCCATCTAGAGAATCTGTCGACCATGACAAGAATGTTAGTGTATCCTTGGCATGAAGGAAGAGATATATAATCAACCTGCAGATGCTGGAATGGTCCGACAGGGGCAGGGGGCCTCAGTTGAGGCATTACCGTGATGGGTCCAGAATTATTTTTCTGGCAGACCACACAGCGGTCTGTTACCAGCTGGGCATGTTTTTTAAATCCCCGACCCCACCAGCTTTTCTGGAACCGTGCCATCATCTGTTTTGAGGCCAAGTGTCCCCACGAGTCGATCTGTTGGGCTAAAAAAGGCATAAGCGCTTGTGGCGTGACTGGCTTGTTGGTAACTCTTTGCCTCCAGACACCATCTTCACATAGCTTAATTCCTGCCTCAATCCATGTCCATTTTTCCTCTCGGGAGCACTCGCCTTGCATTGTTTGAAGGTCTCGTGTCAGAGTCCTGAGTGCTTTCAATCTGCACATCTGTGTTGGTTCTTCTGGAGGAACGCCCTGTGAGGCGGCATCTTTAGCTGCCTGGTCGGCTAGGGCATTTTCCTGTGCTTCTGTGGTATTTTCCTTGGTATGGGCCTTACACTTCAGGATGGACACTTCCTGAGGTAATTGTATGGCCTCCAGTAAGTCTCGGACTTCTTTTCCATTTCGGATAGGTGTACCAGCAGCAGTGAGGAATCCTCTTTTCCGCCATAACATACCAAAGTCGTGAGCGACTCCAAAAGCATAACGCGAATCTTGTAGACATTAACTGTCTGTCCTTCTGCTATTCGACATGCTTTTGACAGGACCCGTAACTCGGCCTGTTGTGCTGACGTTCCTGAGGGTAAACATCCTTTTGCCACTACCTCATATAAGGTTGTAACTGCCCATCTTGCTTTTCTGGTACCATTGTCAACAAAGGAGGAACCATCTGTAAACAGGATGAGGTCTGGGTTGTGCAGAGGCTCCTCTGCTGCTAAGGCTGCTTCTTCTGTTTCTTTTAAAATCTCCACGCAGTCATGCTCTTCACTTTCTCCCCCCTCTTGCTCCCTCGATTCTGACATCGGGAGCATAGTTGCGGGATTAACCGGGCTGGCCCGGACGATATGGAGATTAGAAGCTTCCAAAACTGCTGTCCAGCGGGTCCATCTTGCTGCTGTCACCTGAGACATTCTATTCATAGACAGCAAAGCGTGTACGGTGTGGGGACACTTGACAATCAGCTTTTGGTCGAGGACTAGACCCGCAGTGATCATTACCGCTCGACATGTAGCTTCCATGGCCCTTAGGCAACTTCCCCATCCGAGGGCTACCGCATCCAGTTTTGCCGAATAATAGCCAATAGGTCTTTGCCCATCCCTATGTTCTTGTGTCAGTATAGCTGTCATATATCCTTCTTTCTCATGAACAAACAGGGTAAATGGCTTATCACTGTCGGGGATTCCCAGAGCCGGTACCAAACACAAAGCCTTTTTCAAACTCAGGAAGGCCTCTTGCTGTTCTTTTGTGAGGGTGATGGCTTCTTTAGAGGCACGTTTCCCCTTTAAAATATCATTCAATGGCTGAGCAAGCTGTGTGAAGGAGTCAATCCAATTTCTGTTAAAGTTACACAATCCCAAAAAAGACCTTAGTTCCTGAATAGTGGTGGGTTTTTTAGCAGCCCGAATGGCTGCAGTTCTATCCTGCGTAAGTTCTCTCTTTCCTTGTGAAATCTTTTGTCCCAGGTATACAACCTCTTCTTGGGATATTTGTGCTTTGTCGATGCTGGCTTTATGTCCTTATAGCCGAAGGTGGTCCAGCAAAGCTCGTAAATCTTGTTCATGCTGTTCTTCCGTGTTTGAAGCTCGCAGGATATCATCTACATATTGGATGACTGTGGATGACAGGGGAGGTAATTCTCGCAAATGGCTTTGTAAAGCCATGTGGAATACCATAGGGCTGTTGTGGAAACCCTGTGGTAACCGGGTCCAAGTATACTGTTGTCCTTGGACCGTGAAAGCAAACCACTGTTGAACCTCCGGTGTCAGAGGCACCGACCAAAATCTGTTGGCCATATCTATAACCGAGAAATATTTATGTTCCGGTTTGAGGGCATTAAAAATGGTGGAGGGATCTGCGACCAAAGGAGCTTTTTGATCAATACACTGGTTAGCTTTCCTATAATCGACAGTCAAACGCCAAGTCTCATTAGATTTCTGTACCAGCCACACGGGGCTATTGGAGGAGCTATGCGTTTTAATAAGCACCCCTTGTTTCTCCAATTGCTGAATAACAGGTAAGATTCCCGCGATGGCAGTTGGACTGATGGGATACTGTTTAGTGCATGGAGGCTTGGTCCCTGTAAATGACGCAGGCTCCATCTGGAGTAGGACACAATCGTTCTTATCTTTAGCCCATATCGGGTGTTCCTTCAATTCTTCTTTCTTCAAAGTTCTAATTGACCATGTCACCCGACCATCCTCGAAATGCAACGATGAATCTATTTGGATTAGAACGTCCATTCCCAAAAGGGGTTGATCTACTGGGCCTATCCAGACCGGCGTGGTTAGTTCATGTGGACCCAGCCCTATAAGTACCGGTGTTGTCCTTTTAATTTCCATTTTATGGCCCCGAACTCCAGAGGCTGTACGTGCCCTACCATCCAACGGCAAAAAGTCTCCATATTGTAGGGGTAAGCATGTTAATTCCGCCCCTGTGTCTAAAAGACAGTCCACATCCTTATCGCCCACCCTCACAGTTATATATAGCCCATCTTCCCTCTGTTGTATTAGTGCGAGGAGGGGGGCCAGGGTGGGCTCTAACCGTTTTTTGCTATCCCAAGTAACTCCTTCTGTTGTTGTATTGTCAGTCGCTTAAATGCTTCTATGAGGTCGTTATCTTGTGACAAGCCTGGTTTGTTGGCTGAATTGTATCCCTGGCTGCGTCCTCTTCCCCAGCCTCAACCTTTCTGTTTTGCCCTGCACGACTTGGCCCAGTGACCTTCTTTCCCACAATAATGACATTTTCCGGGTAATTTTCCTGATAGCTGTTTATCGGAATCCTGGGATTTCCATCCCATAGCCTGTACAGCTCGGACTTTAGCTCCCAAATCCCGATCTAATTGGTTACATCGATCCACCAATGCTGCAAAGGTAGTTCCTCTCCCTTCCCAGTCCAGTAACACTACCTTAAGCATTTTGGACAGTTCTGGCTTTAGACCTGCCACAAAAGCTGCTTTCAGGGGTCCAAACACTTGTTCATCCATTTCCTCATCCGTATTATTCATACCCGAATGTTCTAGCCACGTGCATCTAAACCGCTCGTCATACTCCAGGACCTCCTCTGTTCCTTTCTGCTGGCAGGCCGCAATTTTTCCCCAGTCTGTCTTAGCTGGACTGAAGGCTTGCAGCCAGTGTTTAATCACCTCCCATCCTGCATCTAAATCTTGCTCATCCTGCCCCAAAGCTTCTTCTACCTTGTCGTGCAATTTTCTTCCTTGTGTTTTTGGCACCATTATGATCAAAATTTGCACTCCGTCCCAGGGATGAAGTTGATATATATTTCTTAACGGTCCAATTGGTCCCATGTTTTTACTCCCCCTTTCTTTGGATTGGGCAATTCCTTGGACCATTTATCAATTTTCTCTGGGTCTGCCGGATCATGAAATAAGTATTCTTCATACACCCTTTTCTTTGTTTTTTGGTTCCGCCCTCATCCGCAGTCTCTTCTGATTTGACTACAACTCGTCTTTTTTTAAACAGGGCAAAGCGCACCCCTAATTCTTCATCCTCCGACCCTGTATCGTCGGAGGATTCAGAATTCGTATCTATTCCTCGGTCGTGTCTTCGGGTTTGCGCTTTTAATTTATCCAAACATGGGTATCCTGGGAATTGATCAATACATTTTCCTTTTCCTATTACTGTCTCTTGACCTAATGATTTTTTCCATTCTTTAATTTCAATTTAAGATTGTTAACTTCCGCTTCCAGCTTTTCAAGTTCAAGCTTTTTCTGTCGCAGCTGCGCACAAACTGCTTGCAATTGATCCTTTATACTGGTCAGTTCTCGATCATGTTGGGAACGCATTATAATTTCATTCCGGTTTCGGATCTTTCCCATAACCGCTAGGGACCATCTAGTTCGCTCTTTATTTTTCATACGGGTCGTTTTTCCCCAGACCCTTTTAATCTCGTCCAAGGACCATTGTCCTTTGGATGTTCCGTACTTTTGTTCGATCTTAATATAGGTTTTAGATAAATTGAATTGTTGCTCTATGTATTCTTTCAACTGTTCGAGAATTAAATCTAGCGAAACTTCAGGTGGTGCATGCCCACCTTTAACAGTTGTTGGCAATTCTTTGCTCTTATCACCTGTTGCCATAATACTGAGTTCTTTACTGGCGTCTCGAGTCATAGGCTTTCTAGCCGATCAATAGGTCGGTGATTAATTAACTAACACACCGCCGAAGTTTAGACATCTATGGGACCTCGAGCCGACTACCAAACCGGAGGCTTTCGGAATCGCGTAGAAGGAGAGGCGAATTTAGACTTTTGACCGAGGACCTTTTTTAAAAGAGGTGTCCTTACCTCAGTATGTAGGTCCGATGTCCAAAATTCAGTTTCTTTCCTCAGCGATCGTGTTCGTGACGCCAAAATTGTTAGATCTCTTAATTTCCAATGAAATACGAACTCCGATTGTAGTTTTAACTTCTTTAATTTGGCAGACAGCAGTAACAAGTTCTTGGCTTTAAGCCAGGTCTTTGTCCTTCTGGGACCACATGGTCAAAATGGCTGTACTTATACCTGGATTAATTTACAGAAAAGAACTCGCCTTCTTTGACCTTATTGGCTCAATTAATAGTCTTTTAACCTTTTAATTGGCTCGCTACCCAAGGGTCCTAAAATGTCAAGTTGATTGATGCCTTAATGCAACATGCTGAACTGCATGTAGCAGCCTTGACTTGGGGGTCTGTGAATTTTCACAGTCTGTCTCAATGCAGCCTGTTTGAATTCTCTATCAATGTCTATTTATTTCCTTTTTATACTACATGTTCAATGTGAAAAATAAATGATCCGTTGCTGCATACTTGTTTAAATAAAGTAGTTTTGTTTTTTATGACATTCATATATATATATATTCCCTCGTATTAGGGAAGAGACTTGACATCGCCATAGAGGTACCACTCAGCTCATTTTATCCTCCAATAAAGCCAGGCTTCACTGTGTTCTGGTATTCGTCCAATAAAAACTAGCCTTTATATCGCACTTTAATGGAGAAAAATGTCCCAAGGCGCTTTGCAGTGCCATAATCAGACAAAAATAATGCTGAAGCAAAGAATGAGAACTTGGTCCAAGAAGTGAATTTTAAGGAGAACTGTAGCAGTGAAGAAGGAAGTGAAAATGCAGAGAGGTTTGGAAGGGAATTCCCGATTATGGGGCTGAACCAGTTGATGGCACAACTGGTAACAGTGGGGCAAAGGAAGGGGACATGCACAAGAGGCCAGAGTTGGAGGAGTGGAGAGTTTGTTATGGAGCTGTGGATTGTAGAGCTGGAGGAGGGTACAGAGATCGGGAGGGGCAAGGCCATGAAGGGATTTAAACATGAGGGTGAAAATTTTAAATTGGAGGCACTGAGGCTTCGGGAGCCAATGTAGTTCAACAAGTACAGGTGCAACGGATGAGTGGGATGCGGTATGGATAGGCAACAGGCAACAAGCTTTGAATGAGCTGATGTTTACAGAGGGTGGCCAGGAGAACATTAGAATAGTCCACCTCATTTATGTGCTAGTTAAATTAACCTTCATAGACAGCAAAGCAATGCTATACCGCCTCATCAACTGGCTTATCGCTGGTTGCCACTTCACTCTTTGGACTTTGGGGGAGAAATTCGGTTGTGCCTCATTTGGGGCGGTAACCCAGGCGGAACGGTAATTTTAGCACCTTGTAAAAGTTTGCGCCCTCTGCCCAGAAATTCGTCAGAAGCGGGCGAAGAGCCGACAGAGGCGATAAAGTCAGCCGTTGCACACCAGAGCTGTGGGGGGCGATAACGTAGGTTTAGGTGATAAGTTTGATGGACCCATTCATTGCGCATGCGGCAAACTACGAATCAATACCTGGGAAAAAGCCGAATCTTAAAGGCACGGCATAGTAATACACCCATTAAAGTTTACAAAATCACTTATTTTCAACCTGCACTGTTATGTCTGTCTGCCATTGCAAACTCGGAGGCTTACATACCATGCTCTGTGTAAATGTTGCACTGACTGTGACCTGGGAGGGAAGTGCTTCCTCATCCCTTTAAGTAGCCATCAGTTAACGACTCTGCAAGCCTGTACCGGCTGTTTTTCCATTTGGTGTTCTTGGCGGGCGCTCAATGAGGCACACGCACCAAATTTGCCGACCGGGGCACAAACGTGGGCGTTGCACCAAGATTACGTCATGATCGGAGTGATCGTCAGCAGCCAGGCGCTAAAGGTTTGTGCCCCCAGTGAACCTCTGATGAATTTTCGGTCAGGGCACTAAATGCTGTGCTCCCGGTCGGTAACCTCTTGTGCTCCCATTAACACCCCCTCTGGCCATTAACTGAGGCATCAGACAACCAAAAATCCAGCCCCAAATTTTTCAAATAAAAGTATTCTTTTCCCATTTACTTCTGTACCTCATGATGCGGAGATGTTAATTATTAGGGCTTTAATGAACTTTCATTATAAGCAAAGTGAATTTGAAAACTCAAGTTAAAATCTTCCCCTACCTCACTACAGCCCTATTGTGCCACCTTGTCTGTTCTGAACTTGGTGAATGGTGCTAAGCCTTGTAGGTTCAGCACTGAGAGATAGAACAATATGAGCAGTGTCTGCTCCCTGACCCCACAGGACAAAATTCCATTGCTATGAATATCTTGATATGAGGCTGACAAAAAATTCACTCCAAAAATGGAAACAGCATTAACAAAAAATGCAACATTGTAGATTTGAAATATGGTATTTCTCAGTAACACTATTTGCAAACTCCTGGTATGAAACACAAAATAATTATCTGTGTAAAAGGGGTGGCTAGAAGGCCCTTAATGAAGGATCCTTAGGACTGGAACAAATGTGCAGTTAACAGATAAATGCATCTGCTGTCAGGAATTGACTGGTCCATAATCCTATTACCATCTGTACAGATTCCTTTATGAGAGTTAAGAACATTTGTCTTGTAAAGTACTACAGAAAGACTGTAGTCAACATTGTCAATTGATTAGATTAAAACAAGAAAATTGCTGAGAGTGGTGTATATTGTCCATGTGCGGGCAATATCACTGTTTCAATGGGCACCATTTTATCATTTTTAGATTGTCATTGTTGAACTGAAAGTGGTTTGGCGTCAGAAAGTCTGCCCAGAAGAAGCAGAGCGAGTCTAATGGGAGCTGAGTGCTCGTAGACTCATTAATGGCACTAATAATAGTGCACGCCTCTGTGAGCAGCTGAATCCTTAAAGGCTGTCTCTGACACAGAAGTGTCCTGTCAAGCATGAAACTGTTTTATCATGAGGCTGCTCAATATTAGATTGACCCACATTGAGAAAGGATCCCAGGCCATGAGATTTCACAGCAATGTGACACTCCTGTGGCCTTGAATATCTTTTGGTCAGCCGATAGGGTGGTTAGCATTCCGCTGAATGTCGATCCAGATTTCATAAGATCACATAGGATATACGACACAGAAACAGGCCATTCTGCCCAACCAGTCCATGCCGGCGTTTATGCACCACTCGAGCCTCCCCGTCTTTCCTCATCTAAATTTATCAGCATAACCCTCTATTCCCTTCTCCCTCATATGCTTGTCTAGCCTCCCCTTAAATGCATCTATGCGATTCGCTTCAACTAGTCCCTGTGGTAGCGAGTTCCACATTCTCACCACTCTTTGGGTAAAGATGTTTATTCTGAATTCCCTATTGGATTTCTTGGTGACGATCTTATATTGATGGCCTCTTGTTATGCTCTTCCCCACAAGTGGAAACATTCTCACTGTATCCACTCGATCAAAACCTTTCATAATTTTAAAGACCTCTATTAGGTCACACTCAGCCTTCTTTTTTCAAGAGAAAAGAGATCCAGCCTGTTCATCCTTTCTGGATATGTATACCCTCAAATTTCATAGCCAGAGCTCATCTCTCCATGCGCCGGGACTGTTTGGAGCAGGGTTTAAAACGTGCACCTTTTGACATAGGAGTGGAATTCTACCACTAAGTCAGAGGCTCGCTCCCAAAATACTAGTGATGGATGGCTACAATTAATTTTGGTAAAATATGTTTACATTATTTTTAACACTTTTTAATTTCAACTTTGCCACATTTACAAAATAAAAATTATTTATTCCACTCTCAAAACGCTGAAAAGTACCATAATCGGTTAAGAGAAGGAATATCACAATGCCACAGCTTGAACAATGAACCATGGAGCATAAATTGGACCTCACTTTGCCCATTCGGCTGCAAAAATGGGTCCACAACCTACCAATGTCTATCGCCAACCACACATGACTGAAACGCACAGGAACCGTGTGCCGCTACTATTGTGGTCGAATACTTAATTACGCCTTACTGAGAGTTGACAGAGATAGTCCTATCAAATGATAGGAATGAGTTTGGAGCTATTTGCCCGCACAGAAATTGTGACCCACAAGGATAGGCTTTTTCTGTATTTTAAGCTGATGTTAATGCTATGAAACATGATATTTCTTTGCTCTTTCATGGTGCCATTGGCAGGTGCCACTGGGTGATCATGTTTAGAAGTGCTGTCACAGTCTTGACGTGGCTTGCTTGCTTGTTCTCCTGTGTACTTGTCTGCTGTTCTCTGTGGGACCTGATCACAGTGTCCTGATGACATGTGGATCACACACTTTAATTCACTCTGATGATATATGTGTGATACACTGTGCAGAATTGCATTTCAGATTCCGGATGAAGAACGTTCGCACACCATATAGGTTATATTTGGAACAGATTCCACTGATAGTCCACCCACAGTCGATAGATTATATGAACAGTACTGAGATGCAGCAGGCATTGTGGAGATTACTATTACTGCTCCCAAAAAGTCATTTTTACAGATACTCGAATAGACCATAGATTGTATAGAATATATTATGGTCATACTCCGTAGCCCAGTCGAGATTACAAATAGATATGAGGATTTATGCATTGTTTATATGTAGAACTGGATCCCGCAGAAAGTTATTGAGGCCAGTTTGTTAGATATATTCAAAAGGGAGTTAGATGTGGCCCTTACGGTTAAAGGGATCATGGAGTGTGAAGAGAAAGCAGGAATGAGGTACTGAAGTTGCATGATCAGCCATGATCATATTGAATGATGGTGCAGGCTCGAAGGGCCGAATGGCCTACTCCTGCAACTATTTTCTATGTTTCTATGTAATTGACGTACATACATATGGAAACGAAGGACGGCAAAAGACCGTCCATCCTATACTGCCATGTCACACTAGGACCCCTGTCCGTTTTAACCCAATCTTCACAAGCTAGCCATGCAACCTCCAGGGAGAGGGGAAAGAGCAGAGGCCAATTTAGTGGGTCAAAATATCAGCCTGGATCAATTGGCAGCATTCTTGCCCCTGAGTCAGAATGTTGTGTTTTTCAGTTCCATACCAGGACTTGAATGCATGCTCTATGTTGGCACACCAGTGCGTGATTGCAAAAGTGTTACGTTGTTGGAGGTGCCTCAGATGAGACATTAAGCTAAGGTTTCAAAGGCCTCTTCCTTTAGAAACATAGAAAAATAGGTGCAGGAGTAGGCCATTCGGCCCTTTGAGCCTGCACCGCCATTCAATAAGATCATGGACTGATCATTCCTTCAGTACCCCTTTCCTGCTTTCTCTCCATACCCCTTGATCCCCTTAACTGTAAGAGCCATATCTAACGCCCTCATGAATATATCCAGTGAACTGACATCAACAACTCTCTGCGGCAGGGAATTCCACAGGTTAACAACTCTCTGAGTGAAGAAGTTTCTCCTCATCTCAGTCCTAAATGGCCTACCCCTTATCCTAAGACTATGTCCCCTGGTTCTGGACTTCCCCAACATCGGGAACATTCTTCCCGCATCTAACCTGTCCAGTCCCTTCAGAATCTTATATGTTTCTGAGATCCCCTCTCATCCTTCTAAACTCCAATGAATAAAGGCCCAGTTGATCCAGTCTCTCCTCATATGACAGCCCAGCCATCCTGGAATCAGTCTGGTGAACCTTCGCTGCACTCCCTCAATAGCAAGAACGTCCTTCCTCAGACTAGGAGACCAAAACTGAACACAATATTCTAGGTGAGGCCTCACAAATACAGTAAGACCTCCCTGCTTCTATATTCAAATCCCCTAGTTATGAAGGCCAACATACCATTTGCCTTCTTTAGCGTCTGCTGTAACTGCGTGCCAACTTTCAGTGACTGATGAACCATGACACCCAGGTCTCGTTGCACCTCCCCTTTTCCGAATCTGCCGCCATTCAGATAATATTCTGCCTTCGTGTTTTTGCCCCCAAAATGGATAACCTCACATTTATCCACATTATACTGCATCTGCCATGCATTTGCCCACTCAGCTAACCTGTCCAAGTCACCCTGCAGCCTCTTAGCCTACTCCTCACAGCTCACACCACCACCCAGTTTAGTGTCATCTGCAAACTTGGAGATATTACACTCTATTCCTTCATCCAAATCGTTAATGTATATTGTAAAGAGCTGAGCCCTGCGGCACTCCACTAGTCACTGCCTGCCATTCTGAAAAGGACCCGTTTATCCCAACTCTCTGCTTCCTGTCTGCCAACCAGTTCCCTATCCACGTCAGTATACTACCCCCAATACCATGCGCTTTGATTTTGCACACCAATCTCTTGTGCGGGACCTTGCCAAAAGCCTTCTGAAAGTCCAAATACACCACATCCACTGGTTCTCCCTTGTCCACTCTGCTAGTTACAAAAAATTCCAGAAGATTCGTCAAGCATGATTTCCCTTTCATAAATCCATGCTGACTTGGTCCGATCCTGTCACCGCTTTCCAAATGCGCTGCTATTTCATCCTTCATGATCGATTCCAACATTTTCCCCACTACTCATGTCGAGCTAACCGGTCTATAATTACCCGTTTTCTCTCCCTCCTTTTTTTAAAATTTGGTGTTACATTAGCTACCCTCCAGTCCATGGGAACTGATCCAGAGTTGATAGACTGTTGGAAAATGATCACCAATGCATCCACTATTTCTTGGGCCACTTCCTTAAGCACTCTGGGATGCAGACTATCAGGCCCTGGGGATTTATCGGCCTTCAATCCCATCAATTTCCCGAACACAATTTCCCGCCTAATAAGGATATCCTTCAGTTCCTCCTTCTCACTAGACCCACTGTCCCCTAGTACCTTCGGAAGGTTATTTGTATCTTCCTTCGTGAAGACAGAACTGAAGTATTGGTTCAATTGGTCTGCCATTTCTTTGTTCCCCATTATAATTTCACCTGAATCCGACTGCAAGGGACCTACATTTGTCTTTACTAATCTTTTTCTCTTCACATATTTATAGAAGCTTTTGCAGTCAGTTTTTATATTCTCTGCAAGCTTCCTCTTGTACTCTATTTTCCCCTTCTTAATTAAACCCTTAGTCCTCCTCTGTTGAATTCTAAATTTCTCCCAGTCCTCAGGTTTATTGCCTCTTCCTTGGCTTTAACACTATCCTTAATTTCCTTTGTTAGCCATGGTTGAGCCACCTTCCAAGTTTTATTTTTACTCCAGACAAGGATGTACATTTGCTGAAGTTCATCATGTGATCGTTCAATGTTTGCCATTGCTTATCCACCGTCAACCCTTTTAGTATCGTTTGCCAGTCTATTCTAGCCAATTCACGCCTCATACCGTCGAAGTTACCTTTCCTTAAGTTCAGGACCCTAATTTCCAAATTAACTGTGTCACTCTCCATCTTAATAAGGAATTCTACCATATTATGGTCACTTTTCCCCAAGGGGCCTCACACAACAAGATTGCTAATTAGTCCCTTCTCATTACACAATTCCCAATCTAGGATGGCTAGCTCCCTGGTTGGTTCCTCGACATATTGGTCTCGAAAACCATCCCTAATACACTCCAGGAAATCCTCCTCCACCGCATTGCTACCAGTTAGGTTAGCCCAATCAATGTGTCGATTAAAGTTGCCCATGATTACTGCAGTACCTTTATTGCACACATCCCTTATTTCTTGTTTGATGCTGTCCCCAACCTCACTACTACTATTTGGTGGTCTATACACAACTCCCACTTGTGGTTTCTGCCCTTTGGAATTCCGCAGCTCCACCCATACCGATTCCACATCATCCAGGCTAATGTCCTTCCTTACAATTGCATTGATTTCATCTTTAACCAGCAACGCCACCCCGCCTCCTTTTCCTTTCTGTCTATCCTTCCTAAATGCTGAATACCCTTGGATGTTGAGTTCCCAGCCTTGGTCCCCCTGGAGCCATGTCTCTGTGATGCCAATCACATCGTATCCGTTAACTGCTATCTGCGCAGTTAATTCATCCACCTTATTCCGAAAACTCTTCGCATTGAGACACAGAGCCTTCAGGCTTGTTTTTTTAGAATTTTGCTGTAATGTGGCCCTTTTTGTTTTTGCCTTGGGTTTCTCTGCCCTCCACTTTTACTATTCTCCTTTCTATATTTTACTTCTGCCTCCTTTTTATTTACCTGTCTCCCTGCATAGGTTCCCATCCCCCTGCCATATTAGTTTAACTCCTCCCCAACAGCACTAGCAAACACTCCCCCTAGGATATTGGTTCCGGTCCTGCCCAGGTACAGACCGTCTGGTTGGTACTGGTTCCACCTCCCCCAGAACCGGTTCCAATGTCCCAGGAGTTTAAATCCCTCCCTTCTGCACCACTCCTCAAGCCACGTATTCATCTGAGCTGTCCTGCGATTCCTACTCCCACTAGCACGTGTCACTGGTAGCAATCCTGAGATTACTACTTTTGAGGTCCTACTTTTTAATTTAGCTCCTAGCTCCCTAAATTTGCCTCGTAGGATCTCATCCCATTTAATACCTATGTCATTCGTACCTATATGCACCACGACAACTGACTGTTCACCCTCCCTTTTCAGAATGTCCTGCACCTGCTCCGAGACATCCTTGATCCTTGCACCAGAGAGGCAACATACCATCCTGGAGTCTCGGTTGCGGCCGCAGAAACGCCTATCTATTCCCCTTACAATTGAATCCCCTATCACTATCACTCTCCCACTCTTTCTCCTGCCCTCCTGTGTAGCAGAGTCAGCCACAGTGCCATGAACTTGGCTGCTGCTGCTCTCCCCTGATGAGTCATCCCCCAAAACAGTACTCAAAACGGTGTATCTGTTTTGCAGGGGAATGACCGCAGGGGATCCCTGCACTACCTTCCTTGCACTACTCTTCCTGTTGGTCTTCCATTCCCTATCTGGCTGTGTACCCTTTACCTGCGGTAAGACAAACTCAAATAAACATGCTATTCACGTCATTCTCAGCATCATGCATGCTCCAGAGTGAATCCACCCGCAGCTCCAGTTCCGCAATGCGGTTCGTCAGGAGCTGGAGGTGGATACACTTCCCGCACATGTAGTCGTCAGGGACACCGGAGGCTTCCGATTTCCCACATAGTACAAGAGGAGCATAACACATGTCCGAGCTCTCCTGCCATGACTTAACCCTTAGATACACTTAAATTGACAGCAACAGTGCTAAAAGCTACTCACTGATATAGAAAAGAAAAAAGAAAAACTACTTACCAATCACCAGCCAATCACTTACCCCCTTGGCTATGACGTCATCTTTCTATTTCTTTCTACTTCTTTTTTGCCTTCACGCTGTAGCTGCACCAGCTGAGCCTTTATAGGCTTCTGCCGATCCCTGGACTCCCTGCTGTGCCTTTTATAGGCCTCTCGCCGAAGTCCCGACTGCCTCTCCACACACTTCCTTTGGTTCAGGTGAACATGAATTTCGGGCTGGATTTTTGACTTTGAAGATTTCAGGGCGGTAATGGCGGTAAGGCAGTCCTAATACCACCTGGAAAAAGTTTGCGCCTTTGTCTGTGAAATTCAGCAAAAAATTAGGTTGCATGATCGGGTTTGCAAAATCAGGTGTTGCACAAGGAAGTCTTTGCGCCTCAGCCGAAAATCGCGCGTTAAATAAGTCAGAATAATGTGCAGGACAATGTTGTACAGATGCCCTGATTACTGTTGATTACGCTTGTAATTAGTTTATTTGATTTAATGCACTTCCTTGGGGTTCAGTGTCCTGCAACATAACATTGGCCCTGAAATTCCAGCCTCCCCGGGTCCGTACAGAGTTCCTACGAAACCGGGAAGGCATCGGAAATTCCTGTTTCCAGCGTGCAATGCACATGCGCTGGAAACCGGCAATTCCAATCTGTCAAGTTTCTGGCTTGACAGATCGTAGCAAGATCAGGAACGAGGACATTTGTAAAGTGTAAATTTCCAATATTTATGCTCGCAAATGTCCTCAAAAATCTTGCGCCTGAAAAATCAGACGCATAGCCTACTTTTACAGGCGCAAGTGTTTTAAAAAACACAAAAACATCTAAAAATAAAGTTATTAAAACATATATTATGATTAAAAACCCTCCCCACAACGCTAAGTTTATTTTAAAAAACCTTTTTAAAAAATCGGGAAATTATTTTTTTTTAAAGACATTAATAATTTAAATGAATGTAGTGTAATTATTTTCTATTTTTTTTAATAAGTGTTTTGGGTGCTTGGGGCTGTGTTATGGGTGTTTCGGGCTCTATCACATTCATAGTAATAGGAGTTTAGGACCCTGCGGAACTCCTATTACTATGATTCCTTACCTGATTGGCTGCCCAGAGCCATGTGATGCGCACGTCCCCACATGCACACGCTGCGAATCGCAGTCAGCTCAGGCCACAGGCGCGGAAGTGGGCAGCAGCTTAAGCTAAGTGCAGATTTTTTCTCTAAAATGCCCGCGGGAAGGCCAAATTGGACTTTCAGGGCCAATATTGTCAATTGCATGGTTTTCTTTTGGTGAGGGGAGTTTGCGTTACTTTGTTGCAGTAAAATGTCTGTTTGATCCTTTGCCATTGGTGCCTTGTGTATTATTCAAACATTCACTGGAAATGTAACTTAATGGAACACATAGCGTGCCCAGTATTAGCTCCATCCTTCAGTTTCCTCCATTTTGGAGAACAGTCAGCATCTGGGAAGGAAATCTGGAATCCATGTGGACCCTTCATTAGAATTTGAGGATTATAGGGCTATTCTGTAGATTAAATAGAGCAGGTTACAGAAATATGTACATACTGCAGAAGCCACAGTGGTTAGTAGAGGCACAATAAGGATTATATAAAAGCAAAATACCGCAGATGCTGGAAATCTGAAATAAAAACAGAAAATGCTGGAAATACTCAGCAGGTCAGGCAGCATCCGTGGAGAGAGAAACAGATTTAACGTTTCAGGTCGATGACCTTTCATCAGAACTGGAAAAAGTTCGAGATATAACAGGTTTTAAGCAAGTGCAGAGGCAGGGAAATAGGGGAGAGGAGGAAAGAACAAAAGGGAAGGTCTGTGATCGGGTGGAAGACAGAAGAGATTAAATGTCAAAAGGAATGATGGTGCAAGGCCAAGGATTATATTTACTGATTCCAAAAGAAGGAAGCATAATTAAAGAATAAATAAAGGGTCAGATGGCATTAAAGAAATAATGAAGACAAGTTAGAGAAACATAATCACTGCAGATTATCCACAAATAAGCAGTTGCTATATTACCAGAGCAACCAACTCCTGAGACCAACTCCATTGTTCCAATGAAGCTCAACGCAAGCTCGAGGAACAGCACCTCATTTTTTGTTTAGGTACTTTACAGCCTTCTGGACTCAACATCGAGTTCAACAATTTCAGAGCATAACCTCTGGCCATCTTTGGCTCCCTTTCCCTCCTCCCCCATCTTATGCTTTTTTTTCTTCTTTTTTCTCTTTGTCTACAATGGCAGCTGGTCATTACTATGCCATTCACACCCTATCTAGATTAACCTTTTTTCTAACCTCTATCATTACCATTTCAATTTGGCCCATCATCCATTTTGTCTCCTGTCTTCCACCCTATCACAGACCTTCCCTTTTGTTATTTCTTTCTCTTACCCCTTTCAGTGCTTAAGAATGTGCTCTTTTCAAAACATTCAGCAGTTCTGACGAAGGGTCGTCGACCTAAAACATTAACTCTGTTTTTTTCCACAGATGCTGCCTGACCCGCTGCGATTTCCAGCATTCACTGTTTTTATTCCTGATAATTGGCATTGATATTTTCACAAGTTAGAAAATGTTGAAAGGGATGGTCTGGAAGAATGAGTTTATCCCAGATTAAATTACAGGATAGGAATGGGTCGCATGAAGAATGGCCTTCTTGGGCCAGACGTTAAAGCCTCTTTCACAGCCATGGAGTTATATTTTAACAAGAGCCACTTTCTTTAAAAGAGGAGGGAAGGAAGTTGGACAGAGAGCAGAAAGTAATGGTAGCCCACCTGCTGCGCTCAGTGACTGCACATGGATCTGGTAACGTGTACGCCATCCCTCTGATTTTCCTTTAAAACATTCAGGCCACAAAATTGGGCTCCGCAGCGCCAGTAGTTTCGGTCGGTTTTGATGATGGCAGCAGTCTGAGCTTGCACAGCAGTGAGCTGAGCCTGCATGAGAGCAGTCTGAGCTTGTATGACAGAAGTCTGGGCTTCCGTGCTGCAATGGAAGCTGAGACATCGGCCATCAGACCCTGCATCTTGGTTGGGCCCACAAGTGCCCTAATGGAGTTAGCCATCATTTCCAAGCTCCAAGCTCTGTGCAAAACCCTGTGCAAATTTGGTGCCAGGCTCCTCCATGCACCTTGACAGTGACAGTCTCTCTGGCAGGCCTGCCAGTGCACCAAGCATTTATGTCTGCATGCCAATCATCCACCTTCTGTAGGCCACTCCATCAAAGTCTTCATCTGAGTCCTCTGCAGCAGAACTCGTGTGTGACCTCACCCTCTGGGGTGCTGGCACCTGTGCCACCCTTTCCCCCTTCCCTGGCTTCAGGGCACTCATGCCTGATGATTCACCACATGTAGATTCCGCCTCTATACTGCCCTCTATGGTATGTGCAGTCCCAGTGTCTGAGCTGGTGGCTGTGAGTGTGAGTCCGAGCGACGGTATCTCTTCTTCACCATAACTCTCCTCTTACACTTTCTGCACTGGCTGGTGGGGTTGGAGTTTTTGGGTATCTGAAAGGAGAAAGGCACAAGGGTAAGGTTGTGGTGAGGGGAGTGCAGGAAAGCAGGAGGTGCATGCATACACCATCAGCAGCTTGCAAGTCATAAGTGATTGTAAGATGAGGTGCAAGTGGGCTGTGAGAAGAAGGATTATGTATAAGCGTATCGTCATCTGCAGTGGTATCTGGCTCGCCGCTCACCACGGCCTCAATGACAGCCCCTCCAATGATGGCGAGCATCGTCTCCTTCCCCGAGATAAGGATATGCAGGTGCTGCTGCCTGTGGATTTGTGCCACCTTGCCCTGCAAGAGAGAAGGAAGTGTGGTGCAATGTGTTAGGGGATGTGCCTGTCATGGTTGAATAGCTGACAGTATATGCAAGGTGTGAGTTGTGGGTGTAAGGCTTGCAGCAGTGGTAAGTGTGTGACCACGCTCAATCAGCTCCGATGGACGGGCCACATTGTCCGCATGCCTGATACGAGACTTCCGAAACAAGCACTCTACTCTGAGCTCCGTCGCGTCAAGCGAGCCCCAGGAGGGCAGAGAAAATGCTTCAAGTACACCCGCAAAGCCTCCTTGGAAAAATGTAACATCCCCACTGACTCTTGGGAATCCCCGGCCCAAGACAGCTCAAAGTGGAGGAGAAGTATTCATGAAGGCGCTGAGCAGTTTCTTTGCCAGGAGCATGCGGAAGCCAAGTACAAACAGCGGAAGGAGCGCACGACAAATCAAGCACTCCACCCACCCAGCCCTTCAACCACCAGCTGCCCCACTTGTAACAGACTCTGTAGATCCCGCATAGGACTCATTAGTCACCTTGGAACTCATTTTCGTGTGGAAGCAAGTCATCCTCGACTCCGCGGGACTGCCTAAGAAGAAAAGAGAAGTGTGTGAGGGTGAGGTGAAGATATGAATGTGAGGTATGAGTAGTGATTGGTAGAGATAGTTGGTAGGTGAGTAGTGGGTGTGTGGTGCATTGAGCAGTGTGTGAGGCTAGTGATGCAGTTGGTGGGATTTGGCATTTGAAGATGAATTCACTCACCTTGACTACTCTTGTAAGGTCATTGTACTTCTTTTGGTACCGCATCCAATTCCTCAGGGCAACACTGCTGGCATTGATTGCGTCAGCTATCGGCTGCCACTGCCTTTGCAATATGTCTGGAGAGTCTCCTGGCCCCCTGCGGATACAGGACCTGTCTCCTCCTTTCCACCTCCTGCACAGAGGCTTCTAGTGTTGCGGCTGAGAACCTTTCTCTGGCCTGTTGAGCCATTATTCAGTCTTTTTCTTTCTCACACTTGCCTCCACACCCAGTTCCAGCAGCTGTTGCAGGCAGAAGGCACCTCCCCTTTAAGAGATGCAGCCTCCATTTATGAAGTGGAGACTAGCTTTAAGCAGAGCTCACCATGCACAAACCTGGGTGCCCTGCTGAGTATTCAGCCACTCAGCAGTACGTTCAGTACTGACCTGCCTGCATTCCTTTCAACGGGCACGGGCCGATTGAGCATTGTGATCCCTGCGCCCATTTTTGGGTTTAATCCAATTTTTAACCCTCATTGTACAGTCCATGATATGCTGCTGATTCGTAGAGTTCGTCACATAAATTGATATCTCGGCTAGTTATTCTTTTGTTGTAATGAAGTGTTTTCTTTATTTTTTTATAATTTCTAATTCAAGTTTTCCGTGCTGTTGATATATTTGCCTCTCTAAAGTATTTGCAATGTGTCATGTATGCACCTGTGAGTATGTTCACAGGTTTGTCGAGCTGTTGAGTTGTGAGTGGCTTAGCCAGTCATATGATGTTCACAAGACTCAATAAAACCTCAGCCAGTTGGGTTCGGGGTGGGGGGTGGTCCACGATGAGGCAGGTGGTTGTGAGCCTGGTGGATGAACTGGTAATGTGTAGTGTGATTGTTAAATCTTTGCTAATAAACCAACTCGTTCGTAACAGCAATGTGTTGCTATGGAATTTTTAAGCAAAGAACCCATGAAGCAAAAACATTACACAATGCACGACAGTAGAGATGTGTTTCTCAGTTTACATAAATTACGTGGTAAAGCCTTTGAAAACTATGGCAATGTAGCACAGCATTTTTCAAAGAGCAAATTTGAGCCAAGCAGCCAGATTGATGAGGGTTTCCAATTGAGTAATGAGCAATATTTCTCATCATATTAGAATTAGAAATTACAAGCATTGCTGACAAAAAAAATTAGAAAAGCAACTGAAGTAAAATAAATAGCATTTGCAAAATATATATTCACAGGGTGTAAACTTTGTTGGTGCTGCACTGGAGCAGGGTAATTCTTTTATTCATTTCCCCCCATAAATACTCTACACCTGAGCTGTTCCCACTAATCAGCCAGTGATTGGTGCTATCAATCTTAGCTTTTGTACTGATTCATGTCTGGAAGAAGGTTGTGACAGGCCTGAACAGACTTGAAAGAGACAAAATCCTTGGCTGAGCCTTTTCCCACAGTCGTATTAGGATTTGTTATCCTGTTTATTGCCAGGCATTTTAAAGTCAGGGCAACATCAAAGATCTTTTCTTTTTGCTCTCTCCGTCTCTCTGTATATTATACCAGATGGGAAAAAGAAAAGTGCATTTTGTCGATTGATATTCATCTTCTGTCTACCTCTGTCTTGAAAAGGCCAGTTATAATGCAGATGTTTTGAGGCACTAAAGTAATTTTCTGTTTGGAGCAGGCATTAAAGCAAACAAGAAAACAAAAACATCTTTCCACAGAAAATTTAAATCTTTTCCCGGTAGACTTTAGTTCTGTAATTTAATCAGTAGAGTTCATGCATTTGATAATGTTAGTCACTGAACTGCATTCTGCAAGCTTCACATGATGGTGTTGAATGAGCTGCACACTTCAATTTAGGCTTAATGTAGGCTTTTTGAACTGAAGGCACCACTAAAGGGAATGCTTACCCTTAAAAAATGTTTTCCATTATTTGGATTCATGTTGTTCAGCAATGTTATAAATGATGATTCATTTTTGGTGGTAATATAGGCTCTATTGGAGCAAGCAGTCAAGTCATGTTGGGATCACCAAGGGGCCGATTCTTGCCTTGGCAACACACTGATTTGGGGAGCTAGTCGGACAATAGCGGTCAGGAAATCTCGCAGGAATCAGTCTGCTAAAATTTCCAGTCACTTAAGGCTCCACTCAAATTTCCGAGTCTCGTGCAGACATCTCAAATTTCTGGTTGTAGGAGGCAAGCAAAAAGAGGCCAGGGAAGATGGCTGTGCTATTGTCCAGCCCATGGGCATGTGGGATGCTGAGAGTTTGTCAAGCCCAGTGACACCAGGCAGGAGCAAGGTGTCAGGTGCAACTTCGGGACATAAGGCATTTCAAAAGGCCCACACGCACTTCGAAGATCAGTGCTTTTAAGGCCCATCTTGTGTTTTTCCACAGCTGACACTTACCACTTTTATAGTTGCTGTTATTTATTTTGCTTTGCCCCCAAGGTCCCTTTATTCATAGTTCAGAAGGAAAGAGAACCAGTGGAAGGATAACAGGCCGGCTCGATGACCGAAGAGATTCTCTGAGCCCTGCTGGCCACACCCGCATTGCAACGTCTGCACGGAAAGGAAGCAAACCTCACTTTGGCAGGCGTTGTTGGTGGAGGCTCCCCTTCCCAATGCGGGCTGTGCCAGCAGACTCCCGGTGGTACCACTCTAAGATGTGAATGGCTGTCCAATCTTTCTGCTGCAAAGTTCTTCAGAATCGCAGCGAGTCACGCTTTATCTGGTGTTGCATGATCGGGAGCTAGTGTTCGCTGTTTGGCCTATCTCACCAATTGCTTCTGCCGGCCCTGGCAAATCCAGTTGGGAATGACTGCGTAATCAGCCTTCTCTGGGTCTGGATTGGAAGAGGAGAGGAATGCCAAGCTCTGACATTTGCTGCATTGACACCCACTGCCGCAAACATTGCCCTTCTTGATCTGCCCAGTGCCACCTTCGAGGTGGTCTGGAGCAGGTGTGAGGAGAGAGCCGCCAGGAACCGCCCGCTGACGTCAGCGGACAGCCAAGTGGCGCAACTGAGCTCCCGCCCGCCGAGCTCCCAGATTCTTGTGGGCCAGACTCGGCGGCAGAGCAGGGGTGGACCACTGGCTGGAGGCTGGTCTGTCCCCGACGGTAAGTAGGAAGAACCTGAAAAAAATGTTTTTTTCAACAGCAACTTAACTGCATGGGGTCCCCTGGAGCTCTTCCGATAGTTTTATTATTTTTTATTGGTGATTTTGTTTTCCAGCTCTTCGACTGTCCATGGGCCTGACTCCATCCTCGGCGGCACTTGGGCGGCAAGCGCCTCTTCCGCCGAGAATGAGATCTCCTACTCGCTGCCGCTCAGGTTGGTGGCGTACGTCGTCCATTTGCCGACCTTCGAGGGACCTCGATGGTCATTGGCGGCACTTTGGGCGGCACTTGGGCAGGCGGAGGCCTTGATGAAAATCGGCCCCATAGAGATTTACAGCACAGAAGGAGGACATTTCGGCCCATCGTGTGCACACTGGCCAGTTATGGTGAGTGATGACTTGAAACTTGACTGGACCTCCTTGCATATGTGCTGCAGTGCCGACCTATGGAATGGTGCTGCAGAGTGGTACAGAGGAAAAGCCTCCTTGCCAAGAGAAGGACAAGTGCTGGGGTGCATTGTCGCTTGTCTGTGGACTCATGCCTGCACGTACAAGTCCCTTTCAGTTCCCCCTCAGCTGCCACTTCTAAATCCCATACCCGTTCAGCCTTGAGATGCCTTTTATAATGATCTCTCGGACCTTCCAAAATTTTTGGTGCCCTTCTTGTACTTTTTTTTTTGTCTCCATCCCTTTAAACTTTCCTCTTCTACCAGTGATGGCATCCTAAAATCCACCTGAGTTTGTACCTGGAAGTGTGAATACTGGTGTAAATAAGGTTAAACAGGAAAATTGAGTGCTTTTAACACATGGGATTCAAGTAGATCTTAAAGCAGTGCAAACCAAATTATAACTTGTTATACACTTGTAATGTATTTGCTTCATGGGTTCTTTGCTTAACAAGTCATAGCAACACATTACTATTAAGAACTAGTTGGTTTATTAGCAAAGGTTTAACAATCACACGACACATTACCAGTTCATCCACCGGGCTCACAACAACCTGCTTCATTGTGGATCTCCTGAACCCAACTGGCTGGGGCTTTATTACGTCTTGTGACCATCACGTGACTGGCTAAGCCACTCCCAACTCAAGGGCTCAAGTTTCAGCCTGAGTTGCTCCTATTTTTTTGGAGCAACTAGTTTAGAATGGAGCATCTTAGAAATTGCAATTCTCGGCATTTCGTTTGCTCCAGTTCTAGTGAGTTAGAATAGTTTCATTTTAGAACAGATTTTGTTTTTCAAAAGGGGGCGTGTCCAGCCACTTACGCTTGTTTTGCAAGCTTAGGCAGTGAAAACTTATTCCAAACTAACTTAGAATGTAGTAAGTGTAGATTTTTGTATGCTCAGAAAAAAATTGCCTACACTTATAAATCAGGCGCAGGGAACGAGAGATTGCGGGGGGCGGGGGGCGGGGGGCGGAGGGAAGTTTACAAACATTAAACACTTCATTTTTACAAATAAAGAGCCATCATCAATAATAGATGATAAATAAATCAATAAATCAACCAATAACAGCCATATAGAGGCCAATTCACTAAATATATTCAAAAGGGAGTTAGATGAAGTCCTTACTACTCGGGGGATCAAGGGTTATGGCGAGAAAGCAGGAAGGGGGTACTGAAGTTTCATGTTCAGCCATGAACTCATTGAATGGCGGTGCAGGCTAGAAGGGCTGAATGGCCTGCTCCTGCACCTATTTTCTATGTTTCTATGTTTCTATAAATCAATTAAAAAAAATTAATTAAAAAATTTAAAAAATGTAAAAATCAATAAATAAAACATTTTCTACTTACCGACTGCAGCACCAGGAGTCCTCCAACAGCGTACTGGAACGGCCCCCCCAGTGTGTCTCTAAGTGTCTGTATCTCTCTGTCTGTCTGTCTGTGTGTGTGTCTCTCTCTGTCTGTCAGTGTCTGTGTTTCTGACAGCGAGGGGAAGGGGGGTAGTGGGGGAGAAGGTGGGGAGAAGAGGGAGGGGGAAGGGGGGGAGGGGAGAGGGAGGAGGGGGTGGGGGAGGGGGTTAGGGGGAGGGGGTTAGGGAGGAGGAGTGGGTTAGGGGGGTGGGGGTTGGAGAGGGGAAGGAGGAGAAGGAGAGGAAGGAGAGATGGGGGGAGAGGGAGGGGGGAAGGGGGCGGAGGGGGGAGGTGTGGGGGGGGAGAAGAGGGAGGGGTGGGGGGGGGAGAAGAGTGGGGAGGTAGGGGGAAGGCTGAACAAGAGGGAGGTCTGAGTTCCGATCTTCGCCTGGTGAGCCCATTAGGCCAGGGCTAGGGTCAGGCCCCTAACACGCATGTGCAGAGGTCACGGCACTGTTTTCAGCGCTGGGACCTGGCTCCACCCCCGACCTCTTGTACTGCACCACGCCGAGCACGAAGACGTCCTGAGGAGACCGGAGAATCACAAGGTAAGATTACGGCGCCCTTTTTCTTCCAGAAAGTTATGGAGATTCACCGTTTTTCCAGAGGGCGGATACTTGGGCCCAACAACTCTACAAACCTGTGAGCATACTCACCGGTACATACATTACAACATTTGATGGTGAAAATCACTGAAGTCCTGTAAATTTGTATTGCTATTGACATTGGGAAGAGATTAGATCAGTAAAATTAACTTATCTTTTTAATTTCCCCTTTCTATAAGAGCCGTGACCGCCTCAAAGAGGCAGCCATGGATAGGTAAGGACTCACCACTCGGTCGGCATGGAGAGACCGCCATTTTGAAAATGACCCTCCTTTATTTTTGGAGCGCTGTACGGGACCTCCCCGGCCGTCGTCCCAACCCATCGGGCATGCTCCAACCCCTTACCGACCAGCGGCGATCCCCTATCCGCCCTGCTAATGACTCGGGGCAACCGCCATTCCGACCCGCCCGCACTTCCTCTCCGCTGACGACACCTGCTGCAAAAAAAAATAAAGTCCTGATTTTCGCCAGAATATCGGGCCCATGCATTGGGACGGACAGAAGATTTACCTCAATCAGGTCACCCCACAGTCTTCCCTTTGCTAGAGGAAAGAACCCCAGCCTGTTCAATCTTTCCTGATGGATGTAACCTCTCAGTTCCGGTGTTATTCCAGTCAATCTTTTTTGCATTTTCTTCAGTGCCTGTATATCCTTTTTATAATATGGAGGCGAGAACTGTTCACAGTACCCCAAGTGATGGCGAAGATCCATACAGGTCAGCCAATGCAAAAATGCTCAATTCCCTTGTACCCAGAGACGTTGGTCCGGAATTTGCGGTCAGCAGTAAAGCAAAGGTGTTCGCCGTGGGCCCCTAAGAAAGCAGCCCACAATGATCTCACAATGTCTGTGGTGAGAAGTTTGCCCTTTTCAATTTGCAATTGAGGTCAGTGCAGTGCAGTGGTAATCTCTGTTGTGACGTCAGCAAGCTGTCGATGCAGCCAATCACAGTGCAGATTTCTCACAGACAGAGGAACAGGAAGTGAGAAGTTGCTTTCATTAAAACTTTAAAAAAATGTTATAGGGAGCAAAACAAAGACTGCGGCTCTCAAATGGGGAGAAGATAAACCTGAAATACATGTAAAAATATTTTTTTTTAAAATATATTTTTTTAAGTTTCTTAAAAATTGTAATTTTATTATGATGGAGAAAGTTGAGACGCCACAAATTAAAAATTAGTTTTTCAGGGCCATAACCTTTGTTCAGCAGTCAATATGTTGTTAAAATCCTAGTTACTTCTAATCCAACAAGGTCCAACTTTTAATGGGGTATTTATCAGAATGTTACTGCGGGAAAGCAGAAATTTCCGTCAGTTTGACTGATTTCTCTGATTACGCTGTTTGCTGGCTGTGGGGGTGCAGGGCACAGCACAGACAGTGTAGGAGAAGTGAATGGCTGACCGCAACTTCAGGATTTCCATGTTAAGAGGAGCATGCGCCATATCCTGAAGCTGCGGTCAGCTTCAAAGGGGTAATAACAGCGGATGCTGTTCGTTCTCTATTATTACCTGCTGCAAATTTGGTGCCAAGGTGACATAGCTAACTGATGTGTTAATGGTGGCTGCCATTTTGATTCATTAAAAGTGATGCATTGCTGCCTGGAACAATTATTGATATCCCTTCAAAGAAGGTTTCAGTTCCACAAAATTATTTAAGCTAGGATGTTCACCTGACGAGATTGGCTGTGAAGGTACACTTGCAGTTCAAGGTGTTCCTGTTGGGTAAAAGAAGATTACATTTTAGGTAAGGCCAAATGAAGAATGGGGTTTTGATGTGAATACATAGAATAAGGCAATGAGGACACATTGGCAGTTAAAGCATGTGAATAACTCGGGGGACTTTTTTGTGTTGCTGCCTCAAAGCTCCAGCAATTTAACTACAGACTTGCTTAACAAAAGGAAAATAAAATCAGTGTAGTCAAATAGATCCATTCAATTTCTGCATTATCGCCAGCATTTGTCACTTTCTTAAAAAATAAAATAGAATGTCAATTTATATAAGTCATTTCAAATTGAACCAAGAAAAGCTATTTTTAATTTAGAAGGAAAAGAGGATTTAATTATATTAAATATTTAGAGTACAAACAACATTAATATAATTATTCCTTTTTCCATGTGGGTAAGTATCTTTCTCCACCACTTGTTCTAAAGTGGCAGCTGCTCTGCTCCACGGCTCCACGGACCTGTAATTGGGTTAATTGTCATTAGCTTGGTTGCTTAAGTTGTTTCCGCTATTTACAAATTAATGAAACGCTTTTTGTTCTGAGCTTTGATGGGTAATTGTTGCAGTTATGAAATACAATGCCCATCCATCTCCTTCGCACCATTTAATGCACAGCCCTCCTTTAAACAGTAATGTTTTTATTTTACTAAAGATCATTTATATTTCCATTTTAATTTTCTTTTGCTATTAAAGAGATTGATGAGCGTGTTTTACTAGAATTAGATTTCACAGTATTTCCGTTTACTGAAGGAGTGCTTTGTTCACATTGCTTCTCCCATTAAATCTTTCACGTTTTCTGGGATTCGGTGTGCTTTATTCCCCTCTGTGTGCTGGTGTTAACTAGCAGATAAATAAACAACGGTAGATAAATTAACAACTATAGATAAATTACCAATGTGCGATGTCAAATTTTCACATTATAAATAGACTTCATTGGTCCATTAAGTCCCGGGTTCAACAATGAAATCCAGAAGACTGCATGATCTTATTATTCATGAAATTTGAAGCCAGGATCGCTGTTGGGGAATATGGCCGGGTGCTTTATGATGCTTTGATTAAGGTCACTCCTAAAGTACAAGTTTAGAATTACTATTTCTGTACGAAGCTGAGGCCACTGATAGAATAGGAGGTTGAGACACCTGCGGAGTATGAGGCCAAAGGGCACTCTGCAGATCAACGGTTGAGATCTCCAATGAGGTGCAAAGTCAGGTTTACTCAATAGGAGAAAGTCAGGGTACCCATGGGTTATGGTCCAAGATCATTAGTGGGATGTAAGGTCTTTGTCACTCATCAGGAACAAATTTACTTGTGGTGGTACAAAAACTGGATTATTGTGGGATTCAAGGTGAACGTCCATAGTCCAATTAGCAATTACATGGTGTAAATGTTGCAGAAACCCAAATCCTGTTAGGCAGAGCCAAATCTTTCTGAGTGTGGTGAAAGAAGAGATTTGTTTCAGTAGAGTTAGATTTTAGTATACCTGATAAGTTAGATTCAGTGTAAGGGTATTGCAGTGGCATGAGCCCTAGATCTGCCCTAAAGGCTGTATCTAAATCTATAAACACAGTATCAGCTTTGGTCAGGAATACAGCAAACCAACACTGAACTCCATAGAATGACCTTGACGTTTCTACTGCAATAAAAACAAAAACTAAAATGTTGGCAATACACAACAAGTCTGCCGGCTCTGCAAAGACAACAGGCATATAAACGTTTCAGATTGAAACCCTTCACAGGTTTGAACCTGAAGACAAAAAAGATGATTGCAAATTTCACACCAATGAAATATGCACTTCTTGTATTTTTTTTATTCGTTCCTGGGATGTGGGCATTGCTAGCAAGGGAAGCATTTATTGTTCATCCCTAATTGCCCTTGCGAAGGTGGTGGTGAGCCGCCTTCTTGAACCGCTGCAGTCCGTGTGGTGAAGGTGCTCCCAAAGAGCTGTTAGTGAGGGAGTTCCAGGATATTGACCCAGCAACGATGAAGGGACGGTGATATGATTCCAAATCAGGATGGTATGTGACTTGGAGTGATATTTGCAGGTGATGGTGCTCCCATGCGCCTGCTGCCCTTGCTCTTCTCAGTGGTAGAGGTCATGGGTTTGGGAGGTGCTGTCGAAGAAGCAGTGGCGAGTTGCTGCAGTGCACCTTGTAGATGGTACACACTGCAGCCACGGTGCCAGTGGTGGAGGGAGTGAATGTTTAAGGTGGTGAATGGAGTGCCAGTCAAACAGTCTATTTAGTCCTGGATGGTGTCAAGCTTCTTGAGTGTTGTTGGAGCTGCACTCATCCAGGCAAGTGGAGAGTATTCCATCATAATCTTGACATGTGTCTTGTAAATGGTGGAAAAGCTTTGGGAGTCAGGCAGTGAGACACTCATCGCAGAATACCCAGCCTCTGACCCGCTCTTGTTGCCACAGTATTTATGTGGCTAGTCCAGATAAGTGTCTGGTCAATGGTGACCCCCAGGATGTTAATAGTGTGGGAATCAGTGGTTTTAATGCTGTTGAATGTCAAGGGGAGGTGGTTAGATTTTTTCTTGTTAGAGATAGTCATTGCCTGGCACTTGTGTTGCGTGAATGTTACTTGCCACTTATCATCCCAAGCCTGAATGTCATCCAGGTCTTGCTGCAGGCGGGCAATGACTGCACCATTATCTGAGGAGTTGTGAATGGCACTGAACACTGTACATTCATCAGTGAACCTCCCCACTTCTGACCTTATGATAAAGGTAATTGATGAAACAGCTGAAGATGGTTGGGCCTAGGACACTGTCCTGAGAAACTCCTGCAGTGATGTCCTGGGGCTGGAATGATTGACCTCCACAACAACAACCATCTTCGTTTCTGCTAGGTATGACCCAAGCCAGTGGAGAGTTTTCCTCCTGATTCCCATTGACTTCAGTTTTACTAGCGCTCCTTGATGCCACACTTGGTCAAATGCTGCCTTGATGTCAAGGGCAGTCACTTTTGGAATTTAGTTCATTGGTCCACGTTTGGACCAAGGATGTAATGAGGTCTGGGTCTGAGTGGTCCGGGCAGAGCCCAAACTGAGCATCGGTGAGCAGGTTATTGTTGAGTAAGTGCCGCTTGATAGCAATGTTAACAACACCTTCCATCACTTTGCTGATGATTGAGAGTAGACTGATGGGGCGGTAATTGGGTGAATTGGATTTGTCCTGCTTTTTGTGGACAGGACATACCTGGGCAGTTTTCCACATTATCAGATAAATGCCACTGTTGTAGCTGTACTGGAACAACTTGGCTTAAAGGTCAGCTAGTTCTGGAGCACAAGTCTTCAGCATGACAGCCGGGATTTTGTCAGGGCCCATAGACTTTGCTGTATCCAGCGCTCATTCATTTCTTGATATCATGTAGAGTGAATTGAATTGGCTGAAGACTGGCTTCTGTGATGGTGAGGACTTCAGGGGGAGGCCAATATGGATCATCCACTCGACATTTCCGGCTGAAGATGGTTGCAAACGCTTCAGCCTTCTCTTTGCACTCGTGTGCTGGGCTCCACCTTCATTGATGATAGATTCATTCATGGAGCCTCCTCTCATTAGTTGTTTAATTGTCCACCACCATTCACAGCTGGATGTGACAGGACTGCAGAGATTTGATCTGATCCGTTGATTGTGGGATCGCTTAGCTCTGTCTATAGCACGCTATTTCTGCTTTTTAGCATGCATGTAGTGCTGTGCTGCAGCTTCCCCAGGATGGCACCTCATTTTATGAATGCCTAGTGCTGCTCCTGGCATACTTATTGCCTGTTAGGAGTCTGCACTCCTTATTGAACAAGGGTTGGTCCCCTGGCTTGATGGTAATGGTAGAGTGAGGGATATGCTTGGCCATGAGGTTATAGATTGTGGTGGAATACAATTCTGCTGCTGCTGATGGCTCACAGTGCCTCATGGATGCCCAGTTTTGAGCTGTTAGATCTGTCTGAATCAATCCCATTTAGCACGGTGGTAGTGCCACACAACATGATGGAGGGTATGATGGGAAGATGAGACTTAATCTCCACAATGACTGTGTGGTGATCACTGCTACTAATGCTGTCATGCACAGATGTATCTGGGACAGGTAGATTGGTGAGGACAAGGTCAAGTAGGTTTTTCCCTCCTGTTGGTTCTCACTACTTGCCGCAGGCAGCTATGTTCTTCAGGGCTCCGCCAAGTTCGGGCAGTAGTGGTCCTACTGAGCCACTCTTGATAATGAACATTGAAGTCCCCCAGCCAGAGTACATCCTGTGCCCTTGCTACTCTCAGTGCTTCTTCCAAGTGGTGTTCAACATGGAGGAGTACTGATTTATCAGCTGAGGGAGGGCGGTAGGTGATGATCAGCAGGAGGTTCCTTGTCCATGCTTGACCTGAAGCCATCAGTCTTATGGGTCCGGAGTCAATGTTGAGGACTCCCAGGGCCAGACCAGGTAAGGACGGCAGTTTACTTCCCTAAACGACATTAATGCCACTACTTAAATGTAATGGTTCATGAGGGGGATCCAAGGCAGGAGCTGCCAGCCATGAGGTAAGTGGCTCATTTAGCACTTCTTGTGGGCCAGGATGATCAGGAGTGCTCCCCAGCCCCCTCGAGAACTTCAGCCTCCCCCAGCCCTGACCTCCACCTGTTCCCCTCAGTCTTCCCAATCACCAGCCTCCTTCCAGCTCTCCTAGTCACAGACCTCCCACCTCCCAGACCTCCTGAATGCCGACCTCCAACCAGCCCACCCAATCGTTGACTGGAACTACCCGCCATGTGCCAAGGACCATCCCCAATGGTCCCTGGCTACAGCCTGCTGCCACCCATCTTCCCAGACACCTACTGGTCCATTTGGCCGACTGGGAGCCAGGACTAAATATGTTAATGAGACCATGCCATTAAGATCAGCAGGACTTTCGTGTGGTTCTTCGGCCAATTTCTGTCTCCCCTGCACTCTCCCTGCCTCGCAATAATATCGGGGTCTAGGACACTGAAGCAGACTGTCAGCCATGATTGTTTCCTTCAATGTTGCAATGTTCTCCTCCCCTCCCCTAAAAGCATACTATGCAGTGATTCCAGCAGCCCACATCTTTCCATGTGAGCCCAGATATTGAATATTAGTACATGTTCAGCTATAGAAGGCGTTATAGCTGAGCTAATTTCTGTCACTACCAAGCGTTGACATGTGCATGCTATCTAATGGGGCGCTGGAAAACGGACGTAAATGCAAACCCTCAGTATCCAATCATATGTTTTCAGATTAGAATTAGGAATAAAGCATCATTTAGCAATTTTATTTCAGAGCTTTATGATAATGTCCCTTTGTATTAGTGTGATACGGGGATATTTCACATGTCTGCAAGTAGGTGCAAGTACTACCTGCATGCATTCCGTTCTATGTAAAACCTGGTATCTGTCAATGAGGCACAGCAAATACTAATACAAAAGTAAAATACTGCAGATGCTGGAATCTGAAATAAAAACAGAACATGTTGGAACTACTCAGCAGGTCAGGCAGCATTTGTGGAGAGAGAAAGAGAGTTAACGTTTCAGGTCTGTAACCCTTCGTCTGATGAAGAAAAATTTTATAACACTGACAAACGTAACCTACTCCCAAATACTGGCAAAGAGGTTTGAGAGAGATAGTTGTAAGTTAGTTTACATTTACAACATCATTTAAATTTTAAAAAAGCTCTCCTAGATAAATGCTCGCATGCTCACCATCACAGTAGCATTATATTTAAATAGAATATTCCAGAATTTATTAGCAGCATTGGCCTAGCTTAATTGAGGAGAGGTGCAAAGTTGTGACAAGTTCTTTGACACTGATTTTCTCTGTCAATTATGTAGCATTTTAAAAAATCCTACATAACAGAGACACTCAATGGTAAAACAGGCTTCAGCATTGATCTTTTTTTTTCGCTTTGAAACTGATTAAGCAGCAAATGTCTCTGTGCTTCCAACAACAGCAGTTGTCCTTCCAACATGGAGAACCACGACACTTCTTCCACACTCCAGCTGCACCATCTTGCCATTCTCTTCCGGAATTATAATCAGCACACTGCTGCCTCACAGGCTGTCAAATCACTTTCACATTAGTTTTGCCTCCCCAGCACACAGCTCCAGTCTCTCTTCAGAAATTACAGCCGCCTTCCTCCCAGCACGCTGATGCTTTCTATTCTCTGTATCCACGTACAGAATTGTCATCCATCCCCAGTTCAAGCAAACTTCAAAGCAAAAAAGGATAATTTATGACATTTTATTTGCATTTTAATTTCACCCTCACTTACTGTTGGCAAGTTACACATCACATGGACTCCAGGGAACAAGCCACGGCACCTAAATATATATCGCAAATGGGAAAAATGTTCAATTGCATCCAGAAATGGTTTAGTTGTCAATTAGACTGCCTCCCGCAAAACTCAGCCACACAATATTCCACACGGTCTTGGGTTAGAACATAAGAACATAGTAAATAGGAGCAAGACTAGGCCATGCGGTCCCTTGAGCCTGCTCCGCCATTCAATAAAATCATGGCATATCTGATCTTGGCCTGAACTCCACTTTCCTGTCTGTTCTCTATAACCCTTGACTCCCCTATAGTTCAAGAATCCATCTATCTCAGCCTTGAATATATTCAATGACTCAGCCTTAGCCGGGAATAATAAGCCTATATTTGAACTCCTGGTTTGCCATAAGACTGGGGACTGGCAAAGAAGTTCTCTCACTCTATAGCTCAGCAAGTGCGAAAAGTCACGGCTCACTCAATTAATATGGATCACCAGGCAGTGGTGTTCCCATATTTACAGTCTACTTAATTTGCTGATATGTATTCAAAGAGACTGGAGCTGTGATGTCTGTCTCAACAGAGAGCCTTGTTTACCAGGCTCACAGCTCTGATTTGTTCTGGAAGTGGGTAAATGCCTAGAGGCAGGTATCTGAGGAGAAGGCTACCCAGGCATTATGCTGTCTATTTTGATTCAAAATCAGAAACTGCTATGTTTTTCTTTGTTCACCATTTTATTTCTCAATATACTGCTGTAAGGAAATCACTTCAACTCAATTTAATGATTCCGCGTGATTCAGGCTCGAGCATATTGTCCAAAAGCAAGGTTATTACTCAGACACCAATAGTATAATAACTATTATGCTTATACAATAGACCTTGTTTCCTGCAGACCCAAAGTGACCAAGCTTGGCCTCCGCAGTATTGGACTTCCGACCATCCCCTGAGCTCTTCCCATTAAAAGGCTGCCACCTATACTTTTGTATAACTCTTTTGCCATCTGCCACGTGTCCAAAAACCTTAAAGTTTTCCCCCTTGAATATGAGTCATATCACATGATGCCCAGAATGACTATTGTGTGAGGTTCAGTTCACCAAGGTCCAGACTTTGACATAATAGTCATCGTTAACTGGTTAACTGTTAATCAGTTTAACCTGACATCCTGCCTTAACATGACAAAAGGAACAGGATGAGCTATACAATCCCAGATAATTAATGTGATCCTGCTTGGAGGCTTCCATTGTTCTGGCCGATTCCTGAAACTCGCATCTCACATGGAATGTAACCAACCTATCTGCTTTCTGCTACTCCCATTGTCCCAACTAATATCCAATACCAGCACATAGAGATATGATGATTAACCTTACATACTGCAATTTCTAACTGCCATACATGCAGAGGCCAATGTGGGTTCCCATGGGTGTTTAATCCCCCATTAAACAGGTACCTGGGTCCAAACTACAAATATTTCTCCCAAACAAAATGCTAGAGTTTCAAGATGTTTCTTGCCTTCAAAGAGGCAATGCAAGCCAAATGTAGCATTATGAACAAAAAGTCTGCTATTTTCTTCATTGTTTTTTCTGTTACTCTTAGATTCCAGTGAATCTGATTCATAGGTTGTGCATTTCCATGGAGGTGCTACAGCTCATCCATTGCAACCTGAGTGGAAGAGTCAGAGAAACAACAACAAATTGCGTTTATATAGTGCCTTTAACATAGAAACATGTCGCAAGGCTCTTCGTAGAGGTATAAACAGACAACATTGCATAATGGTGTTTGCAACATTTTGCCGGGGCTTCCGGGGTTCTTTCACCAGTTATGACACATGTGGATGAAGAGGAGAGCCCCTGCAGAAATTTGCCCCCATCCCTAGTTGCCCTTGAGAAGCAGTTTCCCGGCGATTAGTCTTTAATTCCTGGAAACTCCGGGGCAATCCTAGAAGGTTGGCACTCCTACTTGTAGACGGTGGAGAGTCTTTGGGGAGTCTGGAGGTGAGCCACTCGCCACAGACTATCCAGCCACAGACCTGCTCTAGTAGCCATGGCAGTTACATGGCTGGTCCAGTTTAAGTTTTACGCCAATGGTGACCCGTAGGATGTTGATGGTGGGGGACTAGGTGATGGTGATCATTTGTTGGTGTTATTTGGTTGTTGTTGTTCTGCGAAATCCTATACCACTTCCAGTACATACCTTGATGGTAAAAGGGTTCATTGTTCACCCTATTACATTATAAGAACATAAGAAATAGGAGCAGGAGAAGGCCATTTGGCACCTCGAGCCTGCTCCGCAATTTAATACCATCATGGCTGATCCGATCATGGACTCAGGTCCACTTCCCTACCCGCTCCCCATTAACCCCTTATTCCCTTATCGTTTAAGAAACTGTCTATTTCTGTCTTAAACTTATTCAATGTCCCAGCTTCCACAGCTCTCTGAGGCAGAGAATTCCACAGATTTACAACCCTCAGAGAAGAAATTTCTCCTCATCTCAGTTTTAGATGGGCAGCCCCTTATTCTAAGATTATGCACCCTAGTTCTAGACTCCCCTATCAGTGGAAACATCCTCTCTTAATCCATCTTATCAAATCCCCTCATAATCTTATACGTTTCGATAAGATCACCTCTCATTCTTCTGAATTCCAATGAGTAGATGCCCAACCTGCATAACCTTTCATAGAAACATAGAACATAGAAAATAGGTGCAGGAGTAGGCCATTCGGCCCTTCAAGCCTGCACCACCATTCAACAAGATCATGGCTGATCACCCACCCCAGCACCTTCCCCCCCCCCCACACCCCCCGACCCCCCCCCCAGCCACAAGGATAACATCCAACTCCCTCCCGAACACATCCAATGAACTGCCATCAACAACTCTCCGCGGCAGAGAGCCCCACAGGCCAACAACTCCCCGAGTGAACAAGTCTCTCCCAATCCCAGCCCCAAACAGCCCATCCCCCATCCCAAGAGCGTGCCACCCCCCCGCTCCGGACCCACCCAACACCGACCGGGAACACTCCCCCCGCACCCAACCCGCCCCGTCCCGTCAGAACCCTTCCCAAATGCCGAACACCCCCAGATGTCGAGCCCCCAGCCCCGGCCACCCCGGAGCCACGCCCCTGCGATGCCAACCACACCACATCCACCAACCGCCATCTGCGCAGTCAACCCGTCCACCCCACTCTGAACACTCCCTGCACCGAGGCACAGAGCCCCAGGCCTGCCCCTCCAACACACTTCGCCCCCCCTAGACCTCCGCTGCAATGTGGCCCCTCCTGCCCCCAGCCCTGGGTTTCTCTGCTCCCCACCTCCACCACTCTCCCCTCCATCCCCCGCCCCCGCCTCCCCTCAACTTCCCTCTGCCTCCTCGCACAGGCTCCCATCTTGGGGGCGGTAACCTTTTGGGGCAGGGAATTTTAGCCCCCAGCATGGAAGTCCTGCTCCCGCCGCAGAATTGGCCTTACCACCCCTCAATGGAAGCGGAGTGCAATTTCCCACACTCCACTTCCTTTGGGGGCAGTTACCGGGACACGATTGGATGCTCCTGTAACAGTTGGAACTGATGCTCTCCTCTCCCGTCCTGCAACAGTTGGAACTGGTGCTCTCCACTCTCCCGTCCTGCGACAGTTGGAACTGGTGCTCTCCACTCTCCCGTCCTGCGACAGTTGGAACTGGTGCTCTCCACTCTCCCGTCCTGCGACAGTTGGAACTGGTGCTCTCCACTCTCCCGTCCTGTGACAGTTGGAACTGGTGCTCTCCACTCTCCCATCCTGTCCTGAGACTGCTCCTCGTACATCCTCTTTGCCTTCCTTGAAGAGCCTGATGGCCCTTTTGGACTTCTTCATCAGGCTGTCGATGTAGATCTTCAAGTACTCGTTCTCGCTCAGGACCTGCATGCGATCCTCGTACTTGGAGAGGATGGTGCGGAGGTGCTGGTAAGTGTCCGGCAGGATGTCCAGAATGTACGGCGGGCTGTTTTTCAGCTGCAGCTTGGAATTCTGGCAGAGCCTCACCACTTTGTCCATTAGCTTCCAGGTCTTCACCATCCGCTTATCGGCCGCCTGCTTCGGCGGCCCGACCGCGTCCTGGATGGCGTCGATCAGCCCCAAAATCCGACCCTTTTTGACATTGCTACGTGGATTCCTCGGCGCCGCCGCCATGTTCCGATCCCCTATTTTTTCCCCTTCTTGGACTTCCTTAAAAAAAGAAAATTTCCAAAATATATACCGACTCCCTCCTGCCACACGGCAATAAATTAAAAACTCCGGAGCTCACAGTCGGAGCGGGACGAGGCGGAGTGCCGGGGAATCTAACACCACCATGTGCATGCGCTTTCCTCATAAGTCAACCCCCCTCATCTCCGGAATCAACCTAGTGAACCTTCTCTGAACTGCCTCCAAAGCAAGTACATCCTTTCTTAAATATAGAAACCAAATCTGTATGCAGTATTCCAGGTGTAGCCTCACCAATACCATGTACAACTGTAGCAAGACTTCCCTGCTTTTATACTCCATCCCCTTTGCAATAAAGGCCAAGATTCCATTGGCCTTCCTGATCACTTGCTGTACCTGCATACTAACCTTTTGTGTTTCATGCACCAGGACCCCCAGGTCCTGCTGTACTGCAGCACTTTGCAATTTTTCTCCATTTAAATAACAACTTGCTCTTTGATTTTTTTTCTGCCAAAGTGCATAACCTCACACTTTTCAACATTATACTCCATCTGCCTAATTTTTGCCCACTCACTTAGCCTGTCTATGTCCTTTTGCAGGTTTTTTGTGTCCTCCTCACACATTGCTTTTCCTCCCATCTTTGTATTGTTAATGTTATCCTACATTCCTCTTGTTTCAGTTAATAAGGAATGAGAGCTCGTCAGTGGACTTTTGCACTGGGCACAAGAAAAAGTATCTGGAGCAATAACAGCATGTTGAGGAGAGGAAGAGGACAACAAAACATAATCAGAAAACTAAATTGAGAAGTCCTTTGTGGCTTTGATCGTTTTGCAATAGGGATCTGAGTGTTTCTACTTTCAAATCCTTGAAAGTTAACTGAAGAGTTCATTTGATTAAGCTGAGTAACATTTTTCCTGTATTAGTGAAGATTGGTGTCTGCTAAAATCAGTGTACTGCTGCATTTAACCTGTCCTTGTGTATGAGCAGAACAGAACAAAATTGCTGGATGAATAATTTGCAGACGCAGACAGCATTTTTACTTGAAGATCAAACAAAAACCATAGAATATGATTGCAATTCACTTCTGACACAATCTCAAGCTCAGCTACATCATGCATTTCTTCAGATGTGGATTAGAAGCTGATGCATTAGCAATGGACTACAAATTATTGGCACACAAAGCTGTTTCTTATCGAATCTGATTGAAAGGTATAAGATTCTGAGGGGGCTTGACAGGGTAGATGCAGAGAGGATGTTTCCCCTCGTGGGGGAATCTAGAACTAGGGGGTATAGTTTCAGAATAAGGGGTCACCCATTTAAAACGGAAATGAGGAGGAATTTCTTCTCTCTGAGGGTCGTGAATCTTTATAATTCTCTACCCCAGAGAGCTGTGGAGGTTGAGTCATTGAATATATTTAAGGTGGAGATAGACAGATTTCTGAACGATGAAGGAGTCAAGGATTATGGGGAGCGGGCAGGGAAGTGGAGTTGAGGCCAAGATCAATTCAGCCATGATCTTATTGAATGGTGGAGCAGGCTAGATGGGCCAAATGGCCTATTCCTGCTTTTAGTTCTTATGTTCTTATGTTCACAAGTTGGGAGCGGCATTACATGGAGGGAGGAATTTTTGAATCAATGTTGGTGAGAAGGAAAGAGGAGGATTTGAATGAGTGATATGCTTTATGTCAATCCCAGGCCTATTTTAATATACAGGCACAACTTAATGTCTGTTCACTATCAAATAATATGAGGAATTAAATATTTGCTTCCAACCAAAAAATGCTGTTCTTTATGTAAAGATTTTCAGAAACTCATTATTACTTTATAAAGTAGAAAGGTGCAGGCTGACATATTAAATCATTCTCAACGGATAAAAATCTGATTTGAAAGTAAAGGGGAGGTGGATCTGTGGTCATTCAGACTGTTCCTCAATATGTGGTCATTCACAGCCTCTTCCCTGCAATTTTTCAGAGCTACCTGCGTCACTGTAAGACTTCTGATCTGAAGGGTGCAACTAGCTTGGTTAGTGCAGCGCAGCTACTGCCCATTATTATCAAAGTCACCAATGCACTGAGCTTTTATGCGACTGCCTCATTTCCAGCCACCACTTGTGACATTTGCCACATCAGTCAAACATCCGTACAACGCTTCGTCAAGCTGATCACTGAAGCCACCCTTGCCAAAGGCGATCCATTTGTCACTTTTCCAATGGAAAGTCGGGAGCAACTCAGGAGGACCCAGCACTCTATCAGTTGGCTGGGTTCCCAACCTTGCAGACACAGAAAGGAAAGTAGTTCCTGAATCATTGCAGGCAGATGTAGAAGAAATGAAGGGAAGAAAGACAAATGACGTGTGAAGTTTAGCACTGAGAAAGTCGAATCAGTAACTCTGTTGAAGAAGATTGACCATGATGTTGTCTCCTTTTACAGCTGAATGACTGCAAACTCTCTTCAATGACAATATTTTGCTTCTTATAGAAATACACAGAAGTTACAATATGGAAGCAGGCCATTCGGTTTAACCAGTCTACATTGGTATTAACCTTTCATGTGAACAGATAGTCCTAATCATATTTACCTGTCCCCATAACCCTTCATCCAGTTTTCCTTCATCCACCTATCCAATCGAACGTTGATATAGTTTCTGCCTCAACCACTACCTCTAGAAGTGAATTCCACAGCCTCGTAAATCCTTCCTTGAGTTCTAAATTAGACTTCTATCTGTGGACCCTCATTCTAGACCCTTCAACTACTGGAAACAGGCAGCATCTATTTACCCTGTCCTATCTTTTCATACTTTTAAACACATCTAGCACATCACCCACACTCTGCATTATTATAATGAGAAAAGCCCTAACTTTTCCAGTCTTTTTTCGTATTTGTATTTCCTCGTACCATTTCTCATCAAATACCCGTGTGCGTGTTCCTCTGTCTCCTAACGTCACAAGCTGGGTATGGTGAGATAACGGAAACTGAGAAAGCCCACATATTACAAAAGTTGAAACCTCTGATCTTGGAAAGATTTCCAGATGCAAAATCTGAAATTGATCGAACAGTTTTGGGACTTCTGAGTTCAGCTGACTATTGAAAAGGATTTCGATAGTCACAAAGTCCTTATGCAGGTATTGGACAGGGTTAGAAAGTAATCGAGGGTTGGTCTTGTAACATGTCTGTGGTTTAATGAGGACCATCATTCTGGATCTGTCAAGAGATAGTAGTACTTTATCTTTGCATTGCAGTTCATCTAATAAAGGAGAGATGAAATTAGTAGGCTGAGTTAATATCATTCCAGTAAACCACTAGCAATAATATTTTCTTAGATATTTTTATGCAATAATCTATTCAGCGAGAGCACCTGTCATTTGGAAGTGTCAGACTGTCAGGAGTATGAGACAGTTAACTCAACATTGCAGCACCAACCAGCTGAACTAATTTCACAGTCCAGATAAAAAAGATCCAGTGAATATGCAGTGTTCACCAAATGTTGGGTGCATAGGAAGTAGGAGAAGGATGGTTCAATTTTCTATACCAAGCTATCTGTGCAGATTGAGAGTTACTTTGTGTGGAATCAGCTTGTTCACATACAAATTTTCATGTAAAGTAAAGCAGAAGTCCCCTTGGAACCAATCGGAAATTGCAATTTCCAAAGCCTAAATACATGTATTACTTTGTAAGATCCTTATTGTGCAACAGGACTTCCTGCCATAGAAAGTAGCCCATCAGTGTTACAGTTGTTATTAGGCCACTTTGAGTGGCGTTACACTCCCGACATTGTTCCAGCCAATATATTAACATCATAATAGCCCTGAATTGTGGCCAATATGGGCGCGTACAAGGTGCGCACACGCCTGTAGTGTAAAGTCCTGTCCCCTCAGTACAGATTCACCCGAGGCATGTAGTGAAGTCAAGGTCACTCTGGACCTGCACCTTTATTTCACAGCTCTGGAGTGCTGCACTTGCCTGAGACCTGTCCTTATATACCTGTCTCTTGCAAGTGCACCCCTGGTGGTAAGAAATGCTAGTGGTTACAGGTCATATCTTATTACAGTCATGTATAGCATGTTAGGATACAGTTATATATAATAATGTAAGATACATGACATCACCCTCCCCCAAGGTCTTATTGTCTTTATAGGTTCAGTCTCTCAGGTGGTCTACGCTCTCGCATGGAGCGTCTGAGTTGTGGTTCAGTTGTTTGCCTTGGTGTCTGTTTTTCTTTGGGTGTGGTTGCTGGTATCTTGCCTGGGCTGTCTGTTGGGATTGCCCTTTCCTCAGGTTGTTCCCTCTGTCTGTCCACCAGGTGTGGTGCGAGTTCCACATTGTAGTCTGCCTCTGGTTCCGCAGTGTTGTTGGTAAATCTGCTTTTGACTTGATCTACATGCCCCCGGCAGGTTTTGCCATTGTCCATGTGTACTACCAGTAGCCTGTTTCCTTCCTTGCCCGTTACTGTCCCTGCATTTGGGAACCCTGCCATAGTTTAGTACAAACACTTTGCCCCTATCTCATTCCATCTCCCCCTCGAATTTCTGTCATGGTACTCAGTCAGCTTACGGCGCTTTGCCTCAACGATTTTGTGCATGTCTGGGAGGATTAATGAGAGCCTTGTTTTTAAAGTCCTTTTCATCAACAGTTGCGCGGGGGGGATCCCAGTCAGTGAGTGCGGACGAGATCTGTAAGCCAGCAGCAGTCGCGACAGGCGACCCTGCAGCGTAGGACCTTGGATTTTAAGCATGCCTTGTTTCATGATTTGCACTGCTTGGAGGCCAGCTTGAACGGTGCCGTCTTGACATGATATATGCTGTGGTCAATTATAAAGTCTTGGAATTCTGCGCTGGTGAAGCACGGACCATTGTCACTGACCAATATGTCAGGGATTCCGTGCGTTGCAAACATGGTTGCGAGGCTCTCCACAGTGGTGGAGGTTGTGCTCGAGTTTAAAATGGTGCATTCGAGCCACTTTGAAAATGCATCTACAACTACGAGGAACATTTTGCCCATGAATGGGCCCGCATAGTCTACGTGCACCAGCGACCATGGTTTGGTAGGCCAGGGGCTCAATGGATCCTCCATGGGGGCATTGCTGAGTTGGGCACAAATGGTGCACCTTCGGACGCAGAGCTCCAAGTCCGCGTCAATACCAGGCCACCAGACGTGGGATCTGGCTATGGCCTTCATGAGAGCGATCCCCGGGTGCTCGCGGTGGAGCTCCCGGACAAATGCTCTCTGCCTCGCAGAGGCATGACTACTCGGCTGCCCCACATCAGGCAGTCTGCTTGTAGTGATAGCTCATGCATGTGCCTGTGAAAGGGTTTTAATTCCTCGGGGCAGGCATCGCGAGCCTCTGCCCAGTCACTGGTTAGGACACATCTTTTTACGAAAGATAACGTGTGGTTGCTGGCCGTCCAGGCTCTGATTTGGCGAGCCGTCATGGGCGAACCTGTGGACTCAAAGGCATTGATTGCCATGACTACCTCACAGTCCTGTTCGTCAGACCCTTCCATGGTCGCCAGGGGTAGCCTGCTGAGCGCGTCGGCACAGTTGTCTGTGCCTGGTCTGTGCCTTATGGTGTAGTCGTAGGACGCCAGCATGAGTGCCCACCGTTGAATTCGCGCTGAGGCATTGGCGTTTATTGCCTTGCTCTCAGATAGGAGGGACGTGAGGGGTTTGTGGTCGGTTTCTAACGCGAACTTGGCCCCGAAAAGGTATTGGTGCATCTTTTTGACACCGTACAATCACGCGAGCGCCTCCTTCTCTACCATTCCGTACCCGCGCTCCACCCGCGAAAGTGACCTGGAGGCATAAGCTATGGATTGTAATTTGCCCGCACTATTGACATGTCGCAAAACGCACCCGACCCCATACGCTGACGCATCGCATGTGAGAACTAACTTTTTAACCTGGATCAAAGAAAGTCAAAACACTGTTGGAACATAGAAGGTTGCGTGCCTTAATGAAGGCGCGTTCCTAGGCGTCCCCCCAAAACCAATTGCACCCCTTCCTGAGTAGCACGTGGAGAGGCTCCAGCAGCATGCTTAAGTTCTGCATAAAGTTCCCAAAGTAATTGAGTAGCCCGAGAAAGACACGCAGTTCTGAGACATTCCGGGGCCTGGGTGCCAGGTGAATTGCTTCTGTTTTGGACTCTGTTGGGCGGATTCCATCAGCGGCAATCCTTCTGCCCAAAATTTCAACCTCAGGTGCAAGAAATAGGCACTTGGATTTCTTGATTCGTAGGCCGACCCGATCCAACCACTTTAGTACTTCCTCCAAATTACGGAGATGGGAGTCGGTGTCCCTGCCCGTGATAAGTATGTCATCTTGAAATCCAACCGTCCCAGGGATGGACTTGAGCAGACTCTCCATATTGCGCTGGAATATTGCAGCTGCCGACCTGATGCCGAATGGGCATCGATTGTACATGAAAAGGCCTCGATGTGTGTTGATGGTGGTGAGTAGCTTGGATTCCTCGGTCAATTCTTACATCATATACGCAGATGTGAGGTCTAATTTTGAGAAAAGTTTACCTCCAGCCAATGTGGCAAATAAGTCCTCCACGCTGGGCAGCGGGTACTGGTCCTGTAGGGAGACTCTGTTTATGGTAGATTTGTCGTCCCCACAGATTCGTACGGATCCATCAGGCTTCATGACTGGGACGATGGGACTTGCCCAGTCGCTAAATTCCACAGGTGATATAATGCCTTCCCGCAGAAGCCTGTCTAGTTCGTGTTCAATCTTTTCCCTCATCACATAGGGTACAGCTCTGGCCTTGTGATGGACCGGTCTAGCATCCTGTGTGATGTAGATTTTGACTTTAGCCCCTTTGAAAGTGCCCACACCTGGCTGAAAGAGATGTTCAAATTGCTTTATAACTGTTGAGCAGGAGGTCCGTTCCTCTAATGACATGGCATGGACATCATCCCATTTCCAGTTTAGTTTTGCCAGCCAGCTTCTCCCCAGCAGTGCTGGGGGGTCTCCGGGGACAATCCACAGGGGAAGTCGGTTCACTGTCCCTTTGTGTGTGACAGAGAGCATGGCGCTGCCGAGGACTGGTACGATTTCTTTGGTATAGGTCCTTAGTTTGGTGTCGACCCTTGTGAGTTTTGGTCTGCCTCTTTTATGCGGCCACAGTTGTTCAAATTGTTGAGCCCCCATGAGAGATTGACTCGCACCTGTATCCAGCTCCATGTTGACAGATATCCCGTTGAGTAGGACCCTCATCATTCTAGGAGGCGTCCTGTTGTTGGAGCAGCGGCCATTGATCGTGTTGACCTGCTGTACACCGGTGTCTCAGGTAATGTCCCCACCATCTTCTGGCCTGCTTTCCGACCCATTCAATTCGTATACCAGCCTAGCTACTGTTTTTTTGCACATGCGGGCCAAATGTACTGCATATTCACAATTTCTGCAAACAGCCTGCTGAAATCGACATCCCCTTGACGAGTGCCCACCCCCACACCTCCAGCACAGACCTGTTCCATTGTTCAAAGAGTTCCCAAAGAATGAGCTGCGTCTGGCTGATCTCTCTTGAGCTTCTCTCAGTTTGTAGTTGATTGCTCGCATTGTGGGTTGATGAGGTGCGAACGGCCATTCCTGTGGCCCTTGATGGCTTCAGCCTGCTGTCGAGAATCTGTTCTCCCAGTTTTGTCTGTGTGTGGGGGCTTGTTTAGTGCTGTGAACTTCTTGTTCCAATATTTTGTTAGTTGTCGTACCTGCATTGTAAATTAACCTCGTTTCTTCTTCTCCTACCAAGAATGTCTGTGCAACCAGTGCTGCTGCCTCTAAGGTCAGGTTCTTGGTCTCTATGAGCTTTCAAAATATGCCTGCGTGGCTTATTCCTTCAATGAAAAAGTTTCTCAGCATTTCTCTCCTCAGTTCATCGGAGAACTCACATAAACTAGCCAACCTCCGAAGTTCCGCCACGAAGTCGGGTATGCTCTGGCCCACACAGCGGCTGTAGTTATAGAACCTGTGTCTGGCCATGTATAGGCTGCTCGCTGGCTTCAGGAGGTCTCTTACCAGTGTGCTCAATTCTTCAAACGACTTGCTTGCTGGTTTCTTGGGTGCTTCATTAAAGCGTATGTTTTCGAGCCACAGCTGGTCAAGAGATGGGCTCTTCCCTTGTCTGCCTTATCGTCGCCTAACCAGCCTTTGGTTACAAAGCTTTGCTGGAGTCTTTCTATAAAGTCCTCCCAATTGTCTCCTGCATTGTACTTTTCATCTGATCCGTTGTTCGCCATTCTGTGGATTCTGTAATCCCGTAACCCGTCGCCACTGTAAAGTCCTGTTCCCTCAGTACAGATTCACACGAGGCATGTAGTGAAGTCAAGGTCACTCTGGACCTGCACCTTTATTTCACAGCTCTGGAGTCCTGCACTTGCCTGAGACCTGTCCTTATATACCTGCCTCTTGCAAGTGCACCCCTGGTGGTAAGGTATGCTGGTATCTTATTACAGTCATGTATAGCATGTTAGGATACAGTTATATATAATAATGTAAGATACATGACATGTAGAAGCCCCACAAGTTCCAGATTCAGGTACACGAAGCACATGTGCCTAAACCTGGAACTTGCGATCTGTCAAGAACCCTCTTGACAGATCGCACGCATCCGGAAGTAAAGGGCCTCCGTGGGTGGAGTTGAGCTATCTGCCCAGCAAATGCCCTTGACATTCTTCCAACTGATGAAAGCAGTAAGGCTTTTAAAGGACAGAAAAAGACATTTTTTGCAATAATTTAAACTTTGAAAAACTGTTAAATAAGGTAAGTTTATGATTAGACCCTTTAAAATAGGTACATTTATTTTTCAAAAAATTACATTTTTGTTTTAAATAATGAATTCAATTGCATTTTGATTAATTTTACATATGTGATTTAAAAAAAATTGATTTTAAGTGTTTGCATGTTTTGGGCGGTATTCCTATTATGGTGATTCCATAGCGCCTATGTCCCTGGGATAAGTGTGTCTCTATGTAGGTCTTCGCATAGAGTCCCAGGACCACAAGTCTCCAAACCTCTCAGACCACCAGGTAGATTCGTAGAAATTTTCAGGTCGGAGGCATCCGCCCGCTGGAAGCCTCCAACCGCAATTTCTGGGCCAATGTCACTGCTTCCCAGACACACATAGTGAGTTCTTCACTCTCCCAAAGAACTATTGCATAGAAACTTCCAAAATGACTCCAGTCTGCTTTACATTTCCAGAAGGGGAAATAACCAGATTTTCATTCATTACTTAAAATGTATCTCTTAGATTTTATGAAAAACTGGAGAGCAAAACGATATTACACTATAAATGTGAAAACTATTGATTTGTTTTGGGAATTAGTCTCAGTCTGTAGAGATAAATTAGCTTTTTTATTTTCCCAAATTCATCCCATTTTCCCCTCGACTTTCCTGAGAGTGTTGGCAAATGCCAGGGTTAATCTCCTCAGACCACAGCACGCATCTTCACCTCATTCAAGTGGCCATTTTAAACACGACAGCCTACCGAGTGAGGGTCGGCAGATTATATTACCGTGGAGCGCATCACAACCAAGATCATTTGATCCTCCACCGAAACCCGCACGTGCACACCTTTTAGGAAAGGTCACTGCATAATGATCGGGAGCAGGCACCCAGACTTATTTCCCACCCATTCAACTCTATCACCCCTGAGGAACCTGAACTTGGTCATAGCGTCCCCACAGAAAGGATCAACAGACGCAGCACAAAGCGATCACGTTTTCCGGCAGTATAGTTTAAGGATGCACCAATCGGTCTGTTTACCAAGTGAGCTGATTTCCGAACTTCCTTTCCACTTGCCCTTTGTATAAAGTTTCCATTGCTCGTAGGATGGCTGTGTCTCAATTTGTGTTCGGTGCATTTATTGTCGGCTCTGGTGCAAAACAATGTTAATTGTGTTAAAGGTTTCAACAGTAACATTTCGATGTTAAAAATGATTGAATTTTACTGACCAGAGAATGGATCCCACTGGTACTAATGAATGATAATATAGGTGCACAGATCAGGGGTTTTATTGCTTGGTTTTACTTCATATCTGTGCCTTCCCTGGTGTGAGAAGTTCCCTGAAGGCACTTGCCTTTTTAAAAATGTTCCCTTTACTCCCTTTCTTTCCCCAGTCTTAGGCTATGATCCATGGAAATCTGCGGCACTTTGCCTCGTCATCCAAGTGGCCACTCTTTATATTTGAACCTTGGCAGTGAGTGTGATTGAGATCTATGATCATTGGCGGTACATTAGTGAAGTCCATTCTTGCCCTCACCCAACATCCACACACGCACACGCACTATCAAGCACAGGTCACAGAGTCAAGAGCAAGACTGGGAGTCACGGTTCACTTGCTATCGTCTATTCCAGGCTGACGCCATCCTGCACACTCTAGAGCGGAATAGAATGAAGGATCGCTCTGGTCTGCATGGCTCAGTTTGACTTTGGTTTGATTTTACCCACTAAACCATTTGGGCTGAGCAGATGTTGTTTATTATTGCCAAATTATAAATTAAAATTATCACCAGTTGAAAGAATTGGTGACTGCCTCTCTGTATGATTGCAAATGAGCTGCAAAAAGTGTTGAGTTCAACAAAGGAAGCCACAACTCTAAAATATAGAACAGTCCATGAAGCTAATGATTTAATCTTTCATACTTAGGCAAAATTGAAAAATACCCAGCTAAAAATAATCATCTTAAAGTCTATTTAAAAGACAAGCACAGCTGTTAATTCTCCAAATGCCTGCTGATTATATATGAGAAGACTTTGGAAGATTTAAATAATATACGATGTATAAGACAAATTGTAGCTTTTCTTTCTCATAGTATGAAGTGCAGTTCATCACCTGTGCCTGTGCAGTTGGTAGCAATAGTCATTCATTATTCTTTTAATTAATCACTTTCCGAAAAATGTACATGTACATAGTGAAGGCTAACATGAATATATCTAAAGCTATCCATATATATTTATATGGGAAATGTCCACTGATTATATCAATCTGGTTTCTATCCAAAATGTTACAAGAATGAATTAATCACCAAGAGAGCTTGTCTTATTCTCCCAACATTACTAGGGTGAACTTTCTGCTTGTTGCAAGTTCATACCACAACTGACATGTGCAAAGGCCATGTGGTACCGAGAGTGAATTGCTTGCTTTTGCTCAGGGCTGAGAATGTACAGAAGCTTTCCCTGAGATGTACATAAAAGATACATTAACAGGCAAACCGAAATGCCAACTTCTGGTTATGTGCCTGTGCACATAAGAGTAATGGTACTGAAATAATCAATCGGTGCAGAGCCAGATCTGAATGGACTGGCACTTCTTACCCAGTCCTCGTGTAGTTTTGATATTCTGAGGGTAGGGTTAAACCCAACATTTTAATTTAGAATTTTATGATACAAAAGAAAGTAACTTGACATATTTTTAAAAAAATAACAGAGAGGCTGAAACAGCATCATACAATTTTTTATATTATATATTCATTCTCGGGATGTGGGCGTCGCTAGCAAAGCCGGCATTTATTGCCCAACCCGAGATGCCCATGGGAATCTGGTGGTTGGCTTTTTTCTTGAACTATTGCAGTCCGTGTGGTGAAGCTACTCCCGCAGCGCTGTTAGGGAGGGAGTTCCAGGATTTTGACCCAGCGACGATGATACATTTCCAATTTGGGATGGTGTGTGACTTGGAAGTAACAGTCATTCATTGCACTTACTGCTCTTGTCATTGTACATGGCAGAGGTCAGATGTTTGGGAGGAGCTGCCGAAGAAACCATGGCAAACTGCTGCAGTGCAAGCTGTAGACAATACATGCTGTAGACAATACATACTGCAGCCACTGTACGTCACTGAGTGGGTATTTAAGCTGGTGCATATCAATCAAGTGGGCTGTTTTGCCCTGGGATAAATATTGGCCAGGATACCAGGGATAACTCCCCTGCTCTTCTTCGAAATAGTGCCATGGGATCTCTTACATCCACCTGAGAGTGCAGACTGGGCTTCGATTTAATATCTCATCCGAAACACAGCACCTCCGACAATGTAGCACTCCGTCAGTATTCCACTGGAGTGTCAGCCTAGATTTATGTGCTCAAGTCCCTAGAATGGGGCTTGAACCGACAACCTTCTGACTCACAGACGAGGGTGCTACTGAGCCACAGCTGACACAGGTGCAAAATAAATGCAAGTTCTTTTGTACCCTTTTCCAACTAAATTGCTTGTGTATTTATCCCTGTAAGCCCTGCACAACAACTAATTCAGCACAGACTGGGCTTTGAAGCTGGGACCTTTCTGATGCAGTTAACCAATGGATAAACTAATTAAATGATCAGTGGACCTAATATTCTAAAAATCTTACAATTTTTATATTATGCTTATCACCAATCATCAACTACTGTCAGTGAGTCCCACTGATGGAGGCAGATTTGACCAACCCAACTTTACTCTAATGCACTTTCAGCAGAAATTGTGGAGGTTTACAACCACATTTTGCTGTGGGTTAACACGCAAGGCTTAAATAATTATGCATGGATTTTCAAGTCAGTTGCATTTTATCCATTTTTTAATTCAAACTCCTATTGGCCCTTTTAACCTTTCATGCCTTTGTTGCCTTTAGATTTGACTACTCCAACGCACTCCTAGCTGGCCTCCCCCATTCTACCCTCCATAAACTAGAGGCGATCCAAAACTCGGCTGCCTGTTTCCTAACTCGCACCAAATCCTGCTCACCCATCACCCCTGTGCTCGCTGACGTACATTGGCTCCTGGTTAAGCAATGCTTCGATTTCAAAATTCTCATCCTTATTTTCACATTCCCTCCATGGCCTCACCCTTCCCTATCTCTGTAATCTCCTCCAGACCCACAAACCCCCGCCCCCGAGATGTCTGCGCTCCTCCAATTCTGCCCTCTTGAGAATCCCTGATTGTAATCACTCAACCATTAGTGGCCGTGCCTTCTGTTGCCTAGGCCACAAGCTCTGGAATTCCCTGTCTAAACCTCTCCGCCTCTCTACCTTTCTTTCCTCCTTCAAGACGGTCCTTAAAACATACCTCTTTGACCAAGCTTTTGGTTACCTGCGCCAATTTCTACTTGTGCGGCTCGGTGCCAAATTGTTATCTGTGAAGCGCCTTGGGAGGTTTCACTACGTTAAAGGTGCTATATAATACAAGTTGTTGTTGTTGTTGCTAAACTCAGTACAGCGCATCTTTAAACTTCATTTTTCAATAATATGTCATTTAAGCAACATTTTTTTAATATTAAATGGTTTTTATTGAAGGAATTGAACCTCTCAGCCGTGACAGCTCCACAGTTAATTTGCCAACTTCTGCTCACTGTCCAAATGCAGCTGACATGCTGAGATCCTTTAAGACCACTGCTACTTATGTAACCATGGTGAATGCGTACAGTATAGAAGGGGCAAGGGGAAAAAGCACTCAGCAATTTTAAAGAGAGCTACAAGACTGCTAGAGCTCGTGACGTGGTTAGTTTTCTAGCCTTATTTAAAGTGTGGTGTGATGCCGTGTTGAACTGGGCCACATTGCGCTACAGTCATGTAGCTGAATTAATGAACAGGAAATGTAGCATAAAAGACCTGCTTTATAGTCACAATAAAAAAATGAGCGATTGCTGGACAAAAAAAATCATCTTGTAAAACTCAGTCTGTATTGCAGGGTGGCATATTAAGCTGCATGTCACAGTGATGAAGTATAACATTGTAACACATTTGCAAACATCAAATAAAACATATCTGCATTATTAGAAAAATGCTGTATCCTCCCTAACCATGTGCAGTTGTTCGTCCAAAATCCGGACTTCCGGAATGTTCCGGAATCTGGACTCCGGACTGATTGGTTGCAGGGTCATCCGGAATCCGTAAAATGTTCCGGAATCCGGACCGGCCAACCCTGCCGACCTCGAGGTCCCACCGGTGACTGTCCTCAGGCCTCGTCTCACCGTCACTGCCCTTACCTCAAGGCCTCCTCGTCGGCCCACCCAAACACCTTCTGCGCGATGGGGCCGCCCAACCAGCTCTTTGGCGGGCCCCACCCGACCACCTCCTCAGCGGCGGGCCCCACCCGACCACCACCTCAGCAGCGGGCCCCACTCGAACACCTCCTCGGTGGCTGGGCCCCGGCCGACGACCTCATCGCCTGGCGAACACCCCCCTGCTGATGTTCCAAAATCCGGAAATTCCCGAACCTGGGCTCGGGTGTTTCCGGATTCGTGATATCAGAAAGACGTTTCAAAATCCAGCAAACGCAAAATCCAGAACGGCCTCGGTCCCGAGGGTTGCGGATTCGGGGCGCTGCACCTCTATATGAGGTATATATTTACACTCTATTATGCATGAATACTGAGAACCCTTATTATAAATACTGCACCACCTTAAACCACATACAGAGGGGGGAAGTTTAACCTAAAAATAATGGGGGAGTTGGAAGCATGGATGCAGCTAAAGTGTTAAAAATCAGAATCCTGACCTGAACCGACCTCCAACCTGCCCACATCCGGTTTTAGATGGAGGTGGGATGGGGGTGGGCAGCCAATCCGCTGCCAGGAGGCGGGTCGTCTATTTAAATATTATAATGAGGCTGGAAGCTTTTGTTTAACATCCATTTTGTATTTAACTTGAGCTGCTTGGTTTTGCAGGCCTCATGAAACCTGCCAGCTGAAGCAAGACGAAAAGTTCTGTCTTTACACTAACAGCTTGGATCCAGGGTTTCTACCTTACACACCGCTTGCCATCAGAGACCTCCCACCCCCCCACACGAGGCCTCCGATTCGCTCCCCCAGGTCTAAGAAACTCTCCCTCCCCCAGGCTTATGATTCCACCACTAGAACTCTTCCCCCAGGCTCCTCCGGACCCTCATCCTCAGGATCCCCCTCCCTCCACGTCCCTGTTGCTATGGTCGCTCCCGGCCCCCAATCCTCGGGATCCCAGCCCCGCTGCTGAGACTACTCCCAGACCCCCGATCGACTTTCAGACCCACCACCGCCACACCCGCACCCCCCCCCCCCCCCCCCCCCCCCGCCGCTACCCCACACCGGTGATCTTCAGAACCTCCATCCCCACCCCATGTTCCTCCACTCCCCCTACCTTCAGCCACCCGCCCTCCCCCACACTCAGCTCCTCCAGGCTGACCAGGACCTCCACGCGATCCCTCCCTCTTTCCCCTGGAATTACAGTTTTGGTTTAAGGAAGGATATACTTGCTTTGGAGGCAGTTCAGAGAAGGTTCAATGGTTGTTTCAGGAAATGAGGGGGTTGACTTATGAGGAAAGGTTGAGTAGGTTGGGCATCTACTCATTGGAATTCAGAAGAATGAGAGGTGATCTTGTCGAAACATATAAGATTATGAGGGGGCTTGACAAGGTGGATGCAGAGAGGATGTTTCCACTGATAGGGGAGACTAGAACTAGAGGGCATGATCTTAGAATAAGGGGCCGCCCATTTAAAACAGAGATGAGGAGGAATTTCTTCTCTCAGAGGGTTGTAAATCTGTGGAATTCGCTGCCTCAGAGAGCTGTGGAAGCTGGGACATTGAATAAATTTAAGAAAGAGATAGACAGTTTCTTAACCGATAAAGGAATAAAGGGTTATAGGGTGTGCGCAGGGAAGTGGACCCGAGTCCATGATCGGATCAGCCATGATCGTATTAAATGGCAGAGCAGGCTCGAGGGGCCAAATGGCCTACGCCTGCTCCTATTTCTTATGTTCTTTATGTTCTCTGCCACAAGCCTACCCGACTCTCGATCTGGCTGGTTGCGGCTGGTAAACAAAGAGTTCCCACTCAAATCAGGGCCCAGGGCAACGAGACCTGGGTGTCATGGTACATCAGTCATTGAAGGTTGGTGTGCAGGTACAGCAGGCGGTTAAGAAAGCAAATGGCATGTTGACCTTCATAGCGAGGGGATTTGAGTACAGGGGCAGGGAGGTGTTGCTACAGTTGTACAGGGCCTTGGTGAGGCCACACCTGGAGTATTGTGTACAGTTTTGGTCTCCTAACTTGAGGAAGGACATTCTTGCTATTGAGGGAGTGCAGCGAAGGTTCACCAGACTGATTCCCGGGATGGCGGGATTGACCTATCAAGAAAGACTGGATCAACTGGGCTTGTATTCACTGGAGTTCAGAAGAATGAGAGGGGACCTCATAGAAACGTTTAAAATTCTGACGGGTTCAGACAGGTTAGATGCAGGAAGAATGTTCCCAATGTTGGGGAAGTCCAGAACCAGGGGTCACAGTCTAAGGATAAGGGGTAAGCCATTTAGGACCGAGATGAGGAGAAACTTCTTCACCCAGAGAGTGGTGAACCTGTGGAATTCTCTACCACAGAAAGTTGTTGAGGCCAATTAACTAAATATATTCAAAAAGGAGTTAGATGAAGTCCTTACTACTAGATGGATCAAGGGGTATGGCGAGAAAGCAGGAATGGGGTACTGAAGTTGCATGTTCAGCCATGAACTCATTGAATGGTGGTGCAGGCTAGAAGGGCCGAATGGCCTACTCCTGCACCTATTTTCTATGTTTCTATGCTGGAAACCTGTTCTCGCGTGTCTAAATTGCTGTAATTAACCCGGAATACAATTCAGGGCATGGGTAAATGCTGCCTTGCTTTTTTTTGTCCTCCTCCAACTATCTTACCTGTGATCCTGAAGGACTGGTCGGTGTAGTAGGTGAAGTTATATCTCCGCCTCCCCCTGGGGAAGGGAGAGGTTGGGTATGTAAGGCAAAACCCAGATGGTTCAAGGGAGGGAGATGGAAAACTTAGTGCTATTTCAGTAGCTGACTTGCCTCATTGTTTTATTTTAAATACACTGGCACCAATATTTCTCATGGGAATGCCCTGTTAGTCTCTGTTTTGAGGCACATTTCTAGCAATGGCAGAGGCAGAAACAAACATCCAAGTGTAGTGGGTGGATGCAAATTATATCCCAAGGTCTAGAAATTGGTCTTTTCAGCATTTTTTGCCACAAATACCGTTACAAATACTGCTATGTTTTAAAGGCATAAAATTGGCAAAAAAATGCAACCGACGGTAAATATCAGTGTTGCACGAGGATTTGCGATGACAACCGCGGTCCTTGCCAACTTTAGTCCGAAGCCGATTACCGCTAAAAAGACAGGCCCTGGGAGTGGGGGAAACCACACGCCAAAACAAATTGCAAAAAACAAAAAATTAAAAAATCACGAAACGTTTACAAGACCCTTAACTAAGTAATCGCTGCAAAAAAAAAGTAAAAATAAAAACTTTAACTTACCTTTTTTTGCAGGTCTTCATGTGTATTGCTGTTTCTGGGGCAACAACATAGGCTTTTCTTGGGCATTTTTTTCACGCAGAATACGGGTACGCCGAACGGCCAATTTAAAGCGATAATGCTTTTTTTCGTCTTGCATGACGGCGATCCGCTTTTCAGCGGTATTTCAAAACCACCGGTGCACGACTTTGGCCAATTTAGGTGAATACCTTTTACAGTCAAAAAAGGCGAAATATCGCCGATAAAATTGGCGCGGGGCTGGCCAATTTCTAGCCCCAAGGATGGAGAATTGACATTTTTAAAAGTCACCCACGTGACTTCCCTCCTTCAGTACTGGAGGCGAGTTAGTTGCTCGCAGCATTCCTGTAAGGGCACCGTTATACCATACACAATGGGTGCCCCATTCAGGATCACACAATGCACATGCGCCGAGAACTGGCATTTGCAAACCATCAAAATTTCTTTTGACAGATCGTACCCGTTCGGGAGAAGGACATCCATGGGGCAGAGATTTAGGCTATTTGCCAAACTCTTGCCCAGCGAATGTCCTTCAAACTCTTACACCTGGTTAAAAACAGGCATATAGCCTACTTTTACCAGGCGTAAGAGTTTTAAATGATAGAAAAATGTAAGTTTATTACTAATTTTTATATTAAAACCATGTCCATTAAGGTAAGAATATTTTCACTCCTCTTAAAACATATTAAAAAAAAAAAAAAAAATTTTAAATACATTTTTGCCTAAAACATTTAATTAAATTTAATTTCAATGAATTTTAAATATGTGAGGTGTTTTGTTTTATTTATTGTTTTGTGTTTTTGTGCTTTGGGGGGTATTCTCATTGATAGTAATGGGAACTCGTACAAACGGAACTCACCATTACTATCAAACAAGTAATTCTGAGAAGGCTTCCTATGAAATACCAAATTGTTCTGAGGCCTGTCGATTTGACAACCAGACCTGAGCTGCTATGACAAGCGCCATAGATTGTGTTGCAGAATTGGGATGAACATGGGAACATTCCAAGGAATATCAGAACCTTTGGCAAAGAATCAGCAGTTGAATTGTTTTCATTTACTGTATCATTTACTTTGCAATCTGTGCTTGTCTGCATTTCAATAAAACCTCTCAAACATTTCTATCCTGAGGGAAAGTGTTAATTATAGCGAAGGAAGCTACTGACTGAAAAGGGTAATGACTATCTTTAAAAGTTTCCCGGGGAGAAGGGACCGATACCAAATCGCTAACAATCAGACAGCTGCAGAACAAAAGAATTCAGATTGGTTTATCTATTTCACAGTAAAACGATGGTTTGAGAAACAGGAACACATTTGACTACATTGATAACAGGCAGTCTACAGCACCACTGAACATATTTTCCGCATTCTCTGTGATAAAAGCAGAACTCATCAGTGGTATTCCAGGATTGATCGTCAAACGCTGCATAGGTCCAGATCTTGTAATGGTAAATTATACAAGCGGCAGAGTCACTGGAGCAGTTTACGGAGAATTTAAATGTCAGTGTAAAAATTCAATTAGGATTGTCTATTAATTGAAATTTAGTTAGCGTATTAAAAACAAACAAAAAATGACATACAGGAAAAGACCCATTGCTCCATCTAACCTGTCCTATATAACGGTGACTGCCTGCCTCCGCCCTTGCTACAGCTCATCTGCTGCTGAAGTCCGCATCCATACCTTTGTTACCTCTAGACTTGACTATTCCAACACACTCCTGGCCAGCCTCCCACATTCGATCCTACATAAACTAGAGGTGATCCAAACTCCTAACTCGCACCAAGTCCCGCTCACCCATCACCCTGTGCTCGCTGACCTACATTGCCTTCTGGTTAAGCAACACATCGATTTCAAAATTCTCATCCTTATTTTCAAATCCCTCCATGGCCTCTCCCCTCCCTATCTCTGTAACCTCTTCCAGCCCCACAACCCTCTGAGATATCCACACTCCTCTAATTCTGCCCTCCTGAGCATCCCTGATTATAATCGCTCAATCTTTGGTGGCCATGCCTTCAGTTGCCTGGGCCCCAAGCTCTGGAACTCCCTGTCTAAACCTCTCCGCCTCTCCACCCTCCTTCAAGACGCTCCTTAAAACATACCTATTTGACCAAACTTTTGGTCAACTGCGCTAATTTCTACTTATGAGGCTCAGTGTGAATATTTTTATCTCTTAATACTCCTGTGAAGTGCCTTGGGACATTTCACTAAGTTAAAGGTGCTATATAAATACAAGTTACTGTTGTTGATGCCCAGTGCATCACAATACAGACATTAACCTTCCATGGGGAGCCATGCAATTTCCATGGACAGGCAAAAAAGCAGACAAAAACCCATGTCAATTAGGGAAAAGAATCTGGAAATTCCGCCCTGAACTCTTCAGGCGATCAAAAATAGTCCAGATCACATCGACCCGAATTAATACAACGGGATACCTACCTCTTGTACCCCCACCCGCCGATCCTGGTGATTGTACCAGGATCCGCTGCTGCAAATGCTGTCCGATGCTGACCCCCATTGCAATCTGCAGTGCCTTTGGGTGAGCTCCTCATTTGTATGGGGCCGGCTTCTTTGGGAATACCACTTCTTTGGTGCCTGGCTGCCACATATGGAAGGAAACTGGGACTGCCTCCCACCCACGGTGGGGTTGAGGTGGGGCAGTGTGGGTTGCCCAGGCATCACCTCCCATTGCCCACTAATTCACCCAAGTGGTTATTCACAAGGTAAGGAAAGCCCAGTTGGCCTATCAAGTGCAGTCCATCCGAAGTCCACCTCGAGCAGTTGATCACATACTTTAAGGAGCACTAAGTTCCTTTTATCTTTGCTTAAAACAAAAATCAAGCGGTGATGTTAATATCTCCATAATTCCCTGAATTGCCTGAAGGGTTTTTTTTTCCGCTGTTTTTTTTTTGCCTCTCCTAGGAAATGATGTGGCTGCAGAGGGAAAGGTTTTATGGCGGATGGGGCAGGCTCATTGGACCAGCTGTTTTTTTCCTCTCCTTTTTCGTACGTTCTTATATTTGCAATTGGTGAACACACCTACTGCCCTTTGTCAGCTGTGGCTCAGTGGGTAGCACCCCCACCTCTGGGTAAGAAGGTTGTGGATTCAAATCTCACTGCTGGGACTTGAGCACAAAAATCTAGGCTGACACTCCAGTGCAGTGCTGAGGTGAGAGCTGCACTGTTAGAGGTGCTGTCTTTCAGATGAGACGTTCAACCTCGTCTGCTTTTTCAGGTGGGCGTAAAAGTTTCCATGGCACATTTAGAAGACGAGCACGGGAGTTATCCCAGGTGTCCTGCCAATATTTATCCCTGAATTGACATCAGTGAAAAACAGATTATCTCGTCCTTATCACATTGCTGTTCGTGGGCGCTTGCTGTGCGTAGATTGGCTGCTGCATTCCTTACATTACCATAGTGACTACACTTCAAAAAGTACTTCATTGGCTGTAAATACTTTGGGACATCCAGTGGTCGTGAAAGGCGCTATGTAAATGCAAGTCTTTCTTTTTGTGGGGATAATGTTTTTCTAATCTCTAACTTTGCTTGTGCATTCTGTACCTGCGTTCTCTGCTTATTGTGCAAGTTAAATAGCTTGCTTAATTCAATCTTACCTATAATTTTCATTATTCTCTGTATAAAAGTATATCCAGTGAGAATTACGAGGAGACATTGACCACTGGAACATGAAAGTCAAACCCAATCGAGTCCTCATTCAAGATCTAGATATGCACTGACCAGTGATGGGGAAAGTGGGATGGGGTCACTGGAAAACAATCAGGAGCGGGAATCTTGAATGGTTCCACTCCGTAACCAAGGGGATCCGAAACCAGTTGTAGCACAATCTCCCGAGATGAGATCTGCTAACCCAGCACAGGTGGAGATCTGAAGCTGGGTCAGTGGTCTGTCAGGCTTTCATCAGCTAAACTCGGGAGAATTTAATGTTGTGATTTAGGTTGCTTTTATATTGCAATGAGATCTGTGCTGTGACCACCTTCTCCTCCAAGGCAGCTAGAAATTGAAGGTGAAATTACCAAGTCTTCCTGACTGTTGGTTCTTGATGGGTCCTGGAAAATTTACCTTCGCGTTGCAGCTGGCTGCATGAAACCTCGGCATTGGGAAGCAATACTGGGTGAACAGGGATGAATTAAAAATCCCCACTGATATTGTACTTTATCCTGAATGTTGCCTTCTATAATGTATTTGCTTCATGGGTTCTTTGCTTAAGAATTCATAGCAACACATTGCTATTAAGAACTCGTTGGTTTATGAACAAAGGTTTAACAATCACACTGCACATTACCAGTTCATCGACTAAGCTCACAATTGGATGAGCTAGAACCAACTGCCTGGGGTTTTATTGAGTCTTGTGAACATCATGTGACTTGCTAAACCACTCACAATGCAACAGCTGTAGAATTATTTTAAACTAAACTTTAAATCAAATGCCCCCTTTTTGTGAGGGCACCAGAACCCATGAATTTAGAAATTAACTGGGAACATTGCCAATCAAATTAAAATTTGGTTGCTGTAGGTGATGATGCACTCCAGTCCCTCCGGCTCCCACCTCTTGTAGAAGGCCGTGAAGTACCAGTGAGCACCGCATTCTTCATCTCCTGGGATACCCTGGCGCGAACGTAGCTGCGGTAGAGAGGCGAGGCAGTCGGGCTGAATGATCCCCTCGAACGCCCGCTGCCTGGACCGGCTGATGGTCGCCTTGGCCATGCCCAGGAGCAGTCCTACGAGGAGGCATTCCGATCTGCCCACTCCCCTCCGCACAGGCTGTCCAAAGATCAGGAGCGTGGGACTGAAGTGCAGCCAAAAATCGAGGAGCAGTCCCTTTAAATAATGCAACAGCTCTACTAGTATTTTAAGTTGCACCTGTAAATCAAGTAAATCAAATAAATCAAGTGCCCCCTGGTGAAAGGGGGGGGGGCACTAAAACCGACACAATTAAACAAATTACACTTTGGACAGTCAACTGGTTCAAATTAAAATTTGGTTGCCGGGGGTGATGATGCACTCCAGTCCCTCCGGCGCCCACCTCTTGCGGAAGGCCACGAGCATACCGGTGGACATCGCGTGCTCCATCTCCAGGGACACCCTGTCTCGGATGTAACCGCGGAAGAGAGGCAGGCAGTTGGGCTGAACGACCCCCTCAACTGCCCACTGCCTGGACCGAGTGATGGCCCCCTTGGCCATGCCCAGGAGCAGTCCTACAAGGAGGCATTCCGACCAGCCAGCTCCCCTCTGTTATATATGTGGACTTGTATTTACTCTGTACAGCCACCAGAGGGCTCATCCCCCAGAGTCCCAAGGGATCCCATAATCCCTTGGGAGCACAGGTATTTAAGAAGGCTTCACAGGTTGGAGAGGCACTCTGGAGACCTGCAATAAAAGACTAAGGTCACACTTTACTTTGAGCTCACAGTGTTCAGTCTGACTCTTTCTCCATACACTACAACTGGCAACAAAATAGAGATAGCGAACCCAAAGATGCAGAGAACAGTGGGCATCCTGGAGAAATTCTCGGAGGGAGATGATTGGGAAACTTATGTGGAGCGACTTGACCAATACTTCGTGGCCAAGAGCTATATGGGAAAGAGAGCGCTGACAAATGAAGGGCGATCCTCCTCACCGCCTATGGGGCACCAACGTATGGCCTCATGAAGAATCTGCTCACTCCACCGAAACCCACGGAGAAATCGTATGACGATTTGTGCACATTGCTCCGAGAGCATTTGAATCCGAAGGAAAGCGTTCTGGTGGCGAGGAACCGGTTCTGCACCTACAAAAGGTCTAAATGCCAGGAAGTGGTGAGTTATGTCACCGAGCTAAGACCCCTTGCAGGACATTGCGAATTTGAAGGACATTTGGAACACATGCCCAGAGACTTTTTTGTACTTGGCATTAGCCACGAAACCATACTTCGCAAACTTTTGACTGTAGAGACCCCAACCTTGAGTAAGGCCATAGCGATAGCCCAGGCGTTCATTGCCACCAGTGACAATACGAAGCAAATCTCTCAGCACACAAGTGCTGCTATAAGTACTGTGAACAAAGTGATGTTGTTTTCGAATCGTAATGTACAGGGCAGGTCATATATACCTGCAGCTGCACGTCCACAGAGGACTCAGAGTCCACCATTAAGGGTGATGAATGCAAGGCCATTAACACCTTGTTGGCGCAGTGGGGGTGATCATCGTTTCCATTCATGCCGATTCAAAGGGTACGTTTGCAAGGGCTGTGGAACAATGGGACACCTCCAACGAGTGTGCAAGTGAGCTGCTAAGCCTGTTAAACTTGCAAATCACCATATTGCAGAGGAGGACGGATCCACGGAGGATCACGACGAAACAGAGCCTCAGATAGAGGAGGCAGAGGTACATGGGATGCACACATTCACAACGAATTCTCCCCCGATAATGCTGAATGTTGAACTAAATGGACTCCCAGTGACAATGAACAGGGGCGCAAGCCAGTCCATCATGGGCAAAAAGACTTTCGAAAGGTTGTGGTGCAACAAGACCTCAAGGCCAGTCTTAACTCCAATTCGTATGAAACTAAGAACTTACACAAAAGAACTGATTCCTGTAATCGGCAGTGCTACTGTAAAGGTCTCCTATGATGGAGCGGTGCACAAGCTACCACTCTGAGTGGTACCGGGTGATGGTCCCATGTTGCTTGGCAGGAGCTGGCTGAGAACGATATGCTGCAACTGGGACGATGTCCAAGTGCTATCGCCTGCTGACGACACTTCATGTGCCCAGGTCTGAAACAAATTTCCTTCGCTGTTTGAACAAGCATCGGGAAATTCCAAGGAACGAAAGTGCAGATCCACCTAATTCCGAGGGCGCGACCCATCCATCACAAGGCGAGAGCAGTACTGTACATGATGAGAGAAAGGGTAGAGATCGAGCTAGACCGGCTGCAAAGAGAGGGCATCATCTCACCGATCGAGTTCAGCGAGTGGGCCAGTCCTGTTGTCCCAGTCTTCAAGGGAGATGGCACCGTCAGAAACTGTGGTGATTACAAAGTAACTATCAATCGTTTCTCCCTGCAGGACCAATACCCCTACCAAAAGCCAACGGCCTCTTTGCAACGCTGGCGGGAGGAAAGACGTTCACGAAGCTGGATCTGACTTCAGTCTACATGACGCAGGAATCGGAGAAATCATCGAAGGCCCTCACCTGCATCAACACGCACAAGGGTCTTTTTGTTTATAACAGGTGCCTGTTTGGAATCCAATCAGTGGCGGCGATATTCCAGAGAAACATAGAAATTTTACTGAAGTCGGTCCCGCACACCGTGGTCTTCCAGGACGACATCTTGGTCATAGGTCGGAACACAGTCAAGCACCTGCAGAACCTGGAGGAGGTTCTTAGTTGACTCAACTGCACGGGGCTCAGGTTAAAACGCACGAAGTGCGTTTTCCGAGCGCCTGAAGTGGAGTTCTTGGGAAGGAGGATTGCGTCGGACAGCATCTGGCGCACCAACGTGAAGACGGAAGCAATCGAGAACGCACCGAGGCCACAGAACAGAACGGAGCTGCGGTCGTTTCTGGGACTCTTGAACTACTTTGGTAACTTCTTACCAGGTCTCAGCACACTGCTAGAACCACTACATGTCTTACTATGAAAAGGGGGTGAATGGGTTTGGGGCAAAAGCCAAGAAAATGCCTTTGTAAAAGCGAGAAAATTGTTATGCTCAAACAAATCGCTTGTGTTTGGTACTAGCATGTGTTGCATCGTCCTATGGCATCGGGTGTGTATTGCAACAAGCTAATGATTTCAGGAAACTGCAACCAGTTGCTTATGCATCCAGGATTCTGTCTAAGGCCGAGAGAGCCTACAGAATGATTGAAAAAGCATTAACGTGTGTCTATGGGGTAAAGAAAATGCATCAGTACCTGTTTGGGCTAAAATTCGAATTGGAAACTGACCATAAGCCACTTATATCCCTGTTTTCCGAGAATAAAGGGATAAATACCAACGCATCGGCCCGCATCCAGAGATGGGTGCTCACGTTGTCCGCATAAAACTACGCCATCCGCCACAGGCCAGGCACAGAAAACTGCAACGATGCGCTCAGTAGGCTGCCATTGCCCACCACGGGGGTAGAAATGACGTTATGCGCATATCTAGCCATGGTTATGGAAGCATTTGAGAGTGAGCAATCACCCGTCACTGCCCGGCAGATCAAAACCTGGACAAGCCCTTATTATCTCTGGTCAAAAGTTGTGTGCTTCATGGGAGCTGGTCCAGTGTCGCAGTGGAAATGCAGCAAGAGATAAAGCCGTTCCAGCGGCACAAAGATGAAATGTCAATACAGACAGACTGCCTTCTGTGGGGCAATCGAGTAGTGGCCCCCAAGAAGGGCAGAGACGCCTTCATCAATGACCTCCACAGTACCCACCCAGGCATCGTAATGATGAAAGCGATAGCCAGATCCCACATGTGGTGACCAGATATCGATGCGGACTTAGAGTCCTGCATTCACAGATGTAATACATGCTCGCAGTTAAGCAATGCACCCAGGGAGGTGCCGCTAAGTTTATGGTCTTGGCTCTCCAAACCTTGGTCTAGGGTACACGTCGACTATGCAGGCCTGTTCTTGGGTAAAATGTTCCTTGTGGTTGTAGACGCGTACTCCAAGTGGATTGAATGTGAGATAATGTCAGCTAGCATGTCTGCTGCCACTACTGAAAGCCTGCGGGCCATATTTGCCACACACGGTTTACCCGATGTCCTGGTGAGCGACAACGGGCCTTGTTTTACCAGTGCTGAATTCAAAGAATTCATGACCCGTAACGGGATCAAACATGACACCTCTGCCCCGTTTAAACCAGCATCCAATGGTCAGGCAGAGAGAGCAGTGCAAACCATCAAGCAAGGCTTGAAAAGGGTAACTGAAGGTTCACTGCAGACTCGCCTATCCCGAGTCCTGCTTAGCTACCGCACGAGACCCCACTCACTCACTGGGATCCCACCTGCTGAACTGCTCATGAAAAGGGCACTTAAGACAAGGCTCTCGTTATTTCACCCCGATCTACATGAACAGATAGAGAGCAGGCGGCTTCAACAAAGTGCATACCATGATAGCGCAAATGTGTCACGCGAGATTGAAATCAATGATCCTGTATTTGTTTTAAATTATGGACAAGTGGCTTCCCGGCTCTGTCGTGGCCAAAGAGGAGAGCAGGGTGTTTCGGGTCAAACTTTCAAATGGATTCATTCACCGGAAACACTTGGACCAAATCAAACTCAGATTCACGGACTACCTTGAGCACCCCACTTTGGACCCTACCTTTTTTGATCCCCAACATACACACCAGTGGCAACCGATACCACGGTTGACCACGAAGCAGAATCCATCATCCACAGCAGCCCTGCAGGGCCTAACACACCAGGCAGCCCAGCAAGGCCAGCTGCACAGCAGCCCAGCAAGGGTCCAACAAATGATTCAACAACACCAGCTTTCACACCGAGACAATCAACCAAGACAAGGGCCCCAGATCCTTTTACACTATTGACTTTGGGGGGGAATGTTGTTATATATGTGGACTTGTATTTACTCTGTACAGCCACCAGAGGGCTCATCCCCCGTAGTCCCAAGGGATCCCATAATCCCTTGGGAGCACCGGTATTTAAGAAGGCTTCACGGGTTGGAGAGGCACTCTGAAGACCTGCAATAAAAGACTAAGGTCACACCTTACTTTGAGCTCAGTGTTCAGTCTGATTCTTTCTCCAGACACTATACTCTCTACACCAGGTGCCCAAAGATCAGGAGCATGGGATTGAAGTGCAATGGGGGATTGAAATGCAGCCAAAAATCGAGGAGCAGCCTCTTTAAATAATGCAACAGCTCTACAAGCCTGTGAGCACACTCACACGTGCGTACATTACAGCTTCATATTCATTTCGTGTTTGATCTTGGACATTTGGTGCACATTAATGCAGTGATGTAATCTGAAATGGGTGACACATTTTGTGCATCAGCTAAAATTTCATTTCAAAAGACATTAAAGAAATTGAAATGTTTATAAATATTGTAACAGCGATAATACATTAGTTGCCTTGAAGGGGTTGCAGTTACATCTGCCTGTGACTTGGAAATGCTATATTTGCTTTCTTCTAGGTGCTGACACAAGTGAAAGACAGCGCTGAACGGCTTAATTGTAAAAACTGTAAAGCTATTATTGATGAATAACTCATAGGGTTGAGGAGTTCTCTGCCTTTCGATTTCAATATTACAGAAATGAAAAATGTATGCAATACAAATGCCATCGGTCATGACATTTGTCATTCCCAAATCGAATTATCTTGCATCAATCATTCCCATGTAACTGAACTTGTCTCACTTGAAAATAATTCCTCACCTAACCAAGACCTTTATGGGGGATCAGGAACAAATGGCAGAGGATAAGTCCTTCCTTATCTACAAAGAGAAATAGAAGAAAAAAGTTTTCATCGACCCGAAACAACTCTGCTTCAGATGCTGCCTGACCCGCTGAGATTTCCAGCATTTTCTGTTTTTATTCCAGATTCCAGCATCTGCAATATTTTGTGTTAGTGTTTTATTGAACTGCCACTTCTCTGCTAGGAATACCCACCTTGAAGAAGTTCTGCTCTTCCCTCAGACGGGATTTCCGTTTGTCTCTTTTACGTTGTTCATCTTCTTTGCTTTCTGTTTCCCTTCTCGTGTTTGATCAAGTATCTGCCAAGGCTTGCTTTCACAGCCACATCTCTTTCCTCAGTAACTGTCTCCACCTCAGACTTAATCCACGTGGATTCCAACTGAAAATCCACTCTTCATGTTTTAGATCCACCCAGGATTACAGATATCTCCGAGATATTCAGCGTTCCTCCAACCACTGCTCTCGCCGCATCCTGGGATCCACACTCAGCGCTATGCATTGCCACATGCACACTCTCGACCTCTCTCTTCAGCAGCACTGACTCACTCTATCTCTAAGCTGTCCTGGTCCGCAGTTCCATTTCATCCTTCGCCTCATCCAGCACTTTAACCAAAAAATGTTTCCTTCCTTTCAGGTGTCAAGGATCGTAAACTTCAACAATTCTTGGACACCAACGCCCCTCCGGAACGTTCTTCCCTAATACTTCCCTCTGATCCCATTCCTTCTTTCAATCTCCATGTTTTCCCCTCTGACCTTCCCCTCTGACCTGCCCCTCTCTGACCCCAAACAATCAGTCTTCAGCAAAGGCCTGAGCTTCATCCCCTTACGCCCCCACCTCAATGAATTTCGAGCTCGGCACGCTACTGAGCTCTTTATCCGCCGCCTTCACCTCCATGCCCACTTCTTTGGCCAGGAGTCTTCCCCTTGTACAGCTGACCCTTTCTCCCATTTTCAGAATTCTCACCCGACCTGGACCCCTCCCTCTGGCCTCTTACCCTCTGTAGACCTCTTCATTGCAAACTGCTGACGGGACATCGGCTATCTCAATGTCTCTGCTCCCCTCACTCACTCCAACCTACCTCCCTCTGAACTTGCAGCACTCCACTCGTTCAGATCCAACCCGAATCTTGTCATTAAACCTGCTGACAAGAGTGGCGCTGTTGTTTGGCAATCCTCTACCTTGCAGACGCTGATCGCCAACTCTCTGACACCTCCTCCTACCTCCCCCTGGACCATGACCCCACTACTGAACATCAAGCCATCATTTCCCAGACCATCACTGACCTCATCTCCTCTGGAGATCTTCCCTCCACAGCCACCAGCATCATGGTTCCCCAACTCCACACAGCCCGCTTCTACCTCCCTCCCATGATCCACAAACAGGACTGCCCCGGTAAGCCCATCGTTTCAGCCTGTTCTTACCCCACAGAAATTATTTCTTCCTATCTCGACTCTATTTTTTTCTCCCCTTGTCCACACTCTTCCCACTTACATCCATGACTCCTCCGACGCCCTCCGTCACTTTAACAGTTTCCAGTTTCCCGGCCCCAACTGTCTCCTTTTCACCATGGATGTCCAATCCCCCTTCACTTCCAGCCCCCACCAGGATGGCCTGAGGGTGCTCCGCTTCTTCCTCGACCAGAGGCCCAACCAGACCCCATCCACCACAGCCCTCCTCCGTCTGGCTGAACTTGTTCTCACATTGAACAACTTCTCCTTTAACTCCACTCACTTCCTCCAAATTAAAGCAGTTGCTATGGGAACCCACATGGGTCCTAGCTATGCCTGTCTTTTTGTGGGATATGTGGAACATTCTTTTTCCAGTCCTACTCAGGTTCCCTCCCTCACCTCTTTTTCCAGTACATTGATGACTTGTATCGGTGCCATTTCCTGCTCTTGCCCTGAACTGGAAAATGTCATTCACTTTGCATCCAATTTCCACCCTTCCCTCAACTTCACATGGTCCATCTCCGACTCTTCCCTTCCCTTCCTCGACTTCTCCGTCTCCATCTCTGGGGATAGGCTTTTGACCAGTATCCACTATAAACCCACTGACTCCCACAGCTATCTGGACTACACTGCCTCCCACCCAGCATCCTGTAAGGACTCCATTCCATTCTCCCAGTTTCTCCATCTCTGTCGCATCTGCTCTGACGGTGCCATCTTTCACACGAGTGCCTCTGACATGTCTTCCTTTTTCCTCAACAGAGGATTCCCCTCCGCCATGGTTAACATGGCCCTCGACCGTATCCGTTCTATTTCCCGCATCTCTGCTCTCACCCCTTCCCCTCCCTCTCAGAACAATGACAGGGTTTCCCTTGACCTCATCTTTCACCCCACCAGCCTCCACATTCAACGGACCATCCTCCGCCATTTCCGCCACCTTCAGCATGATCCCACCACCAATCACATCTTCCTCTCCCCTCCCCTCTCAGCATTCCGAAGGGACCGCTCCCTCCGTGACACCCTGATCCATTCCGCAGTCACCCCCAACACCCTCTCCCGTTCCCACGGCAACTTCCCGTGCAAGCGCAGGAGATGCAACACCTGCCCTTTTACCTCCTCCCTTCTCATTATCCAGGGCCCCAAATACTCCTTCCAGCTGAAACAGCGATTTACTTGTACTTCTTTCAATTTAGTATACTGTATTTGCTGCTCACGATGTGGTCTCCTCTACATTGGGGAGACCAAGCGTAGATTGGGTGACCGATTTGCGGAGCACCTCTGTTCAGTCCCCAAATGTGACCCTGAGTTCCGGTCGCCTGTGACTTTGATTCTCCACTCCATTCCCACTCTGATCTCTCTGTCCTTGGTCTTTTACATTGTTCCAACGAAGCACAACGCAAGCTCGAGGAACAGCATCCCATCTTTCGGTTAGGCACTGTACAGCCTTCTGGACTCAACATCGAGTTCAACAATTTCAGACCATAACCGTTTCCAATCTTTGGCTCCCTCCCCCCTCAGAGCCTGTTTCTTTTGTTCTCCTCGTCTCAAATAGCAGCTGGTCATTATTCCGACATTCACACCCTATCTTGACTAATATTTTTTTAACTCCATTACCATTTGAATTTGGCCCATCCTCCCTTTTGTCTCTCTGATCTCTCCTGTCTTCCACCTTATCACAGACCTTCCCGTTTCTTTATCCCCCTCCCCCTTTCAGTGCTCGTGAAGAATCTGTTCTTTCCGAACACTCTCCAGTTCTGACGAAGGGTCGTCGACCCGAAAGGTTAACTCTGCTTTCTCCCCACAGATGCTGCTTGACCCGCTGAGATTTCCAGCATTTTCTGATTTTATTATAGAAAAAAATTGGTCTCATTCACCCAATTATTGCTGCTGAAGGGTTTCTACCATCAAGCACCCCCGTTTAAGGGATGTAATACAGATGCCTCCAGAGGCAAAAAAAATCTCTTTGATTGAAACAAAGATGAGAAACTCTTAATTCCTCACCACTGAAAGCAAAGGGCTGACAGTTGTCACTGTGTCCATGCAGACCAGCATTTCAGTATTCGCGTCCTTGGCAAACGCTGTGCTTCACATTGGCCAAGATGTAAAGTCACGAACGTGACTTTTGAACATGTGTGACATGTGTGACTTATCTGTCTTTTGAGAGAGCTTGGCTCAGTGAGTTTTCCATCATGACTCAGCTTTATAGGTTGATGTTATCCATCAGGATTATTTGATGTTACCCATCGTGACTTGTTGGAATTACCCATCTGAATTGGTTTCATCCATCCAGAAAAATCTAGCGAAACAATAAAGAGATTAGGATTAGTGCTGTGGAATTGATAACTTCAAAATTAATGCAGAGCTTGGCTATTTAAACAAAAAACACGAGCTGATCCAAAACTCTGCTGCCTGTACCCTAACTCACCATTCTCTCCTTCAGCCCTGTGCTTGCTGAACGACTGGCTCTCGATCCAGCAACGCCTCAATTTTAAAATTCTCATCTTTGTTTTTAAATCCCTCCATGGCCTCGACCCTCCCTATCTCTGTAACCTCCTCCAGCCTCACAGCTCTCCAAGATATCTGTGCTGCTTCAATTCTGGTCTCTTGTACATTCCTGATTTTAATCACACCACCATTGTCGGCCGTGTCTTCTGTTGCCTAAGCGCTCAGCTCTGGAATTTTCTCCCTAAAGCTCTCTGCCTCTCTATCTCTCTTTCCTCCTTTAAGAGGATATAGGAATATAGACATCTTAAGTGAGTGGGCAAAAAATTGGCAGATGGAGTATAATGTGGGAAAATATGAGGTTATCCACTTTGGCAGAAAAAATAGAAAAGCAAACTATAATTTAAATGGAGAAAAATTGCAACGTGCTGCAGTACAGAGGGACCTGGGGGTCCTGGTGCATGAAACACAAAAAGTGAGTATGCAGGTACAGCAAGTAATCAGGAAGGCAAATGGAATGTTGGCCTTTATTGCAAGTGGGATAGAGTATAAAAGCAGAGAAGTCCTGCTATAACTGTACAGGGTATTGGTGAGGCCACACCTGGAGTACTGCGTACAGTTTTGGTCTCTGTATTTAAGGAAGGATATACTTGCATTGTAAGCTGTTCGAAGAAGGTTCACTAGGTTGATTCCTGGGATGAGGGGGTTGACTTATGAAGATAGGTTGAGTAGGTTGGGCCTATACACATTGGAGTTCAGAAGAATAAGGGGTGATCTTATCGAAACATATGAAATAATGAGGCGGCTCGACAAGGTGGATGCAGAGAGGATATTTCCACGTATAAGGGAAACTAAAACTAGTGGACATAATCTTAGAATAAGGGGCCGCCCATTTAAACTGAGATGAGGAGTGTCATGTTTGTAACCTTCACATAACTGTAACCAATGTACCAACACTGTACACTGTATACAACAGTGAAATACACACCTTGACCACAGGGGGTGAACTTGTGGGAGACACTCCTTACCTGGTCATCCAGGTACACCAAAGGGAGGTTCCACGCAGGCTCAGTACTCCTTGGTCCGGGGAATAAAGGTGCAGGTCATGAGTGACCTTGTCTGCAGTATATGCCTTGTGTGAATATGTTCTGGAGTTGAGAACTCTACAAGGAGGAATTTCTTCTCTCAGATGGTTGTAAATCTATGGAATTCTCTTCCCCAAAGAGCTGTGGAGGCTGCGTCATTGAATATATTTAAGGAGGAGGTAGACAGATTTTTGAGTGATAAGGGAGTAAAGTGTTATGGGGAGCGGGCAGGAAAGTGGAGCTGAGTCCATGATCAGATCAGCCATGATCTTATTGAATAGCAAAGCAGGCTCGAGGGGCCAGTTGGCCTATTCCTGCTCCTATTTCTTATGGTCTTAAGACGTACTTTAGAACTTACCTCTTTGACCAAGCTATTAGCCATCTGCCGTAATATCTCCTTATGTGGCTCGCTGTCAAATTTTGTTTGATAACGCTCTCGTGAAGCACCTTGATATGTTTTACTATGTTTGAGGCACTATGTAAATGCAAGTTGTTGTTGCAGTGAGCAGAGAATGTATCGAATGTTTTACCAGCTTGTGTGAAAGTCAATGTTTCAAAGCTTGTTTATGCTATGCATTCATTTTGAATATCACATACTTTGAATATCAGCTACTTGCATTTATATTGTGCCTTTAATGTAGAGAAGTATTCCAAAGCACATCACAGAGGTGCAATCAAAAAAATGGATACTGAGCATAAGAAACGGATAGAACATTAGAACATAAGAAATAGGAGCATGATTTGGCCATACGGCCACTTTGAGCCTGCTCCGCCATTCAATAAGATCATGGATGATCTGATCATGGACTCAGCTCCACTTCCCTGCCTGCTCCCCATAACTCTTTATCCCCTTATCGTTTAAGAAACTGTCTATTTCTGTCTTAAATTTATTCAATGTCCCAGCTTCCACAGCTCTCTGAGGCAGCGAATTTCACAGATTTACAACCCTCTGAGAGAAGAAATTCCTCCTCATCTCTGTTTTAAATGGGTGGTCCCTTATTCTAAGATCGTGCCTTCTAGTTCTAGTCAGCAGAAGGATTTCAGGAGGATAACCAGGAACTTGGTCAGAGAGGTGGATGTAAAGAAAGGTCTTAAATTAGGAAAACAAATATAGAAAGGCTAGGATAGAGGTTTGGGAAGGGAATTCCAGAGCCAGCATCCTAGATTGCTAAAGGCTGTGGAAGCAGCTTGTGGGATTAATGGAGGTGAAATGATGCTGTCTTTGGCCTGGAATTTAATGATATATAGTTTGTATCTTGACATCATTTTATCCACCTTCCTTATCTTTGGTGGAACTGAAGGCTTGAGCCAACTGTCGGTGTCTCGTGGAACTTTGTTTATGTCTATGAGCAAGGAATACAAGGGGATGTGTGTGTTAGAGAGATGGATGAGAATGTATGATTTCCTGTGTGCAAATGTTAAAGAGAATGTTTTCCATACAGCAAAAGATGGAGGGGCCGAAATTGCACACCACACACCTACCGCTTTTGAAGGGTTCCGTCCGCCCCAATGCATGGGGCAAACAATCTGGAGAAATTCAGGTCTTGGTGGGTTTATTTGGAGCAGGGCGGAAGTGGTCTCATCATCGGGGCAGAAGTGAGGTCAGGTTGGAGTAGCCCCATTAGCGGGACGGAAGTGGAGGCAGGTGGGGTGGAGTGGCCGATGCTCCAAGTCAGCAGCGCCACGCTGATGATGTCATCGCGCTGGTGCGTCACAATGTCCCTCCCCTTCAGTTAAAGGGGAGGGCCGCTGCGACCTCTGCAGCCACTTTAGTGGTAAACAGTGGGTTACCAGGGAGGGTTTCGGCTGGGCCAGTAGCCTGGCACCCAATAGGGGGTGCTAGGTTGCCTGTTGGCAGCCCGGCCGAACCCGCGGCCATAATTGTCGGCCTGACCTGGCAGTCGGACGAAAACATTTTTTTAAACGGAGTCGCCGGCAGTGCCACCTCTCCTTTAAGGGCCGCCACGCTGCCTAGCCACAGAAAGGATACCAACATCAAAAGCTGTCGGGGGCACCGATCGGCGGCGGTGCCACTCACGTAGGGCAATTTACAAAAGTTGCAATTTCCTGCGGGGCAATTTCGGAAAGGGGTCGCCGCGATCGGTAAGGGTTTGGCGCATGCAAAACGCGGCAGGAAAACAGACAGAGTGGTCTCCTACACCGCTCCAAAACTGAAGGTGGACAATACTCAAAATGGCGGCCCATGCACGGTGACTTGGCGGGCAGTCCGCGCCGACCTGTGGCCGCCGCTTTCAGGTGGCCACGGGCCTTGTTGAAAGGGGCAACTTCGGTGCTGGGGTGTCAGAGAGAAATGGAGAGCAGTGTGGCTAAGTGAGATGTGGTGTATGTAAATGAAGGAAATGGAAGAGGATGAGAAGCAGTTAGTTGTGAAGAGTGTGCTTATCTATTTTTTTGAAAGGGCTCATTGGTGCGTATGTGAGGGAGAGAGAAAGAGCACGACAGATTTTGTATATTTGACAGAAACAGAACAGGCTTACGTTGATGTTAAAAAAAATGGAGAGTGTAGGGAAACTGGGACAATAGCTGGAAAGTTATTGTATTCAGGACCCATTAAGGTTAGCAGTCATGTTCCAGTGCACATAAGCCATCTGAAACCCTCAACCGGATTACTGACTTGTTACTTGCAAAAAAAAAATTCAATATAAGGTCTGAAGGAAGGTTACCTGATGCTAAGTCCTCTGCAGAATAGCGTGCGTCAGTGTAACTGCAAACAGACTGATAAATTGTTCCTGATTCTAGCAGGTTGACAGCGGAGTCAAACTGGAATTACATAGAATCATAGAAATTTACAGCAGAGAAGGAAGCCATTTGGCCCACTGTGTCTGTGCTTGCTGAAAAAGAGCTATCCAGCCTAATCCCACTTTCCAGCTCTTGGTCCGTAGCCTTGTAGGTTAGTACTTTTTAAATGTGGTGAGGGTTTCTGCCTCTACCATCCTTTCAGACAGTGAGTTCCAGACCCCCACCACCCTCTGGGTGAAGAAATTTCCCCTCAAATCTCCTCTAAAGTTCCTACCAATTACTTTAAATCTATGCCCCCTGGTTGTTAACCCATCTACAAAGAGAAATATGCCCTTCCTGTCCATTCTATCCAGGCTCCTCATAATTTTATACACCTCAACCAGATCTCCCCTCAGCCTCCTCTGTTCCAAAGAAAACAACGCCAGCCTATCCACTCCTTCCGCACAGCAAAATATTCTCCAGTCCAGGCAACACCCATGTAAATCTCCTCTGTATCCTCGCTAGTGCAATCACATCTGTCCTGAAATGTAATGGAATCGGTCAAATTCTGAATATGAACTGGAATCAGGATGATGGCTAACTTCAGTGAGTTTAACAGGGATTTGGCCCAAGTGGATCAGAAACAAAGATTGGCAGGTAAAACAGTAAGTGAGCAATGGGACACCTTCATGGAAGAGATAGTTCAAGCACAGACTAAACGCATTTCCCACGAGGGGCAAAGCCATCCAAAGCCTGAGCTCCCTTGACGACTAAAACAATTGAGGTTAAAATGAACCAGAACAAGGAGGCTTATGATAAATGTTAGGCTCATAATGCAGTCGAGAACCAAGCATAATACAGAGAGTGCAGCAGAGAATTGTAAATGTAAATTAAAGGTGCAGTGTGTATGAGAATAGATTAGTGGGTACAATCTTTCACTTTTCCTTGGATGTGGGAGTGATGCCAGAGGACTGGAGGGTTGCAAATGTTAAGGGGAGAGAGATAAACCAGGCCAGACAGTCGAATGTCGGCGGTGGAGGAGGTTTTAGAGACTCCAATCTGGGATAAATGAATTGTCACTTGGAAAAACATGGGTTAATAAATGATAGCATTGTTAAAGGCAAATTGTGCATGATAAATTGTAGAGTTCTTTGATGAAGCAATGAAAAGGTTTGGTGAGGGTAGTACGGTTGGTGTTGTGCATATGGATTTTCAAAAGGCGTTTAATAAATTGCCACATAATAGATTGGCAATAACCATCTCCATCAAGAGAGAGTCTAGTCACCTCCCCTTGACATTCAATGGCATTACCATCGCCGAATCTCCCGCCATCAACATCCTGGGGAATCACCATTGACCAGAAACTTAACTGGACCAGCCACATAAATACAGTGGCTGCAAGAGCAGGTCAAAGGCTGGGTATTCTATGGCAAGTGTCTCACCTCCTGACTCCCCAAAGCCTTTCCACCATCTGCAAGGCACAAGTCAGGAGTGTGATGGAATACTCTCCACTTGCCTGTATGATTGCAGCTCCAATAACACTCAAGAAGCTCAACACCATCCAGGACAAAGCAGCCCACTTGATTGGCCACCTCCTTAAATATTCACTCTCTGCACCACCAGTGCACCGTGACTGCAGTGTGTACCATTTACAAGATGCACTGCTCCAACTTGCCAAGGCTTCTTCGGCAGCACCTCCCGAACCCACGACCTCTACCGCCTAGAAGACAAGGGCAACAGGTGCATGAGAACCCCATCACCTGCAAGTTCCCCTCCAAGTCACACACCATCCTGACTTGGAAATATATTGCCATTCCTTCATCGTCGCTGGGTCAAAATCCTGGAAGTCCCTCCCGAACAGGAGTGCCTTCACCTCATGGACTGCAGCGGTTCATAAAGGCGGCTGACCATCACCTTCACAAGGGCAATTTGCCAGCGACACTCACATTCTGTGAATGAATAAAAAAAAATAATTGTAGCCCATGGGATTATAGGGGTAGGGACAGTAGCAGTGTGGATATGACATTGGCTAAGAGACTGCAAGCAGAGAGTAGTGGTGAATGGTTGTCTTTCATACTGCAGGGAGGTGAGCAGTGGTGTCCCGCCAGGGTGAGTATTACTGGGACCACTGCTCTTTGTGATATATATTAATGACCTGGACATGGATATACAGGACATAATTTCAAAGTATGCAGATAATAGAAATTCAGAAATGTAGTAAGCAGTGGGGAGATAGTAGCTGACAGGCTGGTGAAATGGCCAGACACATTGCAGATGAAATGTAACACAGAGAGGTGTGAAATGATGCATTTTGGAAAGATGAATGAGGAAAGGCAATATGAACTAAATGGTGCAATTTGCAGGAACAGAGAAACATGGGAGTTCACATACACAATTTTTTGAAGGCGGCAGAAACAAGTTGATAATGCTGTTAAAAAAGCATACAGGATTCTGGGCCTTATGAATGGAGGCATAGAGTTCAAAAGCAAGGAAGTTATGCTAAATCTTTGTAAATCACTGCTCCAGCCTCAGCTGGAGTATTGTGTTCAATTGTGGGCAATGCACTTTAGGAAGGATGGCAAGGCCTTGGAGAGGGGTGCAGAAGAGATTTACTGGAATGATTCCAGGGATGAGGGACTTCAGTTATGTGGAGAAACTGGGGTTGTTCTCCTCAGAGCAGAGAAAGTTGAGGGGAGATTTAATAGAGGTGTTCAAAATCATGAAGGGTTTTGATGGAGTAAATACGAAGCAATTACCACTACCAGAGGGTTGGTAATCAGAGGGCACAGAATTGGCAAAAGAACCAGAGGGAAGTTGAGAAATTATTTAATGCAGTTAATTGTAATGGTCTGGGATTTATTGCCTGAGAGGATGGTGGAAACAGATCCAATAGTAACTTTTAAAAGGATATTTAATGTATATATTTTTTCAAAAAAGTTTAATTTTACTGATATGACATTTTTCTTTTCACAATTTCCATTTTGATTAGAGAAGCCCAGCACTTTACGATTTCAGCATTACCCATTCTGATATCACCACTGAGTTTGTGCAGCTGATCTTCACACGTTGGAGTAGTCAAGTCTAGAGTGTACCTCGAGACTTGCCTATTCCAACGCACTCCTGGCTGGCCTCCCACATTCTACCCTACATAAACTTGAGGTCATCCAAAACTCGGCTGCCCGTGTCCTAACTCGCACCAAGTCCTGCTCACCCATCACTCCTGTGCTCGCTGACCGACTTTGGCTTCCACTTAAGCAACGCCTCGATTTCAAAATTCTCATTCTTGTTTACAAATCACTCTATGGCCTCTCCCCTCCCTATCTCTGTAATCTCCTCCAGTTCACAACCCCCGAGATAGCTACGTCCTCTAATTCTGTCCTCTTGAACATCCCCCAGTATAACTGCTCAACCATCGGTGGCCGTGCCTTCAGCTGCCTGGACCCTCAGCTCTGGAACTCCCTGTCTAAACCTTTCCGCCTCTCTACCTCTCTTTCCTCCTTTACGACGCTCCTTAAACCCTACCTCTTTAACCAAGCTTTTGTTCATCTGCAATTAATTACTGTTTTTTGTGGCTCGGCATCAAAGATTCTTTTTTTGTCTTATGGCAATCCTGTGAAGCGCCTTGGGAAATTTTACTACATTAAGGGTACTATATAAATTCAATTTGTTGTGTTTGTAATTCAATAATAAATGATAACCACCACTAAAACAAAAAGCAAATTAAGTCAATTATTTTTGTGGGTTTTATTGGGTGGGAGAGTGGGTCATCCAATTAGTTGAGTTACTGCTGTATATTCTGATCCTTTTTCCAACACCAGTGCTATTGGAGCAAGTTTTGTTAATGTTAGACCGAAGATATTGTGTAAAGTGTTCTTTATAATAGTCAGAGCAGTGATGGTGCAGTTTGAGGAGATGGAAAAATAACAAGAGATGTGGACACACAGAAAGAGGGCAGCAAGGAAAAGGCCCCCGATGAAAGATTGTTGAATGAGTGACTGAAGCTTGTTTGAATGGAGGAGCACAGCACTGGGGAGGTAATTACAGAGAGATGTTCAATACTGGGTCCCAACTTGGAGAGATCCTTTATTGATTCTAATCACTCTGCCTGCAGCTGTTGAAGTAACATTCGTCATTTGCTACTTTTGTGCAACTGAATTGTTCCAGGCAGCAGGAGGAGATTGCAGGAGTGTCGGTCAAGGAACCATGCCCACTTACGTTCATGAGGTGACTGATTCAACACTGTGTAGAACTGGCAGGTTCATTCATTTATCCGAATGCAGAGAAATAGGTGGCTGCACAGCATACAATTCTACACTTTAGTTGGTTTCCAAGGGTGTTGTGCACAGTTGTTTATTCCAATGTAAGGATCTGGATGTAATTAGTTCTGCTCAGTGGAGTATATCAATTGTATGGGCTTTAGGTCACTCAATAGTCAGATAATCTCCATGCTCTTCTCAGAAGAGCCGAGGGCCCAGGGACAGCACGGGCCAGCCCACACTGCGATATGTGTGTGCACTAGGTCCGTGCAGCAGAGCAGGTCTCCAGTCGTCCTGGTTAATCCTTGCCACTGGATAAAGGCCTAGCTCTGTCAAGCCGTGTGGTGGCTGGTGTGCAACGGTCACCACACGTTAAAAAAATTCACGCACAGGTATCTTCCACTCCTTCAATTGGAGTTCAGGACTGGAACATCGGGTCCTTCATTGAAACATCTGTGAACTCATGTGGAAGCAAGTCATCCTCGTTTGAGGGACCGCCTATGATGATGAAGAATCTCCATGAAAATTTTTTTTTTCTGGTTCCTACCAAATTTTGAGCATCACTCTTGTCCTTGTGAGTGCGATGAGCAACTCCCAGGCAGGATTTTGAGAACCATGGCTATAACTTTAATCCATGGTATATTACAGTTAAATATATCTTAAGTGATAGAAAAGCCAAAGACGGACCAGGCAATCTAAATGCCTCATTAGTTCAGTGAGGTAATTGTGTGGATCAACACGTCGTGTATGATGGGTTCAAATATTTGGCATGCTGGCATCACTTCTGCTAGAGGAGAAGGTTGTACCTTTGGAGCAACCTTCACCTAACTCAAAAACGCACACTCATCTTGGCAGAGAATATAAATAAAACAGTCAAGAAAGAATTAAACTCGGGAATCAGGGGAAGAGTGGATAATACTGTGGGCCAACGAATAAAGAATCATGTGAATGCATCAAGAAATGACCTGGTATTTATGTACATGGCAGAAAAATAAGAAAGAAACTAAGGGGGGTGGGGGCTGGAAAGCAGCCCATGTCCATGCCAGCTGCCGTTAACGGCTGCCCAAAATGGCTGCCGCGCTAAACGAGGTCAGTTGTGTGGGGGGCATGGAGGTAGGTGGCGCAGTGCTAACCTTAGGTGTAACGCTGTCCTGATAGCGATGCACGAGGGATCCGGGATCAATGGGCAATTCCGGAGCGGTGTTACTGCTTCTCCAAGCATCTGTGAGCGAGGCTGTGAATCTCACAATGCATTGTGGGCAGTGAGGTGCTCTGAAATTTAAAGGGGCCATGCACTTTGAAGCAAGGGAAAATAAAATGCACTGATTCAATGCATTTTTCAGCTCGGTCTGTATTTTATCAATATTTAAAAGAAGTTCCAAATGTCAATATTCAGCACTTAAAGCCGAATTACCTTCCAAAGCTCAACAAATGGTAAAACTGCCTCAGCGCTAACACAAATATCTCAGCAAGCCAGGGAAGGGGCCCTCAGGGTCTCACACGCAGCACTTCAGCTTTGGGCAGAGAGTCAACATTGCAAGACTGACCCTCTACCCACAGGGGCCAGGAGGCCCTCCAGAAATAACAATGTGTGAGTACATTACCAAGTCTGTCACTGCCAGCAGTGAAACCGCCCCCCCACCCCCTCACCACCTGGCTCCAGTGCCCAAAAAAGCTTCATGGCCTCAGACCACTGGTCACGATCAGTGAATACATCGTCAAAAGATGCCACTTACCAACTGAACCACTAGTCTCTCACACTGCTCAATGCAGGATCCCCAATCACTCACCTACCAACAATCTGCACCAATAACGAGGCACATCTCCCATTCCGAGCATCACCTCAGCCCCTTGGAGGAGATTGCGCTGGCCATTATTGGCAGGGGCGTGGCTGAGCCCTTGGCCAGCGCCGGGGCTGAAAGGATACAAGGTGCAGGTCTCCTCGTACGTTATCCTCCTTCTGGCATGCACCTTTAGGTTTCCCGCCCTCCCGTCAGCACAACTCCACCTTTGTGAATTCCTCATTTCACACACCCAAGAAATGCAGCCTGCCCAGTCCATGGGACTGCAGGTGGATGAGTCCATCCTGAATATGCTGAGGCTGTCTGGGATGCATCTTTCCATCTGATTCCTCCTCTTCAGCTTCCTCCACTTCTGTATCTTCTTCTGCTGCATCTTCCTCTCAACTCTGCAAGCAGACGCTGTAAACGTGAAATTACAGCATAAAATGCTGCAATTACTCAGTTTGTCAGGCAGCATCTCGACCTGAGACATGAACTCCATGGATGTTGTGTGGCCTGCTGAGTATTCGCAGCATGTTCTGTCTTCTCAAAGATGTTCATTTACCATCCAAACCCTTGCAAGCATCCAGCAGCACACCCAAAACACTAAAAAAAAAATCACATATATTGCAGCAAGCCACCAATTCAATAAAATCCAAAAAAAACAAGGCCAAACCCTTCCATTCAAACTTACCTGATTGATGTGTGTGTCCCTTCAACAGTTGCAGATATTGCCCCACTCAGCCGTCAACCTGCTTGTGCTTAGGACCCAGCGCTGATATGAGCACTAGGGTTGAAGTTCACGTGGGTGACTGATGTCACCGCGCAGCCATTTCATTTTACAGGGCGCTGCTACTTACCGGCAATGCAAAGTGGCCGCCGAATATGGCAGCTACCCCGGGGACCGTTTCCAGCTGATGCAAGAGCGGCGGCCACCATTTTTTAAAGAATCGCTGGCGCTAACGGGGCGATAAGTATATGGATTTCTCACCCTAGATGTTAGACGTAATGGTAAATTGGGAGCTAATAGAAATCATAGGAGTTACTGAAACCCAGTCTGAGGATAAGTGCTGAACAAATCTGCAGAGCTTTGTGTGGTTCAGGAAGGATAGAGAGCGAAAGAAAGTAGCGAGGCAACATTGCTTATCAGGGAATGTACATGTGTTGCTAAACTGAGAATTGATAGATTCTAAACTCAGAAGTTTAGGTGGTTCTGGAAAAGGGGGGAAAAGCTAGTGCAAGAAATATGTTGCAGAATTTCTTGTTTAAAAGGTGGTTGTACTTTTCTATGGAAAATAGTAGTAAGCATCAGTTTAAATTTTGAGGGATTTTAATCTTCGAGATGTAGATTGTGCTCTTCAAAGTGGGAACTGTCTGAAAGAGTGAATTGTAATAACAGATTATCTTGTCACTATCACATTGCTGTTTGTGGGAGCTTGCCTGTGTGCAAATTGGCTGCCATGTTTCCTACATTACAACAGTGACTAACACTCCAAAAGTTCTTCATTGTCTGTAAAGCGCTTTGAGACGTCCCGTGGTCATGAAAGGTGCTATATAAATGCAAGTCTTTCTTTCTTTTTACTTCAAAAATCCTTTCTTGAATAGTTGGTGAGGCGAAACACAATATTGGAATTACTCCCAACTAATGAATAGGAAGCAAAATCTAAGTTGAGGTCATGTAACATTCTAAGGTCTAGTGATCGTAAAGTTGCTAATTTTATGGTTAAATTGAGGGCAGAAGAGATAATAGGAACTATTAAAGAAAGAAAAGGTCTGCATTTAAATAGCGAGTTTCACAACCTCAAGAGGCCCCAAGTGTTTAACAGCAATGTGATAATGACCAGATAATTTGATTTAATGATGCTGATTGAGGGATAAATATTGGCCAGGACACCAGGGATAACTCCCTTGCTCTTCATCGAAATAGTGCCATTGGATCTTTTACGTCCACCTGAGAGAGAAGACGGGGCCTCGGTTTAACATCTCATCTGAAAGACGGCACGTCCGACAGTGCAGCACTCCCTCAGCTCTGCACTGGAGTGTCAGCCTAGATTTTTGTGCTCAAGTCCCTGGAGTGGGACTTGAACTCTCAACCTTCTGACTCAGAGGTGAGAGTGCTAACTTGGATTGCAGGAGAGGAGACTTTGGACAGATAAAATGTTGCGTGAAAGGAATAAAATGGGAAAAACTATTTAGAGAAACAGATGTGGATAGTAAATTAGAGTTTGAAGCAGATTTTCTTTTAGCCCAGCAACAAACTGAGGACAAAAAAAGGAGAGTGAAACTGACAGTGGTGAAAAATAAAGAAATGGAAGGCAGTGAGGAAAAATAAAAGCGTATAAAATTCTGAATTGTACAGGGAAGGAATAGAATAAGGAAAGGTAGTAAACCAAGCAGAGGAAGGCCAACAAGCTAATGAAAGACAAAAAGAGGGAACATGAGAGAAATAAATCAGAACAACAATAAAGCATTGTTTAAGTTAATATCAGGATCAAAAGCATGAAAAAGAACCAAGCAAGACCAGCGAGTCCATCAAGTGCACCCCAGATTTATCATACTTAGAACACTTCCTGAGGGAGGTTAAAAAAAACACATAAAATACACATTGGTGTGGCTCTCCTCAGCTACCCTATGGCCCACCATGTGAGGGCACCCAAACTGCAACAATATTCTAGATGCAGTCGAACCAAGGACCTGTATGGGAACAGAATTATGGGTGAGAAATTCAGGCCATTTGTTCACAAGCATGAATAAATTAGGTGCAGGAAAGTTATTGTGTTGAGCATTGGATTTGAGGACTTGGTTCACAATTTACAGTTAAAGGTCTCAAAGAAAACAAGAAAGTTAGGTAACATTTATTCAGTAAGAGGGCAATGGAATTGTTGATCATGTTTGCATGAACAGAAATCCTTGGCAGGATTCAAAAAAGAATGGGAGAAGTTCCTGTTAAGAGAGCCAATGCAGTTCTCTTAGTTCTAGAATGAGAGATGGGTGGTCTGGAAGGGTAGACTAAATTAACCTCCTGTCCAAACATTACCACAATGTTTCTATGATTCATTTAATAATACTGAATAAGATGCCATTCCCTCTACAGTGGATTTCAATGGAACCATTCTCTGCACCAGTATGATACATATTTCAAAGAGGGATCCTTTCTATGGGCTCAATTTTCCCCAATGCCATTTTTTGGCGAATTGCCAGAGTTACAACCTTTTTTTTGGCAGCAACTACAAAAAAATAAGTAGCAAGTTCTTTTTTTTAATTGGCGCCATGCAGCCTGTCCTATAGCTTCGGGGGGTGGAGCCTAATGTTTGTGTCGGAAAAATGATGCCCACCCTTCTGCGCATGCACGGGAAAAAAAAGGACGTTTTTACGTGATTGCTATGGGCGCGCATGCCCAGTACACCACCTGGTCTGCATTCGGCCATTTTTAAAGAGACACTTGTGTGTGAGAACTTTAATTCTCAATGGGAAAATCGAAGCTACAATACAAGATGCAACGCGGCTCAAGGACCAAGAATTTCTTACAGGATGAAATGGACGCATTGGTTACTGTAATTGAGGCCAGATGGCACGAGCTGGACACCAGCAGAGGTCACATAAAAGCTTCACGAAAAGAAATGAAGAAACGCTGGAACGAATTTGCAGAAGATTACTGTGCAATGGTGACCACCCCGAGGTCTGGAGGCCAGTGCAAAAAGAAATGGCAGGACCTTGGTCAAGTAATTAGTGTAAGTAATATTTTCATTTATTCACTGGAATTGCAATTGTAAATGTGACCAACTGCATATCCCACCCAGCTGAAAGACACTCTCTTTAAAAAGTTATATTTTCATCTTTGCAGAGGAAGGTGGCACACAACAAACGGGAAAGAACTCGACCAGGAGGAGGCCCGGCAAATCTGTACCCACTGACACACTTGGAAGAGAGGGTCGCTGCTTTGATGGGCCCTGCCTGGAGAAAAGCAACCACCACTGCACAAACTGGGCCCACACTCGAGGGAGAGGGTAAGTTCTGCAAATTACAGAGTCTGGCTTTCCTAAATGTTAAGTACTGCGCAGGCTAGCCATGCTTCGGTTCATGGGGATGTCTCCGTCAGATACGCTTCGGTTGAAGCAATGTGCTATCATTCATCATGGCCCTTCAAATGAGCCTGCTGCCTGTGCTGTGTGGGTCTACTCATGCCCCCCTGCCCCCTCCTTTACTGCTAATCATTTGTCTGTTCGATTATATTTTGCAGAACTTGAGGCCAACCCTGATGATGCAGAAGAAGATTCAGACGTGGACGAGCCTGAAGAGGAAGGATGAAGTCCCCACTTTTGTACTTACTTTGGAGGAGATGGAGATGCCGCCCATTGAGGTGCCAGCCCCTTCCTTGAGTGGTACGAATGTTGCTGGGACATTCCATGGTTTGTCACAGTCTGAAAGTGGGGATTCCAGTGGCGTGCAGTGAGGCACACCCAGGGCCCCACCGTCCGAGGCTGTGGGTCCCAGTGGGATGCAGCGAGGCACATCCAGGGCCTCACTGGCCAAGGCTACTGGTTCCACTGGGATGCAGCGAGCCACACCCAGGGTGAGGAAGGTTGGCATGCAGGTACAGCAGGCAGTTAAGAAAGCAAATGACATGTTGGCCTTCATAGCGAGGGGATTTGAGTACAGGGGCAGGGAGGTGTTACTACAGTTGTACAGGGCCTTGGTGAGGCCACACCTGGAGTACTGTGTACAGTTTTGGTCTCCTAACTTGAGGAAGGACATTCTTGCTATTGAGGGAGTGCAGCGAAGGTTCACCAGACTGATTCCCGGGATGGTGGGACTGACATATCAAGAAAGACTGGATCAACTGGGCTTGTATTCACTGGAGTTCAGAAGAATGAGAGGGGATCTCATAGAAACGTTTAAAATTCTGACGGGTTTAGACAGGTTAGATGCAGGAAGAATGTTCCCAATATTGGGGAAGTCCAGAACCAGGACTCACAGTCTAAGGATAAGGGGTAAGCTAATTAGGACCGAGATGAGGAGAAACCTCTTCACCTAGAGAGTGGTGAACCTGTGGAATTCTCTACCACAGAAAGTTGTTGAGGCCAATTCACTAAATATATTCAAAAAGGAGTTAGATGTAGTCCTTACTACTCGGGGATCAAGGAGTATGGCGAGAAAGCAGGAATGAGGTACTGAAGTTGCATGTTCAGCCATGAACCCATTGAATGGCGGTGCAGGCTCGAAGGGCCGAATGGCCTACTCCTGCACCTATTTTCTATGTTTCTATGTTTCTAGGAGGGAAAAGAGAACTCGACAGCACTCTCCTGAGGTGCAGGATCTAAGAGGTGTGGTTCAGATGATGGCAATGTGTGCGGAGAGCATTGACCTTACACGATCACTCTGGGACACCATCAGTGGGGTGGGTGTTGAGGTATCAGGACTGTCAGGAGAAGTGACAACACTCTCACGAGAAATGGGAACACTGTCCGGGAACATGAAGGAGGGAATGTCTCAGGCAGCGGATAAAATGTCCGTGCACATGAGGGAGGGAATGTCACAGGTAGCTGAGACACTGTCGGTGAACATGAGGGAGGGAATGTTGCAGGTAGTTGACATGTTGTCAGGGCACATGAGGGCGGGAATGTCAGAGTTAGCTACTGCATTAAGAGAAAACACCCAGACCCCGTGCCCATTGACCGAATCAACAGCCACCCGCACTCCAATCCCCCAGACTAGCCTCTTAAGTGGCCCAAGCTGGGCCTGCCACATTACCGGCTGTCTCCCCACCTCCCCCGCATCAAGAAATGCACATTACTCAAGCTGTTCGAAAGAATAAGCTTGGTACTGATACGTCCTTACTACACAGTATAAATGCACACGAGGCCCATGCTTGAGAGAAGGTCAGTCTGTGACCTGTCCTTTATTCCTTAGCACTCAAGTGATGAAGGTGGGTGGAGCTTCCCCTTTTATACCTGAAGGTCCAGGTTAGGAGTGTCTCCCACGGTGTACAACTTAGGTCAGTTTATACATGGGTTACAATGCTGGTTGAATACATGACAGGTACCAACCCGAGAAATACTGTGCCACTGCCTGTGGGCAGGGCTGGAGTTAATAAGACCAAGCGCAGTGGGTGGTCTTAGAATAAGGTAGAGGAGAGATGGGTACAGTCTTTCTTTGCTTCTGTTGTTGTAATATTTATTGTTACTTTTGTAACTGTTCTCAAATTAAAAGTTTTTTGAAAATTATGTAAATTTACAAGTTTTAAAGTTTATAAGTGATCTTAAAGTTTGTAAGTTTTAAAGTTAAGTTAAGTACAAATAAATGTTTGTTAAACTTTTGAATAAAATATATTTTAAGTTATAACTGAATTATTTCCATTAATGGTTCCATTATTAACACAATTTTTTGAAGTAAACAAGAATCATTTCCATTATTTGTTCCATTAACACAACACAACATTACGGAACAGGTCCAAACAGTAAACATAGTCCATGTGAAATAGTTGCCGCTGATCCTTCAGGCAGGAAAGCGTTCATGGATGAATTGCTGGCGCAAGGCTCGAGCAATCGTTAAAAGGGCACGATGGCCCGCTTTCCTCCGCCATTGGGCTCCGGGTTCAGGTAGTTGCATGGCTTCCTCATCCTCGTCCTCCTCCTCGTCCTTCTCCTCCTTCTCCTCATCATCTCTATTTTCCTCCTCATGATCAGCCACTCTCCCCTCATATGGATCTTCTACTACTAGCTGCTGCTGCCCCATGATGGCTAAGTTATGCAGCATGCAGCACACAACAGTGAACTGACGACAATATCAGGGAAGTAATGCAAGTAGCCTCCGGAATGGTCCAGGCATCGGAAACGCTGTTTCAAGATGCCAATGGTCTTCTCTATTATGCTGCGCATTGCAATGTGCATTGTATTCCCGGTCAGCTTCCATCCGTGTTACGTGTAGGGGCATCATGAGCCAGGTGGCAAGGCCGTACCCTTTGTCTTCTAGTAGCCATCTCTGCTCCTCTGGCTGCTGCTGAAACATGGCAGATATAACACTCTCGCGTAGGGTGAACGCATCATGGGTGCTCCCAGGGTATTTTGCATCAACTGACATGATGCAATGCATGTCGTCACAGACGAGTTCCACATTAACGGAGTGGAAGCCTTTTCTGTTCCTGTACACCTCTGAATTCTCCAAAGGTGCTCGCAAGACGATGTGGGTACAATGAATGCAGCCCTGTACCTTTGGAAAGTCAGCAATCCTGGGGAAGCCCAAAGCCCTTTCAAGCATTGCCTGGGCGGTCATGGGGAATTTTATGTCGTCACCTGCTGAATGATGTGTGTTGCAAGTTGAGAAATGGCACACACATCCCCCAGATACATAGAATGAAAGTGCAGCTGCAACCTTTACTTCGACAGACAAAGCAGTTCTCATGACACTTCTAGGTTGCAGGTCTGCTTTTACCAACTCAGAGTTCTCAGTTACAACTTCTTTGTGGAAATGCAATGTTCTGACACAGTCTGCATCATTCAGGTGCAGGTATGAATGCCTGTCTCGATATATACGATGTGGGTAAGGCCTCCTGCCCATCATCCTACTTACTCTGAGGTTCCTCATGCTATAACGTTGAATCAATTGTCTCCTCCGCAGCACAATCATGAAGAAGGCTTGCATGAGGTATGGCATTGTCAGTATTGTCCCCATGATTAAATTGTACCTTTGCAAGAACCTCGACACGACATGCAGGCAGGACAGGCTTCCTTGTTATCTGAACATGCGTGATGGGCTTGCTTAGATCGGGCAACCCCCCACCCTGGGCTTCATTTGATGCTGTTTGCTAAATAGTGGCATCCTTTAAGGGTTTTCATCCCTTCAGTTTGGCTTCCACAACTCCCCCACCCCACCTCCGGCCTTCTTTTCAAGCCGAGCCCGTGTGTCTGGGCAAGGGACCGATTCTGCTGCCAGCGCTCCGACCCTTGAGCCCGGTTTGGAGGCGTTCGGTGATGGCGTGGCACTTTAAAAAAAAATCCAAACTTAAAGAATTGTATGAAACTTCCATTTTCTGCATTTTCAGTTGGAAAAATTTAAGCTTGAAGGTGCATATTTATGTGTTCTTGACTCCCTCCAAAACTTCACCTAAATACAATAGCACCTTTTGCGCCGATTTTTTGATGTGTGCTGGTGGTTTTTCTTAAGTGCCGAGGAGGTTTTCTGGGAGTGGTCACATACACCATCCTAGGAGAAATGTGTTACCCAAACTGGCATAAATGTGAAAAACTGGCGCTGACATCGGGTGACGCCTCCTATGATGCAAAAAAAAGCGAACCTAAAAAAATCGTAACTAACTGAGTTACGCTGGCACCCAACCTTTGGGAACACTTGGATATTTTAATTTAGACCAGAAAAAGTGGCGCGAGCCAAAAAAATGGCACACATCACTGGGGAAAATTGAGCCCTTGGTATCCAACCTCTATCTGACTGACCAAAAGCATTGAGCATTGCTGCTTCAGACTTGCCTTTAAGACTGATCTTCTTGTCCACCTGAGTCTCGTGTCTGGCATGCGGGCACTGTGGCCTGCCCAGCGGAGCTGATCAAGTGTGGTCAGTGCTTCAACGCTGGGGATGTTGGCCTGGTCGAGGACGCTAATGTTGGTGCGTCTGTCCTCCCAGGGGGATTTGTAGGATCTTGCAGAGGCATCGTTGGTGGTATTTCTCCAGCAAATTGAGGTGTCTACTGTACATGGTCCATGTCTTTGAGCTATACAGGAGGGCAGGTATTACTACAGCCCTGTAGACCATGAGCTTGTTGGTAGTTTTGAGGGCCTGGTCTTCAAACACTCTTTTCCTCAGATAGCTGAAGGCTGCACTGGCGCACTGGAGGCGGTGTTGAATCTTGTCGTCGATGCCTGCTCTTGTTGATAAGAGGCTCCTGAGGTAGAGGAAAAGATCCACGTTGTCCAGGGCCGCGCTGTGGATCTTGATGACTGGGGGTCAGTGCTGTGCGGTGAGGACAGGCTAGTGGAGGACCTTTGTCTTACGGATGTTTAGCATAAGGCCCATGCTTTCGTATGCCTCAGTAAATACGCTGACTATGTCCTGGAGTTCAGCCTCTGTATGTGCGCAGACGCAGGCGTTGTCCGCGTACTGTGGTTCGACGACAGAGATTGGGGTGGTCTTGGACCTGGCCTGGAGACGGCGAAGGTTGAACAGGTTCCCACTGGCTCTGTAGTTTAGTTCCACTCCAACAGGGAGCTTGTTGACTGAGGTGGAGCATGGCAGCGAGGAAGATTGTGAAGAGGGTTGGGGGCGATGACAAATACAAAACTACTTGCACAATATTTAAATACAACAGAATGTAATATGTAATGTTAAAAGTTCATCAGTAAGCAGAAGGAAATGGATGTATAATGTACTTGTACTGAACAGCCTGAAAATAGGTTCCTGTGAACCAGTCTCTGTGCATTGCCAGTCTCCCTGGCTCAACTCCTTCACAGATACTATCCCATTCATCTTTGAGGACTGTTATAACCTTGCATGGCTGGAAGGGGTTAGTTCAGTGGTTTGAGAAGATTAGCATGGCATCTTTAAATCATAATTATCTAAGATGATTGTCTTGAAGCACTGAATATATCAAGTAAGACATTTCACATTAATCTGATATGTTGAAATATGCACATATATTTTGTGTTGCATTCAATAAACTAATCCATTTTGTTTCACTATTTTTATGTTTTCCATTTAGCAAGTAGTACAATGTATTATAGTACTGAGTACACATGTGGAGAGTGAAGAGATTGGAAAAGCATCTAAACTTTTTAGAAGAGAGAATACACAATAAGAAAAGAAAGACTTGCATTTATGTAGCCCCTTTCATGACCACTGGACATCTTAAAGCGCTTTACAGCCAATGAAGTACTTTTGGTGTGTAGTCACTGTTGTAATGCAAGAAACACGGCAGCCAATTTGTGCACAAGCAAGCTCCCACAAACAGTAATGTGATAATGACCAGATATTCTGTTTTTGTAATGCTGATTGAGGGATAAATATTGGCCATGGCACCAGGGATAACTCCCCTGCTCTTCTTCTAAATAGTGCCATGGGATCTTTTACATCCACCTGAGAGAGCAGGTGGGGCCTCGGTTTAACATCTCATCCGAAAGATGGCACCTCCGACAGTGCAGCACTCCCTCAGCTGGAGTGTCAGCCTAGATTTTTGTGCTCCAAGTTCCTGGAGGGAGACTTGAACCCACAACCTTCTGACTCAGAGGCAAGTGTCCTACCCCTGAGCCACAGCTGACACTATATGATATAATATTATACCTTTGTTCTTAGAGGTTCTGTTTGTATTGACATTTACCAGTGTTTTGATGTCTCCAAAATCACTGCTGACTTTGACTTGTTCTGAAATATTTAAAACTTGTAAATGATGTATTTGTACTTAGAAGGGCACCCTTGTGTTTGAAGTCTGTATTTACTATACTTTCATTTTAATGATAAATTACTGCCAAAATGATGTGAATAGAACAAATGGACAGTGATTTTAGTCGCTTATTCTTAATATATTTTGTGAGGTGAGAAGGAGATGGGCTTGGGAGCATGTTGTCTCTTTTTAGTCATTACTCTCACATACATTGGTGGAATCTGACAATACTGAAATAGTTCATCAGAAACCACTGATTTCATGTGAACTTGATGACACAAAAGAAGAGCGATATGGTGTCAAGTGACTTTAAGTTTCATATATATCTGTTGTCTGAGCACAGACAGCTTTCCTGTTATAAGTATTCACCCCGTTTAATTGAGTGACATTTTAACAAATTTGAGTCAGTTGTGCTTAGTCGGTCATAATTTTGGAGTGGCTTTGGATGGTAATCATCTCCATGGTGAAATGGAATAAACCCAAGGATAAACATGTGTGGTTTCTGAATGTTGTATTCATTCAAGTTTGAAGTTGGGAGAGAATTCCACCTGAACAAATATTCACCTGTCTTTGTGATGACCTTACTGGTTTGTGCCCTGTTCCACTCATTTTACAACATTACCAACAATGCAGAAGGGGTAGTAAGAGGTATCATTACCTGGTATTGAGAGGAGCAAGCAACTTGCACTAGTTTTACTTGTCTTCCTAAATTTTTCTTCTACACTAATTTTTCCCTCTTGTGTCCAAAGGGTGCTAACATGGTTGCACACACACCTGTGGCTAAATGCTACCTCGGTCGAATGTGCATTCTTCATGTGTAAACCTAGCAGGCTATTTTGTACATGGAAGATGTCACAGACACGCCCTTTACCCAACATTCATTCTTCCCCAGGGGTCGCTGGATAGTGATTAGGAACTTCAATCTTGGCTATCGTTTTTCCCTCTCCCTCGACCAAGCCCAGGCGAACCAATGCCTCATTAACTACCTTTGCTGGGATTAGCTCACTCATCAGACACTGGTGATTGAATTTGGTCTGTGTGACTGAGTTCCACCCTTGGAAGCTCATAGAATCTTCGAATGATTACAGCACAGAAGGAGGCCATTCGATCCATCGAGCCCATGATGGCTTTCTGCAAGAACACTTCAGCTAGTCCCACTCCCCCACCCTTTCCCCATAGCCCTGCAATTTGCTTTCCTTCAGGTACTTATCCTGTTCCCTTTTGAAAGCCACAATTGAGTCTGCTTCCAACTCCCTCTCAGGCAGTGCATTCCTGATCATAACCACCCACCGTGAAAAAAGGTTTTTCCTCATGTCACCTTGGGTTCTTTTGCCAATCACCTTAAATCTGCGTCCTCGGGCTCTCGACCCAACAGGAACAGTTTATCTCTATTCTGTCTAGACTCCTTATGATTTTGAACACCTCTACCAAATCTCCTCCCAAGCTTCTCTGCTCCAAAACTCAGTTATCATCTGAGCCATCGGAAGAACTGTTATAAGTAGATTGCATATTGTTCACTCTTTTTCACTCTATATTTCCTAAGATAAGATGAGCCTTAGTTCATTTTTACTCCCTCCAATGTTTCTAATCTATGAAAGTTTTGAGTGTTTAATAAAAAAAATAACATAATATTTTAAACAAATTAATCTTGGATTATTTTGGATAGTGGTTTTGGAATGGAGCAATCTCCAGCGTATAATAGAACAATATAAAGTGCCACTCTTTTCATGAAAAAAGTATTTAGCGAATCCTTTTTATTCAGGGAGGAAGAAGGCCAGAAGAGCTGTGAGCCATTTGTCAGCATGATATCTATCATCAGATGCAAGTGACATGATGTTTTTCAATGTGCCTCATGTAAGTGAGTTACAGGGGCAGCAGTATAAAAGGAGAGCTTGAAATGACATTGCAGTCCAGATTTTCCGATTATAATGCTAATTGTAAACCTTTATTAAACGAATGGGTTTTAGTCAGCGTGATAATCAGAAAATCTCGGCTTTTATGTTTATCAATTGAGTCATTAGATTGAATTGTTGCCATGTAATTAACTTACCGGCACATGTTCCTATTTATAATAAAACCAGAAAATACTGGAGCAGCATTGTAATGTCTGTCAGGTCTGTAAGAGAAAGATAGTTGATGCTTCAGGTGGGACTCTTTATTCCAGCTTAACATGAGTTCAACCAAGCGGAAAATAAGATAGATAACAGCTGCTGCAGGAAAAAGCAGTGTGTTACAATTTGGGCCAATCTCAGCACTCTTCCATCATGCTCACCATAAAGGGCAGGTTCTATGTGCAGGTCTGCAACTCTTATGGACAGAAACCTAATCTTATATGAATAGTAAATAGTATGTTGTATGCTTAATGACAAACAATCTACCCTTTCGTTGTGGGAAGAAAAAATAATAGATGCTTATCACATACTCCCAATCTCTTCAATAGGTAGAAAAACAACACCCTGTCGTCCCATATATTTCAGATTAAATTATCAATTGATTATGAAAAATAAAAAAAGAAATACTTGCATTTATATAGTGACTTTCACAACCTCAGGACCTTCCAGAGCGCCTTACAGCCAATGAAGTACTTTTGGAGTGTAATCATTGTTACAATGTAGGAAACGTGGCAGCCAATTGCGCACAGCGTGCTCCCACAAACAGCAATATGATAATCTTTTTTTTGTCACCTTGATTGAGGGATAACTATTGACCAGGGCACTGGGGATAACTCCCTGTGCTCCGTAAGATGGAAAAAATCATGAGCAACGATAACCTTCCCATTCACAAAGAATTGAAAAGCCCACCACAAAAATACTTAAAATGGCGCTGGCCATTCTGTGAAACAGCAGCCAATATTCACACAGCTGGTACTGACCTACGATCCAAATGGACAACATCGTGGGACGCACACAGTATTAAGAACCAATATGTCATCACTGACCCTGGTTTCGACCTCCCACGAAGACAGTGGACAGCACTCGACCCAACCTGCACAGGGCATGAACGATGCGGCACCTACTCCACAAGTGGAAGATGAGTGACTGTGGCCATGAGTGTCAGACCATGGCACACATCACATCAACCTGCCCACTAAGATCTGTTGCTTGAGGCACCTCATTTCTCCACTCAGAATCTCAGGAGTCCATCGAATGGATAGTCAAACTAGACATCCCCTTATAAGCTTTTGCCGTCATATGAAACAACAACTCTGCTGCTCTTCTTTGAAATAGTGCCATGGGATCTTACATGTGCACCTGAGAGAGCAGGCAGAGCATTTTGACTCAGTGGCAGGAGGGAGATAGAGGAACAAATATGTGGGCAAATTGCTGTGAAGTCAAAAAAACCATAGGGTAGTAATAGTAGGGGATTTTAACTATCCTAATATTGATTGGGACAAATATAGTGTGAAGGGTGTAGAGGTTGCGGAATTCTTAAAATGCATTCAAGAGAACTTTTTTTAGTCAGTATTAACAAGCCCAACATGAGAGGGGGCGGTTTTGGATTTCGTTTTGGGAAATGAAGCTGGGCAGGTTGAAGGGATATTAGTGGGAGAGCACTTGGGTGCCAGTGACCATAATTCAGTCAGATTCAAGTTAGTTATGTATAAGGACAAGGATAGACCTGGAATAAAAGTCCCAAATTGGGGAAAAGCTAACTTTGCTAAATTGAGGAGTGATTTGGCCACAGTGGACTGGAAATAGCTACATGTGGGTAAATCAATTTCGGAACAGTGGGAGGCATTCAAGTAGGAGATCCGGAAGGCTCAGGCTAAAGAAAAAGGGTGGGAAAACAATTCTAGAGCCCTCTGGATGTCTAGGGACTTACAGGGGAGGATAAAGAAAAAAAGCGAAGCTTATGTCATATACTGACGGCTAAATCTTATAGAATCTTTGGAGGAATATAGAAAGTTAAGAGGTATAATTAAAAAGGATATTAGGAATGCTAAGAGAGAGCATGAACAATTCCTGGCAATAAAATTAAGGAAAATCCAAAGATGTTCTATAAATATATTAAGAGCAAGAGGCAACTAAAGTAAAGGTAGGGCCTATTAGAAAGCATGAGGGTAATCTTTGTGTGGAGACGGAACATGTTGGTATGGTTCTTAATTAATACATTGCGTTTGTTTTCACAGAGGAAAGGGGCAATGCAGATACTGCTATCGGGGAGGAGTGTGAAATTCTGGATGAAATAAACATAGTGAGAGAGGAGGTATTAAGGGGTTTAGCAGCTTTCAAAGTAGATAAGTCCACAGACCCGGATGAAATGCATCCCAGGCTGTTGAGCGAAGTAAAAAAGGAAATAGCAGAGGCCTTGACCATCATTTTCCATTCCTCTTTGGATCTGGGCATGGTGCCGGAGGATTGGAGGACTGCTAATGTGGTGCCCTTGTATAAGAAGGGAGAAAGAGATAGGTTGAGTAATTACAGGCCTGTCAGCCTAACCTCAGTATGGGAAAATTATTTGAAAAAATCCTGAAAGACAGGATAAATCTACATTTGGAAAGGCAAGGATTAATTAGGGACAGTCAGCATGGATTTGTTAAGGGAAAATCATTTTTGACTAACCTGATTGAATTTTTTGAGGAGGCAACCAAGAGGATCGATGAGGCTACGATGAAGTGTATATGGACTTTAGCAAAGCTTTTGATAAGGTTCCACATGATAGGCTGGTCACGAAGGTTAAAGCCTATGGGATCCAGGGCAAAGTGGCGAGTTGGTTCCAAAATTGGCTTAGAGGTAGGAAGCAAAGGGTAATGGTGGATGGATGTTTTTGTGACTGGAAGGATGTTTACAGTGGGGTTCCACAGGGCTCAGTACCGGGTCCCTTGCTTTTTGTGGTATATATCAATGATTTAGATTTGAATATAGGGAGTATGATTAAGAAGTTTGCAGATGACACTAAATTTGGCTGTGTGGTTGGTAATGAAGAGGAAAGTCATGGACTGCAGGAGGATATCAAGTGGGCAGAATAATGGCAAATGGAATTTAATTCAGAGAAGTGTGAGGTGATGCACTTTGAGAGGGCTAATAAGGAAAGGGTATACACATTAAATGGTAGACCACTTAATAGTGTAGATGAATAAAGGGACCTTGGAGTGCTTGTCCACAGATCCCTGAAAGTATCAGGCCAGGTGGACAAGCTGGTTAAGAAGGCATACGGAATGCTTGCCTCTATTGGCCGAGGCATAGAATACAAGAGCAGGGCGGTTATGCTTAAATTGTATAATACTTTGGTTAGGCCACAGCTGGAGTACTGCATGCAGTTCTGATCACTGTATTATGGGAAGGATATGATTGCACTTGAGAGGGTGCAGAGGAGATTTACTAGGACGTTGCCTGGAATGGAGACTCTTAGCTATGAGGACAGATTGGATAGGCTGGGTTTGTTCTCATTGGAACAGAGGAGACCTCATTGATGTGTACAACATTTTGAGGGCCTGGATATAGTGGATAACATTGGTGGAGGGGTCAATTATGAGGAGGCACAGATTTAAGGTGGTTGGTGGAAGGTTTAGAGGGGATTTGAGGGGGGTGCTTCTTCATGCAGAGTGTTGTGGGGATCTGGAACTCGCTGCCTGAAAGGAGTGGTGGATGCAGAAACCATCACTACATTTAAAAGATGCTTGGATGGGCACTTGAAGTAACGTAACCTGCAGGGTTACGGACCTAGAGCTGGTGATTGGGATTAGACTGGATAACCTCTTGTTGGCTGGCACAGATACGATGGTAAGTACTACAGGGAATCGAATACGGCCAGGGTGATCTCCTGGGCTAGTTTCGATTGCCTGGATGGGTCGGAGAGGAATTTTCGCAGATTTATTTTCCCCCAATTGGCCTGGGTTTTTATATGGTTTTTGCCTCTCCCAGGAGATCACATGACTCCAGTTGGGGCGGAGTGTAGAATGTTTCGGTGCAAGGGTGTCGCAGTTCTGTGGGGTGGACTGGTTAGGCTGGGTACTCTTTACCTTTCCACCATTGTTCATTGTTCATAGGTTTATATGTAACCTTCAGGGCTGCTGACCGAGGACCATGTGGCTTTTTGTCGGCTGGCGCGGACACAATGGGCCGAAATGGCCTCCTTCTGCGTTGTAAGTTTCTATGCTTCTATGTTTCGATGCTCAAATCCTCTTGTAATAAAGGCTAACAGAATAATTTATTTCTTAATTGCTTGCTGTACAATGTCTCACTGCAATGAGCTGGAGGTATCGTTGACCTGAGTGAACTGTAATACCTAGGTTGTCACTTATAGTTGGGCCAAGCAGCTGAGAATCATAGGCCCCGATATTTACTGGAGCTTGGGAATTCTAAGCAGGGGGAGAGGAGTTCTGGTCGCGAAACCTGGAGTTTTAAATCCACGGCGTGTGTGTCAATTTTTAAGCGATTCCCAGACCCAAAGCCAGCCTGATTGATAGGCTTGACTCCCTGTCGGGCGGAGATGCTACAGAAGGGGCCGCAGCCCAGCAGCAGGTACGATAGCGAGGGGGCAGGGAGTGGGGCAGAGTCGTTGGTACTGTGTGGTTTGGAGGGTCGGGGGTGGGGTTGATTGCGGGTGGTCAGGGAGCGATACGGGGCAGGTATGAAGGGGTGGTGGGAGATTGGAAGGAGAGATGGGGTTTGTCGGAGAAAGATCAGAGGAAGATTTGGGGGGACGGGGAGAGATGGGGGGCGGGGGGGAGAGATGGGGGGGCGGGGGGGAGAGATGGGGGGGCGGGGGGGAGAGATGGGGGGGCGGGGGGGAGAGATGGGGGGCGGGGGGGAGAGATGGGGAACAGGGAGAGATTGAAGAGCAAATGTGGGATCAGGGAGAGATTGGAGGGAGAGATGGGACTCGGAGAGATTGGAGGAAAAGATGGGGCTCAGGGAGAGATCGGAGGGAGGGATGAGGGTTTGGGGAGAGTCGGTGATCACGGGTGGGTTGTTGATCACAGGGGGGTCGGTGATTCTGGGATGGGTCCAATAGCTTGAGAGTTTAACACATTTGCTTGGTGGGTCGGGAGGAGGCACTTCTGCTCCTCCTGGCCCACAAACAGTGCTGGAAAAGCACTTACCTCTTCAATGTAGCACTCCTCGCCTCCCTTTAGCTCCCTTTAATACCATAGGCTTCAATTATGCTAACAAGTCTATCATATGGCATTTTATCAAATGCCGTTTGAAAGTCCATACACACATCAATCTTACTACCCTCATCAACTCTCCATTATTTCATTAAAGAACTCAATCAGGTTTGTCAGATACAATTTGCCTTTAACAAATCAGTGCTAGCTTCATTTATTAACCCATATTTAACTGATTGACAATTCATGTTGTCTGGGATTATAGAAACATAGAAACATCGAAACATAGAAAATAGGTGCAGCAGGAGGCCATTCGGCCCTTCGAACCTGCACCACCATTCAATACGATCATGGCTGATCATGCAACTTCAGTACCCCACTCCTGCCTTCTCTCCATACCCCCTGATCCTTTTAGCCATAAGGGCCACATCTAACTCCCTTCTGAATATATCCAACGGACTGGACTCAACAACTTTCTGTGGTAGAGAATTCCATAGGTTCACAATTCTCTGGGTGAAAAAGTTTCTCCTCATCTCGGTCCTAAATGGCTTACCCCTTATCCTTAGACTGTGAACCCTGGTTCTGGACTTCCCCAACATCGGGAACATTCTTCCTGCATCTAACCTGTCCAATCCCGTCAGAATTGTATATGCTTCTCTGAGATCCCCTCTCATTCTTCAAAATTCCAGTGAATATAGGCTAGTCGATCTAGTCTTTCTTCATATGTCAGTGCTGCCATCCCAGGAATCAGTCTGGTGAACCTTTGCTGCACTTCCTCAATAGCAAGAATGCACTTCCTCAGATGAGGAGACCAAAACTGCACACAATACTCAAGGTGTGGTCTCACCAAGGCCCTGTACAACTGCAGCACTGCAGCAAGACCTCCCTGCTCCTACACTTAAATCCCCTTGCCCTGAAGACCAACATGCCATTTGCTTTCTTTACTGCTTGCTGTACCTGCATGCCTACTTTCAATGACTGATGTATCATGACACCCAGGTATCGTTGCACCTTCCCGTTTACTAATCTGTCACCATTCAGATAATAATCTGTCTTCCTGTTTTTGCCACCAAAGTGGATAACCTCATACTTATCCACATTATACTGCAACTGCCATGCATTTGCCCACTCGCCTAACCTGTCCAAGTCACCCTGCAGCCTCTTAGCATCCTCCTCACAGCTCACACTGCAACCAAACTTAATGCTATCTGCAAACTTGGAGATATTACATTCAATTCCTTCATTTAATCATTAATATATATTGTAAATAGCTGGGGTCCCAGCACTGAACTTTGCGGTACCCCACTTGTCACTGCCTGCCATTCTGAAAAGGACCTGTTTATTCCCACTCTTTGCTTCCTGTCTGCCAACCAGTTCTCTATCCACATCAATACATTACCCCCAATCCCATGTGCCTTAATTTTGCACACTAATCTCTCGTGTGGGACCTTGTCAAAAGCCTTTTGAATGTCCAAATACACTACATCCACTGGTTCTCCCTTGTCCACTCTACTAGTTACATCCTGAAAAAATTCTAGAAGATTTGTCAAGCATGATTTCCCTTTCATAAATCCATGCTGACTTGGGCCGATCCTATTTTCCTTTAAAAGTCCCCCCATCATCAACGTTAGGCTGATTGGCCTGCAACTACCAGGTTTAGCCCTCTCCCCTTTTTTGAACAGGGGTGTAATATTCTTGCACAACTCCCATATCCAAGGAGGATTGAAAGATTGTGGTCAAAGCCTCTGCTATCTCCACCCTTACTTCCCTCAGCAACCTAAGATGCATCCCATCTGGACCGGCTGACTTTTCTACTTTGAGCGCTGCTAACCTTTTATATACCTTTTTATTTTTATCATATCTAATCTCTCTGCCATCTTCTCCTTTACTGTAACATTGGCATCTGACTTATTTTGTGGAGACAGCTGCAAAATGTTAATTTAGTACCTCAGTCAATGACCTCTGCCTCCACCTTTCCGGTGCCTTGGAACGTGTCTAGTCATTACCCAAACTATCTCCTCCTTGAAGGCCTCCATTGCTCATTTACTGCTTTACCATCCGACATTTGTTTCCAAACCACCTGGGCCAAATGGCTTTTCAACACTCTGATTCCCCGATTCCTGTTGATTGTTCCTTGTCCATTTCCAAAATTCTCACACCTCAGAATCAAAGTCTTTTCAACACCAACAACAACTTTTAATTATATAGCTCCTTTAACGTAGTAAAACATCCCAAGGCGCTTCACAGGAGTGCTATAAAACAGAGAAAAAAATAATTTGACACCGAACCACATAAGAAGAAATTACGGAAGATGACCAAAAGCTTGGTCAAAGAGGTAGGTTTTAAGGAGTGTCCTGAAGGAGGAAAGAGAGGTGGACAGGTTTAGGGAGGGAATTCCAGAGCTTAGGGCCCAAACAGCTGAAGGCACGGCCACCGATGGTTGAACAATTTATAATCAGGGATGCTCAAGAGCGCGGAATTTGAGGAGCGCAGGCATCACAGGGGGGTTGTGAGGCTGAAAAATATTACACAGATAGGCCATGGAGGGATTTGTAAACAAGGGTGGGTGGGACTGCACTGGCATGGTTCCATTCTTATCTATCCAGTCGTAGCCAGAGAATCACCTGCAATGGTTTCTCATCAGTAAATAAGTTTCTGTGAAGAAACCTCAATCTTTTTTCAATGATCGGGTGAATAAACTGCCACCCCGCCCATCCCCACAGCCAATATGCTCACTAGTTCAATCACTCTGATCTGACTTTGTAAAAAAAAGTTACTCTTGTGACTCAAGACTGTTTCTCAAAGCCCAGTTTGTTAATCCCTGTCTCCAAAATAATGGATCCACTGTTCTATCTATTGCTTATTTCACAGAAAACAAAGACTGGTGGGGTCCCAAATTAGAACACACAAATCAAAAACAATGGAAATCCTTTCCAGAAAGCTGTTAATAGATTAGCAGGTGCCAGGCCGTGGGTCCATCATTCACATGGCTGCCTTGACAATCAGTGTCAACAAGTCACTGTGATGGGGAGAAGCAATGGCACAATATCATCGCATCCAAGGCAACTACTATCCTCACCTGATATTCATACTTTCACAGGAATGGGTGAATAGCGATTGGCAGTGGGAATCCTGGCTTATTTCCCCCTTCTATTCCAGGAGCACTAGTGAACCAACACCCACCAAAAGGAACTATCCCTTTGCTATGTGAAAATTGGCAGCCCCCTTCCCCAGTCTGAACTCGGATTTTTCCCTACTTTCTCTCCGATCTCCCTTCATGCCCGCTCCAAGCTCATCTTGTTCATGAGACCCACCTTCTGCTTCCTTGACCCTATTCCCACCAAACTGCTGACCACCCAACTTCACTTCCTGGCCCCCATGTTATCTGATAGTATTAACAGTTCTCTGTCCTCGGGTGTTGTCCCCTTCCTCCTTGAAATCTGCCGTAATCATACCCCTCCTCAAAAAACCCACCCTTGACCCCTCTGTCTTTGCAAACAACGCCCCATCTCCATACTCGCTTTGCTCTCGAGAGTCTTTGAACGTGTTGTCACCTTCCAAATCTGTGTCCATCTTTCCTGGAACTCCATGTTTGAAACCCTCCAATCAGGTTTCTGCCCCTGCCACAGTACCGAAACAGCTCTCATCAAAGTCACAAATGATAACCTATGTGACTGTGACCATGGTAAACTATCCCTCCTCGTCCTTCTCGGACCTGTCTGCAGATTTTGACACAGTTGACCACTCCATCCTCCTCCAACGCCTCACCACTCTTGTCCAGCTGGGTGGGACTGCACTCGCCTGGTTCCATTCTTATCTATCCAGTCATAGCCAGCGATCACCTGCACTGGCTTCTCTTTCTGCTCCCACACCATTACTTCTGGAGTCCCCCAAGGATCGGTTCTTGGCCCCCGCCTCTTTCTCATCTGCCCCTCAGCGACATCATCTCAAAACACAATGTCAGGGTCCACATGTACGCTGACAGCACTCATCTCTACCTTGCCCCCACCTCGCTTGACCCCTCCACTCTTTCAAATTTGTCACATTGCTTGTCCGACATCCAGCACTGGATGAGCAGAAATTTCCTCCAACGAAATATCGGGAAGACCAAAGCCATTGTCTTCGGTCCCCGCCATAAACTCCGTTCCCTAGCCATCGACTCCATTGCTCCCATTGGATACTACTAGCGCAACCATGGTGTTTTACTTGACCCCGAGATGAGATTCTGACTATATATCTGCTCCATCACCAAGACAGCTTACTTCCACTTCTGTAACATTGCTCGACTCTGCCCCTCCTTAGCTCATCTGCTGCTGAAACCCTCATCCACGCCTTGTTATCTGTAGACTTGACTATTCCAAATGCACTCCTCACTGACCTCCCATCTTCCACCCTCCATAAAGTTAAGCTCATCCAGAACACTGCTGCCCATATCCTAACTTGGACCAAATCCCCTTCACCCATCACCCCCATGCTCGCTGAGCCACATTGGCTTCCAGTCTGGCAACATCTCAGTTTTAAAATTCGCATCCTTTTGTTCAAATCCCTTCATGCCCTCAACCCTTCCGATCTCTGTAACCTCCTAAGCCCTACAAAGCTCAACGATATCTGCGTTTATCAAATTCTGGCTTCTTGCCCATCCCCAATTTTCATCACTCCACCTTTGGCAGCCATGCCTTCAGCTGCCCAGGCCCTAAGCTCTGGAATTCTGTGAATTGAATATATTTAAGGTGGAGATAAAAAGATTTTTGAAAGATAAGGGAGTCAAGGGTTATATGGGGAGTGGAGTTGAGGCCAAGATCAGATCAGCCACAATCTTATTGAATGACGGAGCAGGCTCGAGGGGCCGAATGACCTACTCCTGCTCGTAATTCTTATGTTCCTCAACCTCTCTACCTCACTTTCCTCCGTTAAGAGAGTGGGAGAGCGATAGTGATAGGGGATTCAATTGTGAGGGGAATAGATAGGCGTTTCTGCGGCCGCAACCGAGACTCCAGGATGGTATGTTGCCTCCCTGGTGCAAGGGTCAAGGATGTCTCGGAGCGGGTGCAGGACATTATAAAAAGGGAGGGAGAACATCCAGTTGTCGTGGTGCACATTGGTACCAACGACAGATAAAAAAAAGGATGAGGTCCTACAAAATGAATTTAAGGAGCTTGGAGCTAAATTAAAAAGTAGGACCTCAAAAGTAGTAATCTCGGGATTGCTACCAGTGCCACATGCTAGTCAGAGTAGGAATCGCAGGATTGCGCAGATGAATACATGGCTTGAGCAGTGGTGCAGCAGGGAGGGATTCACATTCCTGGGGCATTGGGACCGGTTCTGGGGGAGGTGGGACCAGTACAAACCGGACGGTCTGCACCTGGGCAGGACCGGAACCAATGTCCAAGGGGGAGTGTTTGCTAGTGCTGTTGGGGAGGAGTTAAACTAATATGGCAGGTGGGTGGGAACCAATGCAGGGATTGAGGGAAACAAAAAGGAGACAAAAGCAAAAGACAAAAAGGAGATGAGGAAAAGTGGAGGGCAGAGAAACCCAAGGCAAACAACCAAAAGGGCCACTATACAACAAAATTCTAAAAGGAAGAAGGGTGTTAAAAAAACAAGCCTGAAGGCATTGTGTCTTAATGCAAGGAGTATCCGTAATAAGGTAGATGAATTAACTGTGCAAAAAATGTTAACAAATATGATGTGATCGGGATTACGGAGACGTGGCTCCAGGATGATCAGGGCTGGGAACGCAACATCCAGGGGTATTCAACATTCAGGAAGGATAGAATAAAAGGAAAGAAGGTGGGGTAGCATTGCTGGTTAAAGAGGAGATTAATGCAATAGTTAGGAAGGACATTAGCTTGGATGATGTGGAATCTATATGGGTAGAGCTGCAGAACACCAAAGGGCAAAAAACGTTCGTGGGAGTTGTGTACAGACCTCCAAACAGTAGTAGTGATATTGGGGAGGGCATCAAAGAGGAAATTAGGGGTGCATGCAATAAAGGTGCAGCAGTTATAGTGGGTGACTTTAATATGCACATAGATTGGGCTAGCCAAACTGGAAGCAATACGGTAGAGAAGGATTTCCTGGAGTGCATAAGGGATGGTTTTCTCGACCAATATGTCGAGGAACCAACTAAGGGGGGGAGGCCATCTTAGACTGGGTGTTGTGTAATGAGAGAGGATTAATTAGCAATCTCGTTGTGCGAGGCCCCTTGGGGAAGAGTGACCATAATATGGTGGAATTCTGCATTAGGATGGAGAATGAAACAGTTAATTCAGAGACCATGGTCCAGAACTTAAAGAAGGCTAACTTTGAAGGTATGAGGCGTGAATTGGCTAGGATAGATTGGCGAATGATACTTAAGAGGTTGACTGTGGATGGGCAATGGCAGACATTTAGAGACCGCATGGATGAAATACAACAATTGTACATTCCTATCTGGCGTAAAAATAAGAAGGGAAGGTGGCTCAACCGTGGCTATCAAGGGAAATCAGGGATAGTATTAAAGCCAAGGAAGTGGCATACAAATTGGCCAGAAATAGCAGCGAACCCGGGGACTGGGAGAAATTTAAAACTCAGCAGAGGAGGACAAAGAGTTTGATTAGGGCAGGGAAAATGGAGTACGAGAAGAAGCTTGCAGGGAACATTAAGACGGATTGCAAAAGTTTCTATAGATATGTAAAGAGAAAAAGGTTAGTAAAGACAAACGTAGGTCCCCTGCAGTCAGAATCAGGGGCAGTCATAACGGGGAACAAAGAAATGGCAGACCAATTGAACACGTACTTTGGTTCGGTATTCACTAAGGAGGACACAAACAACCTTCCGGATATAAAAGGGGTCAGAGGGTCTAGTAAGGAGGAGGAACTGAGGGAAATCCTTATTAGTTGGGAAATTGTGTTGGGGAAATTGATGGGATTGAAGGCCGATAAATCCCCAGGGCCTGATGGACTGCATCCTAGAGTACTTAAGGAGGTGGCCTTGGAAATAGCGGATGCATTGACAGTCATTTTCCAACATTCCATCGACTCTGGATCAGTTCCTATGGAGTGGAGGGTAGCCAATGTAACCCCACTTTTTAAAAAAGGAGATGAGAGAAAACAGGGAATTATAGACCGGTCAGCCTGACCTCAGTAGTGGGTAAAATGATGGAATCAATTATTAAGGATGTCATAGCAGCGCATTTGGAAAGAGGTGACATGATAGGTCCAAGTCAGCATGGATTTGTGAAAGGGAAATCATGCTTGACAAATCTTCTGAAATTTTTTGAGGATGTTTCGAGTAGAATGGACAAGGGAGAACCAGTTGATGTGGTATATTTGGACTTTCAGAAGGCTTTCGACATGGTCCCACACAAGAGATTAATGTGCAAAGTTAAAGCACATGGGATTGGGGGTAGTGTGCTGACATGGATTGAGAACTGGTTGTCAGACAGGAAGCAAAGAGTAGGAGTAAATGGGTACTTTTCAGAATGGCAGGCGGTGACTAGTGGGGTACCGCAAAGTTCTGTGCTGGGGCCTCAGCTATTTACACTGTACATTAATGATTTAGACGAGGGGATTAAATGTAGTATCTCCAAATTTGCGGATGACAGTAAGTTGGGTGGCACTGTGAACTGCGAGGAGGATGCTATGAGGCTGCAGAGTGACTTGGATAGGTTAGGTGAGTGGGCAAAAGCATGGCAGATGAAGTATAATGTGGATAAATGTGAGGTTATGCACTTTGGTGGTAAAAACAGAGAGACAGACTATTATCTGAATGGTGACAGATTAGGAAAAGGAGAGGTGCAACGAGACCTGAGTGTCATGGTGCATCAGTCATTGAAGGTTGGCATGCAGGTACAGCAGGCGGTTAAGAAAGCAAATGGCATGTTGGCCTTCATAGTGAGGGGATTTGAGTGCAGGGGCAAGGAGGTGTTGCTACAGTTGTACAAGGCCTTGGTGAGACCACACCTGGAGTATTGTGTACAGTTTTGGTCTCCTAACTTGAGGAAGGCCATTCTTGCTATTGAGGGAGTGCAGCGAAGGTTCACCAGACTGATTCCCAGGATGGCGGGACTGACCTATCAAGAAAGACTGGATCAACTGGGCTTGTATTCACTGGAGTTCAGAAGAATGAGAGGGGACCTCATAGAAACGTTTAAAATTCTGACGGGTTTAGACAGGTTGGATGCAGGAAGAATGTTCCCAATGTTGGGGAAGTCCAGAACCAGGGGTCACAGTCTAAGGATAAGGGGTAAGCCATTTAGGACCGAGATGAAGAGAAACTTCTTCACCCAGAGAGTGGTGAACCTGTGGAATTCTCTACCACAGAAAGTTGTTGAGGCCAATTCACTAAATATATTCAAAAGGGAGTTAGATGAAGTCCTTACTACTAGGGGGATCAAGGGGTATGGCGAGAAAGCAGGAATGGGGTACTGAAGTTGCATGTTCAGCCATGAACTCATTGAATGGCGGTGCAGGCTAGAAGGGCCGAATGGCCTACTCCTGCACCTATTTTCTATGTTTCTATGTCTATGTTAAAATCTACCTCTGCGCTGATATCTCCTTATGTGGCTCGGTGTTGCTCCTGTGAAGTGCCTTGGAATATTTTACTACCTTAAAGGCACTATATAAATGCATGTTCTTGTTTGCCATGCTTGCCTACCTAAGAACAGTGATGACACTTAAAAAGTAACTTATTGTCTATGAAGTGCTTTGAGATGTCCTGAGTTTGTGGACGGTGCTATACAATGGCACAATTTTTCTTCTTTTTCCTTTACTGCCTCCACCACTAATATCAGCTAACTCAGCACAGAATGGGGTAGAGCCTCGGATTTTCTTGATCTATCTGTCTCAGCTAGCCATTTGTGAACTGACTGTCCCTTCCATGTAGCTCACTGAGTAGATTTTCATTTTAAACTCTACCATCCTGGTAAGCAGACTCCTTGTAGGATTTTTTTTCCCAGCCTCACTTCAATGTGAAAGTAACAGGATGTCGGACAATGACTATTCACAATCTTCTGATGCAATCTGAAAATGTTCGGGTGATTATTTGCCACCCAGAGGTGGCTCGGGCTACTGCAACATGCATGTCGGGAACACCAGAAATTCCTGCTGTGGATAATCTTACCAAAAAGGTCAGTGAGTACAAATTGAGACATCAATCTTGAGGTCACGCTTTCATTTTTAGTGAAATCATCAATAGTGGAATCCTACTCCTAGAGAATCAGAACAAACACATATTTTGTGAGGTGAAATAAGAAGTTTTGCTTCTGATAAGGAGTATATTTTAGTACATTAAATACACAAACAAATATGTGTATTTGCACCCAGAGACACGTGTAATTGGGGCATAAAGCAAACACCGCGAGGAAACTCAGGCACAAGGGTATTGTGTATGTATATAGCCTACACGTGAGTGCCTCTGTGTTTTACGCATGTCTATCCATCCCGAACACATCTCCGCTCATTATAATGGCTCAGCCTCCATGCTAAAAAGCTGAATGCATTAATTTCCTGCAAATACCCTGGTTCAAAATGGGTGTAAAATTAGGCCGAGAAATTTAAGGTAAACAGCACATAGACAGTTTTCTGTGTTGTTTGCAAATTTTATGTAATTTAAAAGAAGAAATTATCCTCACTGAGACCTGCACTGTAATTTGACTTTTTCTTTGCATTTTTATGGCATCAGTATGAGCTCTATTGAAAAATGATAAGCTTCCATGATTGCATATAGTTAAACATGCTGTGCCTGGTGTGCGTGAATGATGGTTAGATGGATTGAGATGTTAATTTTCTTACTTAACGAAGGAATATGTGGTGTGAATTCCACGCTTTCCTCTGGCCCCATTTGTTTATGCAGATCTCTGCTGGTTTACGACAATTTTTATGTTCCAACAGGTGCTAATAAGATTAATATATTCCCTGGAACATAGAAGGCTAAGGGGTAATTTGATTGAGGCGTTTCAGATCTTGAAAGGAATTGATAATGTAGCTGGAGAGAATCTTTTTCCCTACTGGTGGGGGAGTCTAGGACAAAGGGACATAACCTTAAAATCTGAGCCAGGCCATTCAGGAGAGAAGTTAGGAAACACTTCTTCATGCAAAGGGTGGTAGAAGTGTGGAACTCTCTCCTGCAGAAAGCAATAGATGCTAGCTCAATTAATGATTTTAAATCTGAGACAGAGAGATTTTTGCTAGACAAGGGTATGTAGGGATAGGGAGACAAAGCCAGTGGATGGAGTTGGAATACAGATTATGATCTCATTGGATGGCAGATGGCCTGTCCCTGTTTCTATATTCCGATGGTTGCTAAAGCTGAGGGAAATTGGCACGACAATCTTTAGACTGTCAGATGTCAAACTACTTTGGTCAGTTCTAAGGCATGAACTGCCTTCAACCTATGTCAAATTGATAATGGCCCTGAAATTGCAGCCTCTCTGGGTGCTTACGATAGGCGCACATGCACAAGTTCCGGGATTGGCTTTTTGACAGTTCCCTGGGAGAAGGGCCTTCGCGGGCGGAGATTTGAGCTATTTGCCTAACTCTTGCCCAGCGAATGTCCTTCAAACTCTTACGCTTGGTAAAAGCAGGCATAAGGCTTGCTTTTACAAGCGTAAGAGTTTTAAAAGATCAAAAAATAAAATGTTAACAATAATTTTTATATTAAAAACCCTGTCTATTAAGGTACGTTTATTTTTGCCCCTATTAAAACATACTTTTTAAAAAAATCAAAAAATAATTTTTTGTCTAAAACATTTAATTACATTCAAGTTGAATTAATTTTAAATGTGTGAAGTGTTTTTCTTATTTATTTTAAATGTTTGTGTTTTGGGGGGTATCCCCATTCAGAGAAATTGTGATCTCTGTGCAAACAGAACTCACCATTACTGTGAGGGGATGCGACATTTTCATTGGTTGGTCTGGCCCACGTGATCCCAGGATGCAATACGCTCCTGGAATACGTGGGTCTCTGCGATGGGCTGCACATGGAGGCCTCGTAGTGCACGTGTTCATTCCTCTGGGACCACCAGGTACATTTGTAAATATTTTTGTGGTCGGAAGCACCCGCCCGTGGGAAGCCTCCGACCGCAATTTCAGGGATTTCATCATGCAGTGTGCACAAACCTAAGCCATCCAGTCAGATGTAACTTGCTTTGGTACAAATTTAAGGCATTTACCCATGCAACTGCGCCACTTGAACTCTACAGTGACATGACCTAGTACTCTACTGCCGCTAAACGGGAATGTTCACGGGCAAGAAACCACACATAAGGTCAGACTTGAATGAAATAAAACTTTACATCCCAAAGCATTCAAGCCACACCTCATGACCATGACAAGCATGGGCAACATCATTAGAAGGGTGAACTTTAACGTCTTCAGAAATGCCTACGACTGTCGCAAGAGAATCAATGACCTTAAATGTTCTGCGAGTTGCAAATTGGAACATAACTGAAAGATGAAAAATACATCAGCCAGCAAGAAAAGACCATTTAGAAAATTGCTGACAAAGGCAGAGAAAATCATTGTGCAGATATTCTAGCTGAGGTGTAACAGCAGCACCCCCGACTCCTCCGAGATTGCTGCAGGACCTGGTAAATACAATTTGCTTGTCATTTGGGCCAAAAATTGCGGTCGGAGGCTTCCCGTGGGCGGATTCCTCTGACCAAAATGTATTTTACGAACGTACCTGATGGTCCCGGAGGAACGAACGCTTGCACTCTGAGGCCTACCTGCGCAGCTCAGCATATGGGAACATGTCTTCCAGGAGTGTATGCATATCCTGGGATCACGTGGGCCTAGACCACCAATCACAGTGTAGTATTCTCATTCATAGTAATGCAAGCTCCGAGCCAATGAGAACACCCCTAAATTCAAATAAAACACAAAACTAAATTTAAAAAACACCACTTTTTTATATTTAATAAAAATTTAATTAAATTAAATGTTTTAGAGAAAAATTAATTTTTCTAAATTTATTTTTTAAATGTTTTAATAGTGTTAGAAATAAACTTCCCTTCATAGACAGGTTTTTAATAGAAAAATAAGTAATAACATTTATCTTTTCTACTAAAACTCTTACGCTGGGAACAACAGGTCTTTGGCTGCTTTTATCAGGCATAAGAGTTTGAAGGACATTCGTTGGGTGAGAGTTGGGCAAATAGCCCAAATCTCCCCCCGAAAGGACCTTCTCCTCAGGATGCGTGCGATCTGTCAAAAGAATGTGCTTCGCGCCCCTAAACCCAGAACTTGCGGGGCCCTCTTCGGGCGCGTGCGCACATCGAACACACCCGGAAAGGCCGCAATTTCATGGCCATTATATATACCTATAGTATCCTCATTGTAAGGCTTACGGAGTATGATAATATATTCATGCCAACAATATATTGTAAAGTCTCACTATTGATGTTCTGTGCAAATCCTGACACACCAATGCCCTGGGCTATTTCTTGTTTATTCTGTATATAGGAAGTTTAAAATGCACTCCCTCTGCCTTGTTCAAAGTCTAATAGTGTAAGCATTTTTCTGTTTTTCAAAGGATTAATCTCTTGTATCTACTTCTGAATTAATAGAGGAAGTCCCAAAATTTATGGTGAAAAGGAAGACAAATAGACACACTCACCTATCTCATACAAGGAGGAAGGGCTATTGCAGATGCTAATGGGATCCGGGATCAAACAAACGTTGCTGTACTATTGAGCAATGGGGGAATCTATCACTTGTGTCTGGATCCTCCACTGGACCTTCTTTGGATTCTGTAATATAAGCTGGAGGGTCATATGCACAAAACATGGGACACATCAGTCTGAATTGGACAGATGCTGGCCCTCCCTGCACTGCATCTCACAACATGTTCATGCTTGAAGAAGCCATTTTCCTGCATTCAGATGCACAGTGACAAAACACTGTTGCTTGTCGTTGTGAATGCGTAAATAACTGACAAACTGAGCCAGGAGAAAAGTAACTTAACTTAATTGTGCTTTTATACAACCCAAAATGGAGTCTCAAACCGGAATGAACCAGCATGGGTACAGCAACAGTGAATAGCTCCCGCAGCATCCTAATGCCCGTCCTGTGAGCTGTAACAAACAAATAGAGTATGAACACAACACTTGTGACTATACAACCTGACTTGGGCACATTTGTTTCACGAGTGATAACACTAGTTAGCATCACCAGCTCTTCTCTTCACAGCTATTTGTCAGCTGTGGCTCAATGGGTAGCACTCTCGCCTCTGAGTCAGAAGCTTGTGCTAGGCTGACACCTGAGGGAGCACTGCACTATCGGAGGTGCTGTTTCTCGGAGGAGATGTTAAACCGAGGCCCCGTTTGCTCCCTCAAGTGGGAGTAAAAGATCCCATTGCACTTTTTGGAAGAAGAACAGGGGAGTTATCTCCGGTGTCCTGGCCAATATTTTGCCTCTGATCCTCAAATAAAATGCCTGCGTACCTGGTGGCCAGGGAGGTACGGAGATTCGAGGTCCTGGGCCTCTCCAGATATGCAGGGGTCGAGGTCCACGTAGCTCAGGGATGCAGGCAGTTCGCGAGTGCCCCTGGGATCACATGAGCCGGCATAACGAATGGCAGAGGGGGATCACCATTATGTACGGAATCCCTGTAAGTAGGAATGGGAAGATCCCCCAAAATACATCTGCACTTCAAATAAATAAAAAAACTTACATATCTAAAATTAATTAAATCTATGATTCTAATACGGGAGTAAACAGGAAGTCATTCAGCATTTGGAAAGTGAAGACAGGGCAATGTTTAGGAGGAGCTTTCATCCAAAGGGTCCCAACTGAAAATGTTGAACTGTCTCGTTTTCAGAGGCTGGCAAACATATTTTATTTGCGGATCGGAGGCAATTCCCCACGGGAAGCCTCCGACTGCAAATCCAGGGCCAATTACCTCAAGACACTAACAGGAGTGTGGATGGCAAGACTGGAGCAAAAAGATTGCCAAGACAGATGAAAAGAATTAAAGGCTGTCAGGAACAATTCACTACCTGCTGGGCAGATCCCGCATGTTTTCTCATTTTTAGTGGAAACAAGTATCAGCCTAGGCTTGAGTTATCCTAAAGCTCACAAAGCAGGAGAGAACGTGAGCTCCCAACCAGTCCTGTGTCCTGCTGCATGGTAGGGAAGGCATTAAGAAAATTGCCTATCTATGGCTTTGTTAATGTTCTATGTCTTTTATGTAGGAATAGGGAATCTCAAGTCAATTAAAACACTCTGCTGTGTATTAATCAGCTCTCTGCCGCAGCAGAAAACAATTAAGAATGTTCAATTTAAGCACATTAAAAATGATTAAAACATCAATATTACATTCCATGCATTTATCAATGGAACACTGATGATGTGATAACTGATATCTGCGTGATGCGTAATATTGATGTAAATGCTAATACCTATGTGGATCTTTATATAAATGCATGACTAACAGACATCAAAAGTCATAATAGCTGTGCTTACTTGAATGACACAGAAAAGATGCATAAAATGCACCAGACAGGGAAATGAATATAGGTCACTGCTGTCTGTCTTTATTTTCAGAAACAACCCAGTGTAAGCCAAAGGTTAGTCTGTGATTAATTTTGCATAAGACAGCTGTTCTCCCTTTCACTTTACAGTTATGTCTAAGGAGACAGGGACTACAAAAGGAATTTGTAATACGTAGCCAACTTTACTGCCTGTGAATGACGTTGGATTGTATTTGGTGGTATAGTGGTTTGGCCGTGACGCTGCACAAAGTGCCATCTACTGAGGGCGAACTGAGTGTAAAGCATCTTCGATGGTGGTGTAAACCTCGAGAACAGGCAGAGTCTCTGACCTGTCTCACCAAAGTGTGATTGTGGTTTGCTCGAGATTAGAAAGAAATATTTACAGCAAAAAATAAAAGTAATAAGGCAGTAATACCCTTTGATCAGCTTAACAGTGGGCGGAGTACCAGATGGTGACCAGTACCTAGGAAGCTGCAGCCCAGCAAGGAGTCAGTGCTTTGAAGAGAGCTGAGAAGAAATTGACAGGCAAAAAAAGGGCTTTCTGCAATTAATTGATCAGTAAATACAAACTTTGCTTTTTACTGCTTTAAAAAAAAGTATCCTGAATTTGTTATTAATGCAATGTGTGAGACAACAATGTTTGCTTAAATGCTGCTTTTTCTCAGATTATATTGTGCCACATTTCGTATTACACTGTTTCCAAACTTACATTCTAATAAATGGAGCACTCAGACCCAGGCGTTCCATTGCTAAACACATTGTTCATACTGATATATTTAAGCTTCAAGTTTACTGAGCGCAAGAAACAGGGTGGAATGCTGCCTGAAGGAATGCCTGACCTCTGCACATGTAACATCCGACTACAAAGCCAGTTGAGAAATTCAGTCGATTTTACAAGCATAAATTATTTTAGGGTGGGTGGGGGGAGGTTATGTGTTCAATGTTACCTACCCAATTTTGTTGTTGACTTTTACCTGTAGTGGACAAGTACTAACTTCAAAATATGTATTTAGTCGCAGCTTCAGCCTCATCCCATTCAATAAAAAAGTGACTCCTTGTGTAAACCTTATATAACTGAATAAATAAAACTTTAGTCTCAAACATGGACATTTCGAGGATTAAGGATTTTGAACGGTCCTCATCCACATCACTTTCTAAAGAATTAAATGTGCCTATAATGGACTTATTCATGTGAAAGAAAGCATGGTTGTTATAAGTAGCCATCTAATAACATAGTCACGTTGATGCTCCAATCAGCCCCTGCTTATCTTAAGCTAGCAGGCAAAGCTTATTTGCTCAATCTGAACTTCCAGTCAAGGTTCAACTGTTCAAACAAGCCAGTGAGCAGTATCTAATCGTTTAGCTTTGTCCTCATTTATGTTAACCCATATTCAGTGTGGAAGCACGTCATCCTCAACTCCGAGGGATTGTCTAAGATGAAGATGATAACTTCGGAATCATTTCCACCCACCCCTTGGTTACATGCTGTTCTGAAAATGTTGCACAGGCTCAGTATAATCTGTAACCAGAGCTAGAACCTCCTGTCTATTACTAAGTGAGAGATTTGCCATAGTGAGCCTCTCTTGTGCTTCACATCTTAAATCATCAACAACATATGATATGGACATGTCCAAATGGTAGGAATCCAATTTCCTGAAATTGTTTATGCGTTTACTTGCTAGTAAATTACAATGACATTTATTCCTGAAGCTTTCATTTTTTTTAAATCTTCACGCAGTTCCCCCCCCAAACAAAATGCTGATGTTCCCATTAATTTAAGTGTTCCTGAATTTCAGTTTCTTTCATAGTTAAGAGTTATATCGAATGGAAATAAAACAGTATGCACAAGAAATATCATCAACTTTACTTTGAGACTCTTTGGCATTGAAAAGTAATATCAATTAAATAAAGCATACAGAAAAATATATTTTATTCAAAAATGATTTCATTACTACCATTGTCTACATTGGAAAGTGCTTTGATATTCAGTTAAACTGCGGTCTCAAAGATTTTTATTACAGAGTCATATAATTCAATTACATTTTTTCAGTAATTTGAATGTAAAATAATAGCACTGTGTTTTCATTGCTCTTTCGCACTATATTCATTAACAAAAAATATAGTTTTACCTGGCAGCTTTGTAGATGGGGCATCTAGCTCCACCAGGACACAGGTAAAGAAGTCATCTATCTCAGAGGATAGGTGGTCCACTCTTCCCCCAACACAAAGCAGCTCTGCAAATATCTAAGCAGCCCTTTCTCAGCCTCCCTATTGCTCGGCGTCAATTCTTGTCTTACCATTCATCACAAGTGAAAAGGCCACTTGCCAAGCTGCAACCAAAACTGGGCAACACAGGAAAGTAGTGGAAACAAATAATATTTATCTGGCTCAAAAACAAAACAGGAAATTAACAATCTAACATTGAGTAAGACATCCATGCGCATACCCTTGTGCACCTGCAAGTCTTCCATTTCCTAGCACATCTATGTGGTGCAACCTCTGTGGCTTCAGCAGAGGTAGAGGCAGGCTGCTCAGATCCCCGCTCTGACTGCTGAGCTGCTCTTGGCCGATGTCCTCTGGATTTTGGAGCCTGTGAAGAGGGTGGGCAATGGGTGAGAACTGGAAGCACTTTGAGCCGAATCCACACTTCCATATCGCCTTGCACCATCGTCCCGCTCATGGCCCAGCCGCACTTCCCTGCTGACAATGAGCTGGAGAACACTTTGCTGCAGATCAGTGGGGCGATGAACGGTCAAGGCTCGGGTATCAGTCATCCTAGTTAAGGTGACATTCACAGTGTACTATCCCTTGGTGAGGGCCTGCATGCACTCGTTTGATTGCTGTGTTTGATGCTCAGTGCAGGTGGCCACTCTTTCCATGGATAAAGACATCATCGCAAAGGCCTGCGACATCATGCCACTCATGTTTGAGATGAACTCCCCCAATCTCTCTGCTAGTGTGCACAGTGCGGCTGGAACTCCTGCCAGTACATCGCACATTCTCTGCTGCTGCTCCTGGGAGTATTCTCTTCATCAACGGCCCCCGAGGTACAGCATCTGTGCCCAGCTGAGTTGTGCTTGGGGAGTCCTGCGCCCTCCAATGTGGACTCTCCACTGCTGTCCCTGTCTCCGCCATCTGCTCTTGCTCACTCGTGGTGTGTGAGTCACCAACTGCAAACCCAATGGTCTACCTTACCGGCCCCACTGAAGTGTGAATACCTGAGCAGATGCCACTGCCCTCACCTTTATTGCCCTGCTTTTAGGGCATTGGAGCCACGGGCCTGGCACCCTCCTGCTGCTGACCCCATGGGCAAACTCCAGCCACGCCACCTTTGTTTCACCCACAGGCTTCTTCCTCCCATCGGTACAGATGAGGATCTCCCTGTGGGCCCTTGCAGCCCCCAATGAATGGCACATCAAGGAAGGTGTCACTAAAATGAGGCACAGGCTTTGAAGGCCTGGACTCCATTCTGCCAATTCCTTCTGTTGTGCTCCCAGCTCCAAACTCCATCACATTGCATGTTAGGTGTGTCCCTTTAAATACTGGAGTTGAAATTGCCTCATGTGAGCCGTCATCATGCCCGCTCAAGCTAAATGCTCGAGAAACCTAGAAATGACATGGTAATGTTGTGGCTGGATTAAAAAGCCACTGACAAATGCGTTACACTTACTTCCGGATTTCCTGTACACTACCGGACCACCCCTCCCCCAGCCCCACCACTCCTTACCCCTGCCACCACCCCCAGCCCTCCCCTCCCCACTCCTTCCCACTACCCCTCACAGCATGTCACAAAGTTAAAATCCAGCCCATTGATGCTGGCAACAGTGCATTCATGGAAAGTAAACCAGAACTCTATCATTCACATAATGTGCAAGCTCCCTTGAAGTAGAAGTACACCTCCACCCTCTATACACCTATTTATAATTTAAATATACTTCATAGAATCATAAAGCACTGAATGAGGCCATTCGGCTCATCGTGCCTGTCCCAGCTCTTTGAAAGAGCTATCCAATTAGTCCCACACACTGCTCTTTCCCCGTAGCCTGCAAATTATTCATTTTTAAGCACATCCTTTTTGAGAGTTATTATTGACTCCACTTCCACCACCCTTTGAGGCAATGCATTCCAGATCATAGAACCCACTGAGCAAATAAATGTCTCCTCATCTCCCCCGTGGCTTTTTTGCCAATTATCTTCAATCTGTGCCCTTTGGTTACTGGCCTTCCTGCCAGTGGATGCAGTTTTTCCCTATCTACCCTTTCTGAACCTCTCATAATTTTGAATATCTATTAAATCTCCCCTTTACTTTCTCTGTTCTAAGGAAAACAACCCCAGCTTCTCTCGTCTCTCCACATAATTGAATTCCCTCATCCTTGGTACCATTTTGGTAAAACCCCCTCTGCACCCGCTCCAAGACCTTGGCATCCCTTCTAAAGTGTGATGCCCAGAATTGGATACAATACACCAGCTGAGGCCTAACCAGTGATTTATAAGGCTATAGCATCAGTACCTTGCCTCTATTTCTAAACTTGTCTCTGATCAAGTAGAAAATTATTTTGCATCGCAAGTATTGCTCCCAAAGCAATCACAATCATATAGATATGTACCCACTTTCTGTCTGGCCTGGAGAATGTTTAATGAGGAGATATTGTCCCCAGTGTATGTCGCTTGTAAAAATAGCTGTAACAAAGAGATGTCCTACCCATAATTTTCAGGGAAAAGAAATTGATATTATGATGTTATGTATAGACTAGTTAACAGGTTACACGAAGAGGAGGTATCATCACACTCATAATATTGATCGCCTTCATGATCGCCTTAGTGAACAGAACATAATATACCTGAAATAAAAACTCAAAATGCTGGAAACACATAATGGGTCAATCTACATCTAAAAAAGATTAATAGTTTGGTTGGTTATGATGAAGGGTCTTAGCATTGACTTGCTAACCATCCCAGGGAATTTTCAAGCATTTATCTGCTTTTATTTTCGATTTCTAACATGCACAGCTTGTCTTCCTATTGATATTACAGGTTCGACCTCCAAAATCCGGAGTTCTGGAATCCAGAATATTCCAGAATCCGGACACCGGGCCGATCCTTGGCAGAGTCGTCCGGAAACCGGAAAATGTTCCGTTATCCGGACTCCTCCCGCCTCGGCGAACCGACTTCGCCCCGGCCCGACTTCGCCCACCCTGACTGCGTGGTCCGACCTCGCCCCGGCCCCCCTCCCTCCTCTTTACCTCGGCTGCCCAACCCCACCTACATCGAGCCAGACAAGGAACGCCTCCACGGTCCTGATCAGGTCCTCGGCGGTGGGGCCCCGTGCAAACATCTTTGCGGTGGGGCCCAGCGCGAACATCTCAGCGTGGCCCACGCAAACAACTCCACGGCAACAAAGCCCCGCCCAAACACTTCCACGGTGATGGGGCCCCACCCGGCGACCCGAACAGCTCATCGATGAGCATGCCCCCTCCACCCCCCCCTCCTTCCTGATGTTCCGAAATCCGGAAATACCCAAACCTGGGCTCGGGTGTTTCTGGATTCGTGATGTCAGAAAGACGTTCCAAAATCCGGCAAAACGCAAAATCCGGAATGGCCTTGGGCCCCGAGGGTTCCGGATTCGGGACGCTGCACCTGTATATACCAAAATTGAGATGATTCCTGACTAAGAGTCATTACTTTTCGAGAGGGTAAACGTGAAATAAATGTTGTGGTCTTCAAAGTAATTGTAACAAACATGCAGCATTTTTTGCCTGTAACCATGGTGTTGACGTGTTTCTTTCTGCCACGACACAGAAAGATTTAAAAGTTAGATACACTTACAGAAAATGTCCTGGTTTGTGTTTATACATAATGAAAAGAACAACACCCATGATTTTGAAGTTTGAGGGAGGGGTCCAGACATGTCATTCAAATATTAGCATCATGTGGGTTGAAATTGTATATTATGTTTGGTCGATATTTGAGTCCAAGAATATTTAAATTTCCTTTGCATCAGTAATTTTTTTTTAAGTATTTCTCAGCTTGTCATTTTAAAATTGAGAATTCTACATGAAACCTCAGAAAAAGGATAGTTAGGGCACAGAGAGATTCCATGAATGGTCAGCAACAAATCCCCATTAAAGAATAGTTCTCAGAGATCCTATGTATGGTCCAGTTTACATTGCCATTAAGCTGATGTGACTATTTCATACTTGATTTCTGTCCTACAAGAATGGGTGGATTATCCTATATCTACTCTGTGTTGTTGCTTCTATTCACCTGGCTACTTACTGTTCAATAAATGTGATGAGCAGTTTGTTTCCTAAACAGCAGAATAGAGAAGGTTTCTTTTACATCCTTCTGAAGTAGAGAACAATCATGTAAGGCATGTGATATTACCAATAAGCACCAATAAACTGAATCTCTGTTCCATGGGTTCACTAAAAATTACCTCAATATTGATCAAGTGAAAACAGACTTCAAATCATAAGGACTGAGGTCTTACTAATGGAGTAGCCTGAGATGCTGAAAATATCTAAAGTCTCAAAAATGCCACCCTAATCTAGAACAACTTGCATTTCTATAGGGCAGGAGTTATCCTTCATAATTATCAGTATGAGTCACCTCCTGTAGAGGATACAGATACCAAATTAACATTGTATCAGCTAGTAGAATGCCCAGAACAAAAATCCATGTGTGTCACCATGGTTGCTATGTCAATCAATGGAAGACCCCATAGGCATAGATATCCTCTCTGCAGTACCAATCACCCAAGAATTCCTCACGAGGGTAATCGCTGTGAGGCATCCTGTATAGAAAATACACTTGCTATACAATCAGTGTGCCACCCAGGGAAACCTTTCTTGTATCATTTCCTGTGCACATCATGATAAATTCACTGGTGGAACATTGTCATGATGTGCTGACAGCTCTAGCTTATTAAACACGCAGAGAAATACATAATTTATCCCGCAGTTTTATCGATGACAACTTCTTCGACTAATGACTTCAAATCCTGTGGGGAGTGTGACAGGGATGAGCTGCATCTGAAGTTTTTGTTACTTCCTACTTGGTCCCGGTTTTGCACAACTCAAAACCCAGCGAATGATCAGTTGTTTCAGCTGCCATAGTGCGGACTCCCATCCTCCATACTTGAATCCCTTGTGCCCAAAATCCTGACGGTTTTCCGGTTGTTTGGAATTGTGCTGTGCAAACAGAACAGTTGATGTTTCACAAACCGTACTTCAGATCTTCTGCTGAGGACAGAGAATTTCCCTCTCCAACCTCTGAGACACGACAATATAAATCATAGAATTATAGAAATTTACAGCACGGAAGGAGGCCACACCGGCCCATTGTGTCTGCACCAGCCGACAAAGAGCTATGCAGCCTAATCCCATTTTCCAACTCTTGGTCCGTAGCTTTGTAGGTTACTGCACTTCAAGCGCACATACAACCAAGCACTTTTTGAATATGCTGAGGGTTTCTGCCTCCACCACCCTCCGGGTGAAAGAATTTCCCCTCAAATCCCCTCTAAACCTCCTACCAATTACTTTAAATCTATGCACCCTGGTTATTGACCCCTCACTAAGGGAAATACATCCTTCCTATCCACTCTCTCTCTAGGCCCCTCGTAATTTTATACACCTCAATAAAGTCTCCCCTCAGCCTCCTCTGTTCCAAAGAAAACAGACCCAGTCAATCCAATCTTTCCTCATAGCAAAATTCTCCAGTCCAGTCCTCGTAAATCTCCTCTGCACCCGCTCTAATGCAGTCACATCTATCTTGTAATGTGGTGACCAGAACTGCATGTAGTTCTGGTCACCATATTACAGGAAAGATGTGATTGCACTCGTAAAGTGACTCGAGGGCTCGTTGATCAACTGTTTTTTACACAAAGACAAAGCAAAACCCAAAGCTATCATGAATCTGGGTCATACAGGTTTCTAATCACCATTAATAATCTTTTCAATAACAATGGCACAGTAATATTCACAGAATTATCAGGAGAATTTGCCTCCAGGACTTGGGTTTTCAATTTGAAAAGCTGAAAAAAGTTTTCTCTCTTTGTCTGCTGTAAGGGTCCTATGTGAAATGGATTTGCTGTTTAATTGTCAGTGCTTGCTGAGGTACTTTAGAGTTGAGAAGTAAAAAGCAGCCATTTTGGGATGAGGTAAAAACGACTGAGAGCTAAAAAGCTAACCTCTGAAAACAGGCATGGAGATTGTGTGCGTGATTAACCCACGGCCATCATTGCGTTTCAGGCAGCACGTTAAATTGATACTGCCTGCTATTTTACATGATTTCTGCATGCAGCAAGCACTACGCCGGCTATTCATTGGCTCCATGCACCAGCAGAGGGCCCAATATCGCGAGTGGCTAGGGCTACTTAAAGGCAGCCTGCACCTCTTAAAAGGGAGGTGCATTGTGGCTGCAAGAAGTGCTGGAGACTTCTTCAAAAGGCTATCTGGGCTGTGAATATTTTGAGCATACGAGAGAGTGAACACTAAAGTTTTCTGACAACGCACTGGAGGTCTTGGTGGAAGAGGTGGAAAGAAGGAGAGACATTGTGTATCCACAGGGGGAGAAAGGGACCCTCCAGTCAAATGCTCAGGAGGCAATGGGAACAAATAATGGTGGAGGTCAATGCCAGGTGTGTTGTTCCAAGAACATGGATGCAGCAAAGGAAGAAGTTTAAATGGCTTATCCTACCAACTGCAGTACTAGCTTTATCTATGCTCAATTCTCTATACCTCCACCTCCCAACAATCTCCACCAATTAGTGCTCAGCCCTAAAATTCATGTGCTTTACCTCAGCCTCACAAACTTAGCACTGTTGCGCCTCGCACCCACAACTCTCAGCTCGCACACAGTGGCAGCTAACCCACCGCAACAGCCACACCCAAGCATATTTGAGCACACTCACTGTCACACTTCTCTCTTTCTTGCAGGAGAAGGTGATGCATAATAGCAGGCAGCAGGAAGGAACTGGAGGAAGACAAGCACGCCTGCATGTTTTAGCCCTCATGGAGGAGACAGTGCTGGCCATCTTGGGAAGGGGCACGACTGAAGCCGTGGCCACTGGCGAGGCTGGAGGGAACAATGATGAGGTTGTATTCATACCTGATTATCCTCCTCTCATCCCACATCTCCCTCATCCCACAATCTCTTCTGACTCGCAAGCTGCAGATTGTGTAAGCACGCACTACTTACTTTCTTCTCTCGCCTCACCACAACACAACCCTTGTCCCTTATTCATTTCAGTTATCCAAGAACTGGAGCCTTCCCCGTCAGTTGAGGAAGAGGAAGAAGATGGTGAAGATGAACAGACACCGTCACTCGATCTTACGCTCACAGCCACCAGTTCAGAGACTGACACTGAGCACATTTTAGAGGCTGGGATAGAGGAGGGATCTGCATGTGGTGAGACACCGGGCACAAGTTGCGAGGGAGCCAGGGCGGGTGGAAAGGATAGTGCAGGTGCCAGCTCAGCGGAAGGCGAGTTCAGCTGCAGAGGAGTCAAATGAGGACTTTGATGGGCCAGGCTACAAAAGAAGGCTGTTGGGTGTATGCAATCAAATGCTTGGTGCACGGGAATGCCTGCCAGAAAACCTGTGCTCACTGTCAAAGAGCATGGAGGAGTCAGCACCAAGTTGGCACATGATGCACCTGATAACCAGTGTCACAGCTTCCATTGCAGCACCAACAGCTTCCATCAAAACTTTGAGTGCTGCAGTAGAAGTTCAGACTGCTGCCAGCATGGCTCTGAGTGCCAGTGTTCAAAGGGGGCTTCCAGGGCGTCACAGCGGCACATCAATCTGTTCTCCAACAGATCGCTTGGATTGCTGGGGCGCTGCCCCAGAGAGAGAGTGGAAGTGTCTCCATCGAGCACCAACCTGCGTTTCTCTCTCAGGATGACAGCATGCCTGCCCCCACCCCAGCCACTCTGCCAGTGCCCTTGTTGTTGTTGTCTGTCAGCTAGCCAGCCTAGGCTGCGGCAGCCAAGACAGATTTGGTGCAGTGTGAAGCTGGCCAGAGCTGCTCGAGGTCGCCCTCCAAGGCCATCTGAAGTTTCCTCAATTGGAGGTCAGCAGCCTTCCACCAGCCATGCTGCAGCCACTGGAGTAGCACTTCGTAGGAGCACTATGACAGGCAAAGACGCACGAAAAACAGGCATTAAGGGAATGCACAAGTATGATTAGTTTATTTTTGTGTGCATTATGTCATGATTGAATGTATAAGTATGGTTTGGAATGTGCTTTTTTTTGGTGATTTTTATTTTTATGTCATCGGAAAGAGGACAATGTGATGCTCAGTGATAGAGGAAAGGTAAGGAGCATGGGACTGTTGGTGAATGGGGAGGTTACTGCTTTTGCTCATGAATTATTTGATCACGTAAAGCCCGGCAAGAAAGGGGCTGTGTCCTTTCTTCCTCTTCCTGTTCCTGTTCCTGTTCCTACAGTTCCTGTTGTACTTCCTACTCCTCCACTTCCTCATCTTCCTGCTACTCAGCCTCTCGCCTGATAGTTGGTGGCAAGGGCTGTTCCCTCATACTGGCCAGGTTTTGCAGCATTCAGCATATTACCACAAATCCTGATACCCACTCAGTTGAGCACTGCAGGACATCTCCAGAGCGGTCCAGGCAGCGGAAGTGTGACTTGAGGATGCCGAGGGTGTGCATGGCAGTTATTTAAGGCCTGCTGTGCATGTCTGTGTGAGTCATGGCCAGAGTCATGAACCATGTCATGAGTAGGATAACCCTTGTCGCCCAGTAGCCAGCCTTTGACTTGCAGTGGTGGGTCAAATACAGATGGCAAAGACGACTGGCACAGAATGAGGGAATTGGGGCTACTGCCTGGTTAACGGACATTCACATGCACGATGCACTGCCTGTGGCTGCACACCAGCGACAGATTGAGGGATGGAATCCCTTGCGGTTCAGGAAAATGGCTGAGTTTGCATGAGGCACATGCAAGGCCAATGTGTGTGCAGTCAATGGCCCCCTGCACCATTCAATCCTCATGCTCACTCCGCCTGCTTGTCTCTGGACAGGGGGAATGTGATGAAGATGTCTCTCTGTGCATGGAGAGCCTCAGTGACCTATTTTCGAGTGTTAGGAAGCTGTGTAGTGCCGAAAATACAGTCAAAACACAGCCCAATTTGTTCCCCTATTATTTCAATGGTCTCCTCCCTTGGTATCACATTTACACATCATTTTCATATGAAATACACAAAATCCCATAGATATGGGAATTTTTCTGTGTCTTATAAGCCATTAAAATCTGTTATTAGGGCCGGCATCTCCTCCAAGGCCATGGGCATCATGAACTTGTTTGTGAACGACATTTTTGAGCGCATCGCGGGTGAAGTTTCCCGCCTGACTCACTACAACAAGCGCCGCACCATCAGCTCCCAGGAGATCCAGACCACTGTGTCTCTATGCTGCCTGGGGAGCTTGCCAAGCTCGCCATGTCGGAAGGGACAAAGACGGTGACCAAGTACACCAGCTCCAAATAAACTACGTTGTCCTGAAAGAAAGAAAAAACAAGGATACCTGGATCCATCTTAAAACAATGACAAAACCTCTTTCATTGTCTGCTACTCACTTTTTCCTTCTGTGTGCTTTTGTGCCTTTCTCGTTTTCTTTCTCACTCGTTGACTGCATTCCATTTCTGTTTCAGTCTCTCTCGGGCAGTGACAGACATTGTAAAAAAGGTATTCTAAATTCAGAACTACAGAACTGACGACTCTATATTTTGTCATGGTTCATTCAGCAATAAATTCTTTATTCGAACTGGGTTAAATCTGAAACATTTCTTGGTGATTATGTTATTTTTTCCGAACCTCCTTTGTTTCTGGTGCGTTCATATTTTCTCTCTCTCTCGGCAGTAGAATTTATAATCTCCGTGACGCAAACCACAAGGATGACTAGTGCAGCAAATGAAAATCAAATTGGTGTAGCATTCCCTTTGATTGCTGTAAACTGTTTCAGATTAGTCTCACGATCACATAGCTTGGTGTCATCAGCAACTGTTTTCATTTTTTTGCGACGGAGGGAGGGTAAATATTTCCACTGACAACCATTTTCATATATTGACTGCTTTACAGGCAGCTTTGACAAAGCTCCAGCCTGCAACAGACCTGTGCCATATCTGACCTTGGGGTGCTTGGGGTACTGGGAGCTGCACTTTGCATCTAAATGCTACTCAAGATAGGCAAGATGTTTTGTCAAAAAGAAAAGGTAGACTTGCATTTAAAAAGCGTCTTTCATGACCAACAGACATCTCAAAGCTCTTTACAGCCAATGCAGTACTTTTGGAGTGTATTCACTGCTGCAATGTGAGAAACACATCAGCCAATTTGCGCACAGCAAGCTCCCACAAACAGCAATTTGATAATGACCAGATAATCTATTTTTGTAATGTTGGTTGAGGGATAAATATTGGCCAGGACACCGGGAAGACCTCCCCTGCTCTGTTTCAAAATAGTGCCATGAGGTCTTTTACGCCCACCTAAGAGAGCAGACAGGGGCTCTTTGAAATGTCTCATCCGAAAGGCGGCACCTCCGACAGTGCAGCAACTCCCTCAGTACTGCACTGGAGGGTCAGCCTAGATTTATGTGCTCCAGTCCCTGGAGTGGGACTTGAACCCATAACTTTCTGACTCACAGGCGAGGGTGCTACCTAATGAGCCACAGCTAACACGGTGATAAAAACATAAAAACATAAGAACATAAGAACATAAGAATTAGGAACAGGAGTCGGTCATCCAGCCCCTCGAGTCTGCTCCGCCATTCAACAAGATCATGGCTGATCTGGCCGTGGATTCAGCTCCACTTACCTGCCCGATCCCCATAATTCTTAATTTCCTTATTGGTTAAAAATCTATCTATCTGTGATTTGAATACATTCAATGAGCTAGCCTCAACTGCTTCCTTGGGCAGAGAATTCCACAGATTCACAACCCTCTGGGAGAAGAAATTCCCTCTCAACTCGGTTTTAAATTGACTCCCCCGTATTTTGCGGCTGTGCCCCCTAGTTCTAGTCTCCCCGACCAGTGGAAACAACCCCTCTGTCTCTATCTTGTCTATCTCTTTCATTATCTTAAATGTTTCTATAAGATCACCCCTCATCCTTCTGAAGGCCCAGTAGACCCAGTCTACTCAATCTATCATCATAAGGTCACCCCCTCATCTCCGGAATCAGCCTAGTGAATCGTCTCTATACCCCTGCCAAAGCTAGTATATCCTTCCTTAAGTAAGGTGACCAAAACTGCACACAGTACTCCAGGTGCAGCCTCACCAGTACCCTATATAGTTGCAGCAGGACCTCCCTGCTTTTGTACTCCATCCCTCTCGCAATGAAGGCCAACATTCCATTCGCCTTCCTGATTACCTGCTGCACCTGCAAACTAACTTTTTGGGATTCATGCACAAGGATCCCCAGGTCCCTCTGCACCGCAGCATGTTGTAATTTCTCCCCATTCAAATAATATTCCCTTTTACTGTTTTTTTTTCCAAGGTGGATGACCTCACACTTTCCGACATTGTATTCCATCTGCCAAACCTTAGCCCATTCACTTAACCTATCTAAATCTCTTTGCAGCCTCTCTGTGTCCTCTACACAACCCGCTTTCCCACTAATCTTTGTGTCATCTGCAAACTTTGTTACACTACACTCTGTCCCCTCTTCCAGGTCATCTATGTATATTGTAAACAGTTGTGGTCCCAGCACTGATCCCTGTGGCACACCACTAACCACCGATTTCCAACCCGAAAAGGACCCATTTATCCCGACTCTCTGCTTTCTGTTCGCCAGCCAATTCTCGATCCATGCTAATACATTTCCTCTGACTCCGCGTACCTCTATCTTCTGCAGTAACCTTTTGTGTGGCACCTTATCGAATGCCTTTTGGAAATTTAAATACACCACATCCATCGGTACACCTCTATCCACCATGCTCGTTATATCCTCAAAGAATTCCAGTAAATTAGTTAAACATGATTTCCCCTTCATGAATCCATGCTGCGTCTGCTTGATTGCACTATTCCTATCTAGATGTCCCGCTATTTCTTCCTTAATGATAGTTTCAAGCATTTTCCCCACTACAGATGTTAAACTAACCGGCCTATAGTTACCTGCCTTTTGTCTGCCCCCCTTTTTAAACAGAGGCATTACATTAGCTGCTTTTCAATCCGCTGGTACCTCCCCAGAGTCCAGAGAATTTTGGTAGATTATAACGAATGCATCTGCTATAACTTCCGCCATCTCTTTTAATACCCTGGGATGCATTTCATCAGGACCAGGGGACTTGTCTACCTTGAGTCCCATTAGCCTGTCCAGCACTACCCCCCTAGTGATAGTGATTGTCTCAAGGTCCTCCCTTCCCACATTCCTGTGACCAGCAATTGTTGGCATGGTTTTATGTCTTCCACTGTGAAGACCGAAGCGAAATAATTGTTTCAGGTCTCAGCCATTTCCACATTTCCCATTATTAAATCCCCCTTCTCATCTTCTAAGGGACCAACATTTACTTTAGTCACTCTTTTCCGTTTTATATATCTGTCAAAGCTTTTACTATCTGTTTTTATGTTTTGCGCAAGTTTACTTTCGTAATCTATCTTTCCTTTCTTTATTGCTTTCTTAGTCATTCTTTGCTGTCGTTTAAAATGTTCCCAATCTTCTAGTTTCCCACTAACCTTGGCCACCTTATACGCCTTGGATTTTAATTTGATACTCTCCTTTATTTCCTTGGTTATCCACAGCTGGTTATCCCTTCTCTTACCGCCCTTCTTTTTCACTGGAATATATTTTTGTTGAGCACTATGAAAGAGCTCCTTAAAAGTCCTCCACTATTCCTCAATTGTGCCACCGTTTAGTCTGTGTTTCCAGTCTACTTTAGCCAACTCTGCCCTCATCCCACTGTAGTCCCCTTTGTTTAAGCATAGTACGCTTGTTTCTGACACAACTTCCTCACCCTCAATCTGTATTACAAATTCAACCATACTGTGATCACTCATTCCGAGAGGATCTTTTACTAGGAGATCGTTTATTATTCCTGTCTCATTACACAGGACCAGATCTAAGATAGCTTGCTCCCTTTTAGGTTCTGTAACATACTGTTCTAAGAAACAATCCCGTATGCATTCTATGAATTCCTCCTCCAGGCTACCCTGTGCAATTTGAGTTGACCAATCGATATGTAGGTTAAAATCCCCCATGATTACTGCCGTTCCTTTTTCACATGCCTCCATTATTCCCTTGATTATTGCCCGCCCTACCGTGAAGTTATTATTTGGGGGCCTATAAACTATGCCCACCAGTGACTTTTTCCTCTTACTATCTCTAATCTCCACCCACAATGATTCAACATTTTGTTCATTAGAGCCAATATCGTCTCTCACAACTGCCCTGATATCTTCCTTTATTAACAGAGCTACCCCACCTCCTTTCCCTATATAACTAATATAGGGATAGATTAATCGGAATTTACACCTATTTGTACACTAATTTTTCCGATGCCATTTTACTCAAAAATTTCCTGTGCACCTTTCCTGTGTCGGAGTGTAAAAAAACCAGCATGATTACAACATAACATAAAAATGCCCCCTGCTTCTGTGATATATTGGACGATTCCATATGTTAAATCTGTCTACAGCACAACATCGAATTAATCGCTCCCCACTACTAATTCCAGTAATAACACTCTCATTTATTGGTTGTAAAGAGAACTGACAGAATGGTTTGCATGCTGTTCATAACCTACGTATATTAAAATGAGGATGATGTATCTTGACTTTGACAAGCAGCATGAAGTTTCACAACTCTCCCAAGTAAAAGTCACCCAGCTTGCTCTCATCATCTTAACAACTAATTACAAGGTCTTTTACCTTCAATACCATTGAAAGTTCAAAAAATCTCCTTTAATTGTAAGTTATGTATTTAGTAGCTTTTTAAAGCAATATGATGACATTGCTAAAGCTACACTCCACTCCCTGTGTATTTTATGATCTGTCCCTTACTGGGATCAAACCAAATACATTTGAAGTCTCTGATGGCGAGACTTCTTGCCTTGTCTGTTGTTGAATGTAATGATTTCACGCAGGTACAACAAAATTGAAGGTGATTACCAGCCTTTCATTGTGAAAAACACTCGCCGATTTGTGGAGAGATCCACACGATACAGCCTGACCAATTAAATCAGCACATTTTTAATATGCTTTATCCACACTGTCTTTAGTTTTGAATTCCAGGCCTGGGATTGCGTTTGCCGATCTATTTGTACTGCCAAAAGTCAGTACAATATTAGGCAGTCCCTCGTATCGAGGATGACTTGCTTCCACACCAAAAAGGGATGAGTTCACAGGTGTTTCAATGAGGGACCTGACATTCTAGGTCCAGAACTACATACTGAAGGGTCAAAGGCAGCCTGTGTGCCTGAAGTTTTGGGTGCAAATTTACACCCTTTCTGAACCTGCATAAACGCAGTAAATTTGCATTTTTCCACTTTTGGATTGAAGACGGCACAATGCCATTGAGTGGCAGAGAGTCTGCAGGAAGAATCAGTGCAAAAGTTCAATGAAATTGGGTGCAGCATTAGAACAGGATTGATTCACTTACATCCAAATTTCCTCAGTCTTTAGCACCTGAAATCCACATTGCACCATGATCACGACAATTTTGGGTGCAAATTGACAGGAAATTCTGGACCATAATGTTTAATAGCTGTTGAGAGCTATTTTTTGTTTTCATCTGAATAAATTTCATCAATCTTGGATTGTAAAGAACCTTAAAGCAAGTACAAAACAAGAACATCACTGACTTGTTTACTAATATTTACGCCACAAAGGAAAGAATTTTGCTTGTAGGTGCTGGGAGCACTGGGCAGAACTCATTCGAAAAACAAAGAGACTTGGTAGCGATCCAATTGAAGGTTTCACGATTAAAATGGGATTTGACAAAGTTGATCCTGCCACAATGGAAAGGGGAAAATACATGTTTAACAATTATGGGCCGAGAAATTCAGCCAAGCAGCACCTTTTTGTTGGGCCTCCAAAGTCTCCAATATGGCGGGCAGGAAGCATATGCTCATTATGAGCCATAAGGCATTCGACAAGGTTCCACACAAAAGATTATTGATGAAACTGGGAGCGCACAGAATTGGAGGTGGCCTTTTGACTTGGGTTGGAAATTGGTTGGGAGGCAGGAGACAGAGAGTGGGAAAAAAGGGTGTGTACTCAGATTGGCAGGGTCCACTTGAGAATGAGAGCTGCAGGTGTCCTTACAACAGATGGCACAGCTGGGCACCTGCCTCTCTGCAGACCCAGATGCCGAGAAGAGCAGTCCCCACAGTCATTCTGCAGTGTTTGCCAGGAGCTGCAGAATTGGTTGGTGACATCTAAGCATATGTGGGGAAAAAAGGCCACAAAGTGGCTCCTGATCACCCTCCTGATCATCGGCGCACATCGCCCCGGACCTGAAATTCACTTTCGCCCCCGAAATTCACTTTCGCCCCCTGCAGCTGTTTATTGACTGCTTTGGAGGCAGCTTTGACCAAGCTCCAGCCTGCAACGAACCTGTGCCATTTCTGACCTTGGGGTACTTGGTCTACTGGGAATGCTACTCAAGATGGACAAGATGTTTTGACAAAAAGAAGATAGACTTACATTTATATAGCGCCTTTCATGACCACCAGACATCCCAACAGCTCTTTACAGCCAACGAAGTACTTTTGGAGTGTAGTCACTGCTGTAATGTGAGAAACATGCCAGCCAAACCGGTAGCTGCATGAGGTGTGGATTGGGCGGCTGGCTGTTACCGGGGCGATCGTAGAAGGCAAGTTATCCGAGGTAAATTTTAAAAAACTTACCTTGGCTTTCGCGGTGCGGCTCCATTTTCTTCGCAGGTTTCTGGCGTTCTGCTTGAGTACTGGGCAATCGCACTGCACCCCCGCTCCCTAGATGGTCCAGGTAGGTCCTTCTTTCATTGCAGAGTCTGCAATGGGGGCCCTTCCTTCGAAGGGACAGTACTGCTCCAAGAAGAAGCGCTTGATTGAGTGCTCCACTTCCTTCCGGGGGGCGCTGAACCGAATTGTTTGAGAGGGAAACTTTAGCGCCTGGCAAATGCTACTGCCCCCAAACGGGGCGGCAATGAATTCCCCCCCCCCCCCCAAAGCGTGTCAGAAGTTGGGAACTTTCTTTCGCAAACGGCAATTGATGCTCGATGAATTGTTCATTTTAAATCTGACATTGATAGATTTTTGCTAACCAGAGGAATTAATGGATACAAGGCAAAGGTGGGTAAATGCAGTTAGGTTACAGATCGGCCATGATCTCACTGAATGATATAACGGGCTCGAGAGGCTAAATAACCTACTCCTGTTCCAATGTTCCGAAGCCCACAATCTTTGTTATGTGATGTGCTGAAACTCGAGCAAAGTCCACAGTTCTCATCGTGTTACTTTTAGCATGTAATAATGTCTGTTAGTTAATGTTAATCAGTGTCTAATGCATTCTCCGTGCAGCTAAGCATATTGTTACCATCTCTCTGTGATATTTACATGTTCAGAATGCGAATGCAGGCATCACAGACTGATCTAAAGGGCAATGCCTCTTTTACATAATCACTGACTGGTTTATCCACAGCAAGTGGCCATTTTATAAGCTAAAATGATCCAGTGTTTTGCTTTAGTCAGTAATTGCTGGACAGTGATGGTCAACGTTACATTTACCTGTGCCAGAGGTGGCTTATATACTAATTGCCAGTTAAAATGGTGTAATTTTGTTTGCTAATGTCAATGTGTGGGCGCATTGAAAGGAGATGCTAATGAGCAAACTGCATTCATCGACAGATTTCCGAATAGTTGAGTCTTGGCAATGCTGGACAACAGGGATGCCTATTCGTCCCTGACATCCAGTGTTGCTACGGCAGCAGAATGAAGGTTGTTTTCGCTGGCAAAGTCTGTTCTGTGACTCACAGAGCAATGCATTGCGCAGACCCAAGCGGGAAGGCAGATTTTTTTTTTTAATTGACAACAAGACCTCTCTGAGGCCTGCCCGCCATAGTAAACATCTGCTTCCTCTTTAGCTGGACACCCTGGCACAGACTGCGGAATGTGATCATGACCCCAAGCCTGGGAGATCCACAGGCATTGAGTTGTAACTTCGTGGAAGGCTGGAGTTGTGCCATGCTGAAGATGCTCAGGAATTCTGAGGCCAGGATATTGAGCTTCTTCGCGCCTTCTGTTATCGTCTCTGCGGGGGGCGATAACGAGACGCTGCACACTTACTGACCGGGCATGGCGATATCGACTCCCGCTATATTCGGAGGGAGGTTTGCGATGGCGTTGCGCCCCGATCTCCTTCGGCCCAGAGATCGTGATGTCATCGCCGAACTTCGGGTCTGCCCCCTGCAGCTTTGCTGGGCGAAAACATCGGCAGCTGCAGGAGGCATTGATTGGGAGGCTGGGCGCTTCGGGGTGATGATTAAAGGCAAGGTAGCCGAGGTAAGTAAAAAAAAAAATGCTGAAATGTTCCTTCTGGTTTTTTTTTGATCATCTTCGTTCCCGATCGATCAGCCTGGCACTCTGCTTCAGTGCATGGGACTGATCGAGCCGGATCGTGGCTGCTGTCGGGAACCAGGTAAGTCTTTCCTTTGCAGGGCCTGCAGCGATGGCTCCTTCCCTTTAAGGGAGGGAAGGAGCCTTCCAACACGGCAGAGCTGCACGGCCCAGTGTGCAACGCTGCACAACTACCGCCCTGCCTGCTGCCTGCTGCACTGCACTTCCCTCCTGGAAGGCAAATGCCAAATTTTTAAAAAGTTAAACAACATTAGCACGTGCCACTAATTTTTTCAACTTTTAAACAGTGCGCTCCCGAATTTCTCCTCCTAAGTTGCTAACTTTTGCGCGCAGTCCTAAAATGGTTTCTGGAAGCAAACAGGTCCAAGAGATTTTTGGAGTTTAGGCCATTTCTCAGCGCTTTTGCTCATCCTCATGGCTAGATGCCTGTTTCCATAATTGCCTGCGTTCTTTATGAACTCAAATCTTGCAGATTTATCTTTTTCCAGCTTTTTCCAATACTCTGAGCTATCCCTCATTTCCTCTCTCTTGTGCCTCATTTGCAAACATGTTACTGGATGAATGCAGCTTAACAGCGCTGTCTGGGAGTATTCAGACAAGTGTGACTGACACCTGTAATTTCATTGCATATACATCTATAACAATTTACAGTGCAGTGTCAGCTGTGGCTCAGTGGGTAGCACTCTTGCCTCTGAGTCAGAAGGTGGTGGGTTCAAGTCCCACACCAGGAATTTAAGCAAATAAATCCAGACTGACGCTGAGGGAATGCTGCTGCACTGTCGGAAGTGCCGTCTTTCGAATGAGACAGTAAATTGAGGACCTGCCTGCCCTCTTAGGTGGACATAGGGGAGTTATCCCTGGTGTCCTGGCCAATATTTATCCCTGAATCAACATAACAAAAACATATGATCTGGTCATTATCACATTGCTGTTTGTGGGAGTTGCTGTGTTTCCCACATTACAAGAGTGTCTATACTCCAAAAGGACTTCATTGACTTTGAAACATGTGATGATCATGAAAGACGTGAAATAAATGCAAGTCTTTTTTTTATGTCATCCCCATCCCATTGGGTATGCGTGAGAGACACTGGGGTAGATTTTGATTTGGGTGACCAACCAAAGGAACACACTACCCATGCGCAGGTTCCAAACAGTTACTACCTAAAATGATATTCCGGGTCATAATTACCTCACAGGACCCCAATTTCCATATTAAAAGGGGCAGACGCTTTGGACATCCAGCGGTCGGCTCCTTTTAAAATTTCCAGCCGCATCGCTGGTGTTAATGGGCTGACCAGGCTACTGAGGCTATTACTGCCCCGTTAACACGAGGCGAAGCCCCTCAAGAAGTGTAGAGGAACAAAGGGACCTTGGAATGCATGTCCACAGATCCCTGAAGGTAGCAGGCCAGGTAGATAACATGGTTAAGAAGGCATACGGAATAGTTGCCTTTATTAGTCGAGGCATAGGATACAAGAGCAGGGAGGTTATGCTTGAACTGTATAAAACACGAGTTAGTCCACAGCGAAAGTACTGCGTGCAATTCTGGTCACCACATTACAGGAAAGATGTGATTGCACTCGAGAGGGAACAGAGGAGATTTACGAGGATGTGGCCAGGGCTGGAGAATTTTAGCTGTGAGGAAAGATTGGAGAGCTGGGATTGTTTTTAAACAGTCTTCTGTTGTTTCGTTGCGTAGTAAAGAATTCAATCTTACGGTGATAATCACTTTATTTTTTCTACTTTAACATAAATAACAATCTAAACGTGGAGTATAATTTTTTCAGAGTATAATGCAGACTACAAGTGGAGATTTGTCAGCAGTTCTGAGCATAGGCATACACTCTTAGTTTTCTCTTTTTTCTCAACTTAAAACAAAGGCTGCTCATTTTATATACACCATTCTCTTTATCCAACTGGAAGTGGCCTTGCCTAATTTACATAAGAACATAAATAGGAGAAGGAGTAGGCATTTGGCAACCTCAAGCCTACTCCGCCATTCAATAAAATCATGCCTGATCTGATCCTGGGTTCAGCTCCACTTCCATGCCCGCTCCCCATAACCATTTACTCCCTTAGCAATCAAAAATCTGTCTCTCCGCCTTAAATATATTCAATTACCCTTATTTAGTAGTCTCTGGTCAATGCATTGTCCATTAGCTGATTCCTATGCACACAAGTTTGCATTTCTCATACAATAGCATCCCCTTGTGTAGATTGCAATGGTATCTGGTGGAGTGTTTATAGTACGGCAATACTAAAACCATCCAATGCCTTACTTCAATTAAAAGCACTGGCTGTTGCTCAGTGAAACCCTTTCTTCTCTTTCCAATGATGCCAACTAATATGTCCTTACTATACAGTATAAATGCACACAAGGCCCATACTTGAGAGAAGGTCACTCTGTAACCAGTTACCTCTATTACCAAGACCTCAAGAGGCAGACAGTGGGTGGAGCTTCCCCTTTTATACCGGAAAGTCCAGGTTAGGAGTGTCTCCCAAAAGTTCGCCCCCTGTGGTCAGTGTTCTCAAGGTGCACAACTTAGGTCAGCTTATACATGGGTTACAATGACAGTTGAATACATGACATCACTTCCACCCCCCACCCAAAGTTTTATTGGGATCACAGGTTAAGTCTCTCTGGTGGTTTATGCTCCCTTGTAGAGTGCCTGAGTTGGGGCTGCGGTTGTTGGGCGCTGGCCTGAGTATCTGCTGTTTGCGGTGCCTCAGGCCTGTCTGGACTACCCACAGTGACTGGGCTCTCCTCCACTTGGTTCCGGTGTTCGGTCACCTGTGGTGGAGTAAACTCTACGTCGTGTTCTTCCTCTGCTTCTTCTATGAGGTTGCTGAACCTCCTTTTAGTTTGATTCACGTGTTTGCGGCAGATTTGTCCATTGGTAAGTTTAACTACCAAAACCCTATTCCCCTCTTTGGCAATCACAGTGCCTGCAAGCCATTTGGGCCCTGCAGCGTAATTAAGGACAAAAACAGGGTCATTGACATCAATACATCGCGCCCTCGCATTCCTGTCATGGTAGTCACATTGTGACTGATGCCTGCTCGCAACAATTTCTTTCATAGTAGGGTGTATAAGGGATAACCTGGTTTTGAGCATCCTTTTCATTAGCAGCTTTGCGGGTGGAACCCCTGTGAGCGAGTGTGGTCGGGATCTATTGGCCAACAGGAGGCGTGATAAGCGGCTTTGTAGGGAACTCCCTTGGATTCTGAGCATCCCCTGTTTGATTATCTGCAATGCTCGTTCCGCCTGGCCGTTTGAGGCCGGCTTGAACGGTGCCATTCTGACATGGTTTATTCCATTGCCTGCCATGAAGTCCTGGAATTCAGTGCTTGTGAAGCACGGGCTATTGTCGCTGACCAAGACGTCCGGTAGACCACGGGCGGCGAACATTGCCCGTAGACTTTCTACCATGGCAGAGGATGTGCTTGAATTTAAAATGGCACACTCAATCCATTTGGAGTAGGTGTCTACTACAACCAAAAACATTTTTCCCATGAAAGGACCTGAGTAGTCCACATGGATGCGTGATCATGGCTTGGGGGGGGCCAGGACCAAGGGTTAAGGGGGGCTTCTCTGGGTGCGTTGCCCAGCTGAGCACACGTGTTACACCTGCGAACACAAAGTTACAGGTCTGCATCTATCCCTGGCCACCAAATGTGTGACCTGGCAATTGCCTTCATCATGACAATGCCCGGGTGCTCATTGTGAAGTTCTCTGATAAACACCTCTCTGTCCTTCTGGGGCATGACTACACGGTTTCCTCACAGAAGGCAATCGGCCTGAATCGAGAGCTCATCTTTGCGCCTATGAAACGGTTTAAACTCCTCAGGGCATGCCCCGTATGTGGCTGCCCAGTCGCCATTCAGGACACATTTCTTAACTAAAGACAGTAGTGGGTCTTTATTTGTCCAGACTTTAATCTGAGGGGCTGTCACAGGTGAGCCTTCGCTTTCGAAAGCATCAACAGCCATGACCATCCCAGCATCATGCTCAGCTGCCGCTTCAGTGGTGGCTAATAGTAGCCTGCTGAGTGTATCGGCGTAGTTTTCGGTGCCCGGTCTGTGCCGAATTGTGTAGTCATAGGCGGCTAACATATGCAGGCCGATGCATTCGCATTCATGGCTTTATTGTCAGCCAAAAAGGACGTTAGAGGTTTGTGATCCGTCTCCAGCTCAAATTTCCTGCCAAACTGGTACATTATTTTTTACTATATGTACACATGCTAGCGCTTCCTTTTCTACCATCCCGTAGCCCCTTTCTGCCTGGGACAGACTCCTAGAGGCATAAGCTATCGGCTGTAACTGACCATTGGCATTCACATGCTGCAACACACACCCGACCCCATAGGACGACGCATCACACGTTAAAACTAGTTTCTTACACGGGTCATATAATGTTAACAGTTTGTTTGAGCATAACAAATTGCCTGCTCTATCAAAAACCGTTTCCTGGCTGTCCCCCCAGACCCATTCACGACCTTTGCGTAGGAACACGTGTCGCGGCTCTTGCAGCGTGCTCAATTTGGGAAGAAAGTTGCCAAAATAGTGCAGGAGCCCCAGAAACTAATGCAGCTCCGTCGTGTTACGGGGTCTGAGTGCTCTCTGGATTGCCCACATTTTGGATGCAGTAGGTCTGATCCCATCTGCTGCTACCTCCCCTCCCCAGAAATTCTACCTCTGGAGCTAAGAAGATGCACTTCGCCTTTTTCAGTCGCAGCCCTACCCGGTCCAGTCTGCGTAGCATCTCCTCCAGGTTGTGGAGATGTTCTTCAGTATCACGACCCGTGATGAGGATGGCGTCTTGAAAAACCACCGTCTTTAGAATCGACTTGAGGAGGATTTCCATATTTCACTGAAAGATCGCGGCGGCCGAATGAATCCCGAACGGACATCTGTTATGCTCAAACAACCCCTTGTATGTCGTGATGGTGGTCAGCTTCTTCGACTCACTTGCCAGCTCCTGGGTCATGTAAGCTGAGGTCAGGTTCAATTTTGAAAAAAGTTTGCCACCGGATAGTGTCGCAAAGAGGTTGTCTGCTCTCGGTAGCGGGTACTGGTCTTGGAGTGACACCCGATTGATGGTAGCCTTGTAATCACCACATATCCTGACCGACCCATCCGCCTTGAGCACCGGTGCACGATCGGGCTTGCCCAGTCACTGAATTCGACTGGCGAGATGATGCCTTCCCTCAGTAGACAATCCAATTCGCATTCTATCTTTTCCCTCATAATGTACGGCACTGTTCTGGCCTTGTGGTGTACTGGCCTGGCGTCCGGGTTTATGTGAATCACTACCTTGGTCCTCATGAAAGTGCCGATGCCAGGTTGAAATAATGAGTCAAATTTGTCCAGGACCTGTGAGCATGACACTCACTCCACAGAAGAAATTGCATTGACATTGCCCCATTTCTTGTACATGACAGCAATCCAACTCCTCCCCAGTCATGCTGGACCATCCCCAAGGACAATCCAGAATGACAACCTGTTCTCCGAATCTTTGTGGGTCACGACCTACCGTGACGCTGTCCTTTGTATATGTCCGTAGCAGTCAATTGGCAATAATTTTGGCTTCCTGGCCTTGGACACCCACAACCTTTCAAACTGTTTGATACTCATCAGGGACTGGCTGGCCCCCGTGTCCAGATCCATTAATACTGGGATGCCATAGTGGAGCACTTTCATCATTATCGGTGGCTTCCTGGTATATGAACTGTATATGTGCTCCACATGAACTCGCTGAACTTCAGCTTCCAGTGATTTCCCCCAGTATTCATTTGGCCTCGTAGGGCTTACATCGGGCCCGTCCTCCTTGTACATCAACCTGGCTGCAGGCTTCTTGCACATACGCGCCAAGTGACCGCTGACGTTGCAGTTTCTGCAGGTTTATTGCTGATACCTGCAAGCTCTGGCTGGGTGTTGGCCTCCGCACCTCCAGCATGAGCTGGAGGCCCCGTTGTTGGAAACAAAAGGTCCATTACCAGTCGATCGTCTCTGACTGTCTCTGTAACTGTCCTTAAGCGCACCATTAACAGGTGTTGATGGCCCCACTATTGGTCGCATTGTCCATTGCGAAGGCATGAATCGCCTTTCAGCTAGCCATTGTCTCTGTTGAATTCCCCCTTTGGGTTCAACTACATGCTGGGGCATGTCCGATTGCTCTTGTCTGCCTAGAGAACTGTGTACCACATTAACAATGTTGACTCCCTGGTCGTTTGCCGCATTTGAGCCAAGATTTTTGCCATAAATCATTCTGGTCTCTTCCTCCCCTGAGATAAATGTCTGGGCTATCAGAGCCGTCGCTTCCAAGGTCAAGTCTTTGGTCTCAATCAGTTTCCTGAAAACCCCAGCGTGCCCGATGTCCTCAATAAAAAAGTCTCACAGCATCTCCGCTCTGCATGCATCTGGGAACTTACATAGGCTCGCCAGTCACCAGAGATCTGCCACGAAGTCTGGAATGCTTTGCCCTTCTCGCCGCCGGTGCGTGTAAAACCGATGTCTCGCCATGTGCATGCTGCTCGCCGGTTTAAGGTGTTCCCCGATCAACTTACTGAGCTCTTCGAACGTTTGTCTGCCAGCTTCTCTGGCGCAAGAAGGGCCTTCATAGAAACATAGAAACATAGAAAATAGGTGCAGGAGCAGGCCATTCAGCCCTTCTAGCCTGCACCGCCATTCAATGAGTTCATGGCTGAACTTGAAACTTCAGTACCCCCTTCCTGCTTTCTCGCCATAACCCTTGATCCCCCGAGTAGTAAGGACTTCATCTAACTCCCTTTTGAATATATTTAGTGAATTGGCCTCAACTACTTTCTGTGGTAGAGAATTCCACAGGTTCACCACTCTCTGGGTGAAGAAGTTTCTCCTCATCTCGGTCCTAAATGGCTTACCCCTTATCCTCAGACTGTGACCCCTGGTTCTGGACTTCCCCAACATTGGGAACATTCTTCCTGCATCCAACCTGTCTAAACCCGTCAGAATTTTAAACGTTTCTATGAGGTCCCCTCTCATTCTTCTGAACTCCAGTGAATACAAGCCCAGTTGATCCAGTCTTTCTTGATAGGTCAGTCCCGCCATCCCGGGAATCAGTCTGGTGAATCTTCGCTGCACTCCCTCAATAGCAAGAATGTCCTTCTTCAAGTTAGGAGACCAAAACTGTACACAATACTCCAGGTGTGGCCTCACCAAGGCCCTGTACAACTGTAGCAACACCTCCCTGCCCCTGTATTCAAATCCCCTCGCTATGAAGGCCAACATGCCATTTGCTTTCTTAACCGCCTGCTGTACCTGCATGCTAACCTTCAATGACTGATGTACCATGGCACCCAGGTCTCGTTGCACCTTCCCTTTTCCTAATCTGTCACCATTCAGATAATAGTCTGTCTCTCTGTTTTTACCACCAAAGTGGATAACCTCACATTTATCCACATTATACTTCATCTGCCATGCATTTGTCCACTCACCTAACCTATCCAAGTCACTCTGCAGCCTAATAGCATCCTCCTCGCAGCTCACACTGCCACCCAACTTAGTGTCATCCGTAAATTTGGAGATACTGCATTTAATCCCCTCATCTAAATCATTAATGTACAATGTAAACAGCTGGGGCCCCAGCACAGAACCTTGCGGCACCCCACTAGTCACTGCCTGCCATTCTGAAAAGTACCCGTTTACTCCTACTCTTTGCTTCCTGTCTGACAACCAGTTCTCAATCCACGTCAGCACACTACCCGCAATCCCATGTGCTTTAACTTTGCACATTAATCTCTTGTGTGGGACCTTGTCGAAAGCCTTCTGAAAGTCTAAATATACCACATCAACTGGTTCTCCTTTGTCCACTTTACTGGAAACATCCTCAAAAAGTTCCAGAAGATTTGTCAAGCATGATTTCCCTTTCACAAATCCATGCTGACTTGGACCTATCATGTCACCATTTTCCAGATGCACTGCTATGACATCCTTAATAATTGATTCCATCATTTTACCCACTACTGAGGTCAGACTGACCGGTCTATAATTCCCTTTTTTCTCTCTCCCTCCTTTTTTAAAAAGTGGGGTTACATTGGCTACCCTCCACTCCATAGGAACTGATCCAGAGTCAATGGAATGTTGGAAAATGACTGTCAATGCATCCGCTATTTCCAAGGCCACCTCCTTAAGTACTCTGGGATGCAGTCCATCAGGCCCTGGGGATTTATCGGCCTTCAATCCCATCAATTTCCCCAACACAATTTCCCGACTAATAAAGATTTCCCTCAGTTCCCCCTCCTTACTAGACCCTCTGACCCCTTTTATATTCCGAAGGTTGTTTGTATCCTCCTTAGTGAATACCGAACCAAAGTACTTGTTCAATTGGTCTGCCATTTCTTTGTTCCCCGTTCTGACTTCCCCTGATTCTGACTGCAGGGGACCTACGTTTGTCTTTACTAACCTTTTTCTCTTTACATACCTATAGAAACTTTTGCAATCCACCTTAATGTTCCCTGCAAGCTTCTTCTCGTACTCCATTTTCCCTGCCCTAATCAAACCCTTTGTCCTCCTCTGCTGAGTTCTAAATTTCTCCCAGTCCCCAGGTTCGCTGCTATTTCTGGCCAATTTGTATGCCACTTCCTTGGCTTTAATACTATCCCTGATTTCCCTAGATAGCCACGGTTGAGCCACCTTCCCTTTTTTATTTTTACGCCAGACAGGAATGTACAATTGTTGTAATTCATCCATGCGGTCTCTAAATGTCTGCCATTGCCCATCCACAGTCAACCCCCGAAGTATCATTCGCCAATCTATCCTAGCCAATTCACGCCTCATACCTTCAAAGTTACCCTTCTTTAAGTTCTGGACCATGGTCTCTGAATTTACTGTTTCATTCTCCATCCTAATGCAGAAATCCACCATATTATGGTCACTCTTCCCCAAGGGGCCTCGCACAATGAGATTGCTAATTAATCCTCTCTCATTACACAACACCCAGTCTAAGATGGCCTCCCCCCTAGTTGGTTCCTCAACATATTGGTCTAGAAAACCATCCCTTATGCACTCCAGGAAATCCTCCTCCACCGTATTGCTTCCAGTTTGGCTAGCCCAATCTATGTGCATATTAAAGTCACCCATTATAACTGCTACACCTTTATTGCATGCACCCCTAATTTCCTGTTTGATGCCCTCCCCAACATCCCTATTACTGTTTGGAGGTCTGTACACAACTCCTACTAAAGTTTTTTGCCCTTTGATGTTCTGCAGCTCTACCCATATAGATTCCACATCATCCAAGCTAATGTCTTTCCGAACTATTGCATTAATCTCCTCTTTAACCAACAATGCTACCCCACCTCCTTTTCCTTTTATTCTATCCTTCCTGAATGTTGAATACCCCTGAATGTTGAGTTCCCAGCCCTGATCATCCTGGAGCCATGTCTCCGTAATCCCAATCACATCATATTTATTAACATCTATTTGCACAATTAATTCATCCACCTTATTGCGGATACTCCTTGCATTAAGACACAAAGCCTGCAGGCTTGTTTTTTTAACACCCTTTGTCCTTTTAGAATTTTGCTGTACAGTGGCCCTTTTTGTTCTTTGCCTTGGGTTTCTCCGCCCTCCACTTTTCCTCATCTCCTTTCTGTCTTTTGCTTTTGCCTCCTTTTTGTTTCCCTCTGTCTCCCTGCATTGGTTCCCATCCCCCTGCCATATTAGTTTAAATCCTCCCCAACAGCACTAGCAAACACTCCCCCTAGGACATTGGTTCCGGTCCTGCCCAGGTGCAGACCGTCCGGTTTGTACTGGTCCCACCTCCCCCAGAACCGGTCCCAATGCCCCAGGAATTTGAATCCCTCCCTGCTGCACCACTGCTCAAGCCACGTATTCATCTGCGCTATCCTGCGATTCCTACTCTGACTATCACGTGGCACTGGTAGCAATCCCGAGATTACTACTTTTGAGGTCCTACTTTTTAATTTAGCTCCTAGCTCCTTAAATTCGTTTCGTAGGACCTCATCCCTTTTTTTACCTATGTCGTTGGTACCAATGTGCACCACGACAACTGGCTGTTCTCCCTCCCATTTCAGAATGTCCTGCACCCGCTCCGAGACTTCCTTGACCCTTGCACCAGGGAGGCAACATACCATCCTGGAGTCTCGGTCGCGGCCGCAGAAACGCCTATCTATTCCCCTCACCATTGAATCCCCTATCACTATTGCTGTCCCACTCTTTTTCTTGCCCTCCTGTGCAGCAGAGCCAGCCACGGTGCCATGAACTTGGCTGCTGCTGCCCTCCCCTGATGAGTCATCCCCCTCAACAGTACTCAAAACAGTGTATCTGTTTTGCAGGGGGATGACCACAGGGGACCCCTGCACTACCTTCCTTGCACTGCTCTTCCTGCTGGTCTTCCATTCCCTAGCTGGCTGTGGACCCTTTCCCTGCGGTAAGACCAACTCACTACACGTGATACTCACGTCATTCTCAGCATCGTGGATGCTCCAGAGTGAATCCACCCTCAGCTCCAACTCCGCAACGCGGACAGTCAGGAGCTTGAGGTGGACACACTTCCCGCACACGTCGTCCTTCCCTGAGTTCCCACATGGTACAGGAGGAGCAGAACACCCGACCGAGCTCTCCTGCCATGACTTAACCCTTAGATACACTTAAATTGGCAACAACAATGTTAAAAGTTACTGACTAAGAAAAGAAGAATATAAGGGAGTACGTTCTGGATCCACAAACCGTCAGGAGATGAGCCCTGCGTTTGTCGGCCGAATCCTGTCCCAGCCATTCCTTTGTGACAAAACGTTGCTGTAGTCCCGCAATAAAGTCGTCCCAATCATCACCAACACAATACCTCTCTTCTGTGCTGCTAGTGGCCATGCTCTCGTGGTTTAAATCCCAGTTTCTCGTCGCCAATAATATGTCCTTACTGTACAGTATAAATGCACACGAGGCCCATACTTGAGAAAAGATCACTCTGTGACCAGTTACCTTTATTACCAAGACCTCAAGAGACAGACGGTGAGTGGAGCTTCCCCTTTTATACCGGAAAAGTCCAGGTTAGGAGTGTCTCCCACAAGTTCGCCCCCTGTGGTCAGTGTTCTCAAGGTGTACAACTTAGGTCAGCTTATATATGGGTTGCAATGACAGTTGAATACATGACACCAACCACCTTTCTTTGCTCTATATTGAATGAACACCTTTTAGCAGCCGAATTAACCAGCTTCCATATGCCAACAGGCTGCAGTTGTTTTCTTCGAAACAGAGGAAGCTGAGGGGAAATTTAATAAAATAATGAGGGGCCTAGATAGAATGGATATGATAGAAGGGCCTATTTTCCTTAGCAGAGAGGTGAATAACCAGCGGATCATAGATTTAAGGTTTAGGATTAGAGGGGAGTTCAGGAGAACTTTTTTTCACCCGGAGCTTCAAGTCGGGTCTGGTACTCACTGCCTGAAAGGTGGCAGAGGCACTTGAAGTGCCATAACCTACAAGGCTATGGACCGAAAGCTGTAACGTGGGTTCAGGCATAATAGCTCTTTTTCGGCCCGTGCAGACACGATGGACTGAATGGTCTCCTTCTTTGCCGTAAACTTCTATGATTCTATGAACCCCACTGTGTTCACCTACACAAAATTGCCTCCCACAACTGTTGACCCTTTTTGTTTGTGGATTGTTCGTTCATACTCCTGAGAAAATGTCACCATCTCTTCACATAGTCCACTCGGAACTGAACAACCTCTTTAGAATCTCATTGCTGTGTCTATGATTGTTTAAATGTGCACACTGAACAATTGGATTGACCCATAATGCATTATTGATACTAGTTGTAATGGATGCACACAAGTTTGTAGAGCTGTTGAACTGCTCCTGGGCACGGCCAAGGTGGCCATCAGCCAGTCCAAGCAGCGCGCAGTCGAGGGGGTCGTTCAGCCCGACTGCCTGTCTCTCTTCCGCGGTTACATCCGAGCCAGGGTGTCCTTGGAGATGGAGCACCAAGGTGTCCACCGGTACGCTCGTGGCCTTCCGCGAGAGGTGGGCACCGGAGGGACTGGAGTGCATCATCACCCCCGGCAACCAAATTTTAATTTGATTTGAAATGTCTAAAGTTTAATTTGTTTATTGTGCTGGTTTTAGTGTCCCCCCCCCGGCCCTTTTAATCAGGGGGCACTTGAGTTAATGTTTTATTTTGTTCACAACAAAAGAGTTGTAGAGCTGTTGGTAATTTATGATTTAGTGCCATCGAAAAAAAAGGGGCACTTGTTTGAAAGTGTTTGGTGTGTCCGCCCCCCACACCCCCCTTTAATCAGGGGGCATTTGATTTAACGATTTAATTGTCTTCAACGAAAATAGTTGTAGAGCTGTTGAACTGCTCCTGGGCATGGCCAAGGGGACCATCAGCCGATCCAGGCAGCGGGCAGTCGAGGGGATCATTCAGTCTGACTGCCTGCCTCTCTTCCGCGGTTACATCCGAGCCAGGGTGCCCCTGGAGATGGAGCATGTGGTGTCCACCGGTACACTCATGGCCTTCCACGAGAGGTGGGCACCGGAGGGACTGGAGTGCATCATCACCCCCGGCAACCAATTTTAATTTGATTTAAGTTTACCATTCAAAGTTCAATTGGTTTATTTTGTCGGTTTTAGTGCCCCCCCCCCCTTTTAATCAGGGGGCACTTGTGTTAATGTTGCAACAAAATAGTTATAGAGCTGTTGAGTTGGGAGTGGCTTAGCCAGTCACATGATGTTCACCAGACTCAATAAAACCCCATCCAGTTGGGTTCAGGGGACCCACGATGAGACAGGTGGTTTTAAGCCTTGTGGATGAACTGGTAATGTGTAGTGTGATTGTTAAACCTTTGCTCATAAACCAACTAGTTCTTAATAGCAATGTGTTGCTATGAATTCGAAAGCAAAGAACCCTTGAAGCAAATACATTACACTAGTCATCTGCATATTTGGATGATTAACAAGTAATTAAATGAGATTAGTGAAGGTGCTTTTTGATTGGTTCTTCAGTTCTGCTAATTGTAATAGAAACATAGAAACATAGAAATTTACAGCACAGAAGGAGGCCATTTCGGCCCATCGTGTCCATGCCAGCCGTCAAAGAGTTGCACGGCCCTTGGTCAGCAGCCCTAAAAGTTACACATAAACCTATGAACAATGACGGAAAGGCAAAGTACACCCAGCCCAACTAGTCCGCCTCACACAACTGCGATACCCCTTAAACTGAAACATTCTACACTCCACCCCAACCGGAGCCATGTGATCTCCTCGGAGAGGCAAAAACCAGATAAAAACTCAGGCCAGTTTAGGGAGAACAAATATGGGAAAATGCCTCTCTGACCCATCCAGGCGATCGAAACTAGTCCAGGAGATCACCCTGGCCGTATTCTATTCCCTGCAGTACTTACCATTGTATCTGCACAATCCAACAAAAGGTCATCCAGTCTAATTCCTATTACCAGCTCTAGGTCCGTAACCCTGCAGGTCACGGCACTTTAAGTGCCCATCCAACCATCTCTTAAAAGTGTGAGGGTTTCTGCATCCACCACTCTTCCAGGCAACGAGTTCCAGATCCCCACAACTCTCTGCGTAAAGAAGCCTCCCCTCAAAGCCCCTCTAAACCTTCCACCAACCACCTCAAAACTATGCCCCCTCATAATAGACCATTCCACTAATGGAAATAGGTCCTGACTATCCACTATGTCCAGGCCCCTCAATATTTTGTACACCTCAATGAGGTCTCCTCTCAACCTCCTCTGTTCCAATGAGAACAAACCTAGCCTATCCAATCTGTCCTCATAACTAAGATTCTCCATTCCAGGCAGCATCCTCGTAAATCTCCTCTGCACCCTCTCTAGTGCAATCACCTCCTTCCTATAATATGGTGACCAGAACTGCATGCATTACTCCAGCTGTGGCCTAACCAAAGTATTATACAATTTAAGCATAACCTCCCTGCTCTTATATTCAATGCATCGGCCAATAAATGCAAGCATTCCGTATGCCTTCTTAACCACCTTACCCATCTGGCCTACTACTTTCAGGGATCTGTGGACAAGCATGCACTTCAGTCCCACACTCCTGATCTTTGTGCACCCTGTGCGGAGGGGAGCGGGTAGGTCCGAGGGCCTCCTCGTAGGACTGCTCCTGGGCACGGCCAAGGGTGCCATCAGTCGGTCCAGGCAGCGGGCGGTCGAGGGGGTCGTTCAGCCTGACTGCCTGCCTCTCTTCCGCGCGTACATCCGCGCCAGGGTGTCCTTGGAGATGGAGCACGCGGTGTCCACCGGTACTCTCGCGGCCTTCCGCGAGAGGTGGACGCCGGAAGGACTGGAGTGCATCGTTACCCCCGGCAACCAAATTTTAATTTGATTTTATTTATTTTACAGTTTGATTTGTTTTTATAGGGGGCACTTGTAGAATTAATGATTTTATGGCCCCCCAAAATTTTTTTTTTTTAAAGTCCAAAAAAAAAGTTTAAAAAAAACAAACAAAAAAACAAAAAAGGGCAGTTTGAAAAATGTTTGGAGTGTCCCCCAGATTGGGGGGCATTTGATTTAATGTTTATTTCGTTATCCAACCAAAAAGAGTTCTGTGGACGAGCACTCCAAAGTCCCTTTGTTCATCTACACTATTAAGTGGCCTACCGCTTAATGTGTATACCCTTTCCTTATTAGCCCTCCCAAAGTGCATCACCTCAAACTTCTCTGAATTAAATTCTATTTGCCACTGCTCTGCCCACCTGGCCAGTAGATTGATATCCTCCTGCAGCCCATGACTTTCCTCTTCATTATCAACCACACAGCCAATGTTAGCCAATGTCTGCAAACATTCTTAATCATACTCCCTATATTCAAATCTAAATCGTTGATATATACCACAAAAAGCAAGGGACCAAGTACTGAGCCCTGCGGAACCCCACTGGAAACATCCTTCCAGTCACAAAAGCATCAATCAACTATTACCCTTTGCTTCCTACCTCCAAGCCAATTCTGGATCCAACTTGCCACTTTGTCCGAGATCCCATGGGCGTTAACATTCTACCATGTGGGACCTTATCAAAAGCCTTGCTAAAGTCCATATATACTACATCGTAATGATATGGAACTCCAAGAAAGTGCACTTTGCAAACTCACATATTTCTATGCATGCACTCAAAAAACAGAGAACTTTAACTCATTTTAATGGACACCCGACATATTAAGAGGAAATGACTGCTTATTAAGTTTAATGGAAGAATGTGGGAACACTGCTGAACACATACCAGCTCTAAACAATAGCATATAAACTGAGCAATATTACTGCATAAAAGTTTGGCGTATTGGTATGATTTTAAAGAAGTTAACACTGCTCAAAATTGCAAACATGCAATGTATTGAGCTTTCATGCATTAATATTATACAACATAATTCCATGATGCTAAAAATATTGACATCTTAAATAAAAATAGTGCATACATTTAATTTGTGTAATAAAGTAGACTGGATGATCATTAAATGCAGTGAAAGTATCAGATGCTGAGAAAATAATTATCATTTTTTTTTGAGTCAGGGTTGTGATCCTGCAGATTATAAGTCCATTAGCATGCAGTGTCATCTGTGGCTTAGTGGGTAATACACTTACTTCTAAGTCAGAAAGTTGTGGGTTCAAGTCCCACTCTAGAGACTTGAGCACCAAAATCTAGGCTGACATACTGAGGGAGTGCTCTCTTTTGGATGAGACGTTAAACTGAGGCCCTATCTGCCCTCTCAAGTGGATGTAAAAGGCACTATTTCGAAGAAGAGCAGGCGAGTTATCCCCAGTGTCCTGGACAATATTTATCCCTCAATCAGCATAACAAAGAAACAGATTATCTGGGCATTATCACATTGCTATTTGTGGGAGCTTGCTGTGCGTAATTTGGCTGCTGCTTTTCTCACATTACAACAGTGACTACACTCCAAAAGTACTTCATTGGCTGTGAAGCGCTTTGCGATGTCCGGTGGTCATGAAAGGCACTATATAAATTCAAGTTTTCTTTTTGCATAACATCTGTAATTAGGAAAACATTTGAACAGATAATAAAGGAAATACATCAGTCACTTTAATAAGAAGTTAACATAAATGTTAAGATGTTTTAAATTCCAAGAAAAATGTAGGATGTTATATTGTTGGGTCTTCTCTACCCTTCTACCCGAAACATTTCAGCTTTGGTATCTCAGATTACTTACATCGGTGCGGCCCAAATCCCATACCTTCCAGAGTATATTCACTAACCATACTAGTTCGGTAACATTCTAAGTGCCGTGACCTATAAGACTACGGACCAAGAGCTGGAAAGTGGGTTTAGGCTGGATAGTTCTTTGTCGGCCGGCACTGACACGATGGGCCGAATGGCCTCCTTCTGTGCTGTAAATTTCTATGATTTCTATGATTTAATACATGCCCTGGATAACAAAACACAAATCCTGTTTATTCATTATTTTTAAGCTACTATAACCGCCTTCATGCCTCTCCCCAGGATCTTTCCCGCGTCCCTGATGAATGATAGACAATCACATCAGACCACATTCTGCTATTGAGTGAATCTACTAAAGAAAGGATGAGCAAATGAATAATTAACAACTGTATTATGTATTTATACTTATAATTTTATTGTCTATCTGCTTGAAATGAAAAAAAACAAAATGGGTTGCAATCTAAATGCAATGCTGTTCTTTTATAGATATCTTTTGTATTCACAGTTCTCGAGTTCCTCACTAATTGCAGGAGATTTTCTCATTTTTCTTTCTGTTAAGATTTCAATCCATTTTACTCAGACATATTCAAATTACAATCTTCTGTTCACACTTCTTGTATCTGTTGAAAGTATTGCCAAGGGTTGTTAGAATTTGATAACTGCCAACCGCATTCAAGACTAACTGGCTGATATATCCATAACTGAACCAATTAAGAACTCCACTTATATTTTTAATCTGTGTGTTATCCCTTCTTTCAAGCCTATTGCCATGGAAACAATAAGAACAAATTTTGCAACATATGCATTGATGTAGGCTGGGGCAGTTCTGGTGGCCTTTTAGACAATGGCCTAGAAGTTCTAGTAGCCAAAAATGCTGTCGGTGCCACCGCGGGCCAAAGTTAACGGCTGCCCGATTTCACAGCGCAGGCAGCACCGGTATTTTGATGCTGCCTGCTAATTTAAATTAGCACAGCGCTAAACTTACCGTGCAACCCTCTTTTTCCAGCATTACTCTCAGCAGGAGGCCCAATGTAGTAACATCTGTAACATCCCTGAACAGCTTTGCTTTCAGGCAAGATTGTCATTATAGAAAGCAGTAACGCTCCCTTAAAGGGGAACTGCCTTCTAAAATGAAAAAAAAATTAAAGAAAGGCAGGTTTTAGTTGCCATTTCCTCCATTTTCTCTTCTCTTTGAACTTTTAAAACACTTTTCACCATTCTACCAAATTGTCCACCTCTCCGCCCCACAACCACACTTAATGTTAACATTTTTATTTACTTTTCATCTGGTCTCAGAACAGATCCTGAGCTGCGGAGGTTTGAGCTTGACCAAGGTGTTAGTCTGAAGCCCACATGAGATCCACCTTGAGGAAATGCTCTCCTCAGTGTGCCTATTTCTTTCTTTCTTGCCTATTTTCATACCTTATTTCAGTGGTCCAGTGGACACCTCAAATCAATAATTTTCTTACCCATTCAATTATCCAATTACAGGGAAGAGGATACCTATGAGGTCATTTTCCTCTTTATCTCTGTTTGGTTGTCTTGTTACCCTTTCAAGAGACAGCTTGTTTATCTTTAAGGTTCCTTGCTGAACCCCTTATCGGCATAGCTATGCCGTGAAGGCCCGTTTTTCTGTTTTGACCTCGCAACTCAGCTCTCTGTAAAACTCTTTTCCTGACATGACTGGAATCCTTCTGTGTCCTCAACTTAGGCAAGCTGCTGAGCGAGGGAACCCGTAACAGACTATTATTTCTTCCAATCCACTTTGCAGCTAGAGAGGTTTTGGTTATTTTTCTGTTGGATCCCAGGCCAGACCTCGCAGTCCATCCAATGCGGCAGCTTCGGGCTGTTCCGTCTTTCGGCACGCAGAGTGGGCCAGGCGCCCTCGAAGTGCCCTTGCAAATGTGGTGCACCTCTCCGAATAAGGAACTAATGCTATCCCCAGGATCTGGGCCAGAGTCATTGGCTCTGGGCTAAGGCCAATAGGGATTCTGCTCCATCACACTAACACCGGCACCCCGGAATTTCAGGCTCGAACATTTAAGGAGCTTTATTACTGAAATAATACTGTTTATTTCAGTGTCCCAGTGTGTTCGCAGAAAACAAACAACAACAACTCCAACCTACCCCTGGCTGGCCTCCCACATTCTGCCCTACGTAAGCTACAGGTGATCCAAAACTTGGCTGCCCATGTCCTAACTTGCACCAAGTTCTGCTCACCCATCACCCCTGTGTTCGCTGATCTACATTGGCTCCCGGTTAAGCAATGCCTCGATTTCAAAATTCTCATTCTTGTTTACAAATCCCTCTCTATCTCTGTAATCTCCTTCAGCCTTAAACCCCCCCCCCCCCCACCCCCACCCCGCCGAGATGTCTGCGCTCCTCAAATTCTGCCCTCTTGAGCATCCCTGACTATAACTGCTCAACCATCAGTGGCCGTACTTTCTGTTGCCTGGGCCCTAAGCTCCCTCCCGAAACCTCTCCGCCTCGCTACCTCTCTTTCCTCCTTTAAGACGCTCCTCAAAACCTACCTCTTTGACCAAGCTTTTGGTCATCTGCCGTAATTATTTCTTATGTGGCTCGTTGTAGATATTCTTTTTGTCTTATAACACTCCTGTGAAGCATCTTGGGAAGTTTTACGACATTAAAAGTGCTATATAAATGCAAGTTGTTGCTGTTGCATTTATATAGCGCCTTTAACTTATATAAATGCAAAGTAAAACATTCCCGGGCACTTCACGGGAGTGTTATCAAACAAAATTTGATACCGAGCCACATAAGGAGATATAAGGACAGGTGAATAAAAGCTTGGTCAAAGAGGTAGGTTTTAAGGACCATCTTAAAGGAGGAGAGAGAGAACGGTTTAAGCAGGGAATTCCAGAGATTAGGGCCTAGGCAGCTGAAGGCACGGCAGCCAAAAGCCTTCAGTCTGGGAAGGAGGCAGGCTCCTTGAGCCTAACTTTGCCAATGATACTGTGTTGTGTTCGAAAGCAAGATGCCCCGAGGAACTGGTATGCAGCAGCTGGCCAGATGGCATTTCATACTGAAATATTTTTGCGATCAAAATGGAAAATATTATTAAATAAAAAGCAATTACTAAATGACAGGAATTCATTAAATAAGTTTAATTTACACTCAGTTGAGGAGGGAAGAAAAGATGAGGAGATTAATGATGTTGGTGTTAACAAGTATCTTGTGCAAAACTGGAATCCATGAATTTGAGGACATGATTATAAAGCATGCAAAGTAAGAACTAATTTATATGTAAGGAATGAGTAGATCAAGCTTTAAGTGTGCAATTTATGGACCAGACTGCCACCTAGTGCAGTAAGCAATGACAGTTGAAGCATTTCTAAAGGGAATTCAAATAGTTCCCTCTTCAGCGAAGAGGGGAGTGTGGACGAGAGAGGTGGGTGGGGCTGTGTTGTAATAAAAATAATGTCATGTCAGATTCAGTCCTGAAACAGTATGCGGATCATGCAGTGAGCTAAGTGAGCTGAATGGTTCTTTCTCCTAGAATAGAATCAAAGAATGGTTACAGCACAGAAGGAAGCCATTTGGCCCATCAAGCCCATGCCGGCTCTCTGCAGGAACACTTGGCTAGTCCCATTCCCCCGCTTTCTCCCCGTAGCCCTGCAATTTTTTTTCCTTCGGGTACTTTTCCAACTCCCTTTTGAAAGCCACGATTGAATCTGCCTCCACCACCCTTTCAGGCAGTGCATTCCAGATCCTAACCACTCGCTGCGTAAAAAGGTTTTTCCTCATGTCGCCTTTGGTTTTTCTGCCAATCGCCTTAAATCTGTGCCCTCTGGTTCTTTACCCTTCTGACAATGGGAACAGTTTCTCTCTCTCTACTCTGTCCAGACCCCTCATGATTTTGAACACCTCTATCAAATCTCCTCTCAACCTTCTCTGCTCTGAGGAGAACAACCCCAGCTTCTCCAGTCTGTCTACGTAACTGATGTCCCTCATCCCTGGAACCATTCTTGTAAGTCTTTTCTGCACCCTCCCCAAGGCCTTCACATCCTTCCTAAAGTGTGGTGCCCAGAATTGGACACAATACTCCAGTTGAGGCCGAACCAGTGTTATATAAAGATTCATCATAACTTCCTTGCTTTTGTACTCTATGCCTCTATTTATGAAGCCCAGGATCCGGTATGCATTTAAACCGCTTTCTCAACCTGCCCTGCCACCTTCAACGATTTGTGCACATATACCCACCAGGTCTCTCTGTTCATGCACCCCCTTTAGAATTGTACCCTTTAGTTTATATTGCCTCTCCTCGTACCAAAATGTATCCTATGTTCATTTCATTCCTAGTTTTCTCCCTTCTTTACCTAAAGGCGCAAACTTATGTTAAAATACAATTCCACAGATGCCAGTACCACTATGAAGTCGTTGCTCTTTAAGTGTGAGCCGCATATTGAATGCCAACATGCTGTTTAACTGTCGGCCGTGGCTCATTGGGTAGCACTCTCTTGCCTCTGAGTCAGAAGGTTTTGGATTCAAGTCCCAATTGAGAGACTTGAGCACATAATCCAGAGTGACATTCACAGTGCAGTACTAAGGAAGTGCTGCACTGTCGATGGTGCCATCATTCAGGTGAGACATTAAACTAAGATGTCTGCCCTCTCAGGTGGATGTAATATTTCAAAGAAGAGCAGGGGAGTTTTCCTGGTGCCCTGGTCAATATTTATCTTTCAATCAACATCACTCAAACAGATTATCTGATCATTATCACATTGCTGTTTGTAGCACCTTGTGTACCATTCAGCCCCTCTAGTCTATTCCAGCATTCAATGAGATCAGTATCATAATGCCATCCACTTGTCCGTTAAAGGGACTGCACCCCCCCAAAAAAATTAGGGGGAACTTTGTCCACCAACACCTGTTTTTAAGATTCTCAATCCTCATGTGAAATCCATCCATGGCCTCAACCCTCCCCCGGCCCTTCACATTTTCCCACATTATACTCCATCTGCCAAATTTTTGCCCACTCACTTCACCTGTCTATTATCCCTTTGCAGATTTTTTGTGTCCTCCTCACAACTTGCTTTCCCACCCATCTTTATATCATCAGCAAACTTGGCTACATTACACTCGGTCCCTTCATCCAAGTCATTAATATAGTTTGTAAATAGTTGAGGCCCCAGCACTGATCCCTCCAATCAAATGGGGTTTGAACTACAATCTTCTGACTCAGAAGCTGCCAACTGAGCCAAGGTGAAGCTTAATTTAGTAAGTTAATTGCTTTCCTGGATGCACCAGTCCAGGTCTGTGGACCATATTAAGGGCCAGTGAATATTGTGCATCTGCAGTCGCCATGTGATTTTTTTTATATGGATGATTCCAAAACACGCTACTGAAAGATGGTACAATAGTGCCATCTTTCACAGACTGATGCTACATGTTCTGACTTTGCAAACTCAGCAAGCTGCTCTGTTTGACATTGATGTCTCTTTACTCAAAGCCCTTTGCATTTGGAAAATGTAAATGAAACAAATTATTAACAACCTGGGTCAGCTCAGTGCAATCCAACTTGGGTCAGATCAGTGTTCATTATTGCAATTAAAAAATAGAGCAGAGCTCTTCTTAATGGATGAGGTGTCTTGGTGCTGAGAACGTTATATTCTCTGGCATTCCTATGTTCAATGTATTACAAGATTTAACATGCTTTTTAAAATTTGGATTAAATTTTCAAAGGGATCATAGGCTTTTACCTTGTGTATGTGCATGCATATACTCCGTATGTATGCAGGAACATGTATACACATTTTTTAAAAATTATGCATTCACAGAATGTGTGCATTGCTGGTGAGGCCAGCATTTATTACCCAACTTTAATTGCCCTTGAGAAGGTGGTGGTGAGCCATCTTCCTGAACCGCTGTCGATTGTGATGAAGGTACTCCCACAGTGCTGACTTTGTTGTAGTGGTTTGGTACAACTGAATAGCTCGCTTGGCCATTTCAGAGGGCAGTTAAGAGTCAACCACGTGGTGGGTCTGGAGTCACTTGTAGGCCAGTCCGGATGTGAACAGCAGATTGCCTTCCCTAAAGGACATTACTGAACCAGTTGGGTTTTTACAACAATGTGGTCATTTCATGGCCACCATTACAGATACTGGATGTTTTAATTCCAGGTTTATTTAATTAACTGACGTGCGTGCTGTGCTGCCATGGTTGGATTTGAACTTGCCTCTCCAGATTATTAGTCTAGGCCACTGGATTACTAGTCCAGTAGCATAACCACTATGCTACCATGCCCCATGTTATATGTGTTAGTACATCCGTATAAGAAGCACAGGTATGCTCATTCACACGCATATATACAGACACACATGCAAGCACGTCTCCCCAGGGCTCAGCAGGTTAATAAAGCGAGTAATTGAGTCATAAAAAGATTTCGAGTCATACTCATCATCACCATCATAGGCGGTCCCTCGAACAAGGATGACTTGCTTCCACAAGAGTTCACAGATGTTTCAATGAAGGACCCGATGTTCCAGTCCTGAACTCCAGTTGAGGGGGTGGAAGATGTCTGTGCGTGAATTTTTTTAACGTGTGGTGACCGTTGCACACCAGCCACCACACGGGTTTGACAGAGCTAGGTCTTTATCCAGTGGCAAGGGTTAACCAGGATGACTGGAGACCTGCTCTGCTGCACGGACCTAGTGTGCACACATATCGCAGTGTGGGCTGGTCCGTGCTGCTCCTGGGCTCTCGGCTCTTCTGGGTCCCGTACCCTCATTTGCCGCATCTTCGCCACGATTTCCAGGGCCCGGCGCTCCGGCTCTATTTCTAGCCCCGACCTGTGGTGGTGTTCTCACACAGGTCGGGGCTTAGTGTAGTGTAGTCATACTACACTATAAAGGTTCTAGGTTTGATCCCCGGCCGTACTCAGCTATCTGACCTATCTCAGAGCAGTAGTAGCAGTGTTGTAACTGATTTCAGCACTTCTGGGTTAGACGGGGAAATCACTGTCAAGTGACACCCATTGAAAGTTGTGCAAATGATTGCTGGTGGAGAAAGGCTTGACTTGGCTGTGCTGCCTGCCTCTCCCACCCCAGCTGCAGTCAAACAGCCTGTCCAAGTTTGCTGTACAGATTCACTCACACATGAAACATTGCTCGGCGTTGGAGAGCAACAGCTTCCAAAAAATTGTTCCCCCCGCCCCCACCACCAAGCAACAAATGCCTTGAAGAGAGGAAAAAATTAGTGAAAAAGGAAGGACAAACTGAAGTTGTTTCAAAAACAAATATTCACCTCCCATCTACAAACACACACACACAGGCCACTTGCCATGTGGTGATAGCTTTTAACAGACATTGCTTTCATGCACACATACATTAAAGTATGTACATGATCGCAGGCACATACAGATGTGCATCTACCTGAAAAAGTACTCGCGTACACATGGCCGCAGAGATGTGTGCAATCTGTTTGGGTGGCATACTACCTGCTTCATTCATCAAGCTTCAGAATTCGGACCTCTCTGTCTTTGATATGCCCATGTGACTGGCACACAAATGTATGAACACTCGGTCTAGAGGTATGATTCTCACTTAGGGGGCTGAGCCCTCATTTAAACTAGGGGGCATAGTTTCAGAATAAGGGGTCGCCCATTTAAAACCGAAATGAGGAGTAATTTCTTCATTCAGAAGGTCGTGAATCTGTGACATTCTCTACCCTGGAGAGCTGTGGAAGCTGGGTCATTGAATATTTCCAAGGTGGAGAAAGAAAGATTTTTGAACGATAAAGGAGTCGAGGGTTATGTGGAGCGGGCAGGGAAGTGGAGTTGAGGCCAAGATCAGATCAGCCATGATCTTATTGAATGGCGGAGCAGGCTCGAGGGCCAAGTGGCCTACTCCTGCTCCTATTTCTTAAGTTCTTACTCTGTTCCCATGTGTGATACACCTGCCCTACGACAGTGGTACTAGCCTAGGTGCTGACTCCCAGTCATAAACACATGCACAGGTATACACTGCCTCTTCAATTGGCATACCACTTGTCACACAAAGAGTAATTAATACTTGGAATAATCTACTGATTATTTCAGAATCATAGAATGGCAAAGCACATAAGGAGGCCATTCAGGCCATCATGCCAGTGCTGACACTTTGAAAGAGCTACCCAATTAATCCCATTCCCCTGCTCTTTTCCTATAGCCCTGCATTTTTTTTTCAGGTATATATCTCATTCCCTTCTGAAAGTTGCTGTTGGATCAGCTTCCACCACCCTTTCCGGTAGTGCATTCCAGATCATCATGACTCGCTGCGTAAAAAGATTCCACCTCATTTCTGCCCTGCTTCATTTGCCAATTAACTTAAATCTGCGTCGACTGGTTACCGCCCCTTCTGCAATTGGAAACTAGAGGTAATCCAACACTCGGCTGCCCGTGTCCTAACTCGCATCAAGTCCCACTCACCCATCACCCCTGTGCTCATTGGCCTACATTGACTCCCGGTTAAGCAATGCCTCAATTTCAAAATTCTCACCCTGATGTTCAAATCCCTCCATGGCCTCGCCCCTCCTTATCTCTGTAATCTCCTCCAGCCCCACAACCCCCTGAGATGTCTGCACTCCTCTAATTCTGCCCTGCTGAGCATCCCTGATTATAATCACTCAACCATTGGTGGCTGTGCCTTCTGTTGCCTAGGCCCCAAGCTCTGGAACTTCCTGCCTAAGCCTCTCCACCTCTCTACCTCTCTTTCCTCCTTCAAGTCACTCCTTAAAACAGACCTCTTTGACCAAGCTTTTGGTCACCTGCGCTAATTTCTACTTATGCGGTTCGGTGTCAAATTTTTATCGCATAATACTCCTGTGAAGCGCCTTGGAGCGGTTCAATACGTTAAAGGTTCTATATAAGTACAAGTTGTTGTTGTTCTCCCCTTAACCTTCTCTGCTTTAAGGAGAACAATCTCAGCTTCTCTATTCTCTCCAGATAACTGAAAGTCCCTCATCCCTGGTACCATTCTGGTAAATGTCCTCTGCATCCTCTCCTTGACCTTGACAGAATTTAACATAATATAAAGATTTAGCTTAACTTCCTTGTTTTTGTACCCTATGCCTCTATAAAGCCAAGGATCCTTTATGCATTTTGTAAATAGCCCTATCAATTTGTCCTGCCATCTTCAAAAATGTATGTAGTAGAGGCAAGAATTCTAGAGTTATTAAAGAAGGATGCTGTGATGATTAGGTTTGCATTGAAAGTCGAGCAGGTTGCACTAAATCGTAGAATGGTTACAGCACAGAAGGTGGCCATTCGGTCCATCGAGCCCGTGCTGGCTCTCTGCAAGAGCACTTCAGTCAGTACTGCTCCCCTGCCCTTTCCCCGTAGCCCTGCAATTTTTTTTTCCTTCAAGTACATATCCAGTTCCCTTTTGAAAACCACAGTTGAATCTGCCTCCACCACCCTTTGAGGCAGTGACTTCCAGATCCTAACCACTCGCCGCATAAAAAAAGCTTTTACTCATGTTGCCTTTGGTTCTTCTGCCAATCACCTTAAATCTGTGTCCTCTGGTTCTCGACCCTTCTGACAATGGGCACAATTTCTCTCTATCGACTCTATCTCGACCCCTCATGATTGACATCCCTCATCTGGACTTACCTTTTTTTAATCTTTGAGTTACGTGTCTGTGTGAGTTTGAGAGTGCCCTGGCCCCTCCTTCCTCCCAGTCACCCACTCTGTCTCTTGTACCAAGCTAAGCGAAGACAAGGTTGTTTCTGCAGCAATCAAAGTTTTTTTGAGTTCTGTGTCTGGTTTCAATTGCCAGTGAAAGGTGAGAACCCTAAATAAAGAATATAAATATAGAGAGAGAAAGGGAGACAATCATATCGAGAAAAGGAAAGGTAAAACTGTGGGAGATAGTGGAGAAATAGAGTAAGCAAATCAATCTCAGCCAGAGAAGGAACGAGCAAGAAGGACACAAAGACAGAGACAGGAATAATTAAAGACTGAGAGACAAAACAGAAAGATGCCAGTCACTCTCCCATGCTGTTTAAATGAAGTTAACCTCTTAAAAATCAGGCAGAATCTCTTTCACTTGGAGTGACTTTGATATGGACTGAATTAATTCCTCTCTGTACCTCTACCTTTATCTAAGACATGAGTTAGCCTGTATTGAATTCCTGTCTGACAGATTTTTATTGTCAAATTGAGAAAACTAGGTGAAGGTGAGAGGCGCATGGTACAGGAAACCAAGTTGAAAAGAGGTGAGCAGGTAAATTAAACAATGGTTGATGTTAAGCTTGAGTTCTAAATGTCTGCAGATCGCAGAAAGAAGATTGCAGGAAGTAAAGAACTGTGCGATTAAAGCTGGTTAGAGAAGTGGCAGGAAAGATGAACTTCAGAAATCTGTTTACACTAGGCACGCTCAAATCAATTTGCTGCAGAGCTAGTTTCAAACTGATTCCTGTAAATTAATGTTTTATTCTGAGATAAAATTAGAATAAATATGTTGAAATCAATTAAACAATTTGTTTTAAAGAAAAATCAGTGGTGAATTTGCTACAAAGCTGAATTTGCAGCGAAAGTCTATGTAATGTATGCACCTATTGTACAGGACTGCCCCGTGCACCACCCTCCATGCCAAGGCCCCAATAAATAAAGGGAGGACTCCCATGGCAACAGCTCTGTAATTTCTGCGGTCTAGAGGAGTCCGTGTTCCATGTATATGTTGAATGTGTCAGGTTGCAGCCCCTCTTCCAATATTTGATGGGGCTGCTCCTCAAATTCTGGTTGCACTTCAGTCCCACGCTCCTGATCTTTGGGAACTCATGCACACTGAACTCACAGCAACTCCACTCAATTAATGAGCTGCCATTACCTTACTGAATAAGCAGAGCCCTCAACCTGTTACACTGTAACTCATCCTTAACCCTGAATAAATTGGAACTCTCTGCGATGAGTAACGCATGCTTGTGAGCAAACAAGCATTCAATATTGTTACGTAGTGAGCAACCCTTATCCTGCTGAGATAATGGGATCCCGCACAGTAAATTATTTTCACCCTCCTGAACAAACAATAATTTCATAGCTATATAATGAGTAACCCTCACTCTGCTTAATAAACACCAACTACTCATAATTGCACAATGAGTAACCCTTTGACCTCTGGATAACACGTGCAATTGTGTTGTGAGCAATTTTTAGAAAATGTTCGTGTGGTTAATAAGAACATAATACATAAGAACATAAGATATAGGAGCAGGAGTAGGCCATACGACCCCTCAAGCCTGCTCCGCTATTTAATACGATCATGGCTGATCCGATCATGGACTCAGGTCCACTTCCCTGCCCGCTCCCCATAACCCCTTAATCCCTTATCGGTTAAGAAACTGTCTATCTCTGTCTTAAATTTATTCAATGTCCCGGCTTCCACAGCTCTCTGAGGCAGCGAATTCCACAAATTTACAACCCTCTGAGAGAAGAGTTTCCTCCTCATCTCAGTTTTAAATGGGCAGCCCCTTATTCTAAGATTATGCCCCCTCGTTCTAGTCTCCCCTATCAGTGGAAATATCTTCTCTGTATTCACCTTGTCAAGTCCCGTCATCACAGTGATATTTTAGGCAAAAGTCCTGGAGATAAACCAAAATCCCTAGGAGCAGCGCCAGTGGCAATGAGCTCCACCCGGATCGTGGTGCACACCCACTTCCGGCTTCCTCGTACATGCACTGCGCTGGATCGAGCGTGCATGCACAAAAAGAGGGCGGAGTCAAATGCACGCAGCCACAGAAGGACACAAAAAAGTTGTTGCAAAATAATCACTCTGCCATTTTTAACCTGCCAAGTCAACAACAGTCCCACATAATAGAGAGGCCTTCTCCCAGGGAATAGAGATCAAGTCCACAGTTTAATTTACATCAAAGTGATCTTGCTTATTTGAAGTGTTTTCTTCTAAGGTCGAAAGCAAAGGTTTTTTGAGAGATCCTTTAACTGTGTGTATGAACGTCAGAAATGTCTTCTTTTCCGAGTCTGCAATTATCAGTGTTTGAAGCTGATCATCTATGCTGAATTGAAATGTTGCATTCTGAACAATTAATTCGGAAGCAAAATTGTGAAAGTATGAAATGTTAAATAACTATAATTAATACAGGAAAAAAGATAATTGTCCCTCCGGCGATATGATTGTTTTTATTTATTATCAAGGTCAAGATAAGAGGGGAAGAGACTTCATATCATTGAAGTCATATTTAATATTTAATGGAAGACTTTCAACCATAATGCATAATTTTTTGTACAATAATTAACTGGAGAGCAGCAGAATGCCTTGAATTTATTGAAGAAAATATCAAAAGTGTACTGTTTTTCCTCCTCACTTGGACAACCCAATGCATCGCTTTCCAAAGAGAATAAGCCAGGATACATTGGAGCATTCACGCTGAGACTTGTGGTGAATTAAATCACAATTAGCTGAGAGATACACCCAATAAAACCTCATTTAATTTGAATTAAGGATGGATTAAAGCTTTCCTCTGTTCTGATATGTCATGTTTCAGGGGTTTTAATTGACTTCAAGGTTGTATTAATCAGGAGATGCAAGCCAAACACGGATGCTGTTTTGTGACACTGTCTGTATCCATCATCTTGTTACTTTCATTCATACTGATCAGACTAATTTATCCTCAGAAGCTTAAAAAAATCAATAATTTACAGTACAATAACAGCAAAGAAATTTCTGTTGTAGAATTTCTTAATTACTTCAGTCTTTTTCATGAATAAACTCTGGTTCAGCCACAGCTGGAGTGTTGTGTCCAATTTGGGCACCACACTTTAGGAAGGATGTCAAGGCTCTTAGAGAGGGTGCACAGTAGATTTACTAGAATGGTATCAGGGATACCCTCAAAGCCTCCCTGATAAAGTGCACTATCCCCACTGACACCTGGGAGTGCCTGGACAAAGACTGCCCTAAGTGGAGGAAATGAATCCGGGAGGGTGCTGAGCGGCTTGAGTCTCATCGCCGAGTGCATGCAGAAAAAAAGCGCAGGCAGCGGAAATAACGTGCGACAAACCTGTCCCACCCTCTCTTACCCTCAACGGCTATCTGTCCCACCTGTGGCAGGGACTGTGGCTCTCGTATTGGATTGTTCAGCCACCTAAAGACTCATTCTAAGGGCCCAAAATTGCCCAGGAGTTGCTCCGGTTTTTTCGGAGCAACTTGATTTTTCTGGACTATCTTAAAAATCCCCATTTTGCACATTTAATTTGCACCAGTGTAAGTGAGTTAGTTAGGATTTTTTAAGTTTAGTTTTGTTTTGTTCAAAAGGGGGCATTACCAGCCACCTACGCCTGTTTTGGCCATTTAAGCCAGTTTGGACAGCTAATAGTTGCTCCAAACTAACTTAGGCCAGCGTATGTGGCCACTTGTGGCCGCACAGAAAACACTTGCGGAGAGTTAAGAAATCAGAGCAAGTAGTTACTTAATGACTTGACTAAAGAACGTGAATAGGAACAAACAGCTATATAGGACATCATAGGACAAACTTCGCAAAGTTAATTTACTATACAGCAGAAGCATTTATGGAAGCTTAAACTACAAAAATAAAACAAGTAAAGAGACAGAACATATTTACATAATTTTTTCAAAATATCCAAATAAAAAATAGAAGTACCTCCTGCTCATAATTCTTATGTTCTTATTGTTATGTCTCAAATAAAGCAGCGTGACTGAGTACTGTAGACTTGAGTAAGTGTGACCTTAGTCTCTTTATTCTGACTCCAGATTGCTGGCACAGCCTGGGAGACCTGCTTATATGCAATGCTCCCAAGGAATGCTGGGATCCCTTGGGACTCCAACAGATGTGCTCTCTGGTGGCGGTAGAATGCTGGTTACAAGGTGTTGCATACATAACATCACTCCCCCCCCCCCCCCCCAAAGTCAACAGTACACTTATTGACAGGGTGAGATGATCTGGGGTTTTCCGCTCCCTAGTCGATCGTCTCGGTACAAACACAGGTGCAGGTGAGATAGTTGGGCCTTCGCTGGGCTGCTGTGCAGCTGGCCTTGCTGGGCTGCTGGGGATGATGAGTTCAGCTTCGTGGTCAACGGTGATGTCGGTTGCCACTTGTGTGTGTATCGGAGTGTCGAAGTTGGTGGTGTCCTCTTCAGGTTGCTCGTGGTTGTCTGTGAATCGCAGTTTGGACAGTCCGCCTGTATGGACATTTCGTCTTTGCACCGCTGGAACGGCTTGATCTGCTTATGCATCTCCGCTGGGACACTGGACTACATAACATAAGAACATAAGAATTAGGAACATCTAGCCCCTCGAGCCTGCTCCGCCATTCAACAAGATCATGGCTGATCTGGCCGTGGACTCAGCTCCACTTACCCGCCCACTCCCCGTAACCCTTAATTCTCTTATTGCTTAAAAATCTATCTATCTGTGATTTGAATACATTCACTGAGCTAGCCTCAACTGCTTCCTTGGGCAGACAATTCCACAGATTCACAACCTTCTGGGAGAAGAAATTCCTTCTCAATTCGGTTTTAAATTGGCTCCCCTGTATTTTGAGGCTGTGCCCCTAGTTCTAGTCTCCCTGACCAAATATTTTCTGCAAGTTAGTCCATTTGCAAGTTTGACCTGAAACACCTTACTCCCTTCTTTGGCTACGACAGTGCCAGCAAGCCATTTAGGACCATGTCCATAGCTGACAAGGACACCAGGCATGCCATGCGTGGCAAACATGGCTCGTAGGCTTTTGATGGTGGCAATGGACCTGCTTACAGACATTATTACATACTCAGTCCATTTTGAATAAGCATCCACAACAACCAAAAACATTTTGCCTAGAAACGGGCCAGCGAAGTCACCGTGGATCCTGGAACACAGTTTGGAGGGCCATGACCACAAACTTAGCGGTGCCTCCCTGGGTGCATTGCTCAGTTGAGAGCAAGTGTTGCATTGGCGCACGCAAGACTCCAAATCTGAGTCGATGCCGGGCCACCACACATGGGATCTGGCTACAGCTTTAATCATTACTATGCCTGGATGGGTACTGTGTAGATCACGTATAAACGTTTCCCTGCCTTTCTTAGGCAAAACCACGCGATTATCCCACAAAAGACAGTCCGCCTGTATGGACATTTCGTCTTTGCACCGCTGGAACGGCTTGATCTGCTTATGCATCTCCGCTGGGACACTGGACTACATAACATAAGAACATAAGAATTAGGAACATCTAGCCCCTCGAGCCTGCTCCGCCATTCAACAAGATCATGGCTGATCTGGCCGTGGACTCAGCTCCACTTACCCGCCCACTCCCCGTAACCCTTAATTCTCTTATTGCTTAAAAATCTATCTATCTGTGATTTGAATACATTCACTGAGCTAGCCTCAACTGCTTCCTTGGGCAGACAATTCCACAGATTCACAACCTTCTGGGAGAAGAAATTCCTTCTCAATTCGGTTTTAAATTGGCTCCCCTGTATTTTGAGGCTGTGCCCCTAGTTCTAGTCTCCCTGACCAGTGGAAACAACCTCTCTGCCCCTATCTTGTCTATCCCATTCATTATTTTAAATGTTTCTATAAGATCACCCCTCATCCTTCTGAACTCCAACGAGTAAAGACCCAATCTACTCAATCTATCATCATAAGGTAACCCTCTCATCTCCGGAATCAGCCTAGTGAATTTTCTCTGTAGCAACTCCAAAGCTAGTATATCCTTCCTTAAGTAAGGTGACCAAAACTGCATGCGGTACTCCAGGTGCAGCCTCACCAATACCCTATACAGTTGCAGCAGGACCTCCCTGCTTTTGTACTCCATCCCTCTCGCAATGAAGGCCAACATTCCATTTACCTTCCTGATTACCTGCTGCACCTGCAAACTAACTTTTTGGGATTCATGCACAAGGACCCCCAGGTCCCTCTGCACCGCAGCATGTTGTAATTTCTCCCCATTCAAATAATATTCCCTTTTACTGTTTTATTTTCCAAGGTGGATGACCTCACATTTTCCGACATTGTATTCCATCTGCCAAACCTTAGCCCATTCACTTAACCTATCTAAATCTCTTTGCAGCCTCTCTGTGTCCTCTACACAACCCGCTTTCCCACTAATCTTTGTGTCATCTGCAAACTTTGTTACACTACACTCTGTCCCCTCTTACAGGTCATCTATGTATATTGTAAACAGTTGTGGTCCCAGCACCGATCCCTGTGGCACACCACTCACCACCAATTTCCAACCCGAAAAGGACCCATTTATCCCGACTCTCTGCTTTCTGTTAGCCAGCCAATTCTCTATCCATGCTAATACATTTCCTCTGACTCCGCGTACCTTTATCTTCTGCAGTAACCTTTTGTATGGCACCTTATCGAATGCCTTTTGGAAATCTAAATACACCACATCCATCTCGGTACATCTCTATCCACCATGCTCGTTATATCCTCAAAGAATTCCAGTAAATTAGTTTAACATGATTTCCCCTTCATGAATCCATGTTGCGTCTGCTTGATTGCACTATTCCTATCTAGATGTCCTGCTATTTCTTCCTTAATGATAGCTTTAAGCATTTTCCCCACTACAGATGTTAAACTAACCGGCCTATAGTTACCTGCCTTTTGTCTGCCCCCTTTTTTAAACAGAGGCGTTACATTAGCTGCTTTCCAGTTCGCTGGTACCTCCCCAGAGTCCAGAGAATTTTGGTAGATTATAACAAATGAATCTGCTACAACTTCCGCCATCTCTTTTAATACCCTGGGATGCATTTCATCCAGACCAGGGGACTTGTCTACCTTGAGTCCCATCAGCCTGTCCAGCACTACCCCCTTAGTGATAGTGATTATCTCAAGGTCCTCCCTTCCCACATTCCCGTGACCAGCAATTTTTGGCATGGTTTTTGTGTCTTCCACTGTGAAGACCGAAGCAAAATAATTGTTTAAGGTCTCAGCCATTTCCACATTTCCCATTATTAAATCCCTCTTCTCATCTTCTAAGGGACTAGCTCCCATGGAGGACACAGTTTTTTACAAGGGACAGTAAAGGATCCTCGCTGGTCCAGGTCCTGATCTGATTTGGCATTTCGTTTTGAAATGGAGACATCACCAAGAGCAAGTCTGCAAGCTGTGCCATTTCCATACCGGTGGTGGGCAATGGTAGCCGACTGAGAGCATCAGCGCAGTTCTCTGTGATTGGCCTGTGGCGAATTTCATAGTATCTGGAAAATGGTGACATGATAGGTCCAAGTCAGCATGGATTTGTGAAAGGGAAATCATGCTTGACAAATCTTCTGGAATTTTTTGAGGATGTTTCCAGTAAAGTGGACAAAGGAGAACCAGTTGATGTGGTATATTTGGACTTTCAGAAGGCTTTCGACAAGGTCCCACACAAGAGATTAATGTGCAAAGTTAAAGCACATGGGATTGGGGGTAGTGTGCTGACGTGGATTGAGAACTGGTTGTCAGACAGGAAGCAAAGAGTAGGAGTAAACGGGTACTTTTCAGAATGGCAGGCAGTGACTAGTGGAGTGCCGCAAGGTTCTGTGCTGGGGCCCCAGCTGTTTACATTGTACATTAATGATTTAGACGAGGGGATTAAATGCAGTATCTCCAAATTTGCGGATGATACTAAGTTGGGTGGCAGTGTGAGCTGCGAGGAGGATGCTTTGAGGCTGCAGAGCGACTTGGATAGGTTAGGTGAGTGGGCAAATGCATGGCAGATGAAGTATAATGTGGATAAATGTGAGGTTATCCACTTTGGTGGTAAAAACAAAGAGACAGACTATTATCTGAATGGTGACAGATTAGGAAAAGGGAAGGTGCAACGAGACCTGGGTGTCATGGTACATCAGTCATTGAAGGTTGGCATGCAGGTACAGCAGGCGGTTAAGAAAGCAAATGGCATGTTGGCCTTCATAGCGAGGGGATTTGAATACAGGGGCAGGGAGGTGTTGCTACAGTTGTACAGGGCCTTGGTGAGGCCACACCTGGAGTATTGTGTACAGTTTTGGTCTCCTAACTTGAGGAAGGACATTCTTGCTATTGAGGGAGTGCAGCGAAGGTTCACCAGACTGATTCCCGGGATGGCGGGACTGACCTATCAAGAAAGATTGGATCAATTGGGCTTGTATTCACTGGAGTTCAGAAGAATGAGAGGGGACCTCATAGAAACGTTTAAAATTCTGACGGGTTTAGACAGGTTAGATGCAGAAAGAATGTTCCCAATGTTGGGGAAGTCCAGAACCAGGGGTCACAGTCTGAGGATAAGGGGTAAGCCATTTAGGACCGAGATGAGGAGAAACTTCTTCACCCAGAGAGTGGTGAACCTGTGGAATTCTCTACCACAGAAAGTAGTTGAGGCCAATTCACTAAATATATTCAAAAGGGAGTTAGATGAAGTCCTTACTACTCGGGGGATCAAGGGTTATGGCGAGAAAGCAGGAAGGGGGTACTGAAGTTTCATGTTCAGCCATGAACTCATTGAATGGCGGTGCAGGCTAGAAGGGCTGAATGGCCTGCTCCTGCACCTATTTTCTATGTTTCTATGTTTCTATGTTATATGCAGAAGGCGTGAGCGCCCATCTTTTGATGCGAGCAGAGGCATTGATATTAATACCTTTGCTCTCTGAGATTAGCGATATGAGCGGCTTAAGTCCAGTTTCTAATTCGAACTTAAGCCCAAACAGATACTAGTGCATTTTTTTCACCCCGTAAATGCATGCCAGAGCTTCTTTTTCGATTATGCTGTAGGCCCTTTCGGCCTTGGACAAACTCCTGGATGCATAAGCGACCGGTTGCAATGTTCCCGATTCATTTGCTTGTTGTAACACACACCCGACCCCATACGAAGACGCATCGTAAGCTAGCACTAAACGTTTACATGGGTCACACAGAACAAGCAGTTTGTTGGAACATAACAGATTTCTGGCTTTCTCAAAAGCAGTTTCTTGTGATTTCCTCCATACCCAGTCATTTCCCTTGCGTAGCAACATATGAAGAGGTTCGAGCAAGGTGCTTAACCTGGGTAGGAAATTACCAAAATAATTGAGGAGTCCCAGGAACAACCACAGCTCCGTCAATGTAGTGTGGTCTCGGCACGTTCTTGATGGCCTCCATCTTGGCGTCGGTGGGTCTGATGCCATGTGCCGTGATTCTCCTCCCTAAGAACTCGATCTCTGTTGCCAGGAAAACATACTTTAAGCATTTCAACCTGAGTCCCACACGATCTAGTTGACTTAGAACCTCTTCCAGGTTCTGCAAGTGTTCGATGGTGTCCCGACCTGTGATCAATATGTTGTCCTGGAAAACCACGGTGCGCAGAACCGACTTTAGCAGACTCTCCATGTTCCTTTGAAAAATAGCCGGGGCCGATCGAATCCCAAACAGGCATCAATTGTAGATGAACATACCTTTGTGCGTGTTGATGCAGGTGAGGCCTTTCGAAGATTCCAACAGCTCCTGCGTCATGTAGGCCGCGGTCAGGTTCAACTTGGTGAACATCTTCCCTCCTGCCAATGTCGCAAATATGTCGTCTGCCTTGGGTAGCGAGTACTGGTCCTGCAGCGACAAACGGTTAATCGTTACTTTATAGTCCCCACAGATTCTGACTGTGCCATCGCCCTTGAGAATCGGAACAATTGGACTGGCCCACTCGTTGAACTCAACCGGCGTAATGATGCCCTCTCGTTGCAGCCTGTCCAGCTCGATTTCCACTTTTTCTTGCATTATGTATGGCACCGCATGTGCCTTGTGGTGGATGGGTCGTGTACCGGGAATCAAGTGGATCTGCACCTTCGCCCCAGAGAAATTTCCGATGCCTGGCTCAACAACGACAGGAATTTGCTCAAAACCTGGGCACATGAGGCGTCGTCGATAGACGAAAGCTCTCGGATGTCGTCCCAGTTCCAGCGGATTTTTCCCAGCCAGCTTCTGCCAAATAGAATGGGGCCATCTCCTGGTGCAATCCATCATGGTAGTTCGTGCACCGCTCCATCATAGAAGACTTTTACTGCTGCACTGCCAATTACAGAGATCAGCCCTTTAGTGCAAGTTCTCAGCTTGGTATGAATAAGGCTCAGCTTGGGCCTTTGTGCCTTGTTGCACCACAGCCTCTCGAAGGCCTTTTTGCTCATGATCGACTGACTCGCACCCGTATCCAATTACATGGATAATGGAATTCCATTCAGTTCAACTTTTAACATGATCGGTGGACATTTCGGGTGAAGATGTGCACCCCATACACTTCTACCTCCTTGGTTCGAGTCTCTAGTTCAGTTTGATCGGCCAAGGATCGGTCTTCCTCTGCAACGTGGTGGTTTGCAGCTCGTCTGCACATTCGCTGAAGGTGTCCCATTGTTCTACAGCCTTTACACGCATAGTGTTTGAAGCGGCATTGATGGGCTCGATGATCACCTTCACAACGCCAACAAGGTGTTAATTGCTTTGCATTCACACTTGATGGTGGACTCTGAGTCATCTGAGGTCGTGCAGCTGCAGGCGTGTACATTCTGCCATATGCATTCCTGCCTGAAAAAGATGTTACTTTGTGTACAGTACTTGCCAATGCATCTTTATGTTGCAAATTTGTTTGGTGTTATCGCTGGTGGACATAAATGCCTGGGCCATCGTTAGGCTTTGCTCAGGTTCGGTGTTTCAACAGTCAATAGTTTACGAAGGATAACCTCATGGCCAATGCCAAGCACAAAAAAGTCACTTAGCAATTTTCTCCAGGAATCCACCAAATTCGCAATGTCCTGCAAGGCACCTTAGTTCGGCGACGTAGCTCGCCATTTCCTGGCCTTCAGATCGTTGACATGTATAAAATCGATATCTTGCCATCAGAATGCTCTCCTTTGGATTTAGGTGCTCCCGGACCAGCGTACACAGTTCTTCATACGATTTGGTTGTTGTTATCACCGGAGCAAGAAGATTCTTCATGAGGCCATAAGTTGTTGCCCCGCAGACGGTGAGGAGGATCGCCCTTCGTTGGCAGCGTTCTCATTCCCTTCCAGCTCGTTGGCCACGAATTATTGGTTGAGTCACTCCATGAAGGCTTCAAAATCATCACCTTCTGAGAATTTCTCCAGGATACCAACAGTTGTCTGCATTTTCGCGTGATGGTTCATTATCTATTACTCGTCGCCAGTTGTTATGTCTCAAATAAAGCAATGTGACTGAGTACTGTAGACTTGAGTAAGTGTGACCTTAGTCTCTTTATTCTGACTCCAGAGTGCTGGCAAAGCATGGGAGGCCTGTTTACATGCAGTGCTCCCAAGGGATGCTGGGATCCCTTGGGACTCCCACAGACGCGCACTCTAGTGGCGGTAGAATGCTGGTTACAAGGTGTTGCAAACATAACACTTATGTAGGAAAGTATTTTCATCAACAGGGTTAAGGAAAGTCTTGAGTAAGCTCATTAAAATTACTGACTATACACTTATCACCACACCCCTCCCTCCGGGATCAAAACTCCCGCCCCGATCAAAACTCTCTCCCCCTACTTCCCCCCACCGACCGCCCCCCGCCCCCCCGATCAAAACTCTCCTCCTTCACCCCCAGATCAAAACTCTCCTGCTTCCCTCCGCCGATCATAACTCTCCCCCTCCTTCCGACCCCCGCCCCCCAATCAAAACTTGCACAAACCTGTTTGTAGCCTTAGCCTGGGAAGACAGTGGACCAGTCTGTGTGGCAGGCCACTCGCCCCGGGATAGGGGCGGGACGCATTGGGTTCCACGCTGCAGCACGCATCATCAGCAGGAGTTTCTGCGCATGCTCGAATGCTCTAATGCGCATGCGGACAGCTGCCGGCACTTTTCACACGCAGGACCCTAGCTCCGCCCCCCCAATGGAATCGCCACACTGCGCCAAGCCTCGGGAGAGTCAACAGAGCAGCCAGAATCTGGGGACATATTTTTGGCACCGTTTTGAGCCTAGCAAGTCGGCACATCTCACGTGAGTGCGTTGAAAAAACGGGTGGGCCAAATTTGGGCCCTAAGAGTGAAAGCAAGTCTTCCTTGATTCTGAGGGACTGCCTATGATGATGAGGATGATCGAGGATGAAAAAATTCAGTTAGGTGGACAGACTAGTGAATCCAGGCTTGTTCTCCTTCGAGCAGAGAAGGTTAAGGGCAGATTTGATGGAGGTGTTCAAAATCTTGAACTGTTTTGACAGAGTAAATGAGAAAAAGTTTCCAGTGGCAGAAGGGTTTGACACAGATTTAAGATAATTGGCAAAAGAACCAGAGCTGTGTGAGAGAAAACCATGACGCAGCGAGTTGTTATGATTTGGAATGCTCTGCCTGAAAGGGTGGTGAAAGCAGATTCAATAATAAGTTTCAAAAGGGAATTAAATACATATTTGTAAAAGGAAAAATCTGCCAGGCTCTGGGGAAAGATCAGGGGAGTGGGACTAATTGGACAGCTCTTTCGACAAGCCGGCAGAGGCAGAATGGACCAAATGGCTTCCTTCTGTGCAGTATGATTCTCTCATTCTCTGAAACCTGAGTGAAGCTGCAAGATCCATAGGCTGTAGGACCCCAACAAAGCTGAAAAGGAAAATAGAGGTGACAAGATAAAGCAAGAAATAGCAATTAGACGGCACCAAGCTTAGTTTCAAATACCTGCAGAATGTAAGAAGCAGAGAGGAGTGAGTGAAGCAAGCAATTTCATAATTGTAAGCCACCCAATAAGAATGGGTGTGATGAGTCTGGGTTTTGACTTCAACGCACCGAGAACACATGGTGAAGGAAGAGCATGTAGGGGTGTGTATTTGTAACATTACAACAGTGACTACACTCCAAAACTATTTCATTGGCTGTAAAGAGCTAGGTAAGTGCAAGTCTGTCTTTCTTCAAGAAACCAAGAAGAAAATATGTTAAAAGACCAATGACCAGACAAGTATTGATGAGCTGGAAAAGGATAATCGATAGAGTGAAACCTGGCCACTAAGCTCAACTGTATCAGTTAACAGCAATGAGTACGTCAGAGCAGGCTTTCAGATTTTTGTCCCACTTGACAGAACTGTTTGTCGGGTTTCATTGAATGCACCTAGAGTCAAATAACCTGTTGACACACACTAACCCAGATTCGTTGGGTGTTACCAAAGAGCAACTGCTACACTTGGGTCGGGGGAGAAATTGACCTTCAGAAAAAGTCCCGCTTGCGCCTCTGGGAGGTAAAGGGTTTTCGCCCAGGCACAGCGGCCAGAGGCCCCCCCCCCCCCCCCCACCCTGGAATTGCCCCCCGGGGCTCCATCGGAGGAAAGGGTTTTGTGTTGCGCCACAGCGATTACATCATCGGCGCGTTCGGCGACCCATTATCGTCGTGCGCCAACCACTTTGTGCCCTGCGGGGGAAATTGCCCTGCGGGACGCAAGGTCAGCGCAGGAAGATGCCACCGACAGCTCGGTGCGAGAAACTGTGATGGCTGTGGCGCCCCGGCCGCCCTTCAAAGGAGAAGTGGGGCCACGGCAGCTGCCATCTTTGTTGCATCGGAGGACTTCTCAGTCGGCCTGACAATGGCGGCACGCTGGGGTGACCGGGCCGCCAACAGGCAGCCCAGCTCTCCTTCTTGGATGCCAGGCCGCTGCCTCGGCCGAAACCCTCCCTGGTGGCCCAGCAGGCGCCACTGAAGTGGATGCCACAGTCCTAGAGGTCCTCCCTTTTTAAGAGACGGAGAGGGACGTTGCGGCTCGGCGGCGTGGCACTGACGTCACCAGCGCTGTGCTGATATGCGGAGCGTGGAGCATGGCACGTTGCTGAGTGTCCCGCCCCACGAGCGCTGTGTGAACGCCCGGGTTACCGCCCCCACCATTGTTTCTACTCTGAGTGCCGATTTGCTGCTGATTTAGCAGCCTGTCTCTCAATGTCCGGCTAATTCGAAGTGCCCTCACCAATTTCTCACTTTCGACCCCATGGAGTCTTAACTCATTTTAAGCCTTCGAAAGAGGCCACATTTTTTTCAGTTGGAGGAAAGAAAAACTTGCATTCTCCAGCGTCTTTCAACACCTCGGGACTATCCAAAACACTTTACAGCCCACAAAGTAATTTTGAAGTGTAGTCACTGTTGTAATGTCAGAAATGTGTCAGAGACTGTGACAGACTTGGACAGACAATCAATTTCAAGGTAGGAAGCAGGTATGGCTTTATTGTGTTTAAAAAGAAGTAAAAAGGCACACCTTTAATAACACACACAAAAAGTAATACCAATACACCCTGAGGGGTACAACACATTGAATAAAATGTCAAATTACAGCCTGTGGGGAAAAGAATACAGGATAAGCTCTAAATGGGGTAAAGAGCAGGATGCAGCTACATTTACACAAGTTATCCCAGCCTCCCCCACTCCCAATTCCCCAAACTAACTAAGTTATAACTCTGGAGTTTCAGGGGCCATGCTCACCAATCCCCTTTTGACAGTTCCAACTCCGGGGTTCGCCTTAGTTGTCCATGTTCTGTAGTCTATACCCCTTGGTAGCGTAGGACCAGCTTGTAGAGTGGAAAATCTTTGGTTTTTCTTCGGTTTTGTTGGATTGGTTCCGGTTGACTGTTTAGTTGGTCGCGATGGCCCGCAACTTTCCGATAGTTGTTTTGACAGCCTGTTTGCTGTCGTGGTGCTGTCCTTCTGGGTTATAGAGATTCCTTTCGCCAATGTTTCGGGGTCCCACTTTTCGAGGCTGGTGTAGAACTTATACAACGAGACTGCTAACTTAATAGTGTCTCTAGAAGCACACCTAACTGCCAGAACAGGCCTTCAATTATACTAAAACAGGCTTCTTTATCTTTGCGCCAAATCAGTTCTTGGGCTTTGTTTAAATGTCTCCTTTGTCAGTGTTTTTGGTGGGCTAGTCAGCAGTAACTCGATTAGGGTGTGATAATGTGATATCACTGGTGTTGCATTGTTTCAGGATTGTCCAGTTTCCTGACCATCTAGTTGGACCCATGATTTCCATTGTGCTTGATTGGGTAATTTGATTATCTCTTAGGGGATGAATTGGTGTTGCATAGTTCCCCCCAGACAGTCTGGGACCCTTAATACATGAATTTGCTTCACAGATCTTAGTCCCACCTCCTGTATTCGGTCATTCTTTTTCGCAGCCAAAATGTTGTAGAATCTTAAAATTAATCTGCTCCTTCCCATAGATGTTTAGGGGATCTCAGGCTTCTGTAATTTAGGTTCATTTTGAATTCTCTTTTCAAAAAGTCCAAACACTGGGGAGGGTGGGGTGTCTCCATGAATGCATCCCGTTTTATCCCCTGCAGGCTTCGTCTCCCCCTTTAACCTCATTTGTGTCCTGAAGTTTGTTACTTCCATTTTAAAAGTCCAGAAAGAGATTCTTCTCCTCTGCAGGGGAAAGGTACCAGGAATCTTTGCGAAATATTGGTAAATTCTACATTCCCCCCTGTGATACCATATCACTGATGGTATCATCTTCCAGGTGAGCAAAGTTCCTGACTCCCAAGAGATAGCCTTCCCTGTAAATTAACTAAATTAATACCCAAAATATGCATTACACTTATGCAACATCACCATAGATACACACTTTTCCCTTTACAGGTGCACACTTTTTACATTTACACCCTCCCAGCTTGGAGAGGGGTTCAATCATGACAATTGCATTTCAGCACAGTTACATTTCATTTCAATTACATTATATTCACCAGCATGTAGGCAACGTACAACCACATTACAGAAGGAAGAACATAGATTAAAATTAAACAACATCAATTGGTCTCCTGAGGTTTGTCCATCACCCGGTAATGTCTGGATGCTGCCCTTGAGAACTGCTCTCAGGCTGGCTGACACACAAGACAAACTTAAAACAATCACCTAAACATTACTGCAACATGAACCTTAGTTCTAAACTAAACTTAAAATGTAAAACAGTGCAGTCAGCTGCCTGAAACTAAAAATTAGAGATACGTACAACTGCCACCCGTCTCCAGGTGGCCAGGTTAATCCCTGTCAGGCCCATGCCTTCTGAGGCCTGATAGCCGCCTGGATGCTAGGGTTTCCCCGCAGCCGGTAAACTGGAGACCCTTGTCTCTTGGACAGCTCATTTCTACTGCTCCTGTGAGACCCTCACCGCTGGAGGCGGCTGGCTGGGGGTCCCTACTCTGAGCGGCCTCTGTACTTCTGACCTTTGGCCTTCCCTGTCGGGCTGCCCTTCTCCTAGGGTAGAATCGCTGAGGCTCAGATGCCGGTGACCACGGTATCTTTGGCGGTGGTGTATGGAGGGTCTTTCTCAGGGCTTGGGTTACTGGGGGTGCGTCCGAATCCCAAACGATGGATGGGATAGCCCCTCCAGTAGTGCAATTCACTGCCCCTATAGGCACAGTTTCTGAGCCTGCCACATTCCCTGTGGGCCCTGCACCGTCGGGGGTGGCCAACGGAGGGCCCCTGTCCTGAGGACGGTTCACCCCTTCCGGCTGCCCTCTGTGCCTAGCTGACCCTGGGTTGTATAGCTTGCACTGGTTGATGTGGAACCACTTAGTACGGCGGGGCAGCTTTTTGGCATAGACCATCAGGCTTGCCTTGTCGACAATGCTGTATGGCCACATATATAATGCTTCAAAAACCTCTACCCGAGCATAGTTCCTCACCATGACCTGGTCCCCTATCTCCCATTCGTGGTGTTTGCTGGGTTCTAGCAGCAATCGGTTACCATGTTACTAGCAGCTTGCCAGTGAATCTGTCTGAGGTGTTCAAACAGGTTCCTGACAAACCGGTCCCGGTTCACCTCTCTGAGCTGACCTTCTATGAGCACCGGGGCTAGGACATGGGTGGGGGTCCGTATGATCCGGCCAGTCATGAGCTCGTATGGGGAATACCCCGTGCTCTTTGACTGGCTGGCTCGGATCCCCATTAGGACCAACAGTAAGACCTCCACCCACTTTTGGGGTGAGTCTCCCGTTTCCTTCCGCAGCCTTTCTTTAATGGTGTGGTTTAAATGCTCCACAATACCCGATGACTGTGGGTTGTGGGCAATGTGCCATTTCCCCTCAATACCGAGCACCTCAAGGGTTGCCTGCATTACTTGCCCGGTGAAATGGCTCCCCTGGTCCGACTCCACATACTGTGGGAGTCATGACCGGGAGAATGCTTCACTCACTAGAATCTTAGCTGTCCCAAGTGCAGTGGCTGATCGGCAGGGGAAGGCTTCAACCCATTTTGAGAACACGTCCACCAGGACTAGGCAGTATTTGTAGCCTCCCTGGGCGGTGGGTAGGGGCTCGATGTAGTCAATTTGGATTGACTGCCATGGTCCCTCTACCCTCCTGATGTGTCCGAGGGACACCTTCCTTTTCTGGGGGTCAGGGTTGTTCGCAGCACACACCAGGCAGTTCGCACAGAACTCGCGGATGTCCTCCCTGAGTCCTGGCCACCATCCTGCCTGTTCCACCCGTTGCCAGGTGGTCTCAGGCCCAGGGTGTCCCGCTCCTGGACCCTCATGGGCCAGTTTTAGGAATTCCCTCTGGTGCTGCTGTGGCACGACCCATTGTCCCTCTTTAAACAGCATGCCTTCCTTAACGGTAATGGCTGCTGTGCCGTACGGACCTTCTACTCTCTCTCCTCTAGCTAGCGCATTCAGGACAGCTTTCAGGACCGGGTCCTGTGCCTGAACTGTTTTTAAGTCCGGGGCCAAAGCTTTCCCTGTACTCTCTGCTGCCCTGTTCTTATTCTTGATCGCTGCTATGCGGCCGGTGTGATAGGAGTCCCAGAACTTTCCCGTGCGGGCACCTTCTTTGGCCAGTTTGTCAGCCTGTTGGTTTCCCTCTACACGGGGTTCGGTTTTTGAATGGGCCTTCACCTTATGTGTGTAGACCTTCTCCTCTTCCCCCACCGCTGTCATGATTTTCTCCAGCAGGGGCTTGATTGCCAGGGGTCTCCCATCAGCGGACGTGTATCCACGACGGGACCAGATAGCCAGGTACTCCATACATGAATTGCAGGTGAACATACTGTCCGAGCAAATCGTGTACGGGGTAGGGAATTCCTTGGGGTGGGTCACCACGTACATGACGGCGGACAGTTCAGCATGCTGGGCGCTCATGGTGCTGGAGAGCTTGATTGCCAGGGCAATACCTGCCCTTGGGTCATAGACTCCGCACCCGGTAAGTCGCTCGCCAGCAGATACCGTGCTGGACCCGTCCACGTAGATGTCCCAGCCTGTAGGGTGTAATCCAGCCTGAAGGCCAATGTTCACCTCCCATACCCCTTCTATGGAGCACCTGTGGGCTTTCCCTGGCTAGATTAGGTTGGCTGCGAGCTTTGGCTCGCGGGGGCCTTCTACTCTGAGGTCCATCTGGGAGAGGAGCAGAGTCCAGCGAGCAATGCGGGCACTGCTCACCGTCCTGTCCTTAATCCTCCCATCTAGGAGCATCTGAGTAGGTGTGTGGTGAGTTAGGAGTGTTAGAGGAGACCCTCCCGTGAAGATCAAGGATCTTATCACTTCCCAATATGTGGCTACAAGGTGTCTCTCACAGTTGGAGTACCCCTTCTCCACATCTGTGAGGATCCTGGAGGAGTAAACCTCCAGTCTCAGCTGGCCATGCCTCTCTTGAAGCAGCACTGAGCTCAAACTGTCTCCGCTGGCTGCCACCTCCAGGAAAAACTCCTTTCCTACATCTATCGCTTCTAAGGCTGGCGCAGTCTGCAAGTCCTTCTTGAGCTGATTAAATGCTGCCTCGCAACCCTCATCCCAGTCCCACTCTACACCCTTGTGTAGGAGCCTGAGCAGAGGGGCTGTGGTGGCTGCATAATCCTCAATAAAATCTCTGCAGTACCCGGTGAGCCCTAGAAAGGATCTCACCCCTGTCACTGTGTTAGTGGCTGGTAACTCCTGTACTGCCTCCCTTCTAGCCTTGTCTATGGCCCTTTCCCCAGCACGCACAGTCAGCCCCAGGAATTTGACTTCCTTCTGGCCTATCTGTGCCTTCCTGGGGTTTACTTTAAACCCTTCTTCATTTAGCAGCTCCAGCAGCTCGGCCAGCAGTGGGCCATGTTTCTCCCCCTGATCGATAAACAGGAGCAGGTCATCCACATGCTGCACCAACTGCTGGGGTCTGCTAAAGCCCGTTAAACAGTTCGCCATGAATTGGTGAAAAATGCTGGGGCTGTTGTGGAAGCCTTGGGGAAGACAGTTCCACGTGTATTGTTGGCCCTTAAAGGTAAAGGCGAACTTGTACTGGTCCTCCCATTTTAAAGGAATGGACCAGAACCCATTTGAAATGTCCAGCACCGTGAAAGTGTTTGCGGATGCTGGAATACTCCCTATGATGTCCGCTACGGCTGCTACAGTGGGTGCACAGGCAGGGATATTCTTATTTAGTACTTGATAGTCCACGGTGGCCCTCCATGAGTTGTCCGGTTTCTTGACCGGCCACAGTGGGGAGTTCACATGGGTAGCAATCGGTCTTAACACCCCTTGCTCTACCAGTGATCCCAGCGCCGTTGTCAGGTCTGCCTCTGCCTCCCTGGGGAAGTTATATTGCTTTTGTGGTCGGGTCATGGGGTCCCCTTTTATACTAACTTCCACCCCCGTTACCCTGCCACAGTCATGTTTGTGGGTGGCGAATGCTGCAAGGTGTGCCCGTACATATACCTGGTACTCCACTGGGGTGTTACTGACCAGTAATTCCAAGTCATAACCCTCCTTTGGCTTCACGGTACACAACGTTCCATTGGCCCCTTTTTTTGGGATCACCACCACCTCACCTTCCCTGTCTGTCCCTATGGCTCCCCATAGACAGTGGTTCCTGAGATCCACTAGGATCTGGTGGCTAATGATAAAATCAGCCCCCAGGATCCCTTTTCCCTTCTGCTCCCATTTCATCAGGACACACTTTCATTTGGTTTTGAGTGTCCCTAACTGAATAGTGAACGCGATGGAAAACGAACCAGTTTGCTCATTGCCTGTGAACCCCACTAGACTGTACGGGACCCCGTTCGATAGAGGTGAGGTAGCTGGGTTATCTGCATATACAAGGGTGCTGGAAGCACCAGTATCTCGCAGGTAGGTCCCTTTCACTTTCTCCACCTCCATCGTAACGCACGGTCTCTTCCAGGCATCGTACTCTAGGGAACACAGGTACACAAGCTGTGCTGGCTCTAGTCATGCATCTGGGTGGGTTGGAGCAGAGGGTTTTACCGTACCGGCTACTGTACCGGTTGCGGTAGCTACTGCTCCCTGTCCATTTATGAGTGTCTCATATGAGTCGGGTGTTCCTGCCCCGGCCTTACGGGCTGGGGCTGGAGTGGTCTTTCCCTTAGTCTCTTTCCAGGGGTTCCTACAGTCCTTCCTCCAGTGCCCACTTTTCCCTCACCCAAAACACTCGCCCCCTTTGTGGGGAGGGTTCCCACCTTCCTGATGCCACTCTCTCTTGCCTTGGCTGGGTTTAATCTCATGGACCCTCCCTTTAGAGGAGGGCTCATCTGTCCCTCTACCGTTCCGGTAAGCTAGGGCCAAGTGTCTGACCACTGTCTCCTCGGTGGTTCTGGAATCTCTTGGATTGAACCAGATCTAGGCTTTTGCCTTTACTCCAGGTAAGCTGTTTGCCACCAGGCTGCGGAGCCAGTGAGCCAGCTCGTTAGGGTTCAGGTGAGCCCGGTCAAGAACCTCACTACAGGCCCTTTCGTAGACCGGCCACAACCTGTCGGTGAAAGCCTATGGAGTCTCCCCATAGAGCTGCACTGTTTTCTCCACTTGGGAGAAAGGACTCCCGTCATTCATACCCATGGCCTCTAGAACCTCCTCCTTAACCGTAGCCTACTTCGCCCCTTTCTGCTGTCTGCAGAGAGGGAATGGCATAGCTTGGTGTCTAGCGAGAAGAGCAACAGCTTAGCCTGCTCCGAATCATCGCATCTGTTAATATCCCCTGTGTGTTCCACTTCCAGGAAGTGTACCGAGGGATCCCCCTGTTGGGTGGCCGATTATAGCCCTCAGGTTTTGGGTGTCGTGGGGGACTACGAAGTTGCTTTCTAGGGGTCCTGCTGCCCCATTGGCGTCAGGCGGGCCAAACTTTTGCTGCCGGACCGGGTGCATTGGCCCTGGTTTCGGCCCTTATTGTATTGGCTCGCCCGCTTCCCCCTGCTGCCAAGCCGAGTTAAAACTCGGGGCTACCAGTGTTGGTAGTTCGCAATCCTTGCCTGCCCCGCACTCTGGCTGACACCCATACTGCTCCGGGCCGTTCCTGGGAGCTGCAGGCGGTGACTGAGGGTTTTCTCCTTGCTCTACCAGGTGTTCCTGGGCTATACCCGGGTTTATCAGGCACACCATGCCTTTAGCCCAGGATAGAGCAAGGTTCAAGCTTTGGATCTGCTGTTGGCAGGGGCCGTGGTCTCCTGCCTCAAATTCCCTGGTACTGGCTACCTTATAGGCTACCTGAATGTCTCTCACCCTCTCCCCGTACTCTTTAACTTGCTTGGCGAGGCAGGAATTCGCTCCCGCAATGCCAGTTCGCTATTCTTGGCTTCAATAATTTGACACTGTAAAAGGTCCAGTTGGGTTTTGTGCCTTTCTTTAGTGAGCTCTCTACTTTCCTTTAACTGTCCCACCTCGGTCCACAGCCTTTCCCCGACTGTGGCCCTTGCGCTGGACCTCTCTTCTGCCTGCCTCAATACTCCCTTTAATTTCTCATTCTCCTCATCTAGAAGCCGATCTGTCGCTGAAGGCAAATTAGCAAAATGGCCTTCTCTATCGACTTTTAATGGTCCTTGCTCTCGGTCCATTGAGCTGCAGCATCTTCTGGACGCTCAGCATACAATAGATCAAGTACCCACTCCTTAGCCACATTTACCCTCTTAAACACATACGAGGAAATCCCCTCTTCCATTTTGCTTCTTTTCCCGAAACCAGTCTCTCTCTTATCACATCCCTTGTACCAGTGTCCCATCTGGGTCGCCATTATGTAAGGGGTGGTTTTCGGGGGTCAGCTTTCCCTTCTGACCTTATATGAATGGTTCCGAATCGCTCCCACACCCTTGGTTCTAGACACTGGAATTATGAAGGGACTGTGACAGACTTGGACAGACAATTGGTTTCAAGGTCGGAAGCAGGTATGGCTTTATTATGTTTAAAAAGTAAAAAGGCACACCTTTAATAACACACACAAAAAGTAATACCAATACACCCTGAGGGGTACAACACATTGAATAAAATGTCAAATTACAGCCTGTGGGGAAAAGAATACAGGATAAGCTCTAAATGGGGTAAAGAGCAGGATGCAGCTACATTTACACAAGTTATCCCAGCCTCCCCCACTCCCAATTCCCCTAACTAACTAAGTTATAACTCTGGAGTTTCAGGGCCATGCTCACCAATCCCCTTTTGACAGTTCCAACTCCGGGGTTCGCCTTAGTTGTCCATGTTCTGTAGTCTGTACCCCTTGGTAGCGTAGGACCAACTTGTAGAGTGGAAAATCTTTGGTTTTTCTTCGGTTTTGTTGGATTGGTTCCGGTTGACTGTTTGGTTGGTCGCGATGGCCCGCAACTTTCCGATAGTTGTTTTGACAGCCTGTTGTTTGCTATCGTGGTGCTGCCCCCTTCTGGGTTTTAGAGATTCCTTTCGCCAATGTTTCGGGGTCCCACTTTTCGAGGCTGTTGTAGAACTTATGCAATGAGACTGCTAACTTAATAGTGTCTCTAGAACGCACCTAACTGCCAGAACAGGCCTTCAATTATACTAAAACAGGCTTCTTTATCTTTGCGCCAAATCAGTTCTTGGGTTTGTTTAAACTGTTCTTTCCATTGATTTTCAAATGTCTCCTTTGTCAGTGTTTTTGGTGGGCTAGTCAGCAGTAACTCGATTAGGGTGTGATAATGTGATATCACTGGTGTTGCATTGTTTTAGGATTGTCCAGATTCCTGACCATCTAGTTGGGCCCATGATTTCCATTGTGCTTGATTGGGGAATTTGATTATCTCTTAGGGGATGAATTGGTGTTGCATAGTTCCCCCCAGACAGTCTGGGATCCTTAATATATGAATTTGCTTCACAGATCTTAGTCCCAGCTCTTGTATTCGGTAACTCTTTTTCGCAGCCAAAATGTTGTAGAATCTTAAAATTGATCTGCTCCTTCCCATAGATGTTTAAGGGATCTCAGGCTTCTGTAATTTAGGTTCATTTTGAATTCTCTTTTCAAAAAGTCCAAACACTGGGGAGGGCAGGGGGTCTCCATGAATGCATCCCGTTTTATCCCCTGCAGGCTTCGTCTCCCCCTTTAAAACTCATTTGTGTCCTGAAGTTTGTTACTTCCATTTTAAAAGTCCAGAAAGGGATTCTTCTCCTCTGCAGGGGAAAGGTACCAGGAATCTTTGCGAAATATTGGTAAATTCTACATTATGGCAACTCCGTACAAACCGAACTCATGATAACTATCAATTGGAATACTCCATTTTGATAGGTTGGCCCAGCCCACGTGATCCCACTGATGCGTACAAAACACATACGCTGATGGGATACATGGGCCTCTGCTCCTGGCTGCACATCTAGGCCCAGGACCAGAAGTATTCGTAACTCGCAACCACCAGGTACTTTCATAAAAGATTTTGCGGTTGGAGGCAGCTGCCCACGGGAAGCCTCCGACCGCAATTTCAGGGCCGTTGTCATTTGCCTAATGTATTTAGATGTGTGGAAGTTGCATCTCAAGATCTGCATCGATCGATTTTTGAGCCAACTGAGCTGCCTTGTTACAGTAATGAAGCCCATTAAATATAAGTTGCAGTTCTATTTCTACTAATGTCCTTCAAATTCTTACGCCTGATAAAAGCAGGTTGATGGATAAATGTTGAACAGAGCAGTCGAAATCCCCTGCTCCTCTTTAAATACAGGCAACTCTCGATTATCTGGGTCCCTCGGGATTGGGCTATGCCGGGTAAACGATTTCTACGTTAGAGCGATTAACATTATAAAGTTAAAACCCGATGCCTTCGCAGGCCGGAAGGACCCCGATGTCAGCGGCCCGATGCCTTCCCGGGCCAAAATTTTAAATCCCGTTACAACAGTTTCCCGTTGGATCCGTGTGTGGATAATCGCGAGTTGCCTGTAGTGCTGTGGGATCTTTGTCCACTTGAATAGGCAGTCTCGGTTTAACATCTGATCCAAAAGATGCATGTCCAATAATGCAGTACTCCCTCAGTATTGCACTGAAGTATCAGCCTAGATTTTGTGCTCAACTCTCTGGAATGGGTCTTAATTCCATGACCTCTGGATTCAGCGGTGAGAGTGCTCCCACTGAGCCAAAATAGCACTGGCGGGAAAGCGAGGAACTGAATGGGAGAGGAGAAACATAACTTCCGGAAATTGGACCATAGATTTTGAGGAATTAGGTGGGACAGGAGCAGCACAATTTCTTAGATTCAGGCAGCAGGGAAGAGGCACAACTTCGAACAATCAGATGGAGGGTTAGGATGAGGGTTAGGTTTCGGCTCAGCAATATGTAAGACTTATCGTAATTAAAACAGGTTTTAGCCTGTAAGATTTATGTCTTTTCTCTACACTTTACAGAGGTCGGACTTGTGGGACAAACAACACAGACACTGTGTCCTCGCTATCCAGGGTTTATTTTTACTTAGAATAATCAAAAGAGATACAGGCAATCACGATAGCATCACGTGCACAATAATTTATCATTATGAGCCCGCACCAATCTATCCCATTAAAGTACTTCTTAATAGTTAAAGTTGCCTATTCCCTAAGTGATTGATATAAAGCAAAACACTCACACACGAGTTAACTCTAGCCGTGGTCAAAGATCGGAAATTAACCCCCCAATTCTCTTGGTAACTGACCAGGTCACCACTCACTTGACTGCAGTGTTGACCTCACGTGTTACTGCCATTATATACTGTTTTTCTGGAAGGTTGCCCATCATGTATGTAATTGTCTCGGTTTAAAACAAATGGATAGTCTCTCATGTTGAATAGATCTTTCATTCTCTTAAATCCTTTGAACAGCTCTTTTGCAGTTCCCAGACAGTGTCTTTTGCAGCTGTGAGATGTTAAAACTCATGAGAAAGTATTTTGAATTAACAAAGCCTTTCGGGTCACTAAAAATGGTCAACCCATGTTTTAGTCATCTTGGAGCAGTTAGCAAGCATAGTTATTAACAGAAAATTAGATGAAAAAAATGTTGTAATCTTACAAATAGCAGGATTGAAGTTGGGATTTTGGAAGGGAAGGAACAGTATTTAACTTCAGTCACATTTGATTGGCTGAGCATGAGCAGAAATCCAATGAGGCTTTGACTTTGCATGTGAGTGAAGTCCAGGAAATAAAAGCATGCGTGACTTTAAGTAAACGTAAGACGCTCCGAGACTGGGGCAGAACTGAGAGCACAGCTTCCAGATAGAGGGTAGGCTCCTGGTACAAAACTTGGAGGAATTTCCATCAGGATTTCAGCAATTTTATGGGTCTGCCAGAATTTTCTTTGTGAATTATTTTAGTTTTTGTGTACATTTTGTTTAAAAAGTTGCACTTTTTAGATATAGGTATATAATGCACTGCCTTCGAAAACAATATGGACACAGAAGGAAATATTTAAGTGATTTGATTTTCGGTCTAATGGTACATGCAAGATGATGAGTAGAAGTTTCATAAAAGAAAGAGATACTTGATTAATTGGTTTCCTGCTGGTTAATGTTTATTACTTTTGTCGCCTTTAATTTGTTTACATGTAGTTAGATAAGCTCCAAATAAGCACAATCACTGAGTTACTAATCATGATTATTATTGCCCTGCAGATGTAAAGCACTTTTGAGTGTGATACTTTTGATGTATGTCACCCTGAGGACACCATGCTTTGATGTGTGGGGCTACAGACATGCAATTGATTCACTGTTACCTATCCGGTTGTAACCAGAGAATCTTCTGCATTGGCTTCTTATCCCACTGCGCAAAGTCACTTTTGGAGTCCCCCAAGAATCTATTCTTAGCCCCCACATACATCTGATCAACATGGTGCCCCTTGGCGACATCATCCAAAGACATAGGGGTCAAAATTGGCTATCGCCCCGGTTGGGGGCATTAACCTTTCCAGTGCGGGGCATTCTGCACCCAGCACAGAAGTCCCGCCCCGGAAGCGAAATTGGGGTTACCACCGCTCACAGGAAGTGGAGCGCAATATCACGCGCTCCACTTCCTCTCGGGGCGGGATCGGGGGCGCTACCCGGGAGCGTTACGGAGCGCTACGTGGCCTCTCTGCGTTGCGCTGACGTGTTTCAACGCCCCTCCACTTCCATTAAAGGGAAGGGACGTTCCGAACTCTTCGGGCCCTTTGATGGCCTCCACTGGGACACCAGGGATGAGGTGTGCCGTGGCCACAGCCCGGCACTGACACGGAGTGCCAGGCTGCACGATGTAAGTCGGGAATAAAGAAAAATGGCGGCACGCGGTGCAGCACACCTCCCCTTTAACTTTCTCCGTGGTGGGTGTGCAGCCCGGTTTGCTTCACCCACGAGGCAGGTACAGGCATCACCCATGGCGGCCTCACGGGGTGCTGGCCAATTTCCACCGCGGGCGAAAAGAGGTCACCTCGCACACTAATGACATCACCATCAGCGGCACAGTGGCCTGGGGTGCTACCGGTGCAGTGCTAATGAATTTGTACCTCTACTAATTTCACAGGAGCTGGTAGCGCCCCCCCCCACCCACCCCCCAACCCTCCCCGTCCAGCGAAAACACTTTCGCGCCCCATTAGCGCCCCGGAGGCACACAACAGGGGAATGTTGTCCCCATAATGTCAGGTTCCACGTGTATGCTTTACCTCACCACCAGCTCTCTTGACCCCTCCACTGCCTCCCTGTTGTCAATCTGGTTGTCTGACATTCAGACCTGGTTAAGTCGCAATTTCCTCCAATTCAATATTGGGGAAAAAACAAATAATTGTCTAGGGCCCTGTCGCCAACTCCATTCCCTCTTCACTGATCCCACCCTTCTCCCTAGCCATGGTCTCCTGCAGAAACAAACTGTTTTCAACCTCGCTGTCCCATTTAACCCTAAACTGAGGTTCTGACCCCTGTCCTCTCTATCGCAAAGAACGCCTATTTCCACTTTCGTAATATCACCTTCCTCCACCCCTGCCTCAGCTCACCTGCTGCTTAAACCCTGTTCCATCTTTTCTTTACCTCCAGACTCGATTATTCCAACGCTCTCCTGACCGACCTCCCATCTTCCACCCTCCATAAACCTAAGCCATTAACCCTGTGCTCGTTGATCTACCAATGTAATTTTATCCTTGTGTTCATATCGCTCTGTGGCCTCATCCCTTCCTATCCCTGTAACCTCCCCCAGCCCTACAACCCCTCCGAGAACTCTGTGTTCCTCTAACTGACCTCTTGTGCTTCCCCTACTCCCCTCGTCCCACCATTCAATAATTCAGCAATTCAAGACTGATGAAATGTCTCCCTCTGTTTCACGTATGAATGCAATGTTCAGCTATATTCTAAGACGAATGCAGCGTGATATTCTGCTACTTTTACTCAGTATGTTGAAGGTCACGTTGTACGCTGAGTATCACATGATTCTCAAAAGATAGGCCTAATTAATGCAGATTCAACAACTGTAGTTGGAGACACGTGAAGTTCTATGTTCAATTAATTATAGAAAAAAAACATGGCTACCTCTTTCCTTATAAATCCACTGCTCTGTTTTCAGCCAACCTGTCTGGCTCATGCAGAAGCAGACAAGACAATCGGGTCACGTGTTTCTCAAACACAACAAAGATCTTGCCATGTAAATGATATTATTCATCATGGTTAACAGACCACAGATTATTATTAATTTTACTTTCTTTCCATTTACACTTGGGGAACTTAATTCATTGCTGAGCAAAGGAACAAGAATACAATTTAACCAAGCCTATGCTGTCCATTGCTTTCTAAACTGACAGGCTTATGATTTCTTGTTATATTTTATTTATTTTCTTTAGTTCAAGATCAGTGTAATAAATTAAGACAAATAGCTTCAGTTACGTTGTCAGGAAATAGTATTGCTGGTTCAGGTTTAGTTTCTCCTACAGGCAGCAGGTCAAATGGGTTCTGTTTTTACATGTGGGTGTGAGGCACTGGGTGCCACAGTAGCTTTAGAGGTAAAATAAAAGAAAGCGTTGGATTTATATAGCGCCTTTCACAACCACTGGACGTCTCAAAGCGCTTTACAGCCAATGAAGTACTTTTGGTGTGTAGTCACTGTTGTAATGTGGGAAACGCGGCAGCCAATTTGCGCACAGCAAGCTCCCATAAACAGCAATGTGATAATCACCAGATAAGCTGGTTCTTTAAACGGTATACCAGTGCAGGAGGGCGACAGCTGCGAAGTCCGGTTGCTGATTGCAGTGCGGGCAGGCACAGCAGGAGGGACGAAGGAGCGGCAAGAGTTTGTAGATGGAAGTGACCGGGGCCCAGGAGAGGCGAGTCTGGGGGCCAGAAGAGGAGAGGGCCCAGGGGCAGCACGAGCCAGCCCACACTGCGATATGTGTGCGCACTAGGTCTGTGCAGAAGAGCAGGTCTCCCATCGTCTTGGTTAATCCTTGCCACTGGACCAAGACTTAGCTCTGTCAAACCTGTGTGGTGGCTGGTATGCAACGGCCACCACACGTTAAAAAAATCCACGCACAGGCATCTTCCATCCTTCAAGATGTAGTTCGGGATCTGGAATATTAGGTCCTTCATTGAAACACCTGTGAACTCATTCCTTTTTGGCGTGGAAACAAGTCATCCTCACTTCGAGGGACTGTCTATGATAATTTGTTATGTTGTTTGAGGAATAAATATTGGCCAGGACATCAGGGATAACTCCCCTGCTCTTCTTTGAAATAGTGCAATGGGAACTTTTATGTCCAGCTGAGAACGCAGACAGGGCCTCTGTTTAACGTCTCATCTGAAAGATGGCACCTCTGACAGTGCAGCACTCCCTCACCACTGAACTGGAGTGTCAGCCTAGATTTTATGGGCTCAGGTACACTGTTGAACTTCTAGTGCTGGGCCAGTGGCAGTTGGACATCCAATCCCTGATCGGCAAACACTTTTCCCAACCATCAGGGAAGGTCCAGCCAGAAAATAAAATTGCTGATAGTGACTTTGCAACCAACTGCATAGTTATTTGACTCTGTTGTCAGTGCTATGGATTCATCTCAAACAATAAATGGAATGGTTTCCACAGCCTAGGGGTCTGGGATAACATGGAATCACTTTTTAAAAAAGCAATTCTGTAACCTGAACAAACCAGTTGCCAGCCTGATAACTGCAGCATAAGGATAGCAATGTGACAGGACCAAGTGGCCAATTTTCCACAGGCCAATTTTTGGCGCAGTTGTAGAGGTATGTCTGACTTTTTAGTGGTCGATTGCGCCCAATAAAAAAGTTCCAAGTTTCGCAGGCATAACCTTGAATTTTGGAGCAGTGCAGGTTGTCCTTAAGCTCTGTGGGTGGAGCGTAAGGTCTGCACTGATAAACTGCGGTTGCCAGGGTAATGAGGGACATACTGAAGGGCTGAGGCTGCAAAATGAAACATGCAAGATGCAGCAAGACAGATGCAGGTACATATTACCATTGTCAATATCTCTTCGCTTCTGTTTATTGGAAGATTGTAGTGATATTCGGTTACTGTGTTTATGTAGAGCCCCGGTGCTGCTGCTATCCCGAGCCGAAGGTCTCCTGGTGCCAGTACCGCTGCTATCCCGGGCTGAATGGCCACCCACCCACTGCCGCTGCTATCCCTGGCCAAAAGGCCTCCCACCCAGGTGCCGTGTCTTCAGCCCTGCTTAGACAATGGGGTCTTCTGTGCGCCAATTTTCTTAAGTGCAGGTAAGGTTTTTCAGAACGATGCACTGTGCCATTTTTGAAAAAATCCTAGTGGTCCAAGCCCGCTTAAATGGCCAGAAATGGCGCAGCTGGCAGCCAACACCCACAGTGACATCAAAAAATCGGGAACTAAAATAATTGGTCGTAAGTAGTTTCGGACGGTGCAGAAAGTTTGGCAAAACTTGCAGGTTTTCGTCAGCTCCAAATAAAACAGCGCAGGCTAAAAAAACGGCACACAATGTTGGCGAAAATTCAGCCCCAGATAACCAGAAAATTGTACAACTCAGTGTGAGGTCAGCCTGTTATGACACTTGTGGTGAAGGTTGAGTAGGTTGGGCCTCTACTCATTGGAATTCAGAAGAATGAGAGGTGATCTTACAGAAACGTATAAGATTATGAGGGGGCTTGACAAGGTGGATGCAGAGAGAATGTTTCCACTGATGGGGGAGACTAGAACTAGAGGGCAAAATCTTAGAATAACGGGCCGCCCATCTAAAACTGAGATGAGGAGGGATTTCTTCTCTCAGAAGGTTGCAAATCTGTGGAATTCACTGCCTCAGAGAGCTGTGGAAGGTGGGACATTGAATAAATTTAAGACAGAAATAGACAGTTTCTTAACCGATAAGGGAATAAGGGGTTATTTTTGTGGTATAAATTGTGGTATAAATATAAATAATAATTATTATTTATATTTATACCACAACATTTTCCTTGTGGAAAGCAGCTTGCAACAAGAAAGGGCCCTATACTTTCACCGTAGCAGCATTCCCATAAGTGCACGGGGTGTGATTGGCTGCACTCATGGGGCCATACATTCCCCCTCCCCCAACCCCACCTCCCACCCTTTCAGAAGAATGAGAGGGGATCTCATAGAAACGTTTAGAATTCTGACGGGTTTAGACAGGTTAGATGCAGGAAGAATGTTCCCAATGTTGGGGAAGTCCAGAACCAGGGGTCACAGTCTAAGGATAAGGGGTAAGCTGTTTAGGACCGAGATGAGGAGAAACTTCTTCACCCAGAGAGTGGTGAACCTGTGGAATTATCTACCACAGAAAGTTGTTGAGGCCAATTCACTAAATATATTCAAAAAGGAGTTAGATGTAGTCCTTACTACTAAGGGGATCAAGGGGTATGGCGAGAAAGCAGGAATGGGGTACTGAAGTTGCATGTTCAGCCATGAACTCATTGAATGGCAGTGCAGGCTCGAAGGGCCGAATGGCCTACTCCTGCACTTATTTTCTATGTTATGGGGAGCGGGAAGGGAAGTGGAGCTGAGTCCATGATCAGATCAGCCATGATCGTATTAAATGGCGGAGCAGGCTCGATGGGCTGTATGGCCTACTCCTGCTTCTATTTCTTATATTCTTAAATTAAAAGTACCACTTAAAACATCTCAGAAAAGAAAGCTTTGACCTTGGGGAGGGGGGCGGGGGAGGGGGGGGGAAACAATTGTAATTCTAAACAGAAGACATGACCGTGGTCTATAGTGGCTTGATGGTTGAAGTCCCCTTTATATTTCAGTGTTCCTTCAAAGGGCACTTTCACACTGGTTTAACTTGGATCATGGATATTGGTGCCTGTGTACCATGTCCAGGAGTTTGCTAAACCTATCCTTTTATCCTGGTGTTGGAATCTGAAGCCCAATATTTGGGGAGTTACTTGGATTTGCCGTGCTCCTCAGCTTCACAGTCTGTAGCCTGGAATTTTGATGCTGCACAACGTCCAATTTGTTAAACTCCAATTTTGTTTCGTTCAGATAAATACATTAAATGGGGAGTGGATTCCTGCCTGAGGGTGCGTTGGAGAGAGCCTGCTTTGACTCATTTGAGATCATTGTCTCGTCACTTTCTTTAAATGTTGTTCTTGAGCAAATTAGCAAGTTGCAAAAGCTCACTGGATTTGCAACCATCTGGTGCCCCTTCATACACTGCGTTAGTTGGTGTTTAAATCGTCATTTTAAATCTGTGCATTGGGATGTTGACTGAACATGATTTTAGGACCTGTCACAAAGCAATGACATTTATTTATTTATTTTGCATACTGTCTCCGCTCCCCTTCTCTCCTCATGCTAGTGTACAACCCCTGTCCCTAGCAGTCCCACAGTGCACATTATTAATAAGCGAACATCAACAGTTTGTAGAGCTATTGAAGAGGTGGGCGCTGGAGTGCATCGTTACCCCCGGCAACCAAATTTTAATTTGAATTTATATGTTTTAAAGTTTAATTTGTTTTAATTGCCGGGTTTTAGTGTTCCCCCCTCCCCTTTTATAGGGGGCACTTGTAAAATATACGATTTTAATGCCCCCAAAAAAACCAAAAAAAAACTACAAAAATACAACAAAAAAACAAAACAAAAAAAAAAGGGCATTGGAAAATGTTTGGAGTGGCCCCCCAGATTGGAGGGTACTTGATTTAAATGTTTTATTTTGTCTCCTCTAAAAGAGTTGTAGAGCTGTTGAAGAGATGGGCGCTGGAAGGGCTGGAGTGCATCGTTACCCCGGCAATCAAATTTTAATTTGATATTATATATTTTAAAGTCTAATTTATTTTAAATGCCGGTTTTAGTGACCCCCTCCCCTTTTATAGGGGGCACTTGAAAAAATATGATTTAATGCCCAAAAAAAACAAAAACAAAAAAAACCCCCAAAAATACAAAAAAAAACAAAAAATACCACACAAAAAAGGGCCTCGAAAAATGTTTGGAGTGTCCCCCAGATCGGGGGGCACTTGATTTTATGTTTATTTTGTCTCCCTCAAAAAGAATTGTAGAGATGTTGAAGAGGTGGGCGCCGGAGGGGCTGGAGTGCATCGATACCCCCGGCAACCAAATTTTAATTTTAATTTATATGTTTTAAAGTTTAATTTGTTTTAATTGCCGGGTTTTAGTGTCCCCCTCTCCTTTTATAGGGGGTACTTGTAAAATGTACGATTTTAATGCCCAAAAAAAACAAAAAAAAAACTACAAAAATACAAAAAAAAAATAAACAAAAAAGGGCATTGGAAAATGTTTGGAGTGGCCCCCCCCCCAGATTAGGGGGTACTTGATTTAAATGTTTTATTTTGTCTCCTCTAAAAGAGTTGTCGAGCTGTTGAGTTGGGAGTGGCTTAGCCAGCCACGTAATGTTCACAAGACTCAAAAAGAACATAAGAACTTAAGAAATTAGAACAGGAGTAGGCCATTTGACCCCTCGAGCCTGCTCCGCCATTTAATACGATCAAGGCTGATCTGATCATGGACTCAGCTCCACTTCCCTGCCCACTCCCCATAACCCTTTATTCCCTTATGGCTCAAAAATCTGTCTATCTCCACCTGAAATAGATCAACACCTGGGAATCCCTGGCCAAAGACTGCCCTAAGTGGAGGAAGAACATCCGGGAGGGTGCTGAGCACCTCGAGTCTCGTCGCTGAGAGCATGCAGAAAACAAGCACAGGCAGTGGAAGGAGCGTATGGCAAACCAGGCTCCCCACCCACCCTTTCCTTCAACGACTGTCTGTCCCATCTGTGACAGAGACTGTAATTCCTGTATTAGACTGTACAGCCACCTGAGAACTCACTTTGAGAGTGGAAACAAGTCTTCCTTGATTTCGAGGGACTGCCTATGATATGATGATGATCAATATATTCAATGACCCAGGCTCCACAGCTCTCTGAGGCAGAGAATTCCACAGATTTACAACCCTCTGAGAGAAGAAATTCCTCCTCATATCAGCTTTAAATGGGCGGCCCCTTATTCTGAGACTATGCCCCCTAGTTTTAGTTTTCCCTATGAGTGGAAATATCCTCTGTGCATCCACCTTGTCAAGCATCTTATATGTTTCGATAAGATCACCTCTCATTCTTCTGAACTCCAATGTGTGTAGGCCCAACCTACTCAACCTATCTTCAAAAGTCAATGCCCTCATCTCCAGAATCAACCTAGAGAACCTTCTCTGAACAGCCTCCAAAGCAAGTATATCCTTCCTTGAATACAGATACCAAAACTGTATGCAGTACTCCACGTGTGGCCTCACCAATACCCTGTACAGTTGTAGGAGGACTTCTCTGCTTTTTTACTCCATCCCCTTTGCAATAAAGACCAACATTCCATTTGCCTTCCTGATTACTTGCTGTACCTGCATACTAACATTTTGTGTTTCATGCACAAGGACCCCCAGGTCCCTCTGTACTGCAAACTATCAGTCCATCAACGCCATTACAGCTGATCCTGTCTTTACTATGTACAGGCAAATAATTTCCAGTGAAGGTCTGCGGATAGTAATTAGATGCAGTGAGTCCGGCTGCCATCTCTTTCATGCCCCTGGGACACTGAGGCAAATGCAGCACTGCTCTCTACTGCTGAGGCTGAGATCAAATCAACTTAATAAACCCCACAGATGGAACCTGCGGCTTCCTGTTCTACCATAAGCCACATCAGTGAATCGAACTTGCAGCAGGAATATTTTTATTAATCATAAAATTGTCAATAGTGTATGCTTGGCCCAATTTAGATGATCATCATTTTGTTCTTTGGGTTGGTATAGATTTAGTTGGAACTTTTTAATTGGAACTCGAATGTGCATGTGCTTCCAAATTAAGCAGAGCACTTTTGCTGGAGACTAATGTTTTTACAATACACCACATTGTAGTTCAATCTAAAAAGAAGTGCATTTGAATACATTTATGGGTAATATACACAACTGAGGTCAGGCAATTCACATTCAACAAGTAAATTAAGGCATTTGAAGATGAATTCACTGACCTTGACTACTCACGTGCGGTCATTAAACTTCTTCCTGCACAACTCCAGGTCCTCGGGGCTACACTTCTGACTTGAATGCTGTGGAAATCTGCTGCCATTGCTGTTTGCGATGTTGCCTGGAGGGCCTCATCGTCCTCTGTGGAAATAGGACCTCTCTTCTCCTATCCACCTTCTGCACCAAGGCCTCCAGTGTTGCATCTGAGAACTTTTGTGCATGCTTTCTCCCCTGTTGTGCCATCATTAATTGTTGTTCCTGCACACTCAGCCATTCCAATGAGCTGCTGCAGGCTGAATGCATATCCCCTTTAAGAGGTGCAGGCTGCCTTTAAGTCGCACACACAAGTTTCTCGAGAACTTGGACCCCTCCTGCGCATTCAGCCACCCAACAGCGCGTTCAGTACTGGGCTGATCGCCACAATCCTGGATATGGGCAGGCAGCACAAAGTTCACGTGCTGCCTGCATTCCACTGAATGGGTGAGGGTTGATCGCGCATCACCTTCCCCACGCCCATTTTTGGAAACTGTAATATATGCACCTGTGAGAATGCTCACAGGTTTGTAGAGCGGTTGAACAGATCCAGGCAGCGGGCGGTCGAGGGGGTCATTCAGCCTGACTGCCTGCCTCTCTTCTGTGCCTACATCCGGGCCAGGGTGTCCTTAGAGATGGAGCACGCGGTGTCCACCAGTACGCTCACGGCCTTCCGCGAGTGGTGGGCACCGGAGGGACTGGAGTGCATCATCACCCCCGGCAACCAAATTTTAATTTGATTTTATATGTTTTAAAGTTTAATTTGTTTTATTGCTGGGTTTTAGTGTCCCCTCCCTTTTAGCCAGGGGACACTTGTATAATTTGTGGTTTTAGTGCCAAAAAAAAACACAAAAATAAAACAAAAAAAAAGGGCACTTGAAAAGTGTTTGGAGTGTTCCCTTCCTTTAATCAGGGGGCACTTGAACTAACTGTTTAATTTGTTTCAAAACAAAATAGTTGTAGAGCAATTGAACAGGTCCAGGCAGCGGGCGGTCGAGGGGGTCGTTCAGCCCGACTCCCTGCCTCCCTTCCGCGGTTACATCCAAGCCAGGGTGTCCCTGGAGATGGAGCACGTGGTGTCCACCGGTACGCTCGTGGCCTTCTGTGAGAGGTGGGCGCTGGAGGGACTGGAGTGCATCATCACCCCCCGGCAACCAAATTTTGATTATAATTAAGTTTACTGCCAAAAGTTAATTTGTTTATCGTGTCGGGTTAGTGAACCCCCCCTTTAATCAGGAGGCACTTATATAATTTGTGTTTTTGGTGCCCTCAAAAAAAACCAAGGGGGCACTAGATTGAAAGTTTTTGGAGTGTGACCACCAATCCCCACCCCCCCCCCCACCCTGCCCCCTGCCCACCCTTTAACCAGGGGGCACTTGATTATTGTTTCTACAAAAATAGTTGTAGAGCTGTTGCATTGTGAGTGGCTTAGCCAGTCACATGATTTTCACAAGACCTTGGGTCTAGGTCATCCACGATGAGGTATGCAATTGTGAACCTAGTGGATGAATTGGTAACATGTAGTGTGATTGTTAATAATCCAACTGGTTCTTAATAGCAATATGTTGCTATGAATTCTTAAGCAAAGAACCATAAAGCAAATACATTCCAGGGGCTAATGAATTTCTAGGTTAATATCTGTTATTATACAGTTTGGTATTGGGTGAACAAAATCATTACAAGCTGTGCTGTAATGACTTTGTGCAGCCAAAGAGATACAAATGCAGTCAGGTGTTGGCAGAGAATCATTTCAAGGAGCCCACAGACAGGCAGACATGGTCACAGTCACAGTCTGGTCATCATGCTCGTACAAAATTATTCTAGGCAGCATCATGCGCGCTTTCAGTCAAATGCATTTGTGGAGAATGTTACTTCAATGCAATACAACGCACACATCTATGCCTTGATGTATTTGAGCTCAAAGCGCAGGCATATTGAACTCTGCTTCCTGCTGGTTCAATTACAGCATTCAGATATCACTTTTTTTTCAGTGAATGTTTTTGCTCATCAAGGTGACGGATGTTGGTGCTACAGAACAGAACATTTCTCTGTCTGCAACCAGTGTCAGCATCAAACGTCCATAGCTTAGGTCAGTTAGAACTTGTGTTGGAGGCAGGATCAGTCATTCTGTCGACAGCCCCAACTGCGTGCTTGAACTCGTGACTTCAGAGGAGCACTGTGTACTGCACTGGTGTGCATTTCCTCATCCCACATCAACGATCTTAATGGAATCTGTGAGTAAGACTGCCCAATTAGGGTAGAATTATGAGCAGTTTTGAGCTGCAGATTTCTTTCCCTGCTGAGAACTGGATTAAATGGTGCGAGCTTGTTTCCGCTTTGGATACCTGAAAAAAAAATCGGAGCGAAGAGTCACATTTCATCAGCGTGGCTTCATCTGGGAGCCCAGCCATGTCAGAACCAAAGTACAGATCTCTCCACTCAGTCCTGCTCCTGCTAGACATTTGTTTAAACTGCAGTCTTGTGTGAGACAGGGAGCTACATTCTGCTGGAGCAACGCAACTGAACCTCTATCTTGTATTCTGTTTGATTCATGACTCAGTCACTGAATCATGTAATTGGCACACCTCTATTATTTTCCGAGCAGCACAGCTTGCTGCTAGGAAGGGAATTGGGGTCAGTATCTGCTTAGGTTTAATACTGTTACTTGGGGAAATGGAATCCATTGACTCGGTGACGTGCACACATACACACACACAGCCATTCTGATCAGAACCAAGTAACATCTGCTTTGTCTCGCTGATGAAAGGAACGGTTGACAAGTGCAGTTTTCCTTCTCGTGATAGGTGGTTCCTGGGTGACAGACTTGTTTTGTTTAATTGAATGTTTTGTACGGTTCAAGGTGCTTTGAAGGCTCTGATATTATCTGCAGGTGACATTTGGAAATAGTTGAGCTTCATTGAGTGCATTTCAAATGAGCCCCGACACAATTTTAATCAAAATGATTGATATTTCCGCTCCAGCAAATGCATCAGACATGATAGCCTCTATAAATAAAAATACAAGAGGATCAGCTTCAGCCAACTGACTGTAGCATCCATGTTCACTACCAGGACAAAACTTTTACATTTTGTGATCATTACTGAAAATAGATGAAGACAGTGTTCGGTAATTGTGCCCCCTAAAATTAAGAATGTGTATCGGAGTTTGGTAACTTCAGCGAAATTAGAGAATCTTTTGCTGAACTCATTTTGGTTGAATTACCGGAAATCATAAATGACAATTGTTCTTTAGGCTGGTGAGGCCAGCTGGAAAGATTGATTTCTTTGGTAAAAAGAAAATTATGGACCGTGTTTTAATCTGCTCAGTAACGCTGCTGATAAAGCTGATCTCAATCTATTTTCTCCAGGTGATTGCGACTGCCAGGAGAGATATACGAGAGACCCGGTCCACAAGCACCTCTGCATCAGGAATGATTGGGGGACAAACCAAGGGTGAGTGAATGCAATGCCACACAAGAGGAATGGAGTATAAATGTCGGGAAGTCTCGCTACAACTATACAGGGCATTGGTGAGATCACACCTGGAGTACTGCGTACAGTTTTGGTCTCCTTATTTCAGGAGGGATATACTTGCATTGAAGGCAGTTCAGAGAAAGTTCACGAGGTTACATAAGAAATAAGAGCAGGAGTAGGCTATTTGGCCTCTCGAGCCTGCTCCGCCATTCAATCAGATCATGGCTGATCTGAGCTCAGCCTCAACTCCACTTCTCTACCCGTTTCCCAATCACAGGTTGATTCCTGGGATGAAGGGGTTGTCTTCTGAGGAAAGGTAGAACAGGTTGGGCCCGTATTCATTGGAGTTTCGAAGAATAAGAGGTGATCTTATCAAAATGTATAAGATTCTGAAGGGGTTGGACAGGGTAGATGCTGAAAGGATATTTCCCCTCGTGGGGAATCCAGAACTAGGGGTCACAGATTCAGAATAAGGGATTGGCCATTAGATGGAGAAGAGAGGAATTTCTTCTCTCAGAGGGTCGTGAATCTTTGGAATTCTCTACCCGAGAGAGCTGTGGAGGCTGAGTCATCGAATATATTCAAAGCTGAGATAGACAGATTTTTGAATTACAGGGGAGTCAAGGATTATGGGAAGCAGGCAGGAAAGTGGAGTTGAGGCCAAGATCAGATCAGCCAAGATCTTATTGAATGGCGGACTAGGCTTGAGGGGCCTATTCCATTCACAAAGTCTCCTACTCCATTAAATCCCCCGTCTCGACCAGATCTTAGTGACCCATTATAGTCCTTTACTCGCCATTGATCAATGATATTCCAAAGCATTAGCTGCTTCTGCTGCTGCAGAAGTGTGTGTGTTTGGGTGTGTGAGAAACAAAGCTTTAGTTACTTTCTTAAGCTACTTTTATGTTGCCGTAAGACCCTTGTGAATAGTGCCAGTTCCCAGTGGCCCGGTTTTGCACAGCCAGCTGCAAGCTCAAACGTGACCCTGCAGGATTTATTGGACCAGCAACGTGACGGTCCTGCAAAAACATGTGTTGTCCTTCCATCGTACCCAGGTAAGTGCCTCTGCTGCAGTATAGCCTCCTATAATCTCTTCCTTCCAGCTACATGAAGAGAATCCTCGCAATGGTACACGCGATGGGCCAGAATTTGCTCTGTACTCAGTGCTGCGTTGATATCAGAATCTCGGCCTTTGTTTGGCTTACTTATCCTAGATGTGAGCTGGAGTTCAGCGCAGCAATACAAATGAACAAATAGTCTGTTAAGATTTTCTGCCACTATTATCAACAGGCAGAAATATGGCACATTGTCTTCAAAATATTTCAAATTCTGATCGCCAATATACTTTGGCAAGGAGTTAAAGACTGATTGCAGCTGGTCCTCATTTATTCAGCACTGTAAGTGTGTGTCTATCATTGATTCAATACATCATCAACATCTTGGTTAAAACACCAGCAAATAAATCTGAATGGAATTTATGTATCAGATGTTGATCTGAGATAATTAAACAGTGAAGTTAAGGGTTATATACGTAATCTGTGTGTGATATCCTTATTTTTAAATCTCTCCATGGCCTTGTCCCTCACTATCTTTGTAATCTCCCCCAGCCCCACAACCCCCCGAGGTGTCTGCGCTCCTCTAATCCGACAGAGCATCCCTGATTATAATCACTCAATTGGTGGCTGTTATATCTTTTGATGCTCTGATAATGACTCCACGAGGCAATGTGTTGTACATGAACTGTAGTGAGCTTAGTCCTTTATTGATAACTCCAGAGTGCGGAGCACACCTGGTGGCCTGCCTTTTATACTAGGCCAGGCATACCTGTACAGGTAACCTTCAAGTCTCCCACTGCGGTGCCCTCTGGTGGCACACCTCGTAATAGTACAAGCAGTAACCATGTAGAATACATGATATCACTCTCTCTCAAGCCTTTAGTGCAAATCGCCTCTGCATTGACTGTGCTTTGGGCTTAGCTCTATCTGGTTGACCCTTGGCGGGTCGTTTCTGTCTTGGGGAGTGGTTGGTGTTTCATTGGCAGTAGAGTGCTGGTGGTTTCTGGTTGTGTGTCCATGACCACTCCATTCTCTCCACCACTCTCCCCGACCTCGATATAGATTATGCCGGAGGCTCATTACATTTATATATATTCAAGACCAGGAAAAAAAATTTGCATCATTACATTTGTGGTTCAGTTGTGAGGCAAGTACATTCGACTGGTGAGATACATTCTTGATATGTACTGGGAATCGGTACGGGTGTCAGCACAGATGCATAAGGACAAGCTAGTTCCAGAACTGCTGGATGGTGTCCAGGTCGTCTGGTGGCGGCGTGGTGCCCAGTACTGGCAGTGGGAACCCAGTTGGCTCAAGTTGTCTGCTCTCGGGGCTTTTGCCGTTGCTCCTAGTGTCGGGCAGGTTCATGGATGCCTGTGACCTCCCTGTCCTTTCCTTGCGTACTGGGTCGCTGCTGCTCCCTGAGGAGCAGTCATCTAGCAGTGCCCAGGGAACTGCTAACTCGCTTGCCTGGGCGTTGTTTGGTTTGGGATCCTGGCTGGTCCCAGTCCCATTTGGGAGAACTGTCGCGGGTGACCCTTCGTTCCCAGGTATGGCCTTGGTGGCGATGGGATCTGGCGGCTGCATCTTGGCACAGTTTGCTCTTTCAGGCTCATGGCAGTTGGTGCCACCGGGTGCCTGAGAGGTGGAGCCAGTCAGGGACAGGGTATCTATACCGGTGCCGTTGCGCTCCTGAGATCGCTTGCTCTGCAGCTCGTATGTATTGGCTGCTTGTGGCCACACTCCATGGTGCATAACTCTGGTCCCAGGGCTACTACACAGGGTAGCTCGCTGGACCTATGTGGTCTCGATGGGTGTCTGCCCGCTGCATTGACTGTATGCAGTTGAAATCCTACATCGCACAATGTTTCATTATTCATTATAAATAACCTGTAGCTCTGATCGCGATCGCGCCCCTTTTCTTTGCTTATTGCATGTACACAACGCTGATCATCAATTACACATTTTACATCGAACTCATAGTTGCTATTACATTGAGACTTTTCCTTGCTGATTGCATGTACACAACTCTGATCATCAATTGCACATTTTACACCTGCTCCATCAGCGCTGCACCTCGTGGTCTGGCCACTGGCATCTTTTTCTTCAGCACCTCACCTCGTGGTTTGGGCGCCATCTTTCCTCCATCCACAATGTTGACTGTGGTGAGCCTCTTCTCCCCGGGTTCTGCCACCGAAGCTGGGAAGTCGCCTTTGGATCCGATTTTCTTCCTCCGGAGTCCTGCCACTGGAGCACGGAAGGTGCGTTCGGGTTGTCTCAGCTGGATCATCTCCACGCAGTTGTGCTGAGGGGTCTGTGCCTCGGGTGCTGTGCTGGTCTGCTCTCTGGTGCCGGGTCCACCCTCAGTTGAGGGCTTGCTTTGCCTCTGAGCGCGGAGGACATCGATCGCTGGAGGGATGAAATCTTCTCAACTCCAATGGATCTTCTCCACCCACCTTCTTCCGAGTAGCATTGGTCCATCACCTGCAACAACCCACAGAGGTAAATTGTGCACCGTGCCATCATGGCGTACCTTTACATCCGCACTACCAACAACTGGGATAAGTTCATCGATGTAGGTGCGCAGCTTTGCCTGAACTGGGACCAACTTGGGTCGTTCAGCTTGATTGTTCCATAGCTTCTCAAATGCTTCTTGATTCATTACTGACCAGCTCACCCCCGTGTCCACTTCCATGAAGACTGGAACGCCATTTATCTTGACGTCCATCCTCACCGGAGAACACTCGGTGGTGCAGGTAAACATACTATATACCTCATCATGGGGCTGAGCTGCCTCTCTGCCTATCGTTTCATAATCCGCACTGGATTCATGGCCATCTGCAGACTCTTCATCAACACAGTGAGTCATATTTCTTTTACAAATTTGCTGGAGGTGGCCCGTGATGCTGCAGCCTTTACACACATAGTCTTTAAAGTGACACTGGTGAGCCCTGTGATTCCCTCCACAACGCCAGCATGGAGCTACTCGAGTAGCCCCCATCGGTGGACGCTGAGTTCAGGGACTTGTGCGCCTGTGCTCTCTTCACATTCATGTTCTACAGTCCAGCCTCTAAAAGGCGCCACTCTGTGCACAGTACTTATCGGGGTTGAGTCCTGAGGATGAGTCATCTGCCTAGAGCCGCAGGTCGAGGTCATGAATGCCTGGCTCACGGAGATGACCTTCTGCAGTGCGACTGTGGTGTCCGCAGACAGTAGCTTATGAAGAAGGCCCTCATGGCCGATTCCAATGACAAAGATGTCCCGCAGCGCTTTGGTGAGGTGGTTGCCGAAATCGCACGATGCCGCCAGCCTCCTGAGGTCTGCAGCATATTTTGCGATTTCCTGACCTTCGGGCGGTCGGTGTGTATAGAACCCGTGCCTGGCTTTGGGCTTGAGTTGCTCTTGGATCAGCGTTACAAGCTCCTCGTATGTCTTGGTCGTTGTCTTTGCTGGTGCCAGCAAGACCCTGATGAGGCCATAGACGGTGGGCTCACAACTGGTCAGCAGGATAGTTCTGCGCTTATCAGCCAGTCTGGCCAGATTGTCGCCTGCCAGGTCGTTTGCTGTGAAGAAGTGGTCAAGCCTCTCCACAAAGGTGTTCCAATCATCACCAGCGGCAAACTGCTGCAACGTACCAAGAGTAGCCATTTTCGCGTGAAGGTCTGCAATCTCGTCACCAATTGTTATATCTTTTGATGCTCTGATAATGACTCCATGAGACAATGTGTTGTACTTTAACTTTAGTGACCTTAGTCCTTCATTGATAACTCCACAGTGTGAATCATACATGGTGGCCTGCCTTTTATACCAGGCCAGGCACACCTGTAACCTGCAAGTCTCCCACTGCAGTGCCCTCTGGTGGCACACTTTGTAATAGTACAAGCCGTAACCATGTATGATACATGACAGTGGCCTTCCCTTCTGTTGTCTAGGCCCCAAGCTCTGGAACTCCCTGCCTAAAGCTCTCTGCCTCTCCACCTCTCTTTCCTCCTTCAAGACGCTCCTTAAAACCTACCTCTTTTACGAAGCTTTTGGTCACCTGCGCTAATTTCTACTTATGCGGCTCAGTGTCAAATTTTTTAAATTTCATAATACTCCTGGGACGTTTAACTATGCTAAAGGCGCTATATAAATGCAAGTTGTTGTTGATATGTCCTGATAAAGGATGAAAGAAACATCTTTATGAAGTATCCCTCACCGTGGCCTACTGCAATGCTTTTCACTGAGGGCCAGTAAAACTGGGTTGGCACTCATTGAGACACAGAGCTCACAAATACATTGTCCATGACCATTTAGGTCTGTAGAATGTAATTGAGGCCAGCAGCAACCAAAATACTTAACCTAACTGGATGAAAGTTAGTCAAATGTCAGAAGCTGGAAAAAGTAATGTCAGCATTGATTTTTCAGATTGCTCTGCAGTCAGAAGAGCAAAAAAACAAGGAACTAAATACTTTCGCTGTTGAGTGATTCTTTTAAATTAACAAAGGCACCAATAGTCAGAGGTTTATACCTCAGGCTCTGCACTCTACAGACTCCTTTGCATAGAATTACATAGAATTCACAGCACAGAAATCGACCATTTGGCCCAACTTGTCTATGCTGATATTTATGCTACACGTGAGCGTCCTCCCACCCTACTTCATCCAACCCTACCAGCAAAGAGAAACATAAAAACATAGCAAATAGGTGCAGGAGTAGGCCATTCAGCCCTCCGAGTCTGCACCACCATTCAATAAAATCATGGCTGATCATTCACTCAGTACCCCTTTCCTGCTTTCTCTCCATACCCCTTGATCCCTTTAGCCGTAAGGACCATGTTTAACTCCCTCTTGAATATATCCAATGAACTGGCATCAACAACTCTCTGCAGTAGGGAATTCCACAGGTTAACAACTCTCTGAGTGAAGAAGTTTCTCCTCAACTCAGTCCTAAATGGCTTACCCCTTATTCTTAGACTATGTCCCCTGGTTCTGGACTTCCCCAACATTGGGAACATTTTTCCTGCATCTAACCTGTCCAGTCCCGTCAGAATTTTATATGTTTCTATGAGATCCCCTTTCATCCTTCTAAACTCCAGTGAATACAGGCCTAGTCGATCCGGTCTCTCCTCATATGTCAGTCCAGCCATCCTGGGAATCAGTCTGGTGAACCTTCGCTGCACTCCCTCAATAGCAAGAACATCCTTCCTCAGATTAAGAGACCAAAACTGAACACAATATTCCAGGTGAGGCCTCACTAAGGCCCTGTACAACTGCAGTAAGACCTCTCTGCTCCTATACTCAAATCCTGTCAGTATGAAAGCCAACATGCCATTTGCCTTTTGCACTGCCTGCTGTACCTGCATGCCAACTTTCAATGACTGATGTACCATGACACCCAGATCTCGCTGCATCACCCCTTTTCCTAATCTGCCGCCATTCAGATAATATTCTGCCTTCATGTTTTTGCCACCAAAGTAGATAACCTCACATTTATCCACATTATACTGCATCTATCATGCGTTTGCCCACTCACCTAATCTGTCCAAGTGACCCAGCAGCCTTTTAGCGTCCTCCTCACAGCTCACACTGCCACCCACCTTAGTGTCATCTGCAAACTTGGAGATATTACACTCAATTCCCTCATCCAAATCATTAATGTATCTTTTAAATAGCTGGGGTCCCAGCACTGAGCCCTGTAGTATCCCACTAGTCACTGCCTGCCATTCTGAAAATCAAGAAACTTGAGCACAAAAATCTAGGCTGACATTCCAGTGCATTGCTGAAGGAGTGCTGCACTATCGTGGGGTGCTTTCTCCTCCGAGGTGTTAAACTGAGGCCCCGTCTACTCTCTCAGATGGACGTAAAAGATCCCATGGCATTATTTTGAAGAAGAGCAGGGGAGTTATCCCCGGTGTCCTGGCCAATATTTTTCCCTCAATCAACATAACAAAAACAGATGATTTGGTCATTATCACATTGCTGTTTATGGGAGCTTGCTGTGCCCAAATTGGCTGCCGTGTTTGCTACATTACAACAGTGACTGCACTCAAAAAGTACTTCATTGGCTGTAATGGGGTTTGAGATGTCCAGTGGTCGTGAAAGGTGCTAAATAAATGGAAGTTTTTCTTTCTTTCTGTTCCTTTCTCCCTCATGTCCGTATCTAGCTTCCCCTTAAATGCATCTGAGGTATTTCCCTCAACTACTTCTGTGGTAGCGAGTTCCACATTCTAACCACTCTCCGGGTAAAGAATTCTCCTAAGTTCCTTATTGGATTGATAAATGACTACCTTATAGTTATGATCGCTAGTTCTGGACTTCCCCATAAGTGGAACATCTTCTCTAACCTATCAAACCCATTCATAATCTTAAAGACCTCTCTCAGGTCACCCCTCAGCTTTCTCTTTTCTCGAGAAAAGAGACCCAGCCCTTTCAGTCATAGATGCATTTATGTGGAAGCTAGACAAACACATGAGCAAGAAAGGAATAAAAGGTTATGCTGATAGGGTGAGATGGAGAGTGGTGGATGGAGGCTCGTGTGGAGCATAAACACTGGCATAGACCAATTGGGCTGAATAATCTGTTTCTTTGCTGTACCTTCCATGTAGTCTTTCAGCCCCAGCCTGTACAATCTTTCAGCCTCAGCCTGTATAGCCATTCTGTCCCAGCCTGTATAGCCATTCTGTCCCAGCCTGTATAGCCATTCTGTCCCAGCCTGTATAGCCATTCTGCCCCAGCCTGTACAATCTTTCTGCCCCAGCCTGTACAATCTTTCAGCCCCAGCCTGTACAATCATTCTGTCCCAGCCTGTACAATCATTCTGTCCCAGCCTGTACAATCATTCTGCCCCAGCCTGTACAATCATTCTGCCCCAGCCTGTACAATCATTCTGCCCCAGCCTGTACAATCATTCTGTCCCAGCCTGTACAATCATTCTGCCCCAGCCTGTACAATCATTCTGTCCCAGCCTGTACAATCATTCTGCCCCAGCCTGTACAATCATTCTGTCCCAGCCTGTACAATCTTTCAGCCCCAGCCTGTACAATCATTCTGCCCCAGCCTGTACAATCATTCTGTCCCAGCCTGTACAATCATTCTGCCCCAGCCTGTACAATCATTCTGCCCCAGCCTGTACAATCATTCTGTCCCAGCCTGTACAATCATTCTGCCCCAGCCTGTACAATCATTCTGTCCCAGCCTGTACAATCTTTCTGTCCCAGCCTGTACAATCTTTCAGCCCCAGCCTGTACAATCATTCTGCCCCAGCCTGTACAATCATTCTGTCCCAGCCTGTACAATCTTTCAGCCCCAGCCTGTACAATCATTCTGCCCCAGCCTGTACAATCATTCTGCCCCAGCCTGTACAATCATTCTGCCCCAGCCTGTACAATCATTCTGTCCCAGCCTGTACAATCATTCTGTCCCAGCCTGTACAATCATTCTGTCCCAGCCTGTACAATCATTCTGCCCCAGCCTGTACAATCATTCTGCCCCAGCCTGTACAATCATTCTGCCCCAGCCTGTACAATCATTCTGTCCCAGCCTGTACAATCATTCTGTCCCAGCCTGTACAATCATTCTGCCCCAGCCTGTACAATCATTCTGCCCCAGCCTGTACAATCATTCTGTCCCAGCCTGTACAATCATTCTGTCCCAGCCTGTACAATCATTCTGTCCCAGCCTGTACAATCATTCTGTCTCAGCCTGTACAATCTTTCTGCCCCAGCCTGTACAATCATTCTGCCCCAACCTGTACAATCATTCTGTCCCAGCCTGTACAATCATTCTGTCCCAGCCTGTACAATCATTCTGTCCTAGCCTGTACAATCATTCTGCCCCAGCCTGTACAATCATTCTGCCCCAGCCTGTACAATCATTCTGTCCCAGCCTGTACAATCATTCTGCCCCAGCCTGTACAATCATTCTGTCTCAGCCTGTACAATCTTTCAGCCCCAGCCTGTTCAGCCATTCTGTCCCAGCCTGTACAGTCTTTGTGTGCTATAGAAGTCTATAAGGGAGAGAAAACATAAAACAAGACTGCTGGCACAGAGGGAAGAACCTCAGACCACAATTAATGTTTTTTTTTATCAATCTATTATTCGGCTAGTTTCTAATGGAAAAAAATGAACTGTAAGCCACAGTATATAATGTCTAATCGTCCCATCGTCCCATCTAATTGTAACACAATTGGTTCCTCATCTTTCACTAGTAAGTGCTTTTGCGGATTCATTGTAGTTTCCATAGTTACACAGTGTGTTGCCATGTTCCTGGATGTTAATGCTGGTTTACTATACCATACACATTTGTACAGTATCTTTCTAGTGTTAGATGTTGTCGTTCTGGGCTCCCCCAGACTTACCTGGCTGCTGGCTGGCTCAGTGCTGATTGGCACCCACGCCTTGCTGGTTGCATAGCAATGAGGCCTGGCCCTTAAAATGGGGTGGCAGGCGGGCCCGCTCCACCAATCGGCCCATTCGATAATTAAAATCTACCCCTGGAAGTAACCAATATATAGGCAGTAAACTGTGATTGTTTTTTTTTTCTCTTTCCCCACCCTTCCCCAGAAGTTGTTGATTCATTCAGTTATATGGTTCCACAGACATTGACTATCCTTTAGTAAATTGCCTGACTGCCTGTTTTTTTGTAATCTTAGATGTGGGAATCAACAACAACAAGAACTTGTATTGATATAGTGCCTTTAACATCGTCCCAAGGCGCTTCACAGGACTGTTATGCGCTAAAAATTTGACACCGAGCTGCATAAGTAGAAATTAGCACAGATTAAAGAGGTGTGTTTTAAGGAACATCTTGGAGGAGGAAAGAGAGGTAGAGAGGCTGAAGGGTTTAGGCAGGGAGTTCCAGAGCTTGGGGCCTAGGCAACAAAAGGCTCGGCCACCAATGGTTGAGTGATTATAATCAGGGAAGCTCAGAAGAGCAGAATTAGAGGAGCGCAGACATCTCGGGGGTGGGGGGGGGGAGATTGCAGAGATAGGGAGGGGCGAGGCCATGGAGGGATTTGAAAATTAGGATGAGAATTTTGAAATCGAGGCATTGCTTAACCGGAAGCCAATGTAGGTGAACGAGTACAGGAGTGATGGGTGAGTGGGACTTGGTGCGAGTTAGGACACGGGCTGCCAAGTTTTGGATCACCTCTAAGGCAGCCAAGGCGCTAACCATCCTGATGTGATTCAGAAAAACCTCCAAAGTGTAGAAAGTAAACTCACAGCAAAAGCACTGTCAGCAATTCCTTTCCCCACTGGTAGGCAAGAAAGCAATTGTGAGGACTGAGTATTTATTTCGCTATTTCCGTACGTTCTAATCAGTCCTTCACTTGGCTTTGTGTTCTCGCCTGGCTTTCCATGGCTAATTTTAGGAAGCCGGGAAACCCATGGATGTGATATTAAACTTAAAAGTGTGTTGACACCGAGCAGTATAAGTAGAGATTAGCGCAGGTGTCCAAAAGCTTGGTCAAAGAGATATGTTTTAAGGAGTGTCTTGAAGGAGGAAAGAGAGGTAGAGAGGTGGAGACGTTTAGGCAGGGAGTTCCAGAGCTTGGGGCCTAGGCAGCAGAAGGCACGGCCACCAATGGTCGAGCGATTATAATCAGGGATGCTCAGGAGAGCAGAATTAGAGGAGCGCAGACATCTCGGATGGGTTGTGAGGCTGGAGGGGATTACAGAGATAGGGAGGGGTGAGGCCATGGAGGGATTTGAAAATAAGGATGAGAATTTTGAAATCGAGGCGTTGCTTAACCGGAAGCCAATGTAGATCAGCGAGTACAGGGGTGATGGGTGAGCGGGACTTTGTGTGAGTTAGGACATGGGCTGCCGAGTTTTAGATCGCCTCTAATTTACGTAGGGTAGAATGTGGGAGGCCAGCCAGGAGTACGTTGGAAAGGACCTATTACCTATATGGCAACCAAGAAAACTAACAAAGTATACTAACAGTTTCAGAAAAGATAACAGAGCCTCTAAAAAGCTGCTACTTAATAAATGCCCTAAATGTATGACTGTGGTACTAATTACTTCATCTGGAGAAACTGTGAGGTTCTGAGGGCAGAATCTGGAACTCTTGTGTTGCCAGATCTGATAACTTGTTTTGCCACAGGGACATGAAGGCAGTTATAATGTATTTGCTTCAAGGGTTCTTTGCTTAAGAATTCATGGCAACACATTGCTGTTAAGAACTAGTTGGTTTATTGGCAAAAGGTTTAACAGTCAAACTACACATTACCAGTTCATCCACCAGGCTCACAGCCACCTGCCTCATCGTGGATCCCCCGAATCCAACTGGCTGGGGTTTTATTGAGTCTGATGAACATCATGTGACTGGCTAAGCCACTCCCAACTCAACAGCTCTACCAACCTGTGAGCATACATTACAGCACTCTTCTCCCCTTTTCTCCATTTACACCTCTCTGCTCACACTGAAATTCTTCCTAACCTCATCCTCAGTTCATGCAGGTGTCGATCTTCTCCCTCCGCCCACTTTGTGCTGTTACCCTTCGCTTCGAAGTCCCTCCACTAGTTCACACTGGCATTATTCTCTGATTCGCCACGTCACGTCGCACCTCTCCCCCTCCCACCCCCGCCCCCCTAGAGTTCACAACAATATTTTTTTTTCCAATTCTTTCTACTCCCCAAATCCTCTTTTCCAGCTCTCCTCCAACTCTTCCCCTCACAGCCCTTCCGTTCATGCTGTTTATTTTTCTTCCACAATTGTCTCCTCAATGCTACTTGAAACTTCTGCTGCATGGGATGGATTAACCATTACACAGTGTAATGGGATTTCTTAATCTTACTGACTTTTCTGCGAAGAATTCGATTTATACTCCGAGCAAATTCTTTATTGTTTTGTTCTCGTTTTTTTTGTTGAAAACCCTCTTTGCTGCAGTGCACTCACAAGACGATGTCATTTACATTTTTAATAAAAAACAGCAGGGAGGCGCTTCACAGGAGTTAGAGAAACATCAGGCAATCATTTTGTGACAGCACACTGACAATTATGGCAATGAAGAAAATGAAGAGTTTGGATATATTTGAGGTGTGAAATTGCTTTGCCATCAACCACTTGTTCATTTTTCATTCAATTGTGAAGCTTCTACAAAATTTAATTGAATTGCTAGTGTTGTAGAAGTGAGTATTAAATAAGCTTGTTCCAGTTTTAAAAAACTATGGGAGAATAGTATAGCTCTATTGGCATGTGAAATGAAATGGTCCTATTACTCCTCTTTACATTTGAATACCCAAATCTAGTTTGACCCTCTTTCGGGTGTCACTAATTAATATTCTTGGTTGGCTGATAAAATAAGATTTGATGTATTTTAACTGTCATGAAAACACTGCTGTAATTACAGCCAAATCAATGTCATATTAGGAGGCAAGGCGTCTCGGAGATATGGCATCTGACCAGGCTGATGAAAATGTAATTCTTTCCCTGCCCAACAATTCTTTCCCTTCCTGAACTCTTCTCATCCATTTTATTTTATCATGTTCGGAACTATGGGTGAGGGCCAAAGATAAGGTCTGCAAATTTCAGCATTGACACTCCCTTCGCACCTAACATAATGTCCTAAAACGTTTACACTGGCTTACAATAACTAGCCTGAAACCTTTTCACTGGCCCTCAATTATCAATTTTATGCCTTGCTTAATTGTCCTCAACCACCTTACTGGCCTTCAAACGGCACTCCTTAAATCTTTCCACTGATCTTAATTCCCAGAGCAATAGGCGGCAGCAGTCTGGGCTGGCTGGCTGACCGGCAACAACAAGGGCACTGACAGAGTGACTGGAGAACACGCCACGAATTCTGCCATCCTGACAGAGGACAGCAGATTTGTGCTCCACGGAGCCACTGTCATACTCACGGGGTGGGGCCTCAGCAATCTTATTGAGCTGTTCTCCAACAATGGCTCCACAATAAGTATCTGCAAACCTTTCTGCCACTCCCCAATGACAACCCACGTCTCACCGACCTCCGACAACTAGCCTTAAAAATGTTCACTCAATTGCTGTCTTCAAATCCTTTATCTGATCCCTTACAGCGATTGTCCTAAACTGTTTAAGGGCAGTTATTGAAGGCCAGTGAAAAGATTTTAAGGGCTGGATTTTCGGGCCCTCTCCGCTCCGTTTTTCGCCCCAGAGCAGCGGCAATGGCGGCGGTGAGGTGTTCTGGCCGGGCAGTCAGCCTCCAGCGCCCCGCAGCGATCTTCGTGTCCGATTTAGCGGCGGCGCGGAGCAGCACTGCCCGGAAGAGCTGCACCCCTGATCGCGACACCGGCGCGAGTTTTGATTCTTGCCCGAGCCATACACCACAAAGCGCGCCTCGCCGTGACCGATGGCAGAGAGGTAAGTAATGGACTCCTGAGGTAACTGTGATTGTTTTTTCTTTTAATTTTGTTTTGCGATTTGTATTGTGGTGGTGTGGGCAATGTTTTGGGAAATGTTTTTGTGGTATATTATTCAGGATCCCCCCCCCCTCCCCAGGCGTCTCTCAGAGTGTTCCCGGGCTGGCTCTTTAGCTCGGGAGTTGCCCATCCTAATGCCCTAAGAGAGGTGTACAATGCCTCCCTTAATGCTGCGCCCCCTGTCTCAGGGCCCAGCTGCCCAAACTTACTTACTGAGGCGCAAACTGTTCCCGGGCACTAACTTTACCGCCCCGCCGACATTATCACCCCAAAAACATCAAAACCAAAAATCCAGCCGAAGAACATTTCTGAGGCAGTGTACTCTGGCTCTGTCTCTCAAGATATTCTGCCACAAATCTTTCAATCCTGTGACATATCCTGCACATATCTTCCATATATAATCTCTCATATTTAAATCCAAAATATAGCTTGAGTACACCATATTCTGGTTCATGGATTAAATACTTTTTATGCTGAGCACCATCTGACTCATAAACTGACTCCACAGTTTATGCAATGTTGACAGAGGTTCTGTAAACATTATACTGAGGAACGTCGCTACTTGTCGGGGCTTACGTTGGATGAGACCTGGCAGCGACGAAAATGTGTGCTGCCTGCTGTTTTACTTGATTGCTGTGTGCAGCCAGCACTACCCACTCTGGTCATTGGCTGCACGTTTTAACGGGGGAGCACTGCTTAAAAGCAGCCTGCACCTCTTAAAGGGGAGGTGCATTGTGGCCGCAAGAAGGGGTGAGCATCAGCTGGTAAGAGGAAATGAGGTAAAGCTGTTTCTTTGTGTGTAGAGAACCTCAGTGACCTCCCTTATGCAGTGTACTGCAAACTGAGAGATGTTGCTAATATCTCCAGCAGCAGCCTGGAAGGAGGCAGATGCATAAAAGTTAAGAGCCATGGTCACTTTGACAGCCAGAGGCAATGCGGTCCTTGCCCTGCTTTGAGGTTGGAGTTGTGACTCCAACATTAATTGGCAGATTTCAGTCACTACTCCTTTAGTGAAGCGAAAACATTTAAGGCATTGGTTGTTGCTGAGGTTAGAGGTTAGAGAATTGCTCTCGAAAGACCCATGGCAGATATGACCTCCTGCTGAGAATCCTGCTCCTCCTCTCTCTTCTAGCAGCTTGTCCTTCTCTGTGTGGCCTCTCTTCTATCTTCCAGACATGCTTAATTCCAAGTAGAAGTCCTACCAGGTCACTTGTGTATGGAAGCAACTTATTTCAGCACAAGCTTTTAAATGAACAAAAAATAACTTCAGCACCAGCCTGACCACTCCCGTTAGACCTTTGAAACTTCAGGCAAATATAGGAACGCTCTAAAAATGCGTACAATTGCATCTGTAGCCAAAAGAAATAACCCAGCAACTAACCTGTAAGCAGTTCATGATCCCTTTACGTAGCGCTGGTGAGGGATGGAGGAGGATGTGTGGGGGGAACCTTCATACCGTTTAGCATCGCGTTCAGCTGTGTGAGGGTATGATAGGGTGTAGGCTAAAGAGTGGAGTTTGAAAATGGCAGCACTGGCATCAAATCAGCATTGCTCACTGATTGACATCATAATCTGCCTGCTCTGCAAGCTGCCGACGGTCATTCGGTGCATGCATACAAACCCCTTTACCAAGATGGCGCCCTCTGAACTTCCCTTCGGGAGTGTGTGTGCGCATCGGATGCCATTTTTGAGCATTAGGATGCGGCATAGCGCACAAAAAACTGGTGTTACAGAGCCCAATTTAGCCCTTGTAATCTCTAGATATTCAACATTGAGGACTGTAGTTGCTCATCAGGTCGCTTTTCATAGCTGATCATCAGAATGCACAATATTTATTTTTGCAAAAACAGGCTGCATATGATCTAGGAACATAGGAACAGGAGTAGGCCATTCAGCCCTTCAATCCTGTTCTGCCATAAAATTCGATCATGGCTAATCTGTCTTCTTCTTCTTAGACAATCCCTCAGAGTCGAGGATGACTTGCTTCCACACTAATATGAGTTCTCAGGTGACTGATGTGTCCAATACGGGATCTACAGTCTCTGTCACAGGTGGGGCAGGGGGTGGTTGGAGGAACGGGTAGGTGGGGTGCTTGATTTGTCGTGCGCTCCTTCCGCTGTTTGCGCTTGCCTTCCGCGTGCTCCCGGCAAAGAGACTCAAGCTGTTCGGCGCCTTCCCGGATGCGTCTCCTCCATTTTGAGCGGTCTTGGACCAGGGGATTCCCAGGTGTCGGTGGGGATGTTGAACTTTTCAAGGAGGCTTTGAGGGTGTCCTTGAAGCGTTTTCTCTGCCCACCTGGGACTCGCTTGCCGTGTCGAAGCTCTGAGTAGAGCACTTGTTTTGGGAGTCTCGTATCAGGCATGTGGACGATGTGGCCCATCCATCGGAGCTGATCGAGCGTGGTCAATGCTTCCATGCTGGGGATGTTGGCCTGAGCGAGAACACTGATGTTGGTGCGCCTATCCTGCCAATGGATTTGCAGGATCTTGCGGAGGCAGCGTTGTTGGTACATCTTCAGTGCTTTGAGGTGCCTGCTATACATAGTCCATGTCTCTGAACCATATAGGAGGGCGAGTATCACTACTGCTCTGTAGACCATGAGCTTGGTGCCGGTTTTGAGATCCTGGCCTTCAAACACCCTCTTCCTCAGGCAACCTGATCTGTATCCTAACTCCATCTACCCACTTTGGTTCCATATAGAAACATAGAAACATCGAAAATAGATGCAGGAGTAGGCCATTCAGCCCTTCGAGCCTGCACCGCCATTCAATGAGTTCATGGCTGAACATGCAACCTCAGTACCCCATTCCTGCTTTTTCGCCATACCCTTTGATCCCCCTAGTAGTAAGGACTACATCTAACTCCTTTTTGAATATATGGTGTACCTGTGTCAGTCTGTGCATGCGTGTCGTGTCTCTTTTGCCCTCCTCACCCGCCCCCCCCCCCCCCCCCCCCCCGGGACACTCTCCCTCGGCCCCCTCTCCCCCTGGGACACTCTCCCTTGGCCCGCTCTCCCCCCCCCGGGGACACTCACCCTCGGCCCCCTCCCCCCCCGGGGCACTCACCCTCAGCTCCCTCTCCCCCCCGGGACAATCTCCCTCAGCCCCCTCTCCCCCCGGTGCCGCTCAGCTCCGCCCACTTTCCGCCATCTTGTTTACCTTCAATTATCCATTAATAGCCTTGCCCAACAAAAATCTATCGATCTCAGTCTTGAAATTTTCAATTGACCCCCGGCCTCAACAGCTCTTTAGAGGAGAGAATTCCAGATTTTCACTGCACTTTGTATGAAGCTGTGCTTCCTGACATCATCCCCGAATGGCCCAGCTCTAATATGCCCCATTTTTCTGGACCATCCCAACAGAAGAAAGTGTTTCTCTCTCCTTTAATCATCTTAAACACCTCAATTAGATCACACCTTACTCTTCTATACTCAAGGGAATACAAGCCTGGTCTATATAACCTACCCTCATAATTTAACCCTTTTAGCCCCGGTTTCATTATCTGCACTGCACCCCCTCCAAGGTCAATTTATCCTTCCTGAGGTGTTTAGCCCAGAGCTGAACGCAGTGCTCCGGAACGAATCTGGCTCGTAGACAATAAGCATTTTATTTTGAGGGACATAGTGACTCATAAACTCAGAGCACTTTGTACTGGAAGTTTATCTTTAATTTGTTTAGAATAAATCAAGCTGATGAGCTCAGTGTAGCTATGGTTAGAGACATTAACAGAACATTATAGTGGAGATATTGGATCTCAGTCACATTATATAAAGCCAAGCAGTGAAGGTTCACAATAGATCGACCACAGGGGCAAATTAAAAATGGTGAACTGCAGCATCTTTTGATTTCCTAATAGGAAATCCTTTTCCAAGAAAATAAATCATGAAATAAATTGGATCGTCACTGTAATGGAAAAGATTAGGGGCCGAAATTGGCTACCACCCCTGTTGGGGGCAGTAACTTCTCTGGCATTTGACTTTCTGCGCCCGGCAAAAGAAGTCCCGGGCAGAGATCGGGGGCACTACCCGGGCGCTTTGTGGATTGCTACGCCGCGTAGTGCTGACGTGCTTCAGTGCCCCTTCCCTTCTGTTAAAACAGAGTGACACATGCGAGCTCTTCAGGCCCTTTGATGGCCTCCACTGGGCCACCGAAACGGAGTGTGGGGCTGCACGATCGCGGCCCAGACTTCGCGACATCGTTTGACTGTGGACCGACCGTTGCGGGGTGGGGGGGGGGGTAAAAAAAATATATGGCCGCCCATTGCACAGCGCACCTCCCCTTTAGCTTTCACCCCTGATGGATGTATAGCCCGGTTCGCAATCTGCAAGGCTTGTGCAGGCATTGCCAGTGGTGGCCTCACGAGGCGCTGGCCAATTTCCGCCGTGGGGCAGAAAGGGATGCTACCAGCGGATGTGGCGCTAACGCATTCGCGCCTCAGCTAACACTTTTCGCATCCTATTAGCGCCCCCGAGAGGCACAAGTGGGAGGCACACAATGGGGGAATTTCGCCCCGTTCTAGCTTTTCTATGAATCAATTCCAGTTTAATTTAATAAACTTGGCAAAGCAGGGTAGCGCATAGTACAATTGTTTAAAAAATAAGTAATCTTGTATTTATTAAAGATTTATTTAGCAAGAAAAAACATGCACCTATTGATACAATAGAAACTCATGAACTCTCTGCTGAGGTCCACTCTGATCCGTAGACATAAAAACATAAGAAATAGGAGCAGGAGTAGGTCACCTGGTCCCTTGAGCCTGTTCCGCCATTTAATAAGATCATGACTGATCTGATCATGGACTCAGCTCCACTTCCCTGCCCGCTCCCCATAACCCTTTACTCCCTTATCGCTCAACAATCTGTCGATCACTGCCTTAAATATATTCAATGACCCAGCCTCCACAGCTCTCTGGGGCAGAGAATTCCACAGACAGTGAACATACTTACCAAGCTCCATATTGACTCCTAGAGGGGGATTTAACCACTAAAAGGGGGTGGGTTTGGGTCGGGTGGGAAGTAAAAATGTAAAAAATCTCAAACCCGAACCCAACCCACTCACTTGTTTTAACGGAGGCAGGAGTGGGGGCTGGAAACCAGGTGGCGGTCCCTCATTTAATGAGGCTGGGTGTCTCAGATTTTTTCTCTGTTCCAACTTTAATGCTGGCCGAACAGATTTCCCAGGCCTCGGGAAAACCGGCAGCTAAAAAGCAAGCCAGGGCTGCTTAGAATAAGTCAGTGCTTTTTCAGCACTGCTTGTGGGCCAGGAAGAACAGGAATGCTTCATCATGGCCCAATAACCAAACGCTTTAATTTACCCAGCAATCGGACTGTCCCTGTTAGTCAGGTTCTGCTGTTAAATTCAGCAGGACCTGAAGGGACCGCAAAATCACCCCCCCGGCCCCCCACCCCCGCTCCCTCCCCACCTCCCCATTACTATCGGAGCTAGCATAGAATCACAGAGTCATAGAAATTTATAGCACGGAAGGAGACCATTTCAGCCCATCGTGTCTACGCCGGCCAACAAAGAGCTATCCAGCCTAATCCCACCTTCGAGCTCTTAGTCCATAGCCCTGTAGGTTACGGCACTTTAAGTGCGTATCCAAGTACTTTTTAAATGTGGTGAGGGTTTCTGCCCTTTCAGGCAGTGAGTTCCAGACGCCTACCACCCTCTGGGTGAAAAATTTCCCCTCAAATCTCCTCTCAACCTCCTACTAATTACTTTAAATCTATGCCCCCTCTGCTAAGGGAATAGGTCCTTCCTATCCACTCTATCCAGGCAGCTCATAATTTTATACACTTCAATAAAGTGGCCCGCAGCCTCCTCTGTTCCAAAGAAAACAAACCCAATCTACCCAATCTTTCCTCTTAGCTAAAATTCTCCAGTCCAGGCAACATAGACACAATAAACTGGATTTAACTGCATTATGGAGCAGTGCGATTCCCAAATCAATTACGTGAAATGTGAATACACGAAGCATGAACTAAAATAGTTTTAATTGTGTACCATTTCATTTCATGGAACGAGGTCTTTGTATTAGTCATAATCCGTCTTGCAATGATGTGAGTGGGGTATAGTGCCACATCTGCCCTCTTTCCAAGGTGGTCTCATCAGCATTATCTACCTAACATTGCAAAATTGTTGGAACACATCTCACACCACAAAGACATCTCACCATCTGCAGATAAATCTTGCAAGAAAAGGAATGGCAATAAAGCAAACTGTGTTCTGAATAGAACACAATAGCCTAGGTTTTCCGCAGATTGTAATTCATTGCCATCAGTCAAAAAAGGGGAATCTAAGTCTGTTCAGATTCCGAAGTCACTGTAATTCGATTGGTGCTGTCGAGCGTCCAGCATCAGGGATGTCATTTTCTGGTTCCTTGCCATTTGGGGCTGGAGACTTGCTGCTGCAGCATGTAAAGGTCTGCAGCAGCTTAAAGAGGCAGCGCATTAAAAATTGGATCCGGGCTGTGAATTGAAAGAAGGATGCTTACCGAGCAGCAAACTAATGTGCAGGCACGGCAGGCTATGTCAGACTGCGTGCTGCACATTGTGGAACTGGTGGAAGTCCAGTCCCCGCGTGTGCTGGACCATGATGGTTGGCTTTGCAGCCTGTGGCAGCTCCAGGCAGTTCTGGAGTGGGCTGTGCTTCCTTCCTGGATGCACAGTCAGACGCCTTAGGCGCACGACGGGAGAGGGCTGTTTGCTTCGGCCTCCAAGCGGTTGGAGCTGGGATGCAGACAACTGGTTTACAGCATCTTCATTTGTATCATTAGGTCTGTTGTGCGGCAGACCAGCGGCCGTGTAGAGCCCAGTGCCAGTGGCATGTCAACATGAGGGGGTTGTGTCTGGGGACAGCAGCGCACAAGCGCTCTCCCCCCAGCCCCCTCAAATGCTTGTGGCCGAAGGTAAGCAGGGCCAAGTTACCATTGCAGTAGTACAAGAAGTGCAGCCTGCAGTAGGCCCATCTCTGTACTGAGCTACTGTGAGACAAGAGCCCCCTCATCCCAATAGGAACATTACAGCCAGCCACCTCCCAACACTGAAGAGAAGCACAGGATTGAGTTTAAATGCTAGGTTCACGAGGTTGATTCCTGAGATGAAGGGGTTGTCGTATGAAGAAAGGTTGTGCAGGTTGGGTCTATACTCATTGGAGTTTAGAAGAATGAGAGGTGATCTTATTGAAATGTATAAGATTTTGACAGGGTAGATGCAGAGTGATACGTATGCTTATCACTATAATAAATCACACGTGGCTCATGTTGGAGCTGATCACCTTGTGACCTTTAGGTTTAATTTAAACTCCAAAAGTAAGCACTGCAGGGAAAGCCTGCTTTATATAGGGAAGCAGCACAAGTTGCAGTAATGTGTGCCTCCCAGGCTTTCCCCATCTGTTGGCTATTACATGTAATTACATGGTACAGAGCATGGCTGCAAATACATTACAACACATCCCCCCAAGTCTTAGATGCGGTTTACAGGTCAAGCCCGACCGGGGGTCTGCGCTTTTTGGTTGAGGGCCTGAGTTGGACGCTGGGTGTGGGCGGCCTGACCGGAGTGTCGCTGCCTTGCGGTGCTGCGGCTCTGGTCGGACTGTCCGGTGCGACGGGTTCTGTCTCTTGGTGAACCACTGGTTCTGTTGCTTGTGGTTGAAAGTCGATGTCACTGTAGTCATCCAGCGGTTCTGGAACTTCAATTTGGTTTGATCGATGTGCTTCTTGCAGGTTTGGCCATTAGTGAGTCTTACCACGAATACCCTACTCTCTTTAGCTACGACAGTGCCTGCGAGCCACTTGGGGCCCATACCAAAGTTCAGCACGAAAACAGGGTCATCGACATTGCTACAACGCATTACAGAGTTGCGGTCATGATATGGTCATTGCTTAAGACACCGGTTTTCGACAATCTCACTTAAAACTGGGTGCACGAGGGACAACCTTGTTTTGAGGGTCCTCTTCATGAGGAGTTCGGCGGGCGGAACTCGAGTGAGTGAATGGGGCCTCGTCCGATGTGCAAGCAGCACGTGAGACAGATGGGTCTGCAAAGGGCCTTCCATCACTCGCTGCATGCCCTGCTTTATGATCTGTACTGCCCGTTCAGTTTGGCCATTGGAGGCTGGTTTGAACGGGGCCGACCTGACATGCTTTATGCTGTTACAGCACATAAATTCACAAAATTCGGAACTCGTAAAGCATGGTCCATTGTTACTTACAAGGACGTTGGTCAGGCCATAGGTGGCAATTATTGTCCGCAGGCGCTCTATTGTGGCGGTGGATGTGCTGGACGACATTATAACACATTCGATCCATTTAGAGTAAGCATCAATTACAACTGGGAACATTTTTCCTAGAAAGGGACCCGCGGAGTCTATGTGGATGCGGGACCAGGGTTTGGAGGGCCAGGACCACAGGCTCAGGGGGGCTTCCCTGGGTGCGTTGCTGAGTTGCGCGCACGTGTTGCACCGGCGTACGTATGACTCTAAGTCTGCGTCGATGCTGGGCCACCACACATGCGATTTGGCAATGGCTTTCATCATTACGATGCCGGGGGGTGTGCTATGGAGATCCTTGACAAATAAATCTCTGCCCTTGGGCAGAACTACGCGATTTCCCCTCAAAATGCAGTCGGCCTGGACGGATAACTCGTCCTTGTGCCGGTGAAACGGCTTAAAATCGCCATGCATCTCTCCATACGTGGTTGCCCAGTTTCCACTTAATATATAGTTTTTCACCTGGGACAGCAGTGGGTCTTGGCTGGTCCAGATTCTTATCTGGTGCGCCGTGACTGGTGACCCTTCGCCCTCAAAGGATTCCATGGCACTGACCAGTTCCGCGGGCTGCTCCGCTTCACCCACAGTGGTGGCGAGCGGGAGCCGGTTGAGCACATCTGCGCAGTTATCAGTGCCTGATCGGTGGCAGATCGTGTAGTCGTAAGCGGACAGCGTTAATGCCCACCTCTGAATGTGAGCTGTGGCGTTGGTATTAATACCTTTGCTCTCAGAGAATAACAACGTGAGCGGCTTGCTGTCAGGTTCTAGTTCGATCCGCCGGCCAAATAGGTACTGGTGCATCTTTTTTACCACATACACACAAGCTAAGGCCTCCTTTTCGACCATGCTGTACCTCCTTTCAGCCTTGGAAAGGCTGCGGGATGCATACGCTACAGTTGGAGCTTACCCGACACGTTCGCTTGCTGAAGCACACACCCAATCCCATAGGATGACGCACTGCACGCTAAAACAAGATGCCTACAGGGATCATACAGTGCCAGTAGTTTTGTTTGAGCACAATAAGTTTCTGGCCTTCTCGAAGGCAGTTGCTTGATTTTCACCCCAGACCCAGTCATCACACTTACGGAGCAGTGCATATAATTGTAGTGTATGTAGGCACCTTTAGTAATGACTCCACGAGGCAGGGTATGGTACTTAAACTGTGCAGACCTGCAGTCCTGTATTAGCAGATCTTGAGTGCCTGCAACAAGCTGTGAGTTCCCTTTTATACTGGGCTACCTGCCGTGTGCAGGCAACCCCTGGGTCTCCAGCAACAGCACCCTCTGGTGTACTGGTAATGTGTGTACAGTACAAGGGTACATTCAATGTGGCATGACAATGTTACAGACATCACACAGTGAACAGGCATGCCTACACAACAATACTCTCCCCTGTGCATTTTTCATATCCTTGTTTTCATGACTGGGGGAGGTGGTCAGTGGTGGGCTATGGGAGATTGTGGTGAGGGTTGTGTGGTTGTCAGGTGTGACCCCTGTGCTGGAGGCTGGCCTCGTATGTTTCCCCTCCCTCACACACAAACCAAGTGGGTGTCACTGTTGTGGGATCCCTCAGGGAGGTAGCCACGGCAGCAGTGGGTGGTGAGTATACACTGTGATGTGGATAGTTGTGGGGTGGTGGGTAGGGCTACAAGACTGGGTGGGCTCCTTGTACACCAATTGGGATTGAGGGTCAGGTCATCCCAGGGTTTGCCAGGGAAGCTGGAGAGTATTGGCCAGGGGTTGTAGGGCTGGTCTGGTGCAGGTTGCCATTGGTGGTGGTTGGGCTTCCCATTGACCACTGTCTCTGTAGTGGGTCTGCTCCCACAGCCTGTATGTGTGTCCTGCAAGGGGCATCACATTCGTTCCAAAGGTCCAGGCTACATGGTCAGGTAGCCTGCTGGACCTGGGGGCCTCCCACAGGGGGATTCCATTGGCATCAGCATGGTCCCTGTAGGACCCAATGTCCCTTGGCAGTGTCCTACTGGTATACACAACACCTTGGCTCTGATCACACACAGTCGAACCTGCATTATACATTCTAGCATTTGCATCACTTTTGGGTGTCCTGGTTTCAACAGACATGGTTACATTAGGCATTTCACATTCTTTATCATTATTGTTAAGCATAATAAACTTGTTCTTAACCTTACTGACACCTGCATTCATCTCATTAGTTACATTAGTTAAACCAGCATCACAATTCATGGTTACATTGCATACATTTTCGTATTTGCACCCTTTTATTGCATCTTTAGCTTTAAAGTCCGTGTACTCAAATAGTTGGAACTTCCCCTTTAAATTATTTTGGTTACCGGTCTCCTTTAAGGGAGCCTTCAAATCCGATTGGCTGCTCGATGTCATATGATGCTCCTCCATGTTGACTCGTGGCATGGAGGAGGTCATTTTGATTACAGGTCTGCTGCTTGTGGTGCTGCAGCGATTTTGTGGTCTTGCTGCAGTGCTCTTTTTGCTTGTGGTGCGGCAGCCATTTTGTGGTCCTGCTCCAGGTAGGCTGTGGTGCTCTTTTCTTCCACAGCACCACTTCGCCTGATGTGGACCCAGTTCATCCAATTCCTGCCCAGCAGTGTGGGACTGTTGCTGGCTACAATCCACAGGGGTAGTTTGTGCAACACGCCGCCCTGGGAGATCTGGATGTCTACATTGCCAACGATTTAGATTTTACCTTTGGTATAGGTGAGCAGCTTTGCCTGGACAGGAGACAGTTTTGGTCAAGTGGCAGGATTCCTCCAAATTTTTTCAAAGGTCTTTTGGCTCATCACAGACTGGCTCACCCCTGTGTCGATCTTCATGGAGACTGGGACCCCGTCGATGTCCACTTCCATCATCCACGGAGAACTTCCGGTGGAGCAGGTAAAGATTCCATACTCTTCTTCCAGGGTTTGAGCAGCTTCATCTTCATCTGTGTCGGAGCCCCGGTGATCAGCCAACTGATCACAGACACGGTGAGTACAGCCTTTTCTGCACATTCTCTGAAGATGCCCTTATTCTTTGCAGCCCTTGCATGCATAGTCTTTGTAGTGGCACTGGTGGGCCCTGTGGTTTCCTCCACAGCACCAGCACAGGGCCATCCGGTTTGCCCCACGGACTCAGGGTTGCGGGACTCGGGGCAGCATTTCTGCCTTTAGAAGTGTCCATGTGGTACACTGCGCTCACCGGTTTAGAGTCCTGGACCAGTATTCGCCTGTAGTCGCTGGCCGAAACCATGTAGGCCTAGCTCAATTGAATTGCTTTCTGCAGGGTGACCGTGATGTCAGCCGAGAGCAATTTGTGTAGGAGGCCTTCGTGGCCGATTCCGATGACAAATATGTCCCTTAGTGCTTCATTAAGGTGGTTGCCAAACTCACACGGTGCAGCTAGTCTTCTTAAGTGTGCAACATACTTGGCAATTTCTTGGCCCTCAGGTCGCCGGTAAGTGTGGAACCAGTGCCTGGCTGTGAGGATGCTTTCTTTCGGTTTTAGTTGTTCCTGTATGATTGTTATAAGTTCCTCATAGCTCTTGGTGGTTGTCTTCTCCAGGGCTAGTAAGTCCCTGACGAGACCGTAGATGGTGGGCCCACAACTGCTAAGCAGGATGGGCCTGTGTTTGTTCGGTAGTGTGGCCGGTGTGTCCCCATCCAGGTCATTGGCTATGAAGAAGTGTTCCAATCTTCACACAAAAGTGTCCCAATCCTCCCCCTCCGTAAATTGCTGAAAGTTGCTGAGGTTAGACATGTTGAGCATGTAGATCGTGATCTCGTATTCCCATCGCCAGTTGTGGTGTATGTAGGTACCTTTAGTCATGACTCCACGAGGCAGGGTATGGTACTTAAACTGTGCAGACCTGATGTCCTTTATAAGCAGCTCCTGCGTGCCAACAAGCTGTAAGTTCCCTTTTATAATGGGTTACCTGCCATGTGCAGGCAATCCCTGGGTCTCCAGCAACAGCACCCTCTGGTGTACCGGTAAGGTGTGTACAGTACAAGGGTACATTCAATGTGGCATAGCAGTGTTACAGACATCACACAGTGAACAGGCATGCCTACACAACAATAATGGTTCAAGCAAAGTGCTCATCCCAGGCAGAAAGTTAGCAAAGTAGTTCAGTAGTCCGAGGAACGAGCGCAGCTCCATCGTGTTGCGTGGTCTCGGGGCCTTCTGAATCGCCTCCGTCTTGGAGTCTGAGGGTCTGATGCCATCTGCTGCGATTCTCCTTCCCAGAAATTCCACCTCTGGTGCCAAGAAGATGCATTTGGTTCATTCCAATTTTAGACCTACTCGATTTAGTCGGCGTAGCACCTCTTCCAGGTTATGGAGGTGTTCATCCGTGTCGTGTCCGGTGATCAAGATGTTGTCTTGGAAGACGACTATTCTCAAGACAGATTTAGCAGGCTCTCCATGTTTCATTAGAAGATCACAGCCGCTGAACGGATCCAGAAGGGGCACCGGTTGTATACGAACAGCCCCTTGTGTGTGTTTATGCACGTCAGCTTCTTGGACGATTCCGCCAGCTCCTGGGTCATGTACGCTGAGGTGAGGTCCAATTTCGAAAACAGCTTTCTGCCCGACAGGGTTGCGAACAAATCCTCCGCCTTGGGTACTGGGTACTGGTCCTGTAACGATATTCGGTTTATGGTTATTTTATAATCTCCACAGATTCTAATTGTCCCATCACTTTCAAGAACGGGGACAATGGGACTGGCCCAGTCATTTAATTCCACTGGCGATATAATGCCTTCGCGCTGAAGCCGATCTAGCTCGACTTCTACTTTCTCCCGCATCATGTAAGTGACTTCACTGGCCTTGTGGTGAACGGGTCTCACATCTGGGCTGAGGTGAATTGTCACCTTGGCCCCTGTGAAGCTGGCAATGCCAGGCTGGAACAGTGACGGAAACTTGTCTAAGACCTGCGCACATGTGGCTTTCTCCACCGACAATAATGCTTTTACATCATCCCATTTCCAGTTAAAATTCCATAGCCAGCTTCTGCCAAGCAGCGTGGGCCCATTACTGGGAACAATCCATAGTGGCAATTTATGCACAGAACCATCGTACAGCACCTGATCCATTGCACTTCCGAGGACTGGGATAATCTCTTTGGTGTAGGTGTGCAGCTTCGCGTCGATTGGGCTCAGCTTGGGCCTGTGTGCCTTGTTTGCCCATAACTTCTCGAAGGCCTTCTAGCTCATGATCGATTGGCTCGCACCCGTGTCCAGTTCCATCGGTACCGGTATGCCGTTCAATTTAACATTCATAATAATCGGGGGACTGTTGTTGGTAAAGGTGTACACTTCATGCATGTGCACCCCATGTACCTATTCCTCCTCGGTCATCTCTGCGCGATCCTCAGGATCTACGCTTGACCTCCCATCCTCCGCTATGTATCGAGATGTAGCACGTTTACACATTCGTTGGAGATGCCCCATCATTGAGCAATTCTTGCAGACATATTGTTTGAATCTGCACTGGTTTGCGCAGAGCCCCTCCACAGCGCCAACAGCCTGCTGATGGACTTGCATTCACAGGTACTGATTTCTTCGCATTAGTCCATTGTTGTGGTGAGTGAGTTATCTCACGTTGAGCATTAGCCCAGCTGGGGACGCTTCGACTGTCTGCCGACGAAGTTAGCTTATTTACGGTGTTTGGCCCCGGGTGATTCCAAAGTTGTGAGTCGAATAGCTTTGTTTCTTCCACTCTGGCCATGTATGCCTGAGCAATCAGGGTGGCTTTGGCTAAGTCCAAGTCTTCCTCCGCTAGCAATTTGTGGAAAATCCCTTCATGCCCAATTCCCAAAGCAAAGAAGTGTCTTAACATTTCTTCAAGAACTGTCCTGAATTTGCTTGGCCCAGTAAGATGCCTTAGCTCAGCGATGAACGCTGCCACGTCTTGGCCTACTCAGCGCCGGTGGGTGTAAAAACGGTACCTCGCCCACGAGAGCACTGCGTTTCAGCTTTAGGTGATTTCGAACTAGCTCGCACAGTTCTTCATAACTTTTCTCAGTGGGTTTCGTTAGAGCCAGTAGGTCCTTGATCAATGCGTATGTCTGTGATCCGCAGACTGTGAGGAGGACGGCCCTGTGTTTGCTAGCATTCGCGGCTTTCTCTAAGTCTTTCGCGACAAAGCATTGATCCAGCTGGTCAATGAAGTCTTCCCAGTCTTTCCCGACGCAATATCGCTCAATGTAGTCAATGGTGGCCATTGCTGCGTGTTAGTATCCTATCCTCGTTGCCAGTTGATACGTATGCTTATCACTATAATAATTCACATGTGGCCCATGCTGGAGCTGATCACCTTTAGGTTTAATGTAAACTCCAAAAGTGAGCACTGCAGGGGGAGCCTGCTTTATATCGGGAGGCAGTACAAAGAGCAGTAATGTGTGTCTCCCGGGCTTTCCCCATCTGTTGGCTTTTACATGTAATTACATGGTACAGAGCATGGCTGCAAATACATCACACAGAGAGGATGTTTCTCCTCATGGGGGAACCTAGAACTAGGGGGCATAGTTTCAGAATAAGGGGTCGCATATTTAAAACTGAAATGATGAGGAATTTCTTCTCTCAGAGGGTCGTGAATCTTTGGAATTCTCTGCCCCAGAGTGCAGTGGAGGCTGGGTCACTGAATATATTTAAGGTGGAGATAGACAGATTTTTAAATGATAAGGAAATCGAGGGTTATGGGGAGTGGGTAGGGAAGTGAGGACAGGATCAGATCAGCCATGATCTTATTGAATGGCGGATCAGATTCGAGGTGCCGAATGGCCTACTCCTCCTATTTTTTTATGTTCTTATGTTCTTATGCCCCCATATCCAAGAAGCACGGTGGTAATTAAAAAAAAATTTGTTCCTGGGATGTGGGTGTCGCTGGCAAGGCTGGCATTTATTGCCCATCCATAATTGCCCTTGAGAAGGTGGTGGTGAGCCGCCATTTCAGAGGACAGTTGAGAGTCAACGACATTGTGTGTCTGGAGTCACATATAGGCCAGACCAGGTAAGGACGGAAGATTTCCTTCCCTAAAGGACATTAGTGAACCAGATGAGTTTTTATGACAATCCGGCAGTTTCATGGCTACCGTTACTGATATTAACTTTTTATTCCAGATTTATTTAATTAGCTGAATTGAAATTCACTATAAAGGTTTTGATTAAAATTATGGTGATACTAAAGTTGTTGCGGGTACTGATGTTGTTCTTGACAAGGTTTCCAAGTTGCTGTGAAGGGAAGATGTGTAGCTTACAGCAGGCAAGAGATGTTCTTTAGCTAATGACATGAGACTGACGGGAAGGGGTGGGAGATGTAGACAGGACAGTTCACGCCGATGTGGTAGTAAGGAGAATTTCTTCGACATCAGTGTGGTATGAACGTGCCTTTTAGCCATCCGGAGCTGGCACACCCTACCCCCTACCCCCTGGCTTCTGCTGATAAAAAGCTGCTAACCATTTCCTCCATGGCGGGTAAGGGCTGCTGTCAGTCAAAGGGAAAGCTCGCCATGATACTCAAAGTGACAGGGCTGGTAGGGGGGTGTGGGGGACGATTTTCACCCGCATTTTGGGCGGGACGATTTTCACCCACGTTTTCAAGTAGAAATGAGGCCGTAGCGGGTTATCGATCGTGGTGAACTAGTTACCTCCCCCTTCCCGTTCCCCACCGCCATGATTTTAGTTCTTATGGGTTATGGAGAGTGAGCAGGGAAGCGGACCTGAGTCCATGACCAGATTAGCCATGATTGTATTAACTGGCGGAGCAGGCTCGAGGGGTCAAATGGCCTACTCCTGCTCCTATTTCTCATGTTCTTATTTGGAGTGCACTGGGGAACGGGTGAGTAACATTCCTGCCCAAAATAGGCGCGAGCCTGCTTAAATAAGCAAACCAATGCTCCTACGTTGTCTATTGAACCCAATGCAATTTTGCTGTTACACTTTACATTGGATTACATAGAGTTTTACAGCACAGAAGCAGGCCATTTGGCTCAGCTGGTCCAGCCGGTGTTTACACTCCACATGAACCTTGGGTGGTTCAAATGCTCTGCCAGTAGAACTGAGCATTCAGTGATCAAAGCAGTGGTCTTTAAAGATGACATGGGGTGGGGGAAGGGGTGTTGGCACACAGAGGACCCCTCTGTCTAGGCTTGCCAATTCTCCAGGATTGCCCCCGAGTCTCCAGGAATTAAAGATTCTGCTCCTGGACACTGCTGTGAGAAAACCCTGCGAGAAACATCAGGCTGGTTCTCCTGCTGCTGCTTCTTGAATTATTGCAGGTAGAAGCATCTCTTCCTCCTCGAATGTGGGGTAACGTCTGGTGCAGACTCTGTTCCTCCTCTTTTTCTAAATTAGAGGCTAATTACCAATGGGATTTTGCCCTGTCAAAAGGGCGAGGGGGCAGGAATGGCATTGCCAAATGGCAGGAAGACATATACTACCGTAGTTTACTGTCCACCGTAAATGAAAGCAGTAAACTGAGAGGTATCCATCGGAAACTCCAGGCCAGTGAATTTAATTCTGTTTAATGGTAATACAATAAGAAGAAAGTTCTATCCACACTGCAAGTAAGATGTTGTTATGTAATGAGAGGCTGTGAATAACATAAACATTCTAATTCATTCTTGCCCTCGGGTAATTAGTTTCCAATTCTGTGAACTCAGACAATCTTTTCGATAAATAAATAAAATTGGGTAATTGTAGAAAATAGCGCAAGCCAAGTATTACCAATAGAATTTGAAAGCCAGTATCTTATTTCCCTTGATGTTTGATTGTTATCTATTCAGCCAAGTGGGGCAACATCAGTCAAGCAAGATTTTTGCCTGGAATTTCCTGGTAGTTTTGGATGTAACAATGGCACAAGAGTCGTGATGCACCAGTTCTTTCCGAGCAAATTCACATGCAAGTGTTACGCTGGAACCTCACTACATGCAAAGTGTCTCGATCATTTTGCACCGCTCCCAAATTATGTCTGCCAAAATCCCACTCAGTTCATGAATATAGCTCCACCCCATGTAAATGACCAGAGAATGTGGTTTCTGCATTTACGCCGGTCCTGAATAGGTCTAAAATGAATAGCCAAAAAATGTAGGTGCAGCAAAGCCCTCTGAATCAGTATGACTGAGATTTCTGGAGTTTGATGATGATTGATTTTGCGATTTAAAAACAGAATCTTACTAAGACTTACACTAATCTTAACCAAAGTGCTGTCAGTCTCAATGCACCTGAAACTTTTCGGGCCACTACTGGTGTTGAGAATGACTGAGCTTCCCAATAACAATAGAAGAGGAAGAGGAGCAGCAGAGGCAAGAGTCTCTGAGAATGAGGCGCCATGATAGAAAGAAAGACTTGCATTCACGACCACGGGACGTCTCAAAGCGCTTTATAGCCAATGAAGTGCTTTTGGAGTGTAGTCACTGTTGTAATTTGGGAAATGCGGCAGCCAATTTGCACACAAGCAAACTCCCACAAACAGCAATGTGGTAATGACCAGATAATCTGCTTTTTTGTTATGTTGATTGAGGGATAAATATTGGCCAGGACACCAGGGATAACTCCCCTGCTCTTCTTTGAAATTGTGCCATGGAATCTGTTGCGTCCACCTGAGAGAGCACACGGCACCTCCGACAGTGCAGCACTTCCTCAGCACTGCACTGGAGTGTCAGCCTAGATTTATGTGCTCAAGTCTCTGGAGTTGATGTGAAGACACCACACATCTTTTTATGCTCAAACTATTACTGCTATTGGTGCTGAATTTGCGCTTGTTTCACTATGATTTTTACGTTCCAACATAGGCAAATGTGCTCCACAGGAAATTTTGGTGAAAGTTCCCATCACAAGATCAGCATGAAACTAGCCTAAATTTTGGTGTTGATAGTCACTGTGCCATTGAACTTGTTTGCTCTCCAGGTGGAGTCTCCCTGTTAAAATGTCGAGCTGATTGTCTCATCTCCCATTTACACCAAGCTTTGTACCTGGCTTTGATTCATTTTGGGAACTGGAATTATATCATCTTCTCCCATTTTAATTGGAATTCAGCAGTACAGTTGAAAAAAGCAGGAGCATTCTGCAGGACCCGTGTGAAAAATCAACTGATGCGCGAAGCCATCTCTCATCTCCACTCTTCCAGCACCCTGCAACTTAGCAAATATGTCTAAAATGGCTGCAAAGTCTACCGCAATTCAATTTCCAAACTATATGATGTAAATAGCTGATCTTGGTTGAGTGGAATAAAAGGGAAACACATGCTGGTTGTGTCTGCTTTCACAAGCACTCATCTGACATATCATTGCAAGCTGATTCTAACAGCATTTGGATGATTTTCTATTTAATTTTCTTGCGATCCACAACAGTGGTCTCTTTAATTTGCCTTGCGTGATCATCCCGTCAGGCACTGAAACGCGTTGTGGAATTGACAGTGTGTAAGGATGGTGTCATGTATGTATGCTTGGGTTTACTAGCCACCAGATGGCGCCACTGTCGGAGGTCATTGGGCTGTGCGCATGTGTGTGCGGCCCAGGTATAAAAGGCCAGCCATCTTGTAATGTAATCAAATTGGGCCCTAATAAAGTAGAACCAGGGAGAAAATAGGTGCAGGAATAGGCCATTCGGCCCTTCAAGCCTGCACCACCATTCAATATGATCGTGGCTGATCATGCAACTTCAGTACCCCACTCCATACCCCTTGATCCCTTTAGTCATTAGGGCCACATCTAACTCCCTTTTGAATATATCGAACAAACTGGCCTCAACGACTTTCTGTGATAGAGAATTCCACAGGTTCACAACTCTCTGAGTGAAAAGTTTCTCCTCATCTCAGCCCTAAATGGCTTACTCCTTATCCTTAGACTTTGACCCCTGGTTCTGGACTTCCCCAACATCGGGAACATTCCTCCTGCATCTAACCTGTCCAATCCCTTCAGAATTTTATAGGTTTATTTCTTCTACATTCCAGTGACTATCAGCCCAGTCGATCCAGTCTTTATTCATATGTCAGTCCTGCCATCTCGGGAATCAGTCTGGTGAACCGTCACTGCACTCCCTCAATAGCATGAATGTCCTTCCTCAGATTAGGAGACCAAAACTGCACACAATATTCAAGGTGTGGCCTCACCAAGGCCCTGCACACTGCAGTAAGACCTCCCTGCTCCTATACTCAAATCCTCTCGCTATGAAGGCCAACATGCCAATGCCTTCTTCACCACCTGCTGTACCTGCATGCCAATTTTCAATGACTAATGTACCATGACACCCAGGTCTCGTTGCACCTCCCCTTTTATTAATCTCACCATTCAGATAATATTCTGCCTCCCTGTTTTTGCCACCAGAGTGGATAACCTCACATTTATCTACATTATACTGCATCTGCCATGCATTTGCCCACTCACCTAATCTGTCCAAGTCACCCAGCAGCCTCTTAGCAGCCTCCTCACAACTCACATTGCCACCCAGCTTAGTGTCATCTGCAAACTTGGAGATATTACATTCAATTCTTTCGTCCAAATCATTAATGTATACTGTAAACAGCTGGGGGCCCAGCACTGAACCTTGCGGTACCCCACTAGTCACTGCCTGCCATTCTGAAAAGGACCTGTTTATTCCGACTCTTTGCTTCCTGTCTGCCAACCCATTCTCTATCCATGTTAATACATTACCCCCAATACCATGTGCTTTAATTTTGCATGCTAATGTCTTGTGTGGGAGAAGGTCGAAATTGAACTGGACAGACTCCAGCGTGAAGGGATCATATCACCGGCCGAATTTAATGAATGGGCCAGCCCCATTATTCCCATGTTGAAAACTGATGGCACTGTCAGGATTTATGGAGACTACAAGGTTACGATCAGCCGAGTTTCGAAACAGGATCAATACCCGTTACCGAAGGCTGATGACCTGTTTGCAATGCTAGCCAGGGGGAAGTCATTCACAAAACTGGATCTGACATCGGCCTACATGACACAGGAGCTGGTTGACATGTCAAAGAAACTTACGTGCATCAACACTCATGAAGGACTGTTTATCTACAGCAGATGCCCTTTTGGAATTCGCTCGGCTGCAGCCACATTTCAGAGGAACATGGAGAGTCTACTGAAGTCCGTTCCCAGAACCGTCATGTTCCAAGATAACATACTGGTCACAGGTTGTGACTTCGCCAAACATCTGAACAACCTGGAAGAGGTTCTACATGGACAAAGTGGGACTCAGACTGAAACACTCGAAGTGCGTCTTCATGGCACCAGAAGTCGAATTCCTGGGAGGAAAATTGCTGCTGACGGTATCAGGCCTACAGACTCAAAAACCAAGGCCATCAAAAATGCACCCAAGCCTCAGAATGTGATGAAGCTGCGTTCATTCCTTGGTCTACTCAACTACTTTGGTAATTTCCTACCTAGATTAAGCACGTTATTAGAGCCACTGCACATGCTGCTAAGAAAAGGCGACGACTGGGTTTGGGGTGCGTCTCAAGATAGAGCTTTTGAGAAAGCTACTAATCTGCTTTGTTCTAACAAGCTGCTGGTACATTATGATCCAAGTAAGCATCGAGTATTGACCTGTGATGCTTCGTCATATGGAGTTGGTTGCGTGCTCCAACAAGCTAATGAGTCGGACAAATTAGAACCTGTTGCATATGCTTCAAAATGTTTGTCAAAGGTGGAAAGAGCCTACAGCATGATAGAGAAAGAAGCACTAGTCTGTGTGTATGGGGTTAAAAAGGTGCATCAGTACCTGTTTGGTCTTCGGTTTGAACTGGAAACAGATCACAAGCCACTCATTTCATTGTTTTCGGAAAACAAAGGTGTCAATACCAATACATCATCCCGCATCCAGAGGTTGGTGCTGTGTCACGCAACATTTCTATCAATGATCCTGTGTATGTATTGAATTATGGTCAAGGTCCCAAATGGATCGCCGGTACTGTTACGGCCAAGGAGGCTAACAGAGTGTTTATTGTTAAGCTCAAGAATGGGCAGACATGCAAGAAACATGTCAATCAGATAAAGCTGATGAACCGGAACAGTCTGAGGAAGACACAATCAGTGACCAACCAACCTACCCTCAGTCATCAGAGGACTTCGCTGTCATCAATGAATCTGGACTTTCAATCACTGACATGGTCAATCTGGACTTTCAATCTCTGATGTGGTCACTGCCGCTCCCATCAGATCGGCTACCCAGCCCCCAGTCATAACAGACTCAGAACGCTCGCCCAAGGCTGGAGTTGAACTGAGACGTTCAACTTGGGAGCGGAAAGCCCCGGACCATCTCAATTTGTAAAAAGATTGTTACTAATATCTTAAAGGGGGATATTGTCATGTATGTATGCTTGGGGTTACTAGCCACTAGCTGGCGTCATTGTCGGAAGTCAATGGGCTGTGCGCGCGTGTGCGCGGCCCAGGTATAAAAGGCCAGCCATCTTGTAATGTAATCACTTTGGGCCCTAATAAAATAGAACCAGGTTTGTACCTGTTCGGAGTTTACAGTATTCAGTCTATCGAGTTATTGCATACACAACAGATGGCATTGGAGTTGTTCAGATCGTGATTTTAATATTCATCTGATAGCACATTATTCCGTGTCACTGTGCCAGAGAAATCCATCTGAGTGTCGCACCCCTAGGAATTATTTTTAACAGCGACACATACACATAGTGCTAAAGAGAAGCTTCCCCTTCACCTCTAAAGTAGCCTGCAATAACCAGTGCTCAGACTTGTGCACCAAGGAGGCCTGATTTGAAAGCAATGCAAAATCAAACCTTCTGAAAGTTTTAAGAGGCTTTTCTTGTGTCAACAAGATGGTGGTATTTATTGTCAGACTGATATAAGTAAGCAAATTATGTTTTTTTTCATGCTTTTAATCTGTTAACTAAAGATACCCTTGCGCTTCATTATGGTTGCTAGAGGCTACAATAAAATTGCAGAACAAATATTGCACAGTATCTGCCTTGCTATCTGCGATGTCAGTGTGCATATTAAGTTGATGATGGGGAAAATCAAAGAATGGTTACAGCACAGAAGCAGGCCATTCTGCCCATCGAGCCCGTGCCGGCTCTCTGCAAGAGCACTTCGGCTAGTCCCACTCCCCCACCCTTTCCCCTGTAGCCCTGCAAATTTATTTTCTTCAAGTACTTATCCAGTTCCCTTCCAAGAATAAATACAGGCTAAAATACCCAGCTAAAAGAACAAAATCCTGAACTGTAGAAATCTGAAATTTAAAAAAAAAATGCTGGAAATACAAAACAAGATTATTAGCGTCTGAAAAATAGTAAAGACAAGTTAATCATTTGAACAGATTGTCAGTGATACGTCCTTACTACACAGTATAAATGCACACGAGGCCCATGCTTGAGAGAAGGTCAGTCTGTGACCTGTCCTTTATTCCTTAGCACTCAAGTGATGAAGGTGGGTGGAGCTTCCCCTTTTATACCTGAAGGTCCAGGTTAGGAGTGTCTCCCACCTAGTGGTCAGTTTTCTCACGGTGTACAACTTAGGTCAGTTTATACATGGGTTACAATGCTGGTTGAATACATGACATCACCTCCCCCCCCGCAAAGTCTTATTGAGATCACAGGTTGAGTCTCTCTGGTGGTTTATGCTCCCTTGTAGAGCGCTTGAGTTGGGGCTCCGGTTGTTGGGTGCTGGCCTGAGTGTCTGCTGTTTGCAGTGCCTCAGGCCTGTCCGGACTGCCCACAGTGACTGGGCTCTCCTCCCTTTGGTTCTGGTGTTCGGTCACCTGTGGTGGAGTGAACTCTATATCGTGTTCTTCCTCTGCTTCTTCTATGGGGTTGCTGAACCTCCTTTTTGTTGATACACATGTTTGCGGCAGATTTGTCCATTGGTAAGTTTAACTACCAGAATCCTATTTCCCTCTTTGGCAACCACAGTGCCTGCGAGCCATTTGGGCCCTGCAGCGTAGTTGAGGACAAAAACAGGATCATTTACATCAATACATCGCGCCCTCGCATTCCTGTCATGGTAGTGATATTGTGACTGGCGCCTGCTCTCGACAATTTCTTTCATGGTGGGGTGTAGAAGGGATAATCGGGTTTTGAGCGTCCTTTTCATTAGTAGCTCTGCGGGTGGAACCACTGTGAGCGAGTGTGGTCGGGATCTATAGGCCAACAGGAGGCATGATAAGCGGGTTTGTAGGGAACCCCCTTGGAATCTGAGCATTCCCTGTTTGATTATCTGCACTGCTCGTTCTGCCTGGCCGTTTGAGGCCGGCTTGAACGGTGCCGTTCTAACATGGTTAATTCCATTGCCTGCCATGAAGTCCTGGAATTCAATGCTTGTGAAGCACGGGCCATTGTCGCTGACTAAGATGTCTGGTAGACCGTGGGCGGCGAACATTGCCCGTAGACTTTCTACCGTGGCAGAGGATGTGCTTGAATTTAAAATGTCACACTCGATCCATTTGGAGAAGGCATCTACTACAACCAAAAACATTTTCCCCATGAAAGGACCTGCGTAGTCCACATGGATGCGTGACCAAGGCTTGGCGGGCCATGGCCAGGGGCTAAGGGGGGCTTCCCTGGGCGCATGGCCGAGCTGGGCACACGTGTTGCACCTGCGAACACAAAGTTCCAGATCTGCATCTATCCCTGGCCACCAAACGTGTGACCTGGCAATTGCCTTCATCGTGACATTGCCCGGGTGCCCATTGTGGAATTCTCTGATGAACACCTCTCTGCCCATCTGGGGCATGACTACGCGGTTTCCCCACAGTAGGCAATCGGCCTGAATCGAGAGTTCATCCTTGCGCCTGTGAAATGGTTTAAATTTCTCAGGGCATGCTCTGTACGTGGCTCTGTCCCCATTCAGGACACATTTCTTGACTAGAGACAATAGCGGGTCTCTATTTGTCTTTAATCTGACGGGCTGTCACGGGTGAGCCTTCGCTTCCGAAAGCTTCAACAGCCATGACCATCTCAGCACCATGCTCGGTAGCCCCCTCAGTGGTGGCTAGTGGGAGCCTGCTGAGTGCATCGGCGCAGTTTTCGGTGCCCGGTCTGTGCCGAATTGTGTAGTCATAGGCAGCTAACGTGAGTGCCCACCTCTGTATGCGGGCCGATGTGTTTGCATTTATGGCCTTGTTGTCGGCCAAAAGGGACGTTAGGGGTTTGTGATCTGTCTCCAGCTCAAATTTCCTGCCAAACACGTACTGGTGCATTTTCTTTACCGCATATACACATGCGAACGCCTCCTTTTCTACCATCCTGTAGCCGCTTTCTGCCTGGGACAGACTCCTGGAGGCATAAGCTACCGGCTGTAACTGACCCTTGACATTGACATGCTGCAACACACACCCGACACCATAGGACGACGCATCGCACGTTAACACAAGTTTCTTACATGGGTCATATAGCGTTAACCGATTGTTGGAACATAACAAATTGCGTGCTCTATTAAAAGCCCTTTCCTGGCTGTCCCCCCAGACCCATTCGCGACCTTTGCGTAGGAGCACGTGTAGCGGCTCTAGCAGCGTGCTCAATTTGGGAAGAAAGTTACCAAAATAGTTCAGGAGCCCCAGGAACGAACGCAGCTCCGTCGTGTTACGGGGTTTGGGTGCTCTCTGGATCGCTTCCGTCTTGGATGCAGTAGGGCTGATCCCATCTGCTGCTCCCCTCATCCCCAGGAATTCTACCTCTGGAGCTAGGAAGACGCACTTCGCCTTTTTCAGTCGCAGACCTACCCGGTCCAGTCTGCGTAGCACCTCCTCCAGGTTGTGGAGGTGTTCTTCAGTATCGTAACCCGTAATGAGGATGTCGTCCTGAAAAACCACCGTCCCTGGAATCGACTTGAGGAGGCTTTCCATATTTTGTTGGAAGCTCGCGGCGGCCGAGTGAATCCCGAACGGACATCTGTTGTACTCAAACAACCCCTTGTGTGTCATGATGGTGGTCAGCTTCTTCGACTCACTCGCCAGCTCCTGGGTCATGTAAGCTGAGGTCAGGTCCAATTTTGAAAAAAGTTTGCCACCGGATAGCGTCGCAAAGAGTTCCTCCGCTCTTGATAGCGGGTACTGGTCTTGGAGTGACACCCGATTGATGGTGGCCTTGTAATCACCACATATCCTGACCGACCCATCCGCCTTGAGCACCGGCACAATAGGGCTCGCCCAGTCACTGAATTCGACTGGCAAGATGATGCCTTCCCTCAACAGGCGGTCCAATTCGCCTTCTATCTTTTCCCGCTCTGGCCTTGTGGTGTACTGGTCTTGCGTCCGGGTTTATGTGAATCACTACCTTGGCCCCCATGAAAGTGCCAATGCCGGGTTGAAATAATGAGTCAAATTTGTCCAGGATCTGTGAGCAAGCTACTCGCTCCACAGAGGAAATTGCATTGACATCGCACCATTTCCAGTTCATGACAGCAAGCCAACTCCTTCCCAGTAGTGCGGGACCGTCCCCTGGGACAATCCAGAGTGGCAATCTGTTCTCTGAATCTTTGTGGGTCACGACTACCGTGGCGCTGCCTAGCACCGGAATGATCTGCTTTGTGTAAGTCCGTAGCTGTGCGTCAATCGGCGATAATTTTGGCCTCCTGGCCTTGAATGCCCACAACTTTTCGAACTGTTTGATACCCATCAGGGACTGGCTGGCACCCGTGTCTAGCTCCATTGATACTGGGATGCCATTGAGGAGCACTTTCATCATTATCGGTGGCGTCCTGGTGTATGAACTGTATACGTGCTCTACATGAACTTTCCCCCAGTCTCCATTTCTGCAATTTCTGCAGGTATTTTGCTCATCTCTGCAAACTCTGGCTGAATGTATGCCTCCACACCTCCAGCATGAGTTGCGGTTTGAAACAAAAGGTCCCTTGCCAGTCGATCGTCCCTGACTGCCCCTGTTATTGTCCTTGAGTGCACCATTAACAGGTGTTGATGGCCCCATTACTGGCCGCATGGTCCCTTGCAATGGCGTGAATCGCTGTTCAGCTTGCCATTGTCTCTGTCGAACTCCCTATCTGGGTTCGACTACATGTTGGGGCATGCCTGACTGCCCTTGTCTGCCTGGAGAACTGTGTGCTGCTTTAACAATGTTGAATCTCTGTCCCAACCATTCCTTAACACAGTACCTCTCGTCTGTTCTGCTAGTGGTCATGCTCGCGTGGTTTAAATCCCAGTTTCTTGTCGCCATTGATACGTCCTTATTACACAGTATAAATGCACACGAGGCCCATGCTTAAGAGAAGGTCAGTCTGTGACCTGTCCTTTATTCCTTAGCACTCAAGTGATGAAGGTGGGTGGAGCTTCCCCTTTTATACCTGAAGGTCCAGGTTAGGAGTGTCTCCCACCTAGTGGTCAGTGTTCTCATGGTGTACAACTTAGGTCAGTTTATACATGGGTTACAATTCTGGTTGAATACATGACAGTCAGGTTCCTTTATCGTAACACAGCTTTGTTGCAGAAAGGTTTACATGAAATAATTATGATCAACTGAGCATTTTAGTCGCAACTATTCAGCAGAATTACAGGAGAGACTGAAAGTGTGTTCTGACACCATTAAATGAAGGCTGGAGGACACTGCAAATGTAAAGCCCCTATTTAAAAAAGGAGGCAGACAAAAAGCAGGAAACTATAGACCAGTTAACCCAACATCTGTGGATGGGAAAATGTTGGAGTCCATTATTAAAAAAGCAGTAGCAGGACATTTGTAAAAGTATAATTTGGTCAGGCAGAGTCAGCATAGATTTATGAAGAGTAAGTCATGTTTGACAAATTTGCTGGATGTAACGAACAGGGTGGATAAAGGAGAACCAGTGGATGTGGTGTATTTGGACTTCCAGAAGGCATTTGAAAAGGTGCCACATAAAAGGTTACTGCACAAAATAAAAGTTCACGGGGTTGGGGGTAATATATTAGCATGGATAGAGGATTGGCTAACTGACAGAAAACAGAGAGATGGGATAAATGGTTCATTCTCTGTTTGGCAACCAGTAACTAGTGGGGTGCCGCAGGAATCAGTGCTTGGACCCCAACTATTTACAATCTATATTACCGACTTGGAAGAAGGGACTGAGTGTAACGTAGCCAAGTTTGCTGACGATACAAAGATGGGAGGAAAAATAATGTGTGGGGAGGACACAAATAATCTGCAAAAGGACATAGACAGGCTAAGTGAGTGGGCAAAAATTTGGAGTATAATGTTGGAAAGTGAGGTCATGCACTTTGGCAAAAAAAATCAAAGAGCAAGTAATTATTTAAATGGAGAAAGATTGCAAAGTGCCGCAGTACAGCAGGATTTGTGCATTGAGCACAAAAGTATAGTATGCAGGTAAACAAGTGATCAGGAAGGCCAATGGAATCTTGGCCTTTATTGCAAAGGGGATGGAGTATAAAAGCAGAGAAGTCTTGCTACAGTTGTACATGGTATTGGTGAGGCCACACCTGGAATACTGCATGCAGTTTTGCTTTTCATATTTGCAAAAGGATATACTTGCTTTGGAGGCAGTTCAGACATGGTTCACTCGGTTGATTCTGGGGAAGTTGAGGAAAGGTTGAGTAGGTTGAGCCTCTACTCATTGGAATTCAGAAGAATGAGAGGTGATCTTATCGAAACATATAAGATTATGAGGGGGCTTGACAGGGTGGATGAAGAGAGGATGTTTCCACTTATAGGGTTGACTAGAACTAGAGGGCATAATCTTAGAATAAGGGGCCGCCCATTTAAAACTGAGATGAGGAGAAATGTCTTCTCTCAGAGGGTTGTAAATCTGTGGAATTCGCTGCCTCAGAGAGCTGTGGAAGCTGAGACGTTGAGTAAATTTAAGACAGAAATAGACAGTTTCTTAAACGATAAAGGGATAAGGGGTTATGGAAAGCGGGCAGGGAAGTGGACCTGAGTCCATGATCGGATCAGCCAGGATCGTATTAAATGGCGGAGCAGGCTCGAGGAGCCATATGGCCTACTCCTGCTCCTATTTCTTATGTTCTTATGTTCTTACTTCGTTTGTGTTTATGCTGCAGTTCACTTCGGTCCCCGAGGACTTGTGGTACCGGTCGGTACTAGTTTTGCTGTGGCTGTTGCCTGTGCTTCTGATGCATCACCTGCTGATATCGCCATTGTTATTTTCTTTATCTTATCAGCTGTACCATTGAAGCCCTACAAAATAATAACATTCTAATGCATTATCTTGCTCACAACTCCCTGCCAACCACCTATTATCCTCTATGTCATCATAGGCAGTCCCTCAAAATCGAGGAAGACTTGCTTCCACTCTAAAAGTGAGTTCTCAGGTGACTGTACAGTCCAATACGGGAATTACAGACTCTCACAAGTGGGACAGACAGTGATTGAAGGACAGGGTGGGTGAGAGTCCGGTTTGCTGCACGCTCCTTCCGCTGCCTGCGCTTGCTTTCTGCATGCTCTCGGTGACAGGATTCGAGATGCTCAGTGCCCTCCCGGATGCTCTTCCTCCACTTAGGGTGGTCTTTGGCCAGGGACTCCCAGGTGTCGGTGGGGATGTTGCACTTTATCGAGGACGCTTTGAGGGTGTCCTTGAAACATTTCCTTTGCCCACATCTGTTATCCTTCATGTAATACACTGCTACCCATATATTATCTGACATGTGCAAAGAGTATTTCTGGCGGGTGCAATTAAGGTTTTGGGTACAGTATGGGTTCATAACACAATAATGGGTCAGAACTTGCTGTCAAAACAACGGCAAGGCTAATGGCGCTTACCATTATTTCTGGGCAAATGGTAAGGCAACATCAGCTGATGAGCACACATGCAGTTAAATGTGAATATCCAAAAGTTGCTGTCTGAGTTGCGATGCTCCATTGTTAGCTTTGCGAAAATAGCTTCTTGCTCTTTACATCCCCGATTTAGTTAGAAACTTGCTATATTTGCCCATTAATTGCCCATTAAACTCGCCACAGAAAGTTAAGTCTGGTCATTAGTTGTCGTCATCATCATCATCATTATAGGCAGTCCCGAGGCAGAATCGAGGAAGATTTGCTTCCACTCTTAGAATGAGTCTTTAGGTGGCTGAACAGTCCAATACGAGAGCCACAGTCCCTGCCACAGGTGGGACAGACAGTCGTTGAGGGTAAGGGAGGGTAGGACAGGTTTGCCGCACGTTCTTTCTGCTGCCTGCGCTTGGTTTCTGCATGCACTCGGCAATGAGACTCGAGACAGTCAGCGCCCTCCCGGATGCACTTCTTCCACTTAGTGCGATTTTTGGCCAGGGACTCCCAGGTGTCAGTGGGGATGTTGCACTTTATCAGGGAGGTTTTGAGGGTGTCCTCGAAACGCTTCCTCTGTCCACCTTTGGCTCGTTTGCCGTGAAGGAGTTCTGAGTAGAGCGCTTGCTTTGGGAGTCTTGTGTCTGGCATGTGGACATTGTGGCCTGCCCAGCAGAGCTGATCAAGTGTGGTCAGTGCTTCAATGCTGGGGATGCTGGCCTGGTCGAGGACACTAATGTTGGTGCGTTTGTAGGATCTTGCGGCGGCATCGTTGGTGGTATTTCTACAGTGAATTGAGGTGTCTACCGTACATGATCCATGTCTCTGAGCCATACAGGAGGGCAGGTATTACTACAGCCCTGTAGACCATGAGCTTGGTGGTAGATTTGAGGGTGGTCTTCGAACGCTCTTTTCCTCAGGCGGCCGAAGGCTGCGCTGGCGCACTGGAGACGGTGTTGAATCTCCTCATGATTGTCTGCTTTTGTTGATAAGAGGCTCCCGAGGTATGGAGGTCATTAATACCATTTTAACAACATGGTAAGTGTGAATGACTGCCAATCACCTTCTCTGGCTGTGAAAATTAACTATTCCACGTGTGGAGACTCATTCTTTAGAGTTTGAATTTTTCGGTGAGATTTTTAAAAAAGTCACATTTTAAATTTATTTGTTTTCCGCTTTTCCGTTCTGTCTCTCTTTTCTCTCTCTCAATCCAATCTTTCTTTCCCTCTCTCTATTTCTCTTTCTGCACCCGACTTGACATTGATTTCCACCCCCCCCACCCTTTTTATTCACCCTCCTTCTCAGTGCTTCCTGTGGTTTATTTGTCAATCCTTCAATCTGATTGGTTGAGGAGTTACCCTGTTGGTTTGCCTGTTCACTCAAGTCCCAGATGCACTGTTGCAGTCACTGAGTTGTTATCAGCTTGCACTTTTAGCAGCTTTGTGGGCAAACATGTTTTTGAGCTGAAGGATGCAGGCAAATGTTTCCTTTAAGCTGTGCTGGGCTCTTGGGGTCCTGTGCAGCTTTTAAGTTGGAAAAAAAACACGCATGCCCCCCAAAAAACAGGGGGAATATTGGTGCAGGGTCAAGTCTAACTAATGGCAGATGCCCATAAATGACTCACTACAGCATAATCTGGCCTAATGTCTCTTTCTCAGTGTCAGCTGTGGCTCAGTGGGTAGCACTCTTCCCTCTAAGTCAGAGGATTCTGGTTTCAATCCCCATTCCAAGTACTTGAGCACATAAATCTAGGCTGACACTCCAGTGCAGTGCTGATTGAGTGCTGCACTATTAGATGAGGCGATAAACCGAGGCCCCGTGTGCTCTCTCAAGTGGATGTAAAAGATCCCATGGCACTATTTTGAAGAAGAGCAGGGGAGTTATCCCTCGCATCCTGGCCAATATTTATCCCTCAATCAACCTAACAATAAAACAGATTATCTGGTCATCATCACATTGCTGTTTGTGGGAGCTTGCTTGTGCGCAAATTAGCTGCTGCGTTTCCTACATTACAATAGTGACTACACTCCAAAAGTACTTCATTGGCTGTGAAGTGCTTTGAGATGTCCAGTGGTTGTGAAAGGCACTATATAAATGCAAATGTTTCTTTCTTTTTCTGGAGAGAGAAGGGATTGTGGTATATGCTGAGAAAGCATGTCCAAAGCAACTTGTTGTGTCTAATGGCCTCTCCCCAGACCTAAAAATTCTTTGTCCTTGAGCTTTGATGTAGTACGTCGCGATTTCTTTCTCATTTTTAAATCCTTTCCAGTAAACTGACTCCTGAATTATTTTCACTAATCTTATTAATGCAGCTGCATGTCCTGTTTCAAGAATGTTGCACTACACTGGAGATAAAGGCATTCAAAAGTTAAGGTTTTCCATTAAAAAGTGCAATAAGGTAAAGCCTTCATGCAGAAAATGACAAGGAAATCGTTATACGTAACATTGTGAGTAATATTGCTCTGAAATTGCTTGGATGAGCAACAAGACTAAGTCTAAACCGTTGGACAATTGGAGGCTGCGGTATCATCTTTATTCCAGCCAGCTCCTCTTTCAAGTTGAGAGTTTGCGGGGTACCTCAGAAAGTTTGTTTTCTAAGCTCTCTATATCATTGCAGTCTGAATCAATGCACCAGCAACTGAACTCGGGGGAAATTACTGTCAAGCAAATCATCTGTTTTAATGATGAATCAAATAACACATTTAAAAAGCAAATGGATGGATATCTGGATCGGAATAGGATAGAAGGAACCTCACTCAAGAAATGTTAAATATAGATGATTGAATTCTCAAAAGCATGATTGTTCCTGAGGTATTGAGGTCATAGAAATGTCATGACAAAGAAGTTGAATAGCACAAGCAGGGAAGTTTCTCGGAACTGTTCCCTCTGCACTGGCGTTGCTTTTCTGGAGGTGTAGTGGAAACTCCATTACCTAGGGTTACATAGGATTACATAGGATATATGGCACAGAAACAGGCCATTTGGCCCAACCAATAGACGCCGGCCTTTATGCTCCACTCGAGCCTCCTTTCATCATTCCTCATCTAAATCTATCAGCAGAACCCTCTATTCCCTTCTCCCTCATATGCTTGTCTAGCCTCCCCTTAAACGCATCAATACTATTCACTTCAACCACTTCCGGTGGTAGTGAGTTCCACATTCTCACCACTCTTTGGGTGAAGAATTTTCTTCTGAATTCCCTTTTGGATTTCTTGGTGACTATCTTATATTGATGGCCTTTAATTGTACTCTTCTCCAAAAGTGGAAACATTCTCTCTGTATCCACTCTATCAGACTTTTCATAATTTTAAATACCTCTATTACATCACCCTTCATCCTTTGTACAAGAGGAAAGAGACCCAGCCTGTTCATACCTTTGTGATACAAATACCTTTGCATGGTATCATCCTTGTAAATCTCTGCACCCTCTGCAGTGCCTCGATATATTTTTTATAATATAATGATCAGAACTGTACACAGTATTCTAAGTGTGGTCTAACCAAGGTTCGATACAAAATTACCCACCTTCTGCCACTGTTTATAGCTACCTTTTACCCCTACTTTCTGCTTTCTGTCTTGAAGCCAGCTAGCTATCCATTCTGCTACTTGTCCCCTGACTCCGCATTCTCTGACCTTGTTCATTAGTCTATTATGGGGTACCTTATCGAAGGCCTTTTGAAAATCTAGATAAATTACATCTCTAGGATGGTATGTTGCCTCCCCGGTGCAAGGGTCAAGGATGTCTCAGAGCGGCTACAGCGCATTCTGGAGTGGGAGGGTGAACAGCCAGTTGCTGTGGTGCATATAGGTACCAACGATATAGGTAAAAAGCGGGATGAGGTCCTACAAGCTGAATTTAGGGAGCTAGGAGCTAAATTAAAAAGTAGGAGCTCAAAGGTAGTAATCTCAGGATTGCTATCAGTGCCACGTGCTAGTCAGAGTAGGAATTGCAGGATAGCTAAGATGAATACGTGGCTTGAGGAGTGGTGCAAGAGGGAGGGATTCAAATTCCTGAGACATTGGAACCGGTTCTGGGGAAGGGGGAACCAGTACAAATCAGACGGTCTCCACCTGGACAGGACCAGAACAAATGTCCTTGGGGGAATATTTGCTAGTGCTGTTGGGGAGGGGTTAAACTAATATAGCAGGGGGATGGGAACTTATGCAGGGAGACAGAGGGAAATAAAATGAGGCCAGAAGCAAAAGATAGAAAGGAAAATAGTAAAAGTGGAGGGCAGAGAAACCCAAGGCAAAAATCAAAAAGAGCCACATTACAGCAAAATTCTAAAGGGACAAAGAGTGAAAAAAAGACAAGACTGAAGGCTCTGTGCCTCAAGGCGAGGAATATTTGTAATAAGGTGGATGAATTAACTGCGCAGGCAGCTATTAACGATTATGATATAATTGGGATTACGGAGACATGGCTCCAGGGTGACCAAGGCTGGGAACTCAATATCCAGGGGTATTCAACATTCAAGAAGGATAGACAGAAAGGAAAAGGAGGTGGGGTAGCGTTGCTGGTTAAAGAGGAAATTAACGCAAAAGTAAAAAAGGACATTAGCTTGGATGATGTGGAATCTGTATGGGTAGAGCTGCGGAATACCAAAGGGCAGAAAACGCTAGTGGGAGTTGTGTACAGACCATCAAACAGTAGTAGTGAGGTTGGGGATGGCATCAAACAGGATATTCGGGATGCGTGCAATAAAGGTACAGCAGTTATCATGGGAGACTTTAATCTACATATAGATTGGGCTAACCAAGCTGGTAGCAATGCGGTGGAGGAGGATTTCCTGGAGTGTTTTAGGGATGGATTTCTAGACCAATATGTCGAGGAACCAACTGGAGAGCTGGCCCAGAGACTGGGTGTTGTGTAATGTGAGAGGACTAATTAGCAATCTTGTTGTGCGAGGCCTTCTGGGGAAGAGTGACCATAATATGGTAGAACTCTTTATTAATATGGAGAGTGACAGTGTTAATTCAGAGACTAGGGACCTGAAATTAAAGAAAGGTAACTTCGATGGTATGAGACGTGAATTGGTTAGGATACACTGGCAAATGATACTTAAAGCGTTGACAGTGGATAGGCAATGGCAGGCATTTAAAGATTACATGGATGAACCTCAACAATTGTACATCCCTGTCTGGAGTAAAAATAAAACGGGGACGGTAGCTCAACTGTGGCTAACAAGGGAAATTAGGGATAATGTTAAATCCAAGGAAGAGGCATATAAATTGGCCAGAAAAAGCATCAAACCTGAGGACTGGGAGAAATTTAGAATTCAGCAGAGGAGGACAAAGGGTTTAATTAGAAGGAGGAAAATAGTGTATGAGAGGAAGCTTGCCAGGAACATAAAAACTGACTGCAAAAGCTTCTATAGATATGTGAAGAGAAAAAGATTAGTGAAGACAAACGTAGGTCCTTTGCAATCAGAATCAGGTGAATTTATAATGAGGAACAAAGAAATGGCAGACCAATTGAACAAATACTTTGGATCTGTTTTCACTAAGGAAGACACAAATAGCCTTCCGGAAATACTAGGGGTTCGAGGGTCTAGCGAAAAGGAGGAACTGAAGGAAATCCTTATTAGTCAGGAAATTGAGTTAGGGAAATTGATGGGACTGAAGGCCGATAAATCCCCAGGGCCTGATAGGCTGCATCCCAGAGTAATTAAGGAAGTGGCCCTAGAAATAGCAGATGCATTGGTAGTCATTTTCCAACATTCTATTGACTCTGCATCAGTTCCTATGGACTGGAGGGTTGCTAATGTAACACTACTTTTTAAAAAAAGGAGGGAGAGAGAAAATAGGGAATTATAGACCGGTTAGCCTGACATCGGTGGTGGGGAAAATGTTGGAATCAATTATTAAAGATTTAATAGCAGTGCATTTGGAAAGCAGTGACAGGGTCGCTCCTAGTCAGCATGGATTTATCAAAGGGAAATCATGCTTGACAAATCTCCTAGAATTTTTTGAGGATGTAACTAGTAGAGTGGACAAGGGAGAACCAGTGGATGTGGTGTATTTGGATTTCAAAAGGCTTTTGACAAGGTCCCACACAAGAGATTGGTGTGCAAAATTAAAGCACATGGTATTGGGGGTAATTTACTGACGTGGATAGAGAACTGGTTGGCAGACAGGAAGCAGAGAGTCGGAATAAACGGATCTTTTTCAGAATGGCAGGCAGTGACCAGTGGGGTGCCACAGGGTTTCGTGCTGGGACCCCAGTTATTTACAATATACATCAATGATTTAGATGAAGGAATTGAATGTAATATCTCCAAATTTGCAGATGACACTAAGCTGGGTGGCGGTGTGAGCTGTAAGGAGGATGCTAAGAGGCTGCAGGGTGACTTGGACAGGTTAGGTGAGTGGGCAAATGCATGGCAGATGCAGTATAATGTGGATAAATGTGAGGTTATCCACTTTGGCGGCAAAAACAAGAAGACAGAATATTATCTGAATGGTGACAGATTAGGAAAAGGGGAGATGCAACGAGACCTGGGTGTCATGGTACATCAGTCATTGAAGTTTGGCATGCAGGTACAGCAGGCGGTGAAGAAGGCAAATGGCATGTTGGCCTTCATAGCTAGAGGATTTGAGTATAGGAGCAGGGAGGACTTACTGCAGTTGTACAGAGCCTTGGTAACGCCACACCTGGAATATTGTGTGCAGTTTTGGTCTCCTAATCTGAGGAAGGACATTCTTGCTATTGAGGGAGTGCAGCGAAGGTTCACCAGATTGATTCCCGGGATGGCAGGATTGACATATGAGGAGAGACTGGATCAACTGGGCTTGTATCCACTGGAGTTTAGAAGAATGAGAAGGGATCTCATAGAAACATATAAAATTCTGACAGAATTGGACAGGTTAGAGGCAGGAAGAATGTTCCCGTTGAGGGGGAGTTCTAGAACCAGGGGTCACAGTCGAAGAATAAGAGGTAAGCCATTTAGGACCGAGATGAGGAGAAACTTCTTCACTCAGAGAGTGGTTAACCTGTGGAATTCTCTGCCACAGAAAGTTGTTGAGGCCAGTTCGTTTGATATATTCAAAAGGGAGTTAGATATGGCCCTTACGGCCAAAGGGATCAAGGGGTACAGAGAGAAAGCAGGAATGGGATACTGAGGTTGAATGATCAACCATGATCTTATTGAATGGCGGTGCAGGCTCGAAGGGCCAAATGGCCTGCTCTTGCACCTAATTTCTATGTTTCTATGTTTCTATTACTGCATTATTATTGACTACTCTCTCTGTTACCTCTTCAAAAAATTCAATGAGTTTGGTCAAGCAAGACTTTCCTTTGAAATGCATGCTGACAATTAATTATTATAATTTTGGTTTCTTGATGTTCTATTTTCTCCTTTAGTGGGGATTCAATTATTTGCCCTACCACCGATGTTAAACTGACTGGTCTATAATTCCCTGGACATGTTCTATCCCCCTTCTTAAATGCGCAATAATGCACGTAAACTAGGTTTCTGACATGCGTCTTTTAAAATGTTTTATTCGTTCATGGGATGTGGGCGTTGTTGGCAAGACCAGCATTTATTGCCCATCCCTAATTGCCCTTGAGAAGATGGTGGTGAGCCGTCTTCTTGAACCGCTGCAGTGATGGTACTCCCACAGTGTTGTTAGGGAGAGAGTTCCAGGATTTTGACCCAGTGACAATGAATGAACGTCGATATGCTTCCAAGTCTGGATGGTTTGTGACTTGGAGGGGAACGTGATGGTGGTGGTGTTCCCATGTGCTTGCTGCCCTCGTCCTTCTAGGTGGTCGAGATCACAGGTTTGAGAGGTGCTGGCGAAGAAGCCTTAGTGAGTTGTTGCAGTGCATCTTGTAGATGATAGTCTGGCAGACTAACACTAGCGGATCTGGAGCAGCTCCAAAGAATTTACGGGTTTAGGATGTAACGTAAGTGAGACATTCTGGATTTTACTTGATTAATTTTGAGTAGTTTAGGGCGAAACTTTGCAGACGTTTCCTCGAGGTGAAAATGTTTCAGTCGGGTCCAGGTTTGGGTGAATTTCCATGTCGTTGGAAGATGTTACTTTGATTGGGCTAAATTGCTTTTTCTGATTCCATGGGGGGAATTTTAACACCTCCACCAAACGCCAATCTTCTCCGATTGCCCGGAACCGTCCCCAACAGTCCTTGGCTGCGGTCTTCCACTATCAGCTTTCCCGCCTGGTAGCAGGTCAGCCTCTCCATCTGGCTGGCTACCAGGTAGGAAATGGAGTCAAAAAATAATAACGTGATCCTGATATTAACTTCAGCAGGACCTCCATGTTCCCGGCATTTCTGCATTTGCCCCCTGTGATGCATTTGCTTCATGGGTCCTTCACTTAATAATTCATAGCAACACATTGCTATCAAGAACTAGTTGGTTTATTAGAAAAAGGTTTAACAATCACGCTACACATTACCAGTTCATCCACCAGCCTCACAACCACCTGCCTCATCGTGGATCCCCGAACGCAACTGGCTGGGTTTTATTGAGTCTGGTGAACATCACATGATTGGCTAAGTCACTCCCAACTCAACAGCTCAACAAAACTTTGAGCATGCTCACAGATGCATACATTACACCCCGCACCAAAAAACGCGCCCACTCTCTCCCCGCTTCCTCGTAATTATCAAGGCCCATCTTTCCTTATCTTCTTCACAATCAATGAAAGGGAAATCATGCTTGACAAATCTTCTGGAATTTTTTGAGGATGTTTCCAGTAGAGTGGACAAGGGAGAACCAGTTGATGTGGTGTATTTGGACTTTCAGAAGACTTTCGACAAGGTCCCACACAAAAGATTAATGTGCAAAGTTAAAGCACATGGGATTGAGGGTAGTGTGCTGACATGGATTGAGAACTGGTTGTCAGACAGGAAGCAAAGAGTAGGAGTAAATGGGTACTTTTCAGAATGGCAGGCGGTGACTAGTGGGGTACCGCAAGGTTCTGTGCTGGGGCCCCAGCTGTTTACATTGTACATTAATGATTTAGACGAGGGGATTAAATGTAGTATCTCCAAATTTGCGGATGACACTAAGTTAGGTGGCAGTGTGAGCTGTGAGGAGGTTGCTATGAGGCTGTAGAGCGACTTGGATAGGTTAGGTGAGTGGGCAAATGCATGGCAGATGAAGTATAATGTGGATAAATGTGAGGTTATCCACTTTGGTGGTAAAAACAGAGAGACAGACTTTTATCTGAATGGTGACAGATTAGGAAAAGGGGAGGTGCAACGAGACGTGGGTATCATGGTACATCAGTCATTGAAGGTTAGCATGCAGGTACAGCAGGCGGTTAAGAAAGCAAATGGCATGTTGGCCTTCATAGCGAGGGGATTTGAGTACAGGGGCAGGGAGGTGTTGCTACAGTTGTACAGGGCATTGGTGAGGCCACACCTGGAGTATTGTGTACAGTTTTGGTCTCCTAACCTGAAGAAGGACATTCTTGCTATTGAGGGAGTGCAGCGAAGGTTCACCAGACTGATTCCTGGGATGGCGGGACTGACCTATCAAGAAAGATTGGATCAACTGGGCTTGTATTCACTGGAGTTCAGAAGAATGAGAGGGGACCTCATAGAAACATTTAAAATACTGATGGGTTTCGACAGGTTAGATGCAGGAAGAATGTTCCCAATGTTGGGGAAGTCCCGAACCAGGGATCACAGTCTAAGGATAAGGGGTAAGCCATTTAGGACCGAGATGAGGAGGAACTTCTTCACCCAGAGAGTGGTGAACCTGTGGAATTCTCTACCACAGAAAGTTGTTGAGGCCAATTCACTAAATATATTCAAAAAAGAGTTAGATGTAGTCCTTACTACTAAGGGGATCAAGGGGTATGGTGAGAAAGCAGGAATGGGGTACTAAAGTTGCATGTTCAGCCATGAACTCATTGAATGGCGGTGCAGGCTAGAAGGGCCGAATGGCCTACTCCTGCACCTATTTTCTATGTTTCTAATAGATTTTATGTCTAAGCATTCCCCTGATAAAGGAAGGACGTATAAAAAAGTGTAATTACTGCAGCTATGCAATACTGCTGGCTTTGCAATCATGACATTAAAGTCAGCACATTGGCCTTCTCTCTCTCTCTTTCATTCTCTTCCTTTCCCTTACCTGCTTGGCTAATCCATACTTGTTTTTATTATGTCTGTATCATATCAGCATATGCTCAGCATTTTTAGTGGTTGAATAACTGTGCCATCAACTCACACAGGGATAAATACTACTCAGTGTAACCACTACTCAGTGTAACCCATTCCACTTTGATTCATATATCTGAAATCATGATTCATACATAAAATTGTAATAAATATAAACAGAAGAAACTTCAAAATATTTATTTTGGAACTATCCACATGATAACTTAGATGAATTCTGGCAATGTTACATAATATTTCAGTTTAATTGATGTCCTTTCACTGTGCTAACTATTGATTTCATTTATTGTTTATGTTTTAAGTGAATGCAGTTTTTAATGATGAGTATAAATTACATGTGATTTCTAAGTGACGTCTGTTTTAATATCACAATCATCAACCTCCTCTCGATTACCCTTCTCACAGAAAATATAGTAAGATAACAGCTACCCTGTATAATATGAATATACAAAATTGACGGTCAGGTAAAGACCAGCTGGTTCATCAAGCCTGCCCCACACCTCACGATGGCTGAAATCTCATGACTAGACTCTCCCAACCCTCCTCACCACGCCACCACTCCAGCAGCCATTTAATCTCCTGAACGAGGCATAAACAACAGAGAAAAAGATCAGGGCAAATAAGAAAGAAAGAAAGACTTGCATTTGTCTCGTGCCATTCACGGCCACCGGATGTCTCAAAGCGCTTTACAGCCAATGAAGTACTTTTTCACATTTTGTAATGTTGGAAAAGCAAACTCCCACAGACAGCAATGTGATAATGACCAGATATTCTGTTTTTGTTATGTTGATTGAGGGATAAATATTGGCCAGGACACTGGGAATAACTCCTTTGCTCTTCTTCAAAATAGTGCCACAAGATCTTTTACGTCTACATGAGAGAGCAGACGGGAGCTCGGTTTAACGTTTCATCCGAGAGACGGCACCTCTAGCAGTACAGTGCTCCCTTAGCACTGCACTGGAGTGTCAGCCTAGATTTTTTTTTTGTGCTCAAGTCCCTAGAGTGGGACGTAAACCCACAACCCTCTGACTCAGAGGCCAGACTGAGCCACAGCTGACACTATAAGAGAAATAACGGAAAATATTACTCTGAAAAATTCCTCTCTGAACACCTCAGCCAACCTAATCCAGTCCAGGAGATCACGTGGACCAAGCCTTAGCTATAAAGGCACTTACCTTCTATATGATACAGTCTCTGCCCCAGTCCAGAACTGCTCCAGCTCCCTCTTGAAGGTATACAGAGAGTCAACACCCACCATACCAGCTGGCAATGTATTCCAGAGGTCCACTGCTCACTGGGAGAAGAAGAACTGCTCAACATCCAACCTATTCCTACTCTTACATATTTAACCACATGGCCCCATGTCCTCCCCAACTAAATTGGAATAGTCTATCAATGGACATGCTATCCAGCCCTTTAATTATTTTATAGACCTCTATCAGGCCGCCTCTAAATCAGCATTGCTCTGAAGTAAATAGACCAAGGTCCTTAAGCCTATCTAAGTAGCTGAGGTTCTTTAAGCTGGGAATCATTTTCATGATTCTCCTCTGGACCTTTTCCAAGGTCACTATATTGCCCACCACGTGGGTGTTCCAAAACTGGTCAAAGAATTCCAGGTGCAGTCTGACCAATGACCGATGTGGTGACAAATTGGTATCTATTGATGTATACTGAATTGTTCCATTAACGTGCCTCCAGGCTCAACCACATCCGTTAACTACAACATTTGAAGCAGCGGGATTGTAGCCAATTCCTAATGCACTGTTTCAAATTCTCACTGATACCATAAGATCTTGTGAAGTGACCCAGTGTAAGATGGCTTATCAAAGGCTTTCAGAAAATCTAGGTAGACAGTCTACCGCATTTCCCTCCAGCACTACACTAGTGACTTGCTCAAAGAACTATAACAAATTTGTAAATTACAATCTATTTTTCTGGAAGTCGTGGTGTGCATTTCTCCTGGCTCCTTTCCTTTCCCAGTGATCATAAAGGGCATCTCTTATGAACCCTGCCAGCAGCTTCCCAATAATGGATGTTGTAACGTATGCACCTGTGAGTATGCCCACAGGTTTGTTGAGTTGGGAGTTGCTTAGCCTGTCACATGATGTTCGCAAGACTCAATAAAACCCCAGCCAAATTGGGTTCGGCACGATGAGGCAGGTGGTTGTGAGCCTGGTGGATGAACTGGTAATGTGCAATGTGATTGTTAAACCTTTGCTCATAAACCAACTCGTTCTTAATGGCAATATATTGCTATGAATTATTGAGTAAATAACCCATGAAGCAAATAAATTACAGATGTCAGGCGGACAATCTGTACACAGAATTAGAAATGTATATAAATCACCAGCAAATCTCCATGACATTGCTCACAGTGAGTCTGAGGACACACTATTTTATACTGACAGGAGTGTTAAGCCATGTAACACACAATGGGCCGAAATTTGCAGTCAGAGGTGAACCTTCGGAGTGCGTCTCTGACCCGCAAAAAAGCCCCTGAAAGTACCTGGTGTTTCCGGAGTTTCAGACTCTTTGGATCCTGGGTTCGAAAGCGTCCCTGGGATCACGTGGCCCAGGACAACCAATTAGAAAGGGGAATTCCTCATAAGCTTATGGGGGTGCCATTTACGAACGGAATCCCCCATAAGCTTATGAGAATAAATAATGAACACAATTCTAATAAAAATAAATATTCCCACATTCAAAATTAATTAAAAGTCCCTTTGATTAAGGATTTTAAATAAAAATTTAATTTTTTGAAAAATAATAAAAACATTTTAATCAGGCCCAAAATTCACAACTAATTTTAGATATTTTCACATCTTTAATAGTTTAAAAATTTTTAATTTAAGATTTATTTTAATCATAACGCTGGGAAAAGGAGGCCCCATGACTACTTTTGGCAGGCATAAGGGTTTTGTGGGCATTCGCTGGGCAGGGATTGGGCAAATAGCTCAACTCTGCGCCAGCGCAAGTGTTTTTTGGGCCGCATACAGACAAACTGGATCGCAAGTTCTGGGTTTTCGCACATGCAGAAAGCTGGAACTTGTGGGGCCATTCTGAGGGTTGACGACGGCATCTGCTATGCATACACCTTCATCGGCCCTGCAAAACCTGGGCCATTATATTATCATAGTTAATCTGCTGTGACATTGATCATGGACAAGTCTGCTTCTTTTCCAGAATCAAGTGTTTTTGGGTCTCTCTCTCACTCTCTCTGCCCTTGTCTTCCATCCTTTCTTGCACACGCTCTCTCTGTATGGCTGTCATACACTTATCTTTGGGGTCTCTTATTACTCTCTCATTAATACTTTCTCAATATTTATAAAATCATACAATGGTTGCAGCACAGAAGGGGGCTATTCGGACTGTCGAACCCGTATCAATTCTCTGCAAGAGCACTTCAACTAGTCCCACTCCTCTGTAGCCCTGCAATTTTTTTTCCTTCAGGTACTAATGCAATTCCCTTTTGAAAGCCATAATTGAACCTGCTACCACCACCCTTTCAGGCAGTGCATTCCAGATCCTAACCACTCGCTGCAGAAAAAAGTTTTTCCTTATGTTGCCTTTGGTTCTTCTGCCAATCACCTTAAATCTGTGTCCTCTGGTTCTTGACCTTTCCACCAGTGGGAACACTTTCTCTCTCACTACTCTGTCTAGACCCCTCATGATTTTCAATACCTCTATCGAATCTCCTCTCAACCTTCGCTGCTCTCAGGAGAGTAACCCCAGCTTCTCCAGTCTGACAATGTAACTGAAGTCCCTTATCCCTGGAACCATTCTCATAAATCTTTTCTGCACCCTCTCTAAGGCCTTCACATCCTTCCTAAAGTGCCGTGGCGAGAATTTATGTCCCACCCTTTCTGTAAGTCTCTCCTCTCCCTTCTGTCTTCCCTCTCTCTTCTGTCTGTCACAAATGTTTTCACGTAATCTACTTTACTGATGTGCTCAAAAACTATCTCTGCCTAAAGATTGCAGGAAGATGGAAGGAAAGATATATTTGGTGGTGGTGATTGGAGTAGGGAGAGGCTGCTGGGAAGCTAATGGAATATGGGTGGTCCTGACGGTTAGGCCAAGGGGGTCTGTGGCTGGGAGGAAGCAAAGGGTTGGGATTGCAAGATGAGCGGTAGTGCGTGGAGCCTGAGAGCGAATATGGGAAGGCTAAACTTGGGAGTCGCCGAAAGGGGTGGAGTGTGGGAGTGATGGGGTCGAGAAACACTTTGTTGGGCTTTGGTCAGGGTGAGTCAGAGTTCAGGCACAATTCTGCTGGATTAGGCTCAGAAGGATTCTGGGTGTATTAGGGCCACTAATGGGAGCACAGTGGGTCAGGCCATCAGAGAAAGTACATAGAATTACATAGAATGTACAGTGCAGACAAAGGCCATTCGGCTCAACTAATCTGTGCTGGTGTTTATACTCTGCACGAGTTTCCTCCCATTCCATCTGCCTCATCTCAGCCTTGCAGCATATCTTTCTATTCCCTTTTCTCTCAGGTACTTATCTAGTTGCCTTTTGAAATCATCTAAGCTATTTGCCTGAAGCACTTCCTGTGGTAGCGAGTTCCACAGTCTAACCATTCTCCGAGAAAATACATTTCTCCTCATTTCCCGATTGGGTTTATTCGTGATTATTTTGTATTTATGGCCCATGGTTTTGGATTCTTGAAACAACAACAACTTTTATTTATATAGCACCTTTAACGTAATAAAATGTTCCAAGGCGCTTCACAGCAGTGTTACAATACAAAATAGAAAAGTTTGACACCGAGGCACGAAAGAACTAGGGCAGATGACCAAAAGCTTGTTTAAAGAGGTACGTTTTAAGGAGGAGATGATGCCCTCGCGTTGTAGCCTGTCCAGCTCGATTACCACTCCCTCCTTCATCATGTGATGTAACGCTTGTGCCTTGTGGTGAATAGATCGTGCCTCTGGTACCAAGTGGATCCGCACCTTCGCCCCGGAAAGGTTTCCAATGCCTGGCTCAAAAAGGGAAGGAAATTTGTTAAGAACCTGGGTACATGAGGCCTCATCGACATGTGATAGCTCTTGGATGTCATCCCAGTTCCAACGGATTTTGCCCAGCCAGCTCCTTCCAAGTAATGTGGGGCCATCGCCCTGGACAATCCAGACTGGCAGTTCGTGCACCGTGCCTTCGTAGGTGACCTTGACCATAGCGCTAACCAGGACAGTGATAAGCTCTTTGGTGTACATTGTCAGTTTCGTGTGGATGGGGCTCAGGGCTGGTCTGAGTGCCTTGTTGCACCGAAGTCTCTCAAACATCTTTTTACTCATGATGGGATTGGCTAGCGCCAGTGTCCAGTTCCATGGCTACGGATAAGCCATTCAATTTTACATTTAGCATTTTAGGTGGACATTTCGTCTCAAATGTGTGCATCCCGTGTACTTCAGCATCTGCATCCTCTCTCTCAGGCTCAAAATTGCTTTGATTCACCATGGACCGATCTTCCTCTGCCATGTGGTGGTTAGCAGGTTTTGCAGAGCTTGCAGCTCGTTGGAGGTGCTCCATTGTTCCACAGCTCTTGCAAACATATCCTTTGAAGCGGCATGAATAGGCTGAATGGAAGCCTGCACAATGCCAACAAGGTGTGAATTGCCTTGCATTCATCCTTTGTTGGGGATTCTGAGTCATCTGGGTCACCTGAGGCCTGCTGGCAGTTGCAGACTCGTGGTTTCTGCCCTGTACATTTCTGCTCGCAAACACAGTTCCAGTTAATTTATGAACATTGCTAGCACTTGTGTGCTGAGAGATTTGTTTGGTGTTATCACTGATGGACATAAGCGCCTGTGCTATCGCAATGGCCTTACTGAGGGTCGGTGTCTCTACAGTCAAAAGTTTTCGTAGGATGGTCTCGCGACGTAGCTCACCACTTCCTGACCTTCAGATCACTGGTACGTGTAGAACCGATACCTCGCCATCAGCACACTCTCCCTCGGGTTAAGATGCTCCCGAACCAGTGTACACAGCTCCTCATACGATTTATCTGTGTGTTTCACCGGAGCCAGAAGATTCTTCATGAGGCTATAGGTCGGTGCCCAGCAGACCGTGAGAAGGACCGCTCTCCTTTTTGCAGCGCTTCCTTTTCCATCCAGCTCGTTGGCTGCAAAGTACTGGTCTAGCCATTCAACATAGGCTTCCCAGTCCTCACCCTCTGAGAACTTCTCCAGGATGACCACAGTTTGCTGCATCTTTGCGTTCGATTTGTATACTCGTCACCAGTTATTGTGTTCCTAACACAGATGAGACTGTACACAGGGAGGTTAATGTAACAGTGACCTCAGTCTTTATTAAGACACTCCAGAGTGAGGAACAGGCCTTGGGGGCCGGCTTATATACAGTGCTCCCAAGGGATGCTGGGATCCCTTGGGATTTCAGGGGATGTGCTCCCTGGTGGCGGAACATGGGAGTGCACGCTTTACAGATACACAACAGAAACAATAATGGTGCTTGCTTGGTTTCAGTATCTAGTGATTTTCCCCAAGTCCTGCTGCCTTCTGCTTGGTACGAATCAGTTGACGGGAGATTCACTGAAATTTTCCATTCCCTGGATACAATTCAATAGAGTAAACATTGCTGAATGGAACAGGTTTCATCAACTACACCCATCACTATTGATGATACATAATCACTAATGAACCACTTATGTGATCAGAGTACTGCTGTTGGAAACCAAAAAAGTCTAATCCCACTCTAAAAGCTAATCTCACTGTAAAACCTAATCCCACTCTAAAAGCAGCGCTGTTTCCTTTGCAAAATACACCAGTGTTACTTTCTCAAGTTTAGTGTCTGCCTTCGATATTCTCTTAGGTGGAGCGGAATGAGATGATTGAGTGGCAAGTGATATCTAATGTTCCTGAGCCGGCCGGACTATAGGAATGTAATGACTAGGAAGGTAACCAATCAAGAATAAATAATGTGAGATTTAACAGCAAACATATATTGCTGAGCTTTGCAAGATTTTGTTTTCAAGGGCAGGGAGAGATTGTTCAGGGTGATTAAACAAATCTGCAGTTCATGATCGTGTAATGTATTTGCTTCATGGGTTCTTTGCTTAAGAATTCATGGCAACACATTGCTATTAAGAACGAGTTGGTTTATTAACAAAGGTTTAATAATCACACTACATATTACCAGTTCATCCACTAGGCTCACAACTGCATACCTCATTGTGGATAACCTAGACTGAACTGATGGGGTTTTATTGAGTCTTGTGAACATCACATGACTGGCTAAGCCACTCACAATGCAACAGCTCTACAACTCTTTTGGGAGGAAACTAAACATTGAATCGTGCCCCCTGATCTGGGGGACACACCAAACATTTTCAAGGCCCTTTTTTTGTGTTTTTTTGTTGTTTTTTTTTTTTTTTTGGGCACTAAAATCATATTTTTTTTCTCCAAGTGCCCCCTATAAAAGGGGAGGGGGACACTAAAAACACCAGCAATTAAAACAAATGAAACTTTAAAACATAAAATCAAATTAAAATTTGGTTGCCGGGGGTGATGATGCACTCCAGTCCCTCCGGCGCCCACCTCTCGCGGAAGGCCGCGAGCGTACCGGTGGACACACCACGTGCTCCATCTCCAAGGACACCCTGGCCCGGATGTAGGCACGGAAGAGAGGCAGGCAGTCAGGCTGAACGACCCCCTCAACCGCCCGCTGCCTGGATCGGCTGATGGCACCCTTGGCCGTGCCCAGGAGCAGTCCTACGAGGGCAACAGTTCTACAAACCTGTAGCACAGTCTCAGGTGCATTCATTACAGATAGTATATGGTCTGTGGAAAGAATTGGCTTGATGGACTTCATGGTCTTTCCATCCAATTGAATATTCCCACCCACAATTTACATAAACCCCCATATAAAATAAATCTTAGTTAATGAGTTCCATTTATTCAGATTCAACTGTGTCGAAATCCATTTGCTACTTCCTGATATAGGAAATGCACACTGCATCCTAATGATGCTCTTAATTCGGTTAAAAATTACCTGGATTGAAAGATTAATTTTGAAATCCCTTCTGTGCCAACACATGTAGAAACAATTCACAACTCAATTTCTCCTGTTTATCACCTCTTTCATGGTTCGTACACATAACTTACTCCATCCTCTTCTCTTTCTATAGCCTGATTTTGTTACAGTTTCACTATTACACGTTTCTGTTTCTTTAATTGTATCTTGTATTTTACATTTTTTCCCCCATTGCAATTTTTACATCACCATTCGGTAACCTCAAGAAATTACACTCGATTACAGGAATAGAAGTTACAAAAGTTCGCGTGTATCCAGATTCAATGTCTTTCTCACCTTCACAGTTTCAAGTTGTGCAAGGCCAGAATTAGGTTCGTTGTCAGGAGATGGTACTTTTCCCAGAGAATAATCATCATCATAGGCAGTCCCTCGAACGACGATAACTTGCTTCCACATGGGTTCATAGATGTTTCAATGAAGGACCCGATATTCCAGTCCTGAACTCCAATTGAAGGAATGGAAATGCCTCTGCATGGTGTTTTTAACATGTGGTGACAGTTGTACATCAGCCACCACACGGGCTTGACAGAGCTAGGCCTTTATCCAGTGGCAAGGGTTAACCAGGACGACTGGAGACCTGCTCTGCTGCACGGACCTAGTGCGCACACTTATCGCCGTGTGGGCTGGCCCGTGCTGCCCCTGTGCCCTCAGCTCTTCTGGGCCCCGTACCCTCATTTGCCGCACCTCTGCCACAATATCTTGCTGCTCCTCCGACACAAACATTCGCCGCACCTCCGCCATGAACTCTCGACACTCCTCCGCCACAAACATTCGCCGCACCTCCGTCACGATCTCTCACCCCTTCTCCGCCACAAACATTCGCCACACTTCCATGATCTCTCACCTTTCCTCCGCCATGATCTCTCGCCGCTCCTCCGCCACAAAAACATTCATCGCACCTCCGCCACAATCTCCCACCACGATCTCTCACCACTCATCCGCCCTGACCTTCCTGCTCCTCTGCTGTACCTGGGCCCCACCAATGTTCCTGCCCACGCTCCAAACGGCGACCAGGGTTTTGATGACGTCACCCAGTCGCCCACTTCGAAGCCATTGCACACTTGTAGCAGCTCACGCTGGAAGCTGCAGTGGTGTGCTCTTTTATCCTCCCGACCTGCGGTGGTGTCCTCTGTCCCAGAGAAAACTGGACCCGTGGAATGGGTTTTCAGCACCGATTTGCTAAATTTCTTCAAGCAGGAGCTGGATCTGTTTCTGGCTGGGACATGGATCTCGTACAAAAGGTAGAATATTAATCAGGGCCAGAGTGGTTCCCAGGACTAGTTTTGATTATCTAATAGTTTTTATTTTCCCCAATTGGCCTGGGTTATTATTTGGTTCCTCACCCCTCCCAGGCAATTACAGGCTTTTTGGGTAATGTGGGGAGTGTATATATTGTGATGCACAAGGCATAGGAGTTGTGTGGGACAGGCTGGAGGGGCCATTGGGTCTTTTCTTTCCTGGCATTGTTATATGTTCGTATCGACTGTCAATAACGAAAAGAAAGAAAGATAGACTTACATTTATATAGTGTCTTTCACTCCCACCAGATGGCTCAAAGTGCTTTACAGCCAATGAAGTACTTTTGGAGTGTAGTCACCGTTGTATTGTGGGAAATGCGGCAGCCAACTTGCGCACACGGAAGCTCCCACAAACTGTAATGTGATAATGACCTGATAATCTGTTTTTGTTATGTTGGTTGAGGGATAATTTTTGGCCAAGACACCAGGGATAACTCCCCTGCTCTTCTTCCAATAGTGCCATGGGATCTTTAACATCCAACTGAGAGAGCAGACCGGGCCTCCGTTTAATGTTTCATCTGAAAGACAGCATCTCCGACAGTGCAGCACTCCCTCAGCACTGCACTGGAGCGTTAGCCTAGAATTTTTATCTGCTCACGTTCCTGGAGTGGGACTTGAACCCACAACATTCTGACTCAGCCACTGAGCCACATCTGTAACAATGTCTGTAATAAATTAAAAATCATTACTGGGACTTTCCCCGGGGATTCGCCTGATCAGCCATCATATCTTCGGTGCAAATGAGATTTCTGCCACTCTTCCATCAAAGTTACAGCAGACATTCAGTGCGTGCACTTCCTTTGTCCCTGCCACCTGGTCTTGCTGACTTGTGCACTGTGGTTTAGCACAGCTGAGAATTTCACTCAATTTCTATTGGCATCGAAATCCTGTGTCATCTCCTGCAAAAAGCCATTCTCCAACTCACAGTGAAACATACCAACTATCTAATGGGAAGATGGTGTCCCACCAATCCCCATCTTGCTCCATGAAGTCCTCCACAACTGTGTCGAAGAGCCTAGGCACCCTGCTGGTCCATTGAGTTTCCCGAGATATCTTTTTATCTGCAGTATCAGCTGTGGCTCAGTAGGTAGCACTCTCGCTTCTGAGGCAGAAGGTGTGGGTTCAAAGTCCCACTCCAGGGACTTAAGCACATAAAACAAGGCTGACACTCCAGTGCAGTACTGTCGGAGCTGCTGTCTACTCTCTCAGGTGGTCGTAAAAGATCCCATACTACTATTTTGAAGAAGAGCAGGGGAGCCATTCCCGATGTCCTGGCCAATATTTATCCTTCAACCAACATAACAAAAAAAACAGATTATCTGGTCGTTATCACATTGCTGTTTGTGGGAGCTTGCTATGCGCGAATTGGCTGCCACGTATCCCACATTATAACAGTAACTACACTCCAAAAAACTACTTCATTGGCTGTAAAGTGCTTTGAGAATTCCGGTAGTCATGAAAGATGACTCGATTTAACATCGCCTTCAGTGTGCCAGTGCAGCCTTTGGCCGCCTGAGGAAAAGAGTAATCGGAGACCAGGCCCTCAAATCTGTCTCCAAGCTCATAGTCTACAGGGCTGTAGTAATACCTGCCCTCCTGTATGGCTCAGAGACATGGACCATGTACAGTAGACATCTCAAGTTGCTGTAGAAATACCACCAACAATGTCTCCCCAAGATCCTGCAAATCCCCTGGTAGGACAGACGAACCAACATTAGCGTCCTCAACCAGACCAACATCCCCAGCATTGAAGCACTGACCACACTTGATCGGCTCCGCTGAGCAGGCCATATTGTCCGTATGCCAGACACGAGACTCCCAAAACAAGCGCTCTACTTCAAACTCTTTCACGGCAAACGAGCCAAAGGTGGGCAGGGGAATCGTTACAAGGACACCCTCAAAGCCTCCCTGATAAAGTGCAACATCCCCACAGACACCTGGGAGTCCCTGGCCCAAGATTGCCCCAGGTGGAGGAAGTGCACCCCGGATGGTGCTGAGCACCTCAAGTCTCATCGCCGAGAGCATGCAGAAATCAAGCGCGGCAGCGGAAAGAGCGTGCAGCAGACCAGTCCCACCCACCCTTTCCCTCAACAACTATCTGTCCCACCTGTGGCAGGGACTGTGGCTTTCGTTTTGGACTGTTCAGCCACCTAAGGACTCATTTTTAAGAGAGAAAGCAAGTCTTCCTTGATTCGGAGGGACTGCCTATAATGATGGTCATGAAAGGTTCAATATAAATCCAAATCTTTCTTTTTTCCTGAGTTTTGTTGCTGTAGTTGCCCGAAACAAAAATACACTGCCCATTTAAGCAGCTACAGGCCTTTCAGATCCCAAATCAACACTTAATAATCCATCCCGAAAGGATAATCTGCCCATTCTATGCATGTATCATGCAGCTTCCCCACAACATGCTGAGGAGGGGAGTGCCCAGCCAGGGCTCCCTCTGCCTCGGGCGGGTTGCCAGGAATTTCATCCCATCCACCTCCTCATTTTACAACCAAACAGTAAAATCAGCAGCTATACATACTGGAGTAATCCTTCTCATCCTTCTTTGGTCTTAATGTAAAGCAGAACTTTTGACGGCACACAAATATTCTAAAAATAGTCTTACCAATTAATTATATTGTACAAAATCAACCTGCTTGAAATTTTGGTTCATCCCAAAACTTGACCATATCTCTTGTTCCAATGTGCGTTACCATACATTTATTCACTTTAAAATCCATCTGCCATGGCTTGACTAGTCTGTGGGACAGTTCTCCCAATTTGTCCCCAGATATTGGTGAGGAGGACTTTGCAGGGTCGACTGGGCTGGGCGTGCTGTTGTCCTGTCCAAAGCCGGTGCCGAGGTTGATGCCGGGTGGTCCGTCCGGTTTTGTTCTTATTATTGTTTTTTTGTCGTGGTTGGTTACAACTGAGGGGTCGTCAAGAGCCCACCACATTGCTGTGGGTCTGGAGTCATATATAGGCCAGACCAGGTAAGGACGGCAGGTTTCCTTCCCTAAAGGACATTAGTGAACCAGATGGGTCTTTACGACAATCTGATGGTTTTTATCCCAGATTTATTTAATCATGCCCTGGGATTACTAGTCCAGTAACTTAAACACCATGCTACAATTCCTTAGCCTGTTTGACTTAATCTATTCTGATCTTTTTGAATGGGCTCAATCTCCCCTACACTGGTAAGCTGTCCACATAGCTTCCTGCCATCAGCAAATGTAGCAATAATTTTAGAAGTGTTTTCTAGCATCGAATTTATGAATTATGTGATCAGCAGGGGGTCCACAACAAGCTCTTGCAGACCTGCTTCTTCGTGTACTACACTTGACTCCACTTTGCTGCTCTGTTTCTGACACAGTTCCACTCGCTGTGCCTTCCTGGAGGCAAGCCAACTCTGGCACTTGGCTCCCTTCTTAGTTGCATGGTCTCCAGCTTTAACTCTGGAATACACCTTCCAGGTCTGGCATGTACACTCTGACTTAATGGGTCCTAATTAGCTGTAGCATCATTATATCATCATAGGTGGTCCCTCGAACGAGGATGACTTGCTTCCACACCAAAAGAGATGAGTTCGCAGATGTTTCAATGAAGGACCCGATGTTCCAGTCCTGAACTCCAAAGGTGCAAGATCCCTGCGCGTGGATTTTTGTAATGTGTGGTGACCGTTGCACATCAGCCACCACAGAGCTAGGCCTTTATCCAGTCGCAAGGGTTAACCAGGACGACTGGAGACCTGCTCTGCAACACAGACCTAGTGCGCACACATATCGCAGAGTGGGCAGGCCCGTGCTGCCACGATCTCTCGCCGCTCCTCCACCACAAACATTCGCCGCACCTCCGCCACAATCTCTCACCACTCCTCCACCACAATCTCTCACCGCACCTCCACCACGATCGCTCGCCAAATCTCCCCGTCAAACATAGCTGTAGCAGGGCAACAAACGGCATCCACTATTAGTTAGACTTGCTCTCGCCTGTTTATTTGCAATGATATGTTGTGCCACAAGTTGCTGAAAGTGAGAGCTGATAACGGCGCAGTGAGGGAAACTGGACATCTGGTACCTGAGTGAACAGGGAAAGTGACTGCGTATCACCTTAACCAACCAGAGTGAAGAATTGGGAAATATAAGGGTTAACTTCAAACCACCACTCGGAGTCCGTTAGCCTTAAAGTAAATGCAGTTTTATTAATTACAAGCTAGTAGGGGAGCTATTCCTTAGGAATGTTCAAAAAAATGGTTGTAGGCATTTTCCTTCATACAATTTCAGATTAAGTCATTACGTAATTACGCAAGTTACAATTAATACATGATGATTGATTAATACATGATTGATTGGTCCAGCGCTTCCTCCAATCAGGCTTCCGTATGACTTAAATGGTAATTCCGGACAGTTGCAATAGTTTTCATTTCTATTCTATCCTTATCTTGTTATTTAGTTCAGTTTCTATGTTATCTCACTGTTCTCTTGCCTCCCAAGGTCTTTGGTCTCTGAACTAGAACGTATGCTTCTCATTGGAATGTTCCCACAATCTGTAGGAACCAGCCTGTAGGTTCCATTTTAAAATCTGTTAGCTCCATTTTAAAATAGCACAATGTTTTTAAAGAATTAATTAATTTCCCTCTTCAGTCCCTCTTGTTGGTCCCTGATTATTTCTAAATAATCAGCCGACCACATATATGTTCTGAGCCATCTGCCAGAAATGGTGATCAAATCCATTTCCTTTGGATCGCTCATAGGTCCGTCTTTTAACGGAGTCTTTACATGTTACCCCTGACCATTTCCCTGGGATTATTGGCAAGCTACTTATATTTGTTTTTGTACATACAGAGCATAAGCTTGGGGGCCTTAGCGTTTCCTTAACATGTTACAAAGTCATTTGCAAAGACATAAGTTAACTATTACACTTACGTTACACAGTTCACAAGGCTGTTCGCTGTTCGGCTAGAACCACGCGGTTGTATATCCCTCTGATCTTACACATCAGATATAGTTAGATCACAATACATAACCCTACCACTACCATTATTATCACAATCAGGTGCCACATCAATTTGATGACCGCATAGGCCTTAGGAGACCAGCCCTTAAAAATGTCCCGCCAGTGATGAACCGTGAGGTTACTTAGTTCCTCTGTTACTCGGATAAGTTCTTGTTTTGTGTAACTCATTAAGACCTTTTGTCTGAGTAAGCGTTCCCTTTCTTCTCCCAGGTACTTGGTCACTTGAATGTGTTTTTTCAAAAAGGCCCTTAACTTTCTCAAGTCCACTACCGGGGGTAGTACTGATAGTCCTCGAGTGCTTCTGTGTTGTGCAATATTTTTCCATTGTCCTATTTGGTAGGATTTGGTCGACTTAACGTCGAAGATGACATATATTTCCTTCCGATACTCATTTACCGGAGGTTCTAATCGATCTGCGTTCAAGTATACCGTGTGGATACTGGTTACACATATATAGTTTTGTCCTATTTCATGTATTATGGTATCATTTAGGGTTGCAGCTGCCATTCACAAGCCCCTGCTGTGCCTTCCATGCTGCATGGTTCCACCACTGGTGTATGTAGCGGGCATACTTGCCTGAATGGCCACTTTACACAGTTCATTCCTTCGTGCGTTTTATTCTTCGGATCTATCCATTTCCCATAAAACCGTGGCTTCCATACGTTTTTACCGAATAGCTGTGGTAGGGTTACAATCTCACACCATATCTGACTGTTAGTAACATTAGCCAACAACATAGTCATATTACATCCCTCATCATCACATCGCGTATGCTTCATATCTGGCCTGAGTGTTAGATTTTGTTGGTCAAACTGAAACAGTTCAGCCCATCGTGGGGCATTCCCAAAGAATGCTATCCTTTATAATTTAGCCTGTTGTCCTTCATTAAACAGGCTCATTATAAGGAAGTGAGTCTTATTGGCTTTTGCCGTTAAATTGGCCGATACCTGTTGCTGTTACCAGCTAATTTTGTTTGCCCATTGCCATATAATTTTGTCCGTCAGCCATCCCCGCAGGCTATTGGCCTGTAAGGATTCCTGTCACACATCTGATAGCCTTATGGCATCTTTAGTCAATTGTCCCGCTTTCTGTATTTTATTCTGCAGCGTCTCAATATCCATTGAATTTAATGCTCCTAATCCCGTTCCTAACCCTCCTAGTACTGTATCTAGTATGTTTCGCTGATTACGAGCTTTTGTTATCTTTAGGGCAAGATCCGTGTTCTTACAATACCTGGGTACCATCTTTCGGTCATACTGTATATTTATTGTTACATTTATTATTGAAGGGACTATCATAGAAACATAGAAACATAGCAAATAGGTGCAGGAGCAGGCCATTCGGCCCTTCGAGCCTGCAACGCCATTCAATATGATCATGGCTCATCATTCAACCTCAGTACCCCACCCCAGCCTTCTCTCCATATCCCTTTAGCCATAAGGGCCACATCTAACTCCCTTTTGAACATATCCACATTTTCCCACATCTGCCATGCATTTTCCCATTCACCTAACCTGTCCAAGTCCCCCTGCAGCCTCTTAGCATCCTCCTCACAGCTCACACTGCCACCCAGCTTAGTGTCATCTGCAAATTTTGAGATATTACATTCAATTCCTTCATTTAAATCACTATCAGTGTGGTCTTATCGTGCAGCCTTTGTAAGTGTGGCATCCGTTCCTGGTTCGGACGGGGATATTTTACTTATCATGACCAGCCATGTACCCCTCCCACCAAACTGTAAATTATTCATACACATCACCCAGTCTCCGTCTCCCAAAGTTGCCTGTCTCCACTCTGTACTATTGGTATATTCCGTTTTGTTAGTATTCCAGGCTTCTTTCCGCATTTTGGTTATATTCTGGGGATTATTGTCGTATCCCGGGACCATCGGCCTTGCATGTAAAGTTGAACGTTACATTCTCGTTTTTATGGAGGATTAGTACAAACTTCCCAAAGTCTGGTGCCGAATAGGTCCACCGTCTACACTCAAACATTAAATTAAAAACACGACTTTCAATTCCCGCATGTTTAGTTTCCTTGAGTTACTTTTCGGTGGGCTTTCCACATAAAATAATGTTTACGACCTTTTTCTTCTAACTGTGGAGGCACTGGGAGGGCCAGGGCGGCCACTAACCCAGTCACCACCAGCACCTTCCACAGGTTCATCCCGTTGTTTTGTGGCCTGCTTCCTTATCGGACGCTTCTGTGGTCGCCGGGTGCACCGTCACTATGGGGTTGTTTAGTGTTGTATGGTTTTATCTGTGTCCAGTGCTTCCATCTAATCCCAGTGGGCTCCTGTAGACAAACACAAGTATCACTTGTCATTAGTACAGAGTATTGCCCCATCCATCGGTGCTCCATTCCCTTTCGCATCCCTGTTACCTTTATCATGACCTGTTCTCCTGTTTTAGGTAGCATTTCGGGTCTCATTCCTTCATTCTGAATTTCTAGATCTCTTATCTGCTGTCTGCTTTTAACTTCTTTACTCATAGCCTGCACCTCTTGGTTTAGCTGGACCAAGTACCGCCTTAGCCTATTCTGAATTGGGCCTGCTTCCTCCGGCTAAGTCCTCTCATAGCCCGTCCAGTCATCAGCTCATAGGGTGTTAGTCTCGTGGTTCGCCCTGTGGTGGCTCTGAGCCGCATTAGAATTGCTGATAACACCCCAGTCCATCCCTTGCCTGTCTCCTGGATTGCTTTGGACAGGGCTGTTTTTAAGGCCCTATTCATTCTTTCCATCATTCCTGAACTTTGGGGATGATATAGTATGTGATACCTCTGTTTGATTCCCAACAGGGCACATGTTTCTTTCATTATTTTGTCTGTGAAATGTGTCCCATTGTCTGAATCTATCTGTAGGGGTACTCCCCACCGAGGTATCACCTCGCTAGCCAGGATCTGCTCTACCGTCCGAGCGGAGCAGTCCCTGGTAGCGAAGGCTTCCAACCACCAGGTGAACTGGTCTATGATTACCAGACAATACCTTTTTCTCCTATCCTCTGTTAGGGGGCCGGTAAAGTCTATCTGTAAATTCTCCCAAGGTCCCTGTGGCCTTGGTTGATGTCCCATTCGTACCTCGCATCCCCTGCCTACATTATGTTGGGCACAAATAATGCAACTTTGGTAGGATACATCCTTCCCAATTCCTGGCCACCACCAGTACTGCGAGAGCAGGTACAGCATGTTACTTCTCCTGGTATGTGTTGTCCCGTGATATAATTTTAGTAGTTGTTGCCTACAACATTGTGGTGCCACAACTTGTTCCTGGGGACTCCATACCCATATGTCACCCTTTTGGTGGGCCCCTTGCTTACTCCATTTCTTCCTGATCGACACTATGGTGCACCTGTGCTATATTTATGTAAATATAGCACAGGTCCTTAATATAAAAACAGATAACAAGAGTCTCTATAGATATATAAAAATGAAAAGAGTGGCTAAAGTAAATGTTGGTCTCTTAGAGGACGAGGCTGGGGAACTAGTAATGGGGAATATGGAGAAACTCTAACAAATATTTTGTATCAGTCTTTATGGTAGAGTACACTAACAATATTCCAACAGTGGATAGTCAAGGGGCTATGGGGGGGAGGAACTTAACACAATCACAATCACTAAGGAGGTGGTATTCAGTAAGATAATGGGACGAAAGGCAGATACACCCTCTGGACCTAATGGCTTGCATCCTAGGGTCTGAAGAGAAGTAGTGGCAGGGATTGTGGATGCATTGGTTGTAATTTACCAAAATTCCCTGGATTCTGTATGAGGAGGACACAAAAAATCTGCAAAAGGACATAGACAGGATAAGTTAGTGGGCAAAAATTTGGCAGATGGAGTATAATGTTGGAAAATGTGAGGTCATGCACTTTGGCAGAAAAAAATCAAAGAGCAAGTAATTGTTTAAATGGAGAAGGATTGCAAAGTGTCACAGTATAGCAGGACCTGGGGGTACTTGTGCATGAAACACAAAAGGATAGTATGCAGGTACAGCAAGTGATCAGGAAGGCCAATGGAATCTTGGCCTTTATTGCAAAGGGGATGGAGTATAAAAGCAGGGTAGTTTCGCTACAGCTATATAAGGTATTGGTGAGGCCACACCTGGAATACTGCGTACAGTTTTGGTTTCCATATTTACGAAAGGATATACTTGCTTTGGAGGCAGTTCAGGGAAGGTTCACTAGGTTGATTCCGGGGATGAGGGAGTTGACTTATGAGGAAAGGTTGAGTAGGTTGGGCCTCTACTCATTGGAGTTCAGAAGAATGAGAGGTGATCTTATTGAAGTGTATAAGATTATGAGGGGGCTTGACAAGATGGATGCAGAGAGGATGTTTCCACTGATAGGGGAGACAAGAACTAGAGGGCATGATCTTAGTATAAGGGGCCGCCCATTTAAAACTGAGATGAGGAGGAATTTCTTCTCTCAGAGGGTTGTAAAGAGAGCTGTGGAAGCTGGAACATTGAATAAATTTAAGACAGATATAGATAGTTTCTTGAGCGATAAGGGGTTATGGGGAGCGGGCGGGGAAGTGGACCTGAGTCCATGATCAGATCAGCCATGATCTTATTGAATGGCGGAGCATGCTCGAGGGGCCTTATGCCCCAGTCCTGCTCCTATTTCTTATGTTCTTATGTTTGTCTGAACACTGTTAGTCATTACTGGTTGAATTTTAGCCTTAAATGCTGGCTCTAGCTTCCATTCAACTGCCGCTCGTTTGGCTGCTAGGTCTGCAAATGGATTCCCCAAGGTGGGGAGGTCTTGTTGGTGCATGTGGCCCTTACTGGCTAGTTTTGTGTGAGCTTTTACCTTGATTACTGCTGCTTCTCATGGTTCCTTTGCTGCTTTCACTAGCACCAGATTTACAGGTAGGTGGCGTCGGGTCGGTTGGTTCGGGTCGGGGGGGAGGGAGGGGGAGGGAGGGGGAGAGAGGGGGGGAGGGAGGGGGAGAGAGGGGGGGAGGGAGGGAGAGAGAGAGAGAGAGAGAGAGAGAGAGAGAGGTGGGGGAGGGAGGGAGAGAGAGGGAGGGGGAGGCCAGGTCGGATCCAGTCATGGGGGGGAGGAGCGGGAGCAGGAGCGCGGGTCGGGTTGGGGGCCGGGCGCGCGGGTCGGGTCGGGTCCAGTCGGGGGAGCGGGAGCAGGAGTGCGAGTCGGGTCGGGTCCAGTCGGGGGGGGGCGGTGGAGCGGGAGCAGGAGCGCGGGTCGGGTCCAGTCGGAGGAGCAGGAGCGCGGGTCGGGTTGGGGGGCGGGAGCGCGGGTCGGGTCGGGTCCAGTCGGGGGGGGGGGGAGCGGGTGTCGGGTCTGGTCGCGGGGGGGGGGTGGAAGCAGGAGCTGTCCGTGGGAGGAGCCTTATTCACGCAGCCCCAGTGAGGCCATTCGGCCAGGGCTAGGGGCTGCGTGCTTCGGGCGCCTGGAGCTACTGCACTTGCGTGCCCACTGTAGCGCGCATGTGTAGAGGTCCCGGCACTGTTTTCAGCGCAGGGACCTGGCTCCGCCCCCACACAGCTCGTGCTGGCTGCGCCGAGGGCCAGAGGACCTGCAGGTCGGTGGAGAATACGGAGGATTTTTTTAGGCGCACTTTGTGGCGCGAAAAACGACTGCGCCGTTCTAGGCGCGTGTGGAAACTTGGGCCCATAAAGTCTCATCTGGGTTGTCCAATGGCTCTTCCTTTACCCCGCTATCTGTTTTCTCCTTTACTTGTTCCCTACAGCTATATTCCTTCCCTTCTGTCAGCAACCCGGTCGCGGGGTTAACTCCATTATGCTTCTTTATTATTACTGACTTGTCTTTGGGCAGCAATGCGGCCTCCCCCTTAGCCTTTCGGCTGTGCGAGATCAACCGCAGCTTTCCAGTATTTAGTCATTCTACCAGGGTATGTTGTGTGTGCAAAATGGTCTGTCCCATCATCACTTCTTGTTCGCTTACTTTGACCGCACAGTCCAGGGCGGCCACAAATCGGGGCATCCCACTAACCACTGGGTCTTTCTTCGTCAAGTAGTAGGCTATAAGTCTCTGCCGGCCCCCATGTTCCTGCATTACCAGGATAGCTTCCATCATCCTGATCACAATATAGATGGAAAGATTTATTGGGATCTGGCAACTCTAGGGCGGGGGCGGATATCAGAGGTTTTTTTAGTTCCCCATATGCCTCTTCCTGTTCCGGTCCCAAATCTACCTTCTGTAGGGGTCCCCCAGTTCCTTTAATTAATTTCTGTATGGGTTCCGCTATTGTTGTGTATTGAGGTATAAAATTCTGACTATAAATAAAGATTCCTAATACCTTCCTTACTCCCCTGGTTTTCAGGTAACATTCTGTTACCCACTCATCTTGTGGCTTCATGATAAACGCTCCTGACACTCAGATGCCAACACTGCTTTACGTAGTTGTTGTACTCTTTTTAGCTCATAGGGGGTTAATCCTGCCATTTGATTTAGTGTGGCGCGTAACCTCATTAGTATCGTGGGTAGTAATTCTGGCCAGAATTGTCTGATTTCCTGTATTCAAAAACAAGTGATAGTTTATAAACCATCTTAACATACAAATGCTCGCAATTCAAGTTCTCGCACATCATTTCCAAGGCTACTTCCATATCTTATCTCGTCTCCCCCAAATGACTTTTCTGTCTCTCATCAGAGAAAATGACATTTTTAGATTGTTTCCAAATTTTTAAAATTTTTTTCCGACACTGTTTAGTATTATTTCTTTTAAAAAGGTTTCCAAACCCAAGATTTTCTAATACAACTAAAATGTCTATCAAGGAGAATCACCTAAAATATCTCAAAATCCCAATTCAAATACTGTACTGTCAATCTTTTATTTAAATCTCTTTTACTGAATTAAAATAAGATTAACTAGTGCGATGCTTCCCCCAGTCTATAGTCTCGAGAAACCCACGCAGGCTTTAAAAAAAAAAGGCATTTACTATCTTTCCACCCAATGTAATCAATGATTACGTGTTTTCTTTTGACAAGTAAGTGAGTGGATCGGAATGTTATTTTAAAAATGAGACCATGCATTTCTTTTATTGTAATCCGATTAGAACGTCCAAATTTCTTGGCTCAAGAGTTGCAGCTTCTCTGTCGGTGCTATTTTCTTTTTTATATATATATATATCTTTTGTTAAACAAACCCATCCTTTGTGCATTTCATCGCTCCGTAAATCATAATCAAAATAAATCGACACCTGCGTTTCCAACTTAAAATGTAATTCAATTCTCGGTAAACAATGGATATAAAACTTCCCATATCCATGATAAAAGGTTTAACCAGCTAGCTTAAACAAACATAACAGACACTTTATTTTAGACACACCAACTTTCATTCAACAAAGCTTATTTTCTCTTTTTTTATTAGTTTTTTTTTAGCAACTTATTTTCTGGTTCCCTTGTTTTTCTTCATGAATCTCTGTCCCAACCGTCTGGTGGGCGTCATTCTCAAACTATTCACTTCTACTCTTAACCTCTGTAATTGTAGACACTGATTTATTACCATTAATCCTGCTTTGGCTGTTTTTTTATTTTTTCTGTTTCTCTCCACACCTATCTTTCCACTCCTCCTTTTCTCCTTGCATTTGTGAAACACACTATAACCGCCTGCTTCCCTTTGTTTCCCTTTCTTTGCAACCACCAGTTGAGTTTCCAGGGTATCTTTTCTTCATCTTATCCTTCTTTAACCATTTTCCTCTTAACCTTTGCATATTTATCTCTCAGAAACTCTCTGGTAGTTAGGACCTCACCCCTCCACGGGCCTTGGCAGTTTCTTTTGCACTTTCTCACACCGGGCATTTTCCCCAGTTCCCGCTTTCCCGCCTTTATTTATGCGGAGCTTTTTCCGCCTTTACTTATGCGGAACTTCTGGCTGGATAACTAGTCCGCCCTCACCAGGGATTCCCCGATATCTCGTATAAGTACTTATTTTCTTGACACACATATTTACTTACAGTGCCCTGATGAGCCCCTCAACTGGATTTACCGGCTGCACGGACTCCGCTTCAGATTCGTTGGATCTCTGACCGGACCTCTTGCGAGGAGAATTTCTCAAGGCAATTCTCTACTCACTCGGTTTTAGGTTGGTTCGGCTTTTGATTCGAATTTGCCCGTCCAGCAGACCCTGCTCACAGCGGCAAGTTGTAAGCGTTAACTTCAAACCACCACTTGGAGTCCGTTAGCCTTAAAGTAAATGCAGTTTTATTAACTACAAGCTAGCAGGGGAGCTATTCCATAAGGAACGCTCAAAGAAGTGGCTGAAGGCATTTTCCTTTATACAATTTCAGATTAAGTCATTACGTAATTACGCAAGTTACAATTAATACATGATAATTGATTAATGCATGATTGATTGGACAGCACTTCCTCCATTCTGACTTCCGTATGCATTAAAGGGTATAGTTTTCATTTCCATTCTATCCTTACCTTGTTAGTTAGTTCAATTTCTATGTTATCTCTTTGTTCTCTTGCCTTCCAAGGTCTTTGGTCACTGAACTAGAACGTTTGCTTCTCATCGAAATGTTCCCACAATCTGTAGGAACCAGCCTGTGGGTTCCATTTTAAAATCTGTTAGCTCCATTTTAAAATGGCACAATATTTTTAAAGAATTAATGAATTTCCCACTTCAGGAAATAAACAGCACAAGGATTGAAAAGGAAGTGTAAGTTAGAGTGGGTGAATTCAATGTTAAATCAGGTAGAGATAGAGAAATAAAGAGAGGGAAAGAAATATTGGATGAAGAGAGAGAGCAAAAAAGAGGCAGAAAGAAAAATTAAACAAAAATTTATACTTTTAATTTTGCATTGAAAAATTTGCAACAACAATTAAAACCTGAAGGAATGAGACTCCACGCATGTAATTGTTCATTTTCAGTGCCAAAGAGGTAATTTGCAGCAATCAACAATTATCACGTCATTTAAAGGGTATTTAGACTGAAATCGACAAAATGTAATTTTCTGAGCTGCGTTTGGTTGGTATCTACCATGCAATTACAGCAACTTCACACCATTCAATGGGCCCAAGTTTCCACACGCGCCTAGAACGGCGCAGTCCCGTTTTTCGCGCCACAAAGTGCGCCTAAAAAAATCCTCCGTATTCTCCACCTCCCTGCAGGCCCTCTGGCCCTCGGCACAGCCAGCACGAGCTGTGGGGGGCGGAGCCAGGTCCCTGCGCTGAAAACAGTGCCGGGACCTCTGCACATGCGTGCTACAGTGGACACGCAAATGCAGTAGCTCCAGGCGCCGAACTGTGTGGAAGGGGCCCGAAGCACGCAGCCCCTAGCCCTGGCCCAATGGCCTCACTGGGGCTGCGTGAATAAGGCTCCTCCCACGGCCAGCTCCTGCTTCCCACCCCCCCCGACCAGACCCGACACCCGCTCCCCCCCGACTGGACCCGACCCGACCCGCGCTCCTGTTCCCGCTCCGTCCCCCCCACCCCCGACTGGACCCGACCCGACCCGAGCTCCTGTTCCCGCTCCGTCCCCCTCCCCCAACTGGACCCGACCCGACCCGAGCTCCTGTTCCTGCTCCGTCCCCCTCCCCCGACTGGACCCGACCCGACCCGCGCTCCTGTTCCTGCTCCGTCCCCCTCCCCCGACTGGACCCGACCCGACCCGCGCTCCTGTTCCCGCTCCGTCCCCCTCCCCCAACTGGACCCGACCCGACCCGAGCTCCTGTTCCTGCTCCGTCCCCCTCCCCCGACTGGACCCGACCCGACCCGCGCTCCTGTTCCCGCTGCCCGACTGGACCCGACCCGACCCGCGCTCCTGTTCCCGCCCCGCTCCGCCCCCCCCACCCCGGACTGGAACCGACGCGACCCGAGCTCCTGTTCCCGCTCCCCCCCCCCGCCCCCACCGACTGGACCCGACCCGCGCTCCTGTTCCCGCTCCCCGACTGGACCCGACCCGACACGAGCTCCTGTTCCCGCTCCGCCCCCCCCCCCGACTGGACCCGACCCATGCTCCTGTTCCCGCTCCCCGCCTCCCCGACTGGACCCGACCCGACCCGACCCGCGCTCCTGTTCCCCCTCTCTCTCCCTCCCCCCCTCTCTCTCCCTCCCCCCCTCTCTCTCCCTCTCCCTCCCCCCCTCTCTCTCCCTCTCCCTCCCCTCCTCTCTCTCCCTCTCCCCCTCTCTCTCCCTCTCTCCCCCCCCGACCCGAACCGAACCTCCCCGACCCGACCCAACCCAACGCCACCTACCTGTAAATCTGGTGCTGGGGACTGGCCCTGCCCGAAGTCTCGGGCCGGCCCGTTCAGCCTTCGGTCCCGAAAGGCCTGCCTGAAGCACTTTCACACAGGTAGGAAGATGGTTTATTTAATCTTTTCTTTGCTTATAAATGTTTATTCAGGTTGGATTTATTTGTATAATATTTGTGTAAGTATAAATAAGGATTTATTATAGAATTTAATGACTTCCCTTCCCCCCCTCCCCCCCACCTCGTTCTGGACGCCTAATTTGTAACCTGCGCCTGATTTTTTAATGTGCAGAACAGGTTTTTTCAGTTCTACAAAAATCTTCACTTGCTCCATTCTACTTTAGTTTGGAATACGTTTTCACTGTGGAAACTTTCAAATCAGGCGTCAGTGGCCGGACACGCCCCCTTTTGAAGAAAAAATTCTGTTCCAAAGTAGAACTATTCTACCTGACTAGAACTGCAGAAAAAAAAATGTGGAGAATTGCGATTTCTAAGATAGTCCATTCTCCACCAGTTGCTCCTAAAAATCAGGCGCAAATCATGTGGAAACTTGGGCCCAATCCGTTTCATTAGTGAGGCATACAGCGAGATGCCATTTTCGCAAAGTTAGCAGCATCGCAGACAGCAACTTTTGAATTCCCGAGTTTAACCTTGCACCTGCCCTCTCCTGAAGTTGCTGTAACATTTGCACATAAATAATGGCGAGCACATAAATAATGGCGAGCGCCACTAGCCCTCACCATTATTTTGACAGCAGATTATGGCCGAATGTGTTGCCTCTAATTTCCACATGTGTCATCTCTGGCACATACCTTCAATTCAAGCAGCAACCAATGTGTCCACTAACTCTAGCCCAGTTTCTAACTCCAGTTTCACCAGCAGACAACAGACAAGTATTTTGAACTTATGCTATCTACGCATGATAATCTACTGTCTATTTTACATTTTTTTTAAATGCCTATAAATATATTTATTTAAATACTCCATTTGCAAAACAGCCTTATAGTTTAGGAAAAAGCAGTCAGCAGGTTGTAAATGAAGGAAGTCAATTTGATTGAGGGACCAGAAACCAAGCTGAGTACATGGCTAACCTGCATCCATCCATTTGAGAATGGTTACAGTAAGGATGAAGACAGGATGATGCTGGTGTTCAGCTTTGGCAAAGCTGAATGGCTACATTTTACCAAATCACTCCTACTCATTTAACATTGCTTCATCCAAGGACACTGCTGTGGCAACATTTTTTCCTTTGAGCACATTGAATGACTGTGCCAGAAACTTGGCTGTTGATGCACATCAGTCTGCACTGCGCCATTTGTTAATTCACAGAGAAATACAGAATTACTTTTGTCGTTCAACAAGGCTACACACATACATTTAAGTGTTTCAATAGATATGAAGTAAAATCAATTATTTCATTGACTGACAAAGATGGTTGTCTTCAATATATATATAACATATTCAGCATTTTTTTTTCCCAAGGACATTATTGCTGACAATCTTTTGTATTATATCCTTGAAACTTTTCCTTGGTCTTTTTCTTCATGTAAAATAATGGGCCTGAAATTCTGATTGAGGTCTTCCCGCGGGCAAACAAGTGAAAAAGGGACAAAAAATGTGCACTTACCTGTTGCTGCTGCGCCCATTCAAACTTCCGAGCCGATGGCCCCTGGTGACTGCGCGTCGCAGCGTGTGCACGTGGGGATGTGCGCAGGCTGGGAGGTGGAGACAGCAGCCAATCAGGTTAGTATATTTTCTCATTCATAGTAACAGGAGTTCCATAAATCCCCCCCAAACACCCAAAACACAATAAAAAATAGAAAATAAACTACATATTTAACATTCATTTAAATTAAAGTTGTTACAAAAAATAATTTCCTGATTTAAAAAAAAAAGTTTTTTTAATTAAGCCTTAAAATAAACTTACTATAGTGGGGAGGTTTTTTTTAAAATAAAATGTGTTTTTAAACTTTATTTGAAAATGTTTCTGTGTATTTTTAAACACTTGCACCTGTAAAAGTAGGCTATATGCCTGCTTTTTCAGGCGCAAGATTTTACAGGACATATGCAGGGCAAGATATTCGTAACTATCAGAAATTTTGCCCTGCAAGTGTCCTCGCTCCTGCTATGCGTTGGATCTGACAAGCCAAAAACTTGACAGATCGTAAAAGTCGGTTTTCAGCACATGCGCATTGCGCGCTGAAACCCGGCTTTTCCGATGCCTTCCCGAGTCTGTGGAAACTTTGTACGGACCCGGGACATCGGAATTTCATGGCCATTAAATTTTAAACTCTTTTCCACTTTTTGAATCTGTTGTGTATCTGTAAAGCATGCACTCCCATGTTCCGCCACCAGGGAGCGCATCCCCTGACGTCCCAAGAGATCCCAGCATCCTGTATATAAGCTGGCCCTTAAGGCCTGTTCCTCACTCTGGAGTGTCTTAATAAAGACTGAGGTCACTGTTACTTTAACCTCCCTGTGTGCAGTCTCATCTGTGTTAGGAACACAATAACTGGCGATGATTATACGAATCAAACGCAAAGATGCAGCAAACTGTGGGCATCCTGGAGAAGTTCTTGGAGGGTGAGGACTGGGAAGCCTATGTCGAATGGTTAGACCAGTACTTTGTAGCCAACGAGCTGGACGGAGAAGGAAGCGCTGCAAAAAGGAGAGCGGTCTTCCTCACGGTCTGCGGGGCACTGACCTACAGCCTCATGAAGAATCTTCTGGCTCTGTTGAAACCCACAGATAAGTCGTATGAGGAGCTGTGTACAATTGTTCGGTAGCATCTTAACCCGAGGGAGAGCATGCTGATGGCGAGGTATCGGTTCTACACATGCCAGCAATCTGAAGGTCAGGAAGTGGCGAGCTACGTCGCCGGACTAAGGCGACTTGCAGAGCAATGTGAGTTTGATGGCTACCTGGAGCTGATGCTCTGAGACTTTTTTGTACTGGGCAATGGCCTCGAGACCATCCTACGAAAACTTTTGACTGTAGAGACACCGACCCTCAGTAAGGCCATTGCGATAGCACAGGCGCTTATGTCCACCAGTGATAACACCAAACAAATCTTTCAGCACACAAGTGCGAGCAATGTTCATAAATTAACTGGAACTGTGTTTGTGAGCAGAAATGTACAGGGCAGAAACCAGGAATCTGCAACTGCCAACAGGCCTCAGATGACCCAGATGACTCAGAGTCCGCAATAAATGATGAATGCAAGACAATTCACACCTTGTTGGCATTGTGGAGGCTTCCATTCAGCCTATTTAAGCTCTGCAAAATCTGCTAACCACCACATGACAGAGGAAGATCGGTCCATGGTGGATCAAAGCAATTTCAAGCCTCAGAGAGAGGAGGCAGATGCTGACGTATACAGGGTGCACATATTTTCCCCGAAATAGCCACCTATAATGCTAAATGTAAAATTGAATGGCTTACCCGTAGCCATGGAACTGGACACTGGTGCTAGCCAATCCATCATGAGTAAAAAGATGTTTGAGAGACTGTGGTGCAACAAGGCACTCAGACCAGCCCTGAGCCCCATCCACACAAAACTGAGAACGTACACCAAAGAGCTTATCACTGTCCTGGGTAGTGCCATGGTCAAGGTCACCTACGAGGGCACGGTGCACGAACTGCCACTCTGGATTGTCCCAGGTGATGGCCCCACACTGCTTGGAAGGAGCTGGCTGGGCAAAATCCGCTGGAACTGGAATGACATCCGAGCGCTATCACATATCGATGAGGCCTCATGTATCCAAGCTCTTAACAAATTTCCTTCCCTTTTTGAGCCAGACAGTGGAAATTTTTCCGGGGCGAAGGTGCGGATCCACTTGGTCCCAGAGGCATGACCCATTCACCACAAGGCTCGAGCGGTACATCACATGATGAGGTAGAGAATGGAAATCGAGCTGGACAGGCTGCAACGCGAGGGCATCATCTTTCCAGTGGAATTCAGCGAGTGGGCCAGCCCGATTGTTCCAGTACTCAAAAGTGATGGCACGGTTATGATTTGCGGCGATTATAAAGTAACTATTAATCATTTCTTGCTACAGGACCAATACCCGCTACCTAAGGCAGACGACTTATTTGCAATGTTGGCAGGAGGCAAGACATTCACCAAGCTCGACCTGGCTTCGGCCTACATGATGCAGGAGCTGGAGGAGTCTTCGAAGGGCCTCAACACGCACAAGGGACTGTTCATGTACAACAGCTGCACATTTGGAATTCGGTTGGCTGCAGCGATCTTCCAAAGAAACATGGAGAGCCTACTCAAGTCGGTACCACGCGCACTGTTTTTTCAGCACGACATGTTGGTCACAGGTCGGGACACCATCGAGCACCTACAAAACCTGGAGGAGGTCCTCCAGCGACTGGATTGCATAAGGCTGCGGCTGAAGAGGTCGAAATGCGTCTTCATGGCAACAGAAGTAGAGTTTTTGGGGAGAAAGATCGCGGTGGACTGCATTTGCCCCACAGATGCCAAGACAGAGGCTATCAGGAATGCGCCCAGGCCACAGAATGTCACGGAGCTGCGGTCGTTCCTGGGAATCCTCAACTATTTTGGTGACTTTACCTACCAGAGTTAAGCACCCTCTTAGAGCCCCTACATGTGTTATTGCATAAAGGTGAGAACTGGGTATGGGGAAAAAAACCAAGTAATTGCTTTTGAGAAAGCCAGAAACATTTTATGCTCCAATAAGCTGCTTGTATTGTATAACCCGTGTAAAAGACTTGTGCTAACATGTGATGTGTCGTTGTATGGAGTCGGGTGAGTATTACAATAAGCTAACATTGCGGGGAAGTTGCAACCTGTTGCCTATGTCTCCCGGAGCTTGTCTAAGGCCGAGAGGGCCTACAGAATGATTGAGAAAGAGGCATTAGTGTGTGTGTTCGGGGTAAAGAAAATTCATCAGAACCTGTTTGGACTCAAATTTGAGCTGGACACCAATCACAAGCCCCTCATATCACTGAAAACAAGGGGATAAATACTAATGCCTCAGCCCGCATACAAAGGTGGGCACTCGTGCCATCAGCGTATAACAATACCATCCGCCACAGGCCAGGCACCGAAAACTGTGCAGATGCTCTCAGTCGGCTATCATTGTCCACCACGGGGGTGGAAATGGCGCAGCCCGCAGACTTGTTGATGGTCATGGGAGCATTTGAAAATAATAAATCACCTGTCACAGCCCGCCAGATTAAGACTTGGACCAGCCAAGATCCTCTGCTGTCCCGAGTAAAAAACTGTGTACTGCATGGAAGCTGGGCCAGCATCCCGTTGAAATGCAAGAGCTAATCAAGCCGTTCCAGCGGCGAAAGGATGAGCTGTCCATTCAGGCAGACTGCCTGTTGCGGGGTAACCGCGTGGTGCTACCCAAAAAGGGCAGGGAGACGTTCATCTCGGATCTCCACAGCACACACCCGGGTATAGTAATGATGAAAATGAGAGTCAGATCCCACATGTGGTGGCCCGGTATCAACTCTGACTTAGAGTCCTGTGTACGGCAATACAGCGTGTGTGCTCAGTTGAGCAACGCGCCCAGAGAGGCACCACTAAGTTTGTGGTCTTGGCCCTCCAGACCATGGTTGAGCATCCATGTTGACTATGTGAGCCAGTTTCTCGGTAAAATGTTCCTGGTGGTGGTGGATGCTTTTTCAAAATGGATTGAATGTGAAATAATGTCGGGAAGCACCGCCACCGCCACCATTGAAAGCCTGAGGGCCATGTTTGCCACCCACGCCTGCCTGACATACTGGCCAGTGACAACGGGCCATGTTTCACCAGTGCCGAATTTAAAGAATTCATGACCCGCAATGGGATGAAACATGTCACCTCGGCCCCGTTTAAACCAGCCTCCAATGGGCAGGCAGAGCGGGCAGTACAAACAATCAAACAGAGCCTTAAACGCGTCACAGAAGGCTCATTCCAAACCCGCATGTCCCGAGTACTGCTCGAGACATCACTCACTCACAGGGGTGCCCCCGGCTGAGCTACTCATGAAAAGGACACTTAAAACCAGACTCTCGCTGGTTCACCCCAACCTGCATGATCAGGTAGAGAGCAGGCGGCAGCAACAAAATGTAAACGATGGTCGCGCCACTGTGTCACGGGAAATTGATCTGAATGACCCTCTATATGTGCTAAACTATGGACATGGTCCCAAGTGGATCGCGGGCACTGTGATAGCTAAAGAAGGGAGTAGGGTGTTTGTAGTCAAACTAGACAATGGACAAATTTGTAGAAAGCACCTGGACCAAACAAGGCTACGGTTCACAGACTGTCCTGAACAACCCACAGCAGACACCACCTTTTTCGAGCCCACAACACACACCCAAAGGATCAACGACACCACCCCGGACCAGGAAATCGAACCCATCACACCCAACAGCCCAGCAAGACCAGGCTCAACCCAGCAGCCCTGCAGGGCCAACAACACGCCAGCCCAGTGAGGGCACAGCCAACACACCAGAACAGACATTTGTACCGAAGCGGTCCACCAGGGAAAGAAAGGCTCCCGACTGCCTCACCTTGTGAAAAGTTTTTATTTTGACTTTGTGGGAGAGTGATGTTGTGTATCTGTAAAGCATGTACTCCCATGTTCCGCCATCAGGGAACTCATCCCCTGAAGTCCCAAGGGATCCCAGCATCCCTTGGGAGCACTGTATATAAGCCGGCCCCTAGGGCCTGTTCCTCACTCTGGATTGTCTTAATAAAGACTGAGGTCACTGTTACTTTAACCTCCCTGTGTGCAGTCTCATCTGTGTTAGGAACACAATAGAATCTATCATTCTTTTCCTCTGAGTAATGAGTCTGTGAATTAATCAACAATAAACCAGTTTGTGAAGTGAAGGGGAATGAGACTCAATGATAGCCAGTGCCGGCTACCAACAGAACACAGGATTACAGATGTACACATCTTACTGCAAGGGAACAGCCACCTGCAACACAGCATTAGAATGGCATATTGGCCCAGAAATCTCGGTCGGCTGCTTCCCGTGGGCAATTTAATAATATGCGCACTTACCTTATCCTGCTGCACCCATGCGAATTCCCAGTCCTAAGGCCTCCACTGACTGCGCATTGCAGCGCGTGGATGTCAGGAAATGCGCAAGGCTGGAGCTGCAGTCATATGGCTCTGGGCAGCCAATCAGGTAAAGTATGTTCTCATTCATAATAATGGGAAATCCGTAAGTTGGAGTTCCCATTATTATAAAAGAGAAACAGCCCCAAAACACACACAACCAATAATAATAAACAGAAAAAATACATCACATATTTTTATTAATTTAAATTACAGTTATTTAGGTATTATTTAAAAAAATATTTTTCCGATTATAAAAAAAAATGTAATTATGATTTAAAATAAACTTACCATAGTGAGGAGGGTTTTTAACAATAAAATGCATTTTTATAATTTTATTTTAAGATGTTTTTGTTTATTTTAAAACTTTTACGCCTGTAAAAGTAGGCTATGTGCCTGCTTTTATCAGACACGAGTTTTGAGGACATTTGCTGGGCAAAATATGGATAAATACCGCAATCTTGCCCTTGCAAACGCCCGCATCCCCTCCCCCCACCCTCCCCAGCCCCCCTACCCTCCCACTCCCCACAGCACCCCCTACCCCCACCCCACCCACTCCTCACCACCCCCCACTCCTCAGCCCCACTCCCTGGCCTTCATGCCTCCTTTTCTTACTCCACCGCCTTGTACGCTCACTCACCCTTATTCACCACTACTCATCATCCTCCCTACCCTCCTGCTGCTGCTCAAGGCTTGACTCCCTCCAAAATAATTCTACAGCACCTTCTGTGCCTGCCTTGGCATCCTTCGAAAGGCCACTGAGGCAATGAGGCACTCGTCGCTGATAAGGCAGTCTCCAACCATTTTCTTATGTTACTCCCTATCCATATTCCCCTTCCCCCTCTTTTTGTATCCAATCCTGGAAAAAGCTTTTGCTCAAGTCCCTTACCTCTGCACTTTATAATTCCTGACTACCTCGCCTTTGGCCTACAATTCTTAATGACATCTCTGCAGCTACTGACTTACTAAATCACACCCTCTCCACCACATTTGATGCCCTTGGCCCCACTAAAATCATGAAACTCTCTCACCCTTGTTATTCCTCCCTGGTATATCCCTCATTTCCGGTCCCTTAATGCCAAGGGATGCAGACTTGAACATCTTTGGCGGACAACAGACTGAATCATCCATCACCAGATTTGGCTAGATCATATAAAGCACTTCCGTGTCCTGCTCTCTATCACTAAAACCACCCACTATTGTAAGATCATCCATGACAGCAAAAATAACACCAGGCTTCTCTTCTCCACCACTAACCGCCTTATCAAACCACCCTCCCCTGCCTCCTCACCTCCAGCAATAAACGTGAGGAGTTCTTGGACTTCTTTGTTAAAAAGATCAGCAACATGCTTCTGCTCAAATCCCCTCCCTCCCCCTAGCCCACCGGACCTCACTTCCTCTCCATTTTCCCCCTGCCCTAACCCTAAATTTTTATTTAATTTCTCTCTTATCTCCCCTCTTGCCCTTTCAAAGCTCATCTTGTCAATAAGACCAACCTCCTGATCTTTCGACCCTATTCTTAGTAATTTGCTGACAACCCAACTTTCCTTCCTGGCACCTATGTTAGCTGATATTGTTGACGGTTCTCTCTCCTCAGGTACTGTCCCCCTTCCCTTCAAATCTGCTGTCATCACCCTTCTCAAAGAACTAAGCCTTGACCCCTCCGTCCTTGCAAACTATGGCCCCCATCTCCAACTTCCCTTTCCTCTCCAAAGTTCTTGAACATGTTGTCGCCTCCCAAATCCATGCCTATCTTTCCCAGAATTCCTTTTTTGAATCCTTCCAATCAGGCTTCGACCGCTGCCAGAGTACTGAAACTGTTCTTACCAAGGTCACAAGTGACATCCTAATTGACTGCGACAAAGGTAATCTATCCCTTCTTGTCCTTCTGGATCTATCTGGTTGACTACAAAATTCTGTTCCATGCCTCTTCACCATCGTCCAGCTGACTGGGACAGCACTCGCCTGGTTTCATTCCTATCTTTCCAGCCGTAACCGTAGAATCACCTGCAGTGGCTTCTCTTCCAGATTCCGTACTGTCACCTCTGTTATCCGCTAAGGATCTATCCTTGGCCCCCTCTTATTTCTCATCTACATGCTGCCCCTTGGTGACATCATCCATCAACACAACGTGAGTTTTCACATATACGCTGATGATACCCAGCTCTATCTCTCCTCCCCCTCTCTCGAACCCTCCACAATGTCTGTACTATCAGGCAGCTTGTCCGACATCCAGCACTGGACGGGTAGAAATTTCCTTCAATGAAATATTGGGAAGAGTAAAGCCATTGTCTTTGTTTCATGCCACAAACTCCATTCCCACTTCACCGTCTCGATCTCTCTCCCCGACAACTGACTAAGGCTGACCAAGTCTGTTCACAACTATTGTGCCATTTTTGATCATGAAATGAGCTTTCTTCCTCATATCTATTCAATCATAAAGACCTCCCATTTCTCCTTCGTAATATTGCCCGTCTCTGCCCTTACCTAAACTTTTGTACTGCTGAAACCCTCATCCATGCATTTTCATCTCTAGACTTGACTATTCCAATGTGCTCATGGCTGGTCTCCCGAGTTCGACCCTGTATAAATTTGAGGTCATCGAAAACTCTGCCGCCCATGTGCTAACTCGAACAAGTCCCGCTCACCCATCACCTCTGTGCTTGCTGACTTACATCGGCTCCCAATTAAGCAATGCCACAATTTTAAAATTCTCATCCTTGTTTTCAAATCCCTCCATGGCCTCACCCCTCCTTATCTCTGTAATCTCCTGCAGCCCTGTAATCCCCGAGACCTCTGTGAACCGCCTAGCCTGGCCTTTTGAAGATCCCCAATTTTAAATGCTCTACCATTGGCGGTTGTGCCTTCAGCTGCCTAGCTCCTAAGCTCTGGAATTCTCTGCCTAAATCTCTCAAGCATTTCTCTTCTCTTTCCTCCTTTAAGGTGCTCCTTAAAACCTACCTCTTCAACCAAGATGTCATCTGCACTAACATCTCCTTATATGGCTCGGTGTCATTTTTTTTCTTATAACACTCCTATGAAGTGCCTTGGGACGTTTTATTACATTAAAGGCGCTATATAAATGTAAGTTGTTTTTTGTTGAGTGGTGTAGATTTTTTGATGAGTACCAACCAACTTGCATCCTGTGAGAATAGTTGAGATACGAACAGTGACAGAGAGGAAAAGACCCTTTGGTCCATCAATTCTGTCCCACACAGTTGTGATATATTATCGATCATAATAGTTACACTTTCCACCCCACCCAAAACCATTTGAACTCCATGGAGAGGCAAGAAAGCAGATAAAAGCCCAGGCCAATTTGGGAAGCGGGAGGAATATAATCTGGGAAATTTCTCTCTGACCCCCCCCCATAGGTGACCAAAACTATTCCAGGAGATTACTCGGGCCCTGATACAAAAGGTAGGTGCTCCATAAAAGTATGAGGTGATCTCCGCTGCAGCCAGAACTAGGTCCAGCTCTCACTTAAGGATAACAACAACAACTCGTCTTGATATAGCACCTTTATTGTAGTGAAACATCCCAAGGCGCTTCACCGGAGTGTTATGAGATAAAACATTTAACACCGAGTCGCATAAGTAGAAATTAGCGCAGGTGACCAAAAAGCTTGGTCAAAGAGGTATGTTTTAAGGAGCATCTTGAAGGAGGAAAGAGAGGTAGAGAGGTAGAGAGGTGGAGAGGCGGAGAGGTTTAGGCAAGGAGTTCCAGAGCTTGGGGCTAGGCAACAGAAGGCACGGCCACCAATGATTGAGCAATTATAATCAGGAATGCTCAAGAGGTAGAATTAGAGGAGCGCAGACATCTCGGGGGGTTATGGGTCTGGAGGAGATTACAGAGATAGGGAGGGGCGAGGCCATGGAGGGATTTTAAAATAAGGATGAGAATTTTGAAATCGAGGCATTGCTTAACCGGAATCCAATGTAGGTCAACGAGCACAGGGGTGATGGGTTACTGGGACTTGATGTGAGTTAGAACACGGGCAGCGAGTTTTGAATCATCTCTAGTTTATATAGGGCAGAATGTGGGAGGCCAGTCAGGACTGCATTGGAATAGTCAAGTCTAGGGGTAACAAAGGCATGGATAAGGGTTTTCAGCAGCGGATGAGCTAAGGCAAGGGTGGAGACGGGTGATGTTACGGAGGTGGAAATGGGCGGTCTTGGTTATGCTGCAGATATGTGGTCGGAAGTTCATTTCAGGGTCAAATATGACACCAAGGTTGCGAACAGTCTGGTTCAACCTCAGGCAGAAGTGGATAAAGAAAGGATAATGCCACTGTTGGTGCTCAGACTCGGCTACACTAAAGGGATGGGTTCTGGCAGTTCTCAGCAATGGCGTTTAATGGTATGCTGCATGAAGTCAGAGTGCTTCACCTCTAGTGAAATGAAAAAGGTCTTTACTTCCTGCCGGCAGCTCCAAGTGGTGCCAATTGTCCAAGTTACACCTACTTGTTTGGAAGAGTGTAGTTTGATGGAAATAGTGGGGGAGGGAACTTTATTAGAATGCAAAGGAATAAAACATATTGTTTTAGCATAAGCACAGCACCTTACAGACCAGGAAGTCCCAGATTAAACCTTTGATCCGTGCCGGGTTCGCTAAGAAACTGAGAACAGAAATGATTGACTTGGCCTGATTTCTCCCAAAACCCGATAATTTCTGGTTGTGATTTAATTACAGTGGAAGTATGTGATGTCACGGCAGAAGAGACCTCTGTACAAAATGCCTGCTCTGAGGCTTATCAAAACAGCATTTTTAAAATGGCAAAGAATAATTGATTTTGCGGATGTGTGTGTATATCTTCCATTACACCTATCGCAATACAAAGCCTTGCCTTTAACCTAACGGCCCCACTCCTGATGATTGTACTCTAGCCTGAGATACATTCATTGGAAAAAATACACAAGGAAATTATACAATGATTTATTACTGTCATCAATTTCAGAGTCATCTGGAGGAGAGGGTTAATGGTCCATAAATGTTATACTTGTAATTATTTTTAAATTTTACTCTTTTGGTATGGGGGAAAGGAAATAAATACTTTTTGTACTCTTGTGATGAATAAAGCAATTAACAGTGCCTCCAATATGTGTAAGGTACAAGGATCTGCTGCGATAATGGCCCCAGACATTTTATTCCATTATGTTCCAATCATGTAATGATATGATCACTGACACCATTCTGTAATTGTTGCTTTTCTATGATTCCACTGTGTCCATTACTGAAATAGCGTCTGACAAAATGAGTGAAAATGGAAGCAAAAAAAATACAATAGCCACTTATTCAGTTACCTTGATGAAATGACAGGAGTTGACAATTATGGATCCATTATGGCATTTCCTTTTCATCTTCTGCTGATGAATAATACTTGAGGAGCTGTTGGAATATCAACTCCCTTTCAATGTCTGGTTTGTGCTGGGTTAGCTGATATCAGCTGTGGTGGTGTTGAGGACACCTCAACCTAAATATCCCTGGGTTATAAAGGGGGGGAAATGAGGGGCAGTGACCATTCCTGATCGCAAGCTCGTGATTCTCGTTGAACATACTCACGAGTGGACCTTGGGAGACTACAGGATCAGACTTGAGCGTGATAACCTTTACACTGAGATAGCTCTCGTGGTGCCCTGGCCAATATTTATCCCTCAACACCACATAACAAAAACAGATTATCTAGGTCATGATCACATTGCTGTTTGTGGGAGCTTGCTTGTGTGCAAATTGGCTGCCGCGTTTCCCACATTACAACCGTGACTGCACTCCAAAAGTACTTCATTGGCTGTAAAGCACTTTGAGACGTCCAGTGGTCGTGAAAGGCGCTATATAAATGCAATTCTTACTTTCCTTTTTCGCGTGACTCATACATGAAGCATAACCACTGGGGTTGGTACTAAAAGGTGAGCAGTACCTGCATCACTGCACCTTGGAAAGAATTGTGCCTTCAGGAGAGAAGGGCAGGAAAGAAAGTTCGAGGGAACAAAAAAAAATATGGAATGAGAAAAGGCCACCCAACTCATCAAGCCCACACATTCCACAGATCATATATAACGTGCACCATTCTGGATTGGACCCATCTGACTTTAATTTCCTGAGCGAGGTAAATTAATCATAGGTGAGATATGCACTAACATAGAGCTCTCTTAAATTTCTCCCGACTCCAAGGTAAAACTCAAGGATATAATCTAACATTACAATAAATGATTTAACCTTGGCAACATACAACAACAACTTACATTTATATAGCAACTTTAGCGTCGTAAAACATAGCAGGTCACTTCACAGGAGTGCTATCAAATGAAATTTGACACCGAGCCACATAAGAAGCTATTAGAATAGATGATCAAAAGCTTGCTAAAAGAAGTAGCTGTTAAGTAGTGTCTTTGTCCCACAAAGTATTCCAGAGCTTAGTGCCTGGGTTGCTGAAGGCATGACTGTCAATGGTGCAGTGATTAAAATCAGGGATGCGCAAGAGGCCAGAACTGCAGGAACGCTGAGATCTTGAAGGGTTGTGGGGCAGGAGGAGATTACAGCATAGGGAGGGGCGAGGCTATGGAAGGATTTGAAAGCAAGGAGGAGCATTTTAAAATTGAGTTGATTGGACAAGGAACATTAGCTTTAGTTCTAGTTGCACATGACCATGTGTTGCACAAAGTATTTAAACATCTATGACAATTTTTATCTATATAATCTTCAATCCCATCCTCAACTAATAAATTTATTCAGCTCCATAACAAAAGAGATGCTGAGCTTTGAATTTGATATTTTTGCTTGGATTCTTTTCAATGTATGCACAATTCTATGGAGCGGAGAGGGGATTTTGATATTTTGGTTCCTTGTTGTTTTCTAATTTTTCCTCTATTCCACGTAAAATAGCCAGCCTATACTTACATTAATGGAAAATAGCCTCCTTTCCCTTTAGATTACGAATGTCTGCATCATCTTAATGACTTGGACCATGTCATGTCTCAATTCTTTTTTCTCCAATGAAAACTAATTCAGTTATGCTTATCTTTGATCACAACGTGAAGTCTTAAGTACTTAAATCATGCTTATTGCTCTTCTCTGGATACTCTGCAATCCATCAATGTCCTTTTGAAGGTAGGATGACCCAAACTGCACATAATATTTCAAAATGATCTTACCAATCACAAGGTTAAAATAATTTGTTTTGACTAATAATCAAATATACCACTTGAGATACATCCCATTACTGGCTTAATCTTGTTGATAGATATTGTTTAACATACTTTCAGAAGATGGTTAGATTTGCTCCCAGAGTTCTTTCCTTTTCATCTTTGCTATTGTTCCTGGGCCTGGTCAAGTCTGCCCTCCACAGGTTAAAGATGTCTGAGATCACTGAGCAGAATATCTTCAGCTGCTTACCCACCTTTCAAGCCTGGGTGACCCTTAAGCACCAACATGCAGTGTCTACTGGTTCACTGGACACCTTCCATGACCAGTGGCACTGCATTACATTTCTGTTTTGGTTTCCCCTGATTTTATCATTTTAATTTAACATAATTTTATTTATTCGTGTATGTCTTGTTTTGTTTGAACTACATGTAATTTTAAAGATGTGGCCCTTTAGGGGAGGTATTCCATGCAGACAGGTAAGGTTGGATTAACCCACCCCCACGGGTCCAATCAGCTCACGAAACTAGGACCCATTTTGTGCACCAATAGCTTATGAATGCCTACGACAGGTATAAGCAGTGGCCACTGTATAGTACTGAAACTGGCCTGATTTTACCATTTTGATTTAATTTCAGTTATTTTAGATATTGTTTGTTGGTTTTGTTTCAACTAGTTTGTGTGGTCTGTCTCTTCATGAAGTTTTAACGGTGGTGCCCTTTAAGAGAAACGACTTATTTAAATCCAGTGGGGTTGTGTTTAATCCAGTCCCACAATTCCCACTGCCCTATTGGCTCAATGGGTGGCCTTCTGTGGCCATTGGACACCGCTTGGGAACGAATTAGCCCCAGTTTTACTGTTTGATTTCACTTCAGCGATTTCAGATAGTTTTTTTGAGTTTGCTATGTTAATGTCAGTTTGGGTGGGCCATCTCTTTCCTGGAAGAGAAGGTGCACCATGTTTCACCTGCTCCGACAATCCACTGGCCGATCTCAAAAATATGGCCCATTCAGTGCTGTATTGCTGTTTAGGGTTACATTCTGTGATCAGATATACCCTTTGCATCCATGGCGGCTATGTGGTTTATGTGAGGAGCTTCTATTGCCTCCTGGGTTCCATCTGTAATGCTGTGAAAAGACTGCAGGATGACAAAAGCCCCATCTGTTCTTCATTTGGTGTATCCTTTTCACAGGCAAAGTGCTAAAGATGGTTCCCTTGGCAACATTTTCACTCCCGCCATGCACGAATGAAGTGCAGGTAGATTTAAGTGGGCAGATGTGCCCCACAGTGGCTTGGAAGAACTCTGTTTCTTAGAAGATTAATGCCATGATGACCTTGACAGTAACCAGTAGAGCGGTGTAATATATTTGCTTCATGGGTTCTTTGCTTAAGAATTCATAGCAATACATTGTTATTAAGAACTAGTTGGTTTATTAACCAAGGTTTAACAATCACACTGCACTCGGCTCACAACTGCATACCTCATCGTGGATGACCTTGACCCAGCTGACTGGGATTTTATTGAGTATTGTGAACAGCATGTGACTGGCTAAGCCACTCACAATGCAACAACTCCACAACTATTTTAATTATAACATTAAGCCAAGTGCCCCCTTTTGTAAGGGCCCCAAAACCCATAAATTAACAAATAAACATTAAAGGGAACTTTGCCAAATGAAATTAAAATTCTGTTCCCTGCTATAATGATGCACTCCAGTCCGTATGGTGCCCACCTCTCGCGAGCAAACCGGTAGATACCGCATACTCCATCTCCAGGGACACTATGGTGCAAATGTATCCACGGAAGTGAGGCATGCAGTCGGGCTGAATGACCCCCTCAACCGCCCGCTGCCTGGACCTGTTAATGGCTAACTTGGCCAGGCCCAGGAGCAGTTCTACGAGGAGACTGCAATAGCTCTACAAACCTGTGAGCATACTCACAGGTGAATACATTACAAGTGGTGTCCCAGGCCCTGGGGTTGTCTAAGTCGGGCTAGTTGCGAAACTCAGTCACTGAGTCTGAGGTGAAGCAGAGGCAACAAAGACAAATATCCTCGATGTGCTCGGATACAGTGGCCTGCTCCTGGGAAATGCACAATTATATCTGAGGTGTCTTTACACTTGCAAGTAGTGTCTTATCATAAAAAATCCTCCTCATTTAAATCATGTGAAAAAATGGGAGTTGACACAGGCAGACCCACCTTCCAAGACTTATTGGGTGCTTCTTGTATTGTTGGTGGAATTTGACACTTGTAAATGCAAATGTAGCACAGCTACATGAAGGCTTATGAAAAAGATTGGCAGCATGGTACCACCGAACCAAAGAAGAGCTTATCAAAAATTCAATGCAGAAGGTGAGAAATTCAAAAGAATCAGTCCATGAGAAGGAAGCTGAACAACAAGAAACCTTTATGAAGTAATGTTTAAGCAAACCAGTGCTACTTGGCACACATGTATCAGGCTAATGCCTAAACTTGTGAATTGTCTTTTAGGACCTGATTTGCATCTTGCAGCCATTTAAAGAGGCCTGTATATTCTGGTGATGTGGCCTCCTTCTGCATTTGCCCTCCCCCCGCAGAAAACTGCCCATCAGAAGATTGGACGCGCTGCGATTTGGGCATCCTCTTCCCTTCCCATGGGCATAAAAGACTGCCCCAGGATACCAACGCAGCCTGGTTGCACATTGTACAGCAGGGCACAAGCAGGGATGTGGTCAGGAGGTTCAGGCTGCAGTGGCGCAAACCTTTCAATGATCTCAGTGGATCAAGGAATGTTACTGCAAAGCCGCACTCAACCTCATCCTACTGCGCCACTAATTTACTTCCTGAGCCCACGACAGCAGTAATTGGGCCTGTCTTTATTACTTTATGTTTCCTCATAGCATAACCTTAATTGGCCTGTGTACACATTATTTGTTTGTAAGGCAACTTAACTGCATCTTGTTTTTATTGAGGAAGATATTTGAGCTAGAAATTCAGTAGCTGAGCGACACCCATTCACGCACCAAACTCTTAGAGTGCCTCCTGCAACTTTTAGTGGAGGTTTAGTGGCAGCACTAAGAGTTAGCTACTCACTCGATGATGTCAAGGCGTGTGCAACGCCCCCCTGTAGCACCGAGGTCGCGAACTTGGCTGCTTTCGCTGCCATAGCTCCTGGCGCTACTTCCGTAAGGGAGAGCAGGCGTCACGGAGAAGCTGCCGGGCCAATATATATCCGAGGGGGGAGCAGGTGGGCAGTTAAAATGATATTTTTTCCCATTAATGTGTCTCCGCTAGATGCTGGACACTGGTGTTTAGCTGCCTTGTCTTTTCTTTAACATTTCAGCTGACCTCCCCTTTAGGCCCTAGGGTGCCGGTTTCCAAACGCCAGACCTTCAACAGCGCTCCCGCAATAGTGCTCCAGGAATCAGTGTTCAAAGAACCATAGAAATTTGCAGCACGGAAGGAGGCCATTTCGGCCCATCGTGTCCACGCCGGCCGACCTACAGCTATCCGGCCTAATCCCACTTTCCAGCTCTTGGTCCGCAGCCCTGTGGGTTGCGGCACTTTAAGTGCACATCCAAGTATTTTTTAAATGTGGTGAGCATTTCTGCCTCTACCACCCTTTCAGGCACTGAGCTCCAGGCCCCCACAACCTTCTGGGTGAAGAAATTTCCCCTCATATCTCCTCTAATCCTCCCCCCCCCAACCCCAGCCCCACCAATTACTTTAAAAAAGGATTAGTGCCCTAAGAGGGGTATGCAACGCTTCCCTTAGCGTTCCACTCCCTTCTTGGGGCGCTAAAAGTGAATATCCCGGTTGGAGGCGGTAAATACCGCCCGGTGCTGAAGTTAACGACCAGGCAGTATAACCACCTCAAACTGGGTTATACTGAATTTTTAGGCCAGTTTCTTTTATTTCAATAACAATTAGCATCGCACACGGTAGGGTGTGTGTGGGGGGGGGGGGGGAGGGGGGGGGGCTGCTGGGTGAGGCATTATACAGATCAAGCAGGTCTAGGGGCTGGGGCAATTGAGATCCAGGAATGGAAAGTGGGTTGGGTGGGGAGATAGGAGAGGGGGAGGAGAGGGAGAAACTGG